>NC_091473.1:254745517-255345517 GCF_036971445.1 Narcine bancroftii
TGGGAGAGGTCAAGGGCGGAATGTTGGTTCTGTGTCTTTATCTTTGCTACATGTTGTGATTTTACTTCATCCATCTGTGTGATGGATAACACACAGAATAACTCCTGTTATTCTCCTAACTTTCTTCCTTGTTTCTCATCTGAGCTTTGACGAAGGCCCGAGCTGGTTTTAACATTTTCTCCAGGTGCTGACCCAAGGCTGAAGAAGGATCAGGATGGATTTAAGCAGGTTTGTTCCCATTGAGTTTGCTGTCTCTGGTTCTATGGACCTGTTCTATGGCCCCGGAGCCCCACGGGCTGGCTTCAGACCAGCGCCATGTCATGACTCAACTTCAACTCCATATCGACTTCTCAGAAGAATCGTAAAGAAATAGGAGCAGGCGTCGTCCCATCAAACCCACTGGGCCCTTCAGTGTCTGATCTGATGATAGCCTCACCTCCACCTCCCTGCCTTAATTCCCTTATTATGTGGCAATCTATCCAACCTTCACTGAGGTCGCCTCCACTACTTTAATGGGCAGTGAATTCCACAGATTCCCCACCCTCTGGGAAAAGCAGTTTTTTTTCCTCATCTCCGTCCTAAATCTACTCCCCTGAATCTTGAGGTGATGTCCCTAGTTCTGGTGTCTCCCCACCACTCTCACCTACCTCAATCTATGCCTTTCATTATTTGATAAGTTTCTATAAGATCCCTTCTCATTCGATCTGAAGCTCAGCTGGACCAGTGTGGACATGCTGTGCCTTCATATCGGGTCAGAGGCATCCCATGTGAAGGCCACTGATTTCCTGTACATCTGGAATGAGAAGGACTGGCTCAGCTCCAACAAAATGTGAGAATCTCAGCACCATGTGATTAGTCCTTAGTCCATCACCAAAATATTTGTTCCCTCAACCATGGAGGCACAGGGGGCTTCTGGTGTCCCATCAATAACCCCCACCCCTCTCACCCTCCCCCAGCTCTGCCCCTCTTCCTTTCTCTTCTGTCTCCTTTCACACAGAGAAAATCAGTTCTCACCTCTCCCCTTATCATATCCACCTTTTGTTGGTCTGGACTCCTCCCCCAACCAGCACTGTCTCTATTCTACCCAAAATGTCGGCAATATATTTATCTCCATTGGATGCTGCAAGACCGGCTGAGTTGCTCCAAAATTTCAGTGTGTATTTACTCCCATAACAGAAATACACCTCAACAGTCTCATTCATGCCATTCCCACAGAACCAGAAAGCTGGAACCTCTGTCACCCAATGCAGCAGCATCCCCAACCCCTCCCAAGTCTCAGAGAGTGGATGAACCCTCTCGTAGGGCCAATGACCATCTATCAAATGCGTGCTGTGAAGCACAGAAAGGGCATCCCTTGCATCGAAGTTTGGTCTGGCCATTCACTGCAAGAGAACTTCTCCCAGCCGACTTGGACCTCACCACACCGCTGGATCTGGGAGGGGATGACGAGAGGGTGGGTCTAGACCTGTGCAACCCCCACGCTCCTAAATCCATTCACATGCATGCTGTTCCTTTCTGAGCAGTGGGGTATCACATGTCAAACCCCACAACTGACTGAAAGGAACCATCAACATCCTATGGGATGGAGAACTGGAAGAAGAAGAGTTCAGGAATTGGGAGGTCACGTTGCAGCTCTACAAATCTCTGGTGATCATTCTGATCACCTCATTATGTGATGTGGAAGCTATGGAATGGAGAAGGTGCAGAGGAGATTTATCAGGATGGTGCATGGATTGGAATATGTGTCTATGTGGCAAGGTTAGCAGAGTTGGGACTCTTCTTTGGAGCAAAGGTGGATGAGAGGAGACTTAATAAAGGACCACAAGATTCTGAGAGGCATAAATAGGGTGGACAGCCAGCACTGGTTTCCCAGGGCATAAATGGCAAAACACCAGAGGACGTGTGTACAAAGTGAAGGGAGGGAAGCTTAGGGGAGGCATCAGGGGTGTTTTTTTTAAACATACACAGAGTTGTAGGGGCCTGGAATTCATTTCCATGGGTGGTGTAGAGGCTGGTACAATAGGGACATTTAAAAGACTCTTGGACACATGGAATAAAATAGAGGGTTACGAGATAGGGAGTTAAAAAACTAAACCCTCCTTATCTCGTAACCTTCTATTCTTTCATCCATATTGGGTGGCACAACACCGTGGTCTGAAGAGCCTGTTCTGTGCTGTCATGTTCTACGATGAAGTGTCATCTGTTTTGCCTTCCTTTCAATAAAGGGTCCTGACCAGAAATGTTGACTGACCATCTCTCCCCACAGACCCTGCCTGACGTGTTGATTCCCTCCGCCTTTTCATTTGCTCAGGGATCCAGCCTCTGCAGACATCGAGTTGTTCCATTTTTACCTGTCATGATGGTACTGTACTGGCAAGGTCACCTCTGCTCACCAACAGTAGTAGTGAATCCTTGTTCTTTTTCTTAATTTTTTTAAATTTTTCACACGATGAACCATATTAACCAAAATACACACAAACATTTCCCTCTTGAATATATACAGTGTCATTTTCCCCCCTCCCTTCCCTCCCCCCTCCCCACCCCTCTCCCCACCCCCCCTCCCCCCACCCCACCCCCCCCTCCCACCCACTAAACCTTCAACATATACAATACATTAAACCCATTAAACAATATCGTCACACAATGAAAATAAACAAGAAAATTGTGACCCACTGGGTCAGTTCATTTAGTCTTCTTCTCATTCTGTCATTTTAGGGGGGTGGAGGTCCGCGGTAGGACCTCTCTGTTGTGTTCCATGTACGGTTCCCAAATTTGTTCGAATACGGTGATGTTATTTCTTAAATTGCATGTTATTTTTTCCAATGGAATACATTTAATCATTTCTATGTACCATTGCTGTACTCTCAGGCTCTCTTCTGATTTCCAGGTTGACATTATACATTTTTTTGCTACAGCTAAGGCTATCATAATAAATCTTTTTTTGTACTTCATCCAGTTTGAGGCCTAATTCTTTACTTCTTGTATTACTTAGAAGAAAGATCTCTGGACTTTTTGGGATGTTGCCTTTTCGTGATTTTATTTAATACCTGATTTAGATCTTCCCAAAACTTTTCCACTTTCTCACATGCCCAAATTGCGTGTACTGTTGTTCCTGTTTCCTTCTTACAGCAAAAACATCTATCTGATAATGTGGGGTCCCATTTATTTAACTTTTGGGGTGTGATATATAGCCTGTGTAACCAATTGTATTGTATCATGCGTAACCTCGTGTTTATTGTATTTCTTGTAGTTCCAGAGCAGTTTTCCCATGTTTCATTCTTTATCTTTATGATTATGTTCCCACTTTTGTTTGGGTTTACAGCTTATTTCATCGTTCTCTTTCTCTTGCAGTTTGATGTACATGTTTGTTATAAATCTTTTTAGTATCATTGTGTCTGTAATCACATATTCAAAGCTGCTTCCTTCTGGTAACCTCAGACTGTTTCCCAATTTGTCCTTCAAGTAGGTTTTCAGTTGTGGGTTTGCAAACATTGTACTGTGAGTTATACCATATTTGTACTTCATTTGTTCAAAAGATAATTTATTTCCCAAAAAACAATTTTCTATTCTTTTGATCCCTTTTCTTTCCCATTCTCTAAAGGAAAGGTTATCTATTGTGAAGGGGATTAGTTGATTTTGCGTCAATATTAGTTTTGGTAGTTGATAATTTGTTTTTTTTTTCCTTTCTACGTGAATCTTCTTCCAAATGTTGAGCAGATGGTGCAGTACCGGTGAATTCCTATGTTGCACCAGCTTTTCATCCCACTTATATAGTATATGTTCAGGTACCTTCTCCCCTATTTTATCTAGCTCTAATCTGGTCCAATCTGGTTTTTCCCTTGTTTGATAAAAATCTCATAGGTATCTTAATTGTGCGGCTCTCTTATAATTCTTAAAGTTTGGTAGCTGTAAGCCTCCTTGTTTGTACCATTCTGTTAATTTATCTAGCGCTATCCTCGGTTTCCCCCCTTTCCATAAGAATTTCCTTATTATTTTCTTTAGCTCATTGGAGAATTTCTCTGTTAAGGGAATTGGTAACGATTGGAATAGGTATTGTATCCTTTGGAAGATATTCATTTTAATGCAATTTACCCTTCCTATCAGTGTTGGTGGTAAATCTTTCCAATGTTCTAAGTCATCTTGTAATTTCTTCATTAATGGCTGATAATTTAATTTGTATAGATGGCCTAGATTATTATCTAATTGTACACCTAGGTATCGAATTGCTTGTGTTTGCCATTGAAATGGTGATTCTTTCTTAAACTTTGTAAAATCCACATTATTCATTGACATCGTTTCACTTTTATTTGTGTTGATCTTGTACCCCAATATTTCTCCATATTCCTTCAATTTCTTATGTAATTCTTTTATTGATATCTCTGGTTCTGTTAAGTATACTATGATGTCATCTGCAAATAGACTGATTTTATATTCCTTCTCCTTTATTTTTATCCCTCTTATTTTATTTTCTGTTCTTATCAGTTCTACAAGTGATTCTATAGCTAACACGAACAGTGAGGGAGATGGTGGACATCCCTGCCTAGTTGACCTGCTCAATTTAATTTGGTTTGATATATATCGATTTACTGTCACCTTTGCCAATGGTCTCTTATATAATGCTTTAATCCAATTAATATATTTCTCTGGTAGGTTGAACCTCTGTAGTACTTTGAATAAATAATTCCATTCTACTCTGTCAAAGGCTTTCTCTACATCTAAGGCAACTGCCACTGTTGGCTTCTTGTTTCCTTATACTGCATGGATTAAGTTGATGAACTTACAGATATTGTCCGTTTTTTGTCTTTTCTTAATAAATCCAGTTTGATCTTGTTTTACTATTTTTGGTACACAATCGGCCAATCTGTTTGGTAATAATTTTGCTATTATCTTATAATCTGAGTTAAGTAGAGATATTGGTCTATATGATGCTGGGGTTAGTGGATCTTTCCCCATCTTTGGTATTACTGTAATTATTGCTATTTTGCATGAACCTGGCATGTTTTGTGTTTCTTCAATTTGGTTCATTACTTCCAGGAGAGGAGGAGGAATTAACAAGTCTTTAAATGTTTTATAGAATTCTATTGGGAGTCCATCCTCTCCAGGTGTTTTATTGTTCGGTAGCTTTTTTAATATATCCTGTATTTCCTCTATTTCAAATTGTTTTATCAATTTGTTTTGCTCCTCTTCTTGCAATTTCGGTAGTTCAATTTGAGCTAGAAACTCATCTATTTTGTCTTCTTTCCCTTCGTTTTCAGTTCGATATAATTGCTCGTAGAATTCCTTGAAGTTTTCATTGATCTCTATTGGGCTATATGTAATGTGTTTGTCCTTTTTCCTTGATGCCAATACAGTTCTTTTAGCTTGTTCTGTTTTAAGCTGCCAAGCTAATATTTTGTGCATTTTTTCTCCCCGTTCGTAATACTTCTGCTTTATTTTCATTATGTTCTTCTCCACCTGCTACGTTTGTAGTGTTTCGTTTTTTTTTGTCCGCCAATTCTCTGCTTTTTATTGTATCTTCCCTTATTGCTAACTCTTTTTCTGTACTTACTATTTCCCTTTCCAGCTGTTCTATTTCCCGATTGTAGTCCTTCTTCATTTAGTTATATAACTTATTATCTGCCCTCTGATAAAGGCTTTCATTGCATCCCATAATATAAATTTATCTTTCACTAATTCTGTATTAAATTTCAAAGTACATTTTAATTTGGCATTCAATAAATTCTCTAAATTCCTGTCTTTTAAGTAGCATGGAGTTTAATCTCCATCTCTATGTTCTCGGTGGGATGTCCTCCAGTTCTATTGCTAATAACAGGGGTGAGTGATCCGATAACAATCTAGCTTTATATTCAGTTTTTCTAACTCTCCCTTGGATATGGGCTGACAACAGGAACAGGTCAATCCTTGAGTATGTTTTATGTCTACTCGAATAATATGTGTATTCCTTCTCCTTTGGGTGTTGTCTCCTCCATATATCCAAAAGTTGTATTTCCTGCATTGATTTAACCATAAATTTGGCAACTTTGTTCTTTTTGCTAGTCTTTTTCCCAGTTTTATCCATCTTTGAGTCCAAATTAAGGTTAAAGTCCCCTCCTATTAGTATATTCCCCTGTGTATTTGCAATCTTCAAAAAGATATCTTGCATAAATTTTTGATCCTCCTCATTAGGTGCCTATACATTGAGCAAATTCCAAAATTCTGAATATATCTGACACTTTATCATTACATATCTCCCTGCTGGATCTATTATTTCCTCCTCTATTTTGATTGGTACATTTTTATTGATTAATATGGCTGCTCCTCTGGCTTTTGAATTATATGATGGTGCCGTTACGTGTCCTACCCAGTCTCTCTTTAATTTCTCATGTTCCACTTCCGTTAGATGCGTTTCCTGCACGAATGCTATATCAATTTTTTCTTTCTTCAGTAAATTTAACAGCCTCTTCCTTTTGATTTGGTTATGTATTCCGTTAATATTTATAGTCATATAGTTCAACAGGGCCATTTCATACTTCGTTTCCCTCTCATTTCCGCTTACTCGTCACCACCTTTCCCCCATATCTGTTTCTGTTTCCTTTTTTTGAACGCACTGTAAGACAACATTTCTAAAACATAAAATATTTCCACTATTCCCACATCTAAAATTCCCTTAACCCCAAATGTCCCCTCCCCCTCTTTGAGTTGCCCCTTATCCCTTGCCAGGCAACCACAACTCCCCTCTCCATTTGGACTGAGAACTCGTTCGCAAGTGTCAACTGATTTCACAGTAACTGTTATTCTCTCCCACCCAACCCACTCCAGTAAAGACTTTTATCTTCACCTATAAAAAAGCTCACCCTCTTTTTTTTCCCCCGTTTCTTCCCTTTTCTTTCCCTCCTTTAGTTTTTACTTGTACATTATTTTTACATCTTTATATGTAGTTTGTCGTCATTCTTGTTCTTGTTACATCTCTTCATTCTCTGTCTGTTTTGCAGGCGTTCTGCAAATTCTCGTGCTTTCTCCGGATCCGAGAACAGTCTGTTTTGCTGCCCCGGGATAACTATTTTAAGCACAGCTGGATATCTTAACATAAATTTGTAACCTTTCTTCCATAGGATTGATTTTTCTGCGTTAAACTCCTTCCTTCAGGAGCTCAAAACTTATGTCTGGGTAGAAAAAAATTTTTTGACCTTTGTATTCCAGTGGGTTTTTGTCTTCTCTCATTTTATTCATTGCCTTCTCCAATATATTTTCTCTTGACGTGTATCTCAGGAATTTTACTAAAACGGATCTTGGTTTTAGTTGTGACTGTGGTTTCGGGGCTAGTGTTCTGTGAGCCCTTTCTATTTCCTTTCCTTCCTGCATTTCTGGCATTCCCAGGAACTTAGGGATCCATTCTTTTATAAATTCTTTCATATCTTTGCCTTCTTCATCTACCTTAAGGCCCACTATCTTTATATTGTTTCACCTACTATAGTTTTCCATTATATCCATCTTCTGAGCTAACAACTTTTTTATCACTTTCTTCCAATTTTATTTTTAAGTCGTTCACTTCCATTTCTACCGCCATTACACGTTCTTCCACATTTTCTAATCTTTTCCCTATTTCTGTCATGACCAGCTCTATTCTACTCACTTTTTCTTCTGTACTTTTCATTTTTCTTTTTATTTCACTAAATTCTAATGTCAGCCATTCTCTTAATGCTTTCATATGTTCTTGAAAAAATTTTTTATTCATGTACTGCGAATCCTTGTTCTTGAAGCTCAGGCCCTTTGTGACATAATGTGGAATATCTGAATGCCAACCATAGTATATCCAACTGAGGGCATCCCCTCATCTCCCTGCAGTTATTGACATCCTGTCTGACAGTGTTGCGTTGTGGACTGATGCTTCAGCATGGCGATGGAGATTTGCCTAGTCTCGCCCTTGGTGCTGGTGAGGTGGGGCATCAACTCTCCTGGCACTGCCAGTCAACATAACCCAGTGCAAAATATCCCTGGCTCCCCAAACCGTGACTAGTGTTGGTGATTTTGATTGAGGTGGACACATTTCCAGACAATAATCCTGATCCTGTCTGTGTTTTCAGTGGCTGGAGACGTGCCGAGCCATTGTGTGGCTGCCAACGGGAATTCCCACAAAGTGCAGGCAGCAGGTAAGTGGTCCGTCCCCGGTCTACTGCTCCTTGATCTTCCTTTCCTATATCTTTGACAATTACGTCATAGGATATCAAAGCAAAATAGGCCATTTGGCCCATCAAATTCATTCTACTATTCCATCGCCAGCTGATCCATTCACCCACTTAGCCCCACTCTCCTGCCTTCTCCCCCTTACCTTTGATGCCCTGGCTAATCAAGAACCTATCGATCTCTGCTTGAAATACTTCCAACCAGAGAATGTAGATTTAAGGTGAGGCGGGGGCAGGGTCAGGAAGAAATTTAACAGGAGCCTATGGGGTGGGTGTATGAATGGGCAGCCAGAGGAAGTGGATGAGGCAGGTGCTATTGCAGTGTTTAAGAAACAAATTGGAGGTATCCATAGATTGGATGGGTTTGGAGGAATATGGGCCAAATGCAGGCAGGTGGGGGAGACATCTTGGTTGGCCTGGGCAAGTTGGGCTGAAGGGCCTGTTTCCAAGCTGTCTGATTCTTTGACGACAAAGTTCTCCGTGCATCAATGTCCCAGAGTCCTGGACAGTGGAAAAGATCATTGTCAATGTTAATGAGGGTTTGTTACACCCACCAGTACCATGCACAGATGCACAGGACTTCTTGTTGCAGCCACACAGTTGCACCAACTAGTAACAATTAAATTTCCAACAAATGCCAATCAGAAAAAGACAATAAAAGGATAGATAAAAAGTATTCATTGTTGCCCTTAGTGCAAGAAAAAAGAACTGTTGCCGTGGGGCAGACAGATCTTTTGATGGTCCTGCGGAAGTTTAATGTGAGGTTCAGGGGAGTGTGGGGAAGTTCAAGAGCCTGATAGCTGTTGGATTAAAGCTGTTCTTGAGTCTAGAGGTGTTGGTCTTCTGCCTGAAGGGAGCAGTGAGAAAAGGTTGTGACCACGGTGACAGAGGCCCTTCCTGATGGTGGCAGTGCCTGACATAAATGTTTTCAGTGGATGGGAGGTTGGTGCCAGTGATGGATTTGATGATTTCTTGTCACTCTCTCCTCTCTTCTGCATTTTTGGGCACTTGTGATTTCTCTAAATCCAATTCATGAAAGCAACAGCTACTGATGACAAGATTCAAGATTCCTTTATTGTCGTGTAATAGAACAGAACATGTAATATTACACATAGTTGCCTTCTCCCTGCCATTATGCAGACAAAATGTCACCGTTGCCGAGAGCTTCTTGCAGTAAAAGAGGAGCAAAAGAGAGTCCCTTCAGAGTCACCGAGTGCCACAGCCTCTGCAGCCGCACACAGCCTCTGCAGCCGCACAGACTCCAATACATCAGCCGCCCGAGCTCTAGATTCGAACCTCCCACGTGGTCAGGAAGCCTTTAACGTCCAAGGCCTTGTAGGAAATCTTCTTGCCCACAGCACCCTCTCGAATCCCAGCTCTGATACCTGGATACAATGAGCAGGTCTCCAGCAGCCCGCAGCCTATGTGGGTCCCTCAGTCGCTGAGCCCCTCGCTGGTCCACTGCCAAGGTCACTGTCATGGGTACAGTGAGCAGATCAGAAAGGCAAACATGTTGCATTTGTTATGACCTAGACCAGCAGCAACAGAAATTCACCAAGACAATGGTATCTTCAAAACAATTTTAATTAATAACTATTATAATATAAAATCTTACTTGACTCTAAACCTAATCCCACTATGTGCAAGTGGGGGGAGGGGGGTGTGTGTGTGTGTGTGTGTGTGTGTGTGTGTGTGTGTGTGTGTGTGTGTGTGTGTGTGTGGGGCATAATCCCAAACCATTACAGTTCAGGCATAATTCTGAAGGGATGATTTTAAAGTTCAGTCTTAGAAATCTTTTGTGATGAAACTCAGTCTTTAAATTGCTGTTCAAAAGTTCTCAAACTCGCAAATTCTTGTAGATTTGCTTTCAGAGATTTATTTCTTCATATGAATGACTTTTTTTTCAATTCCCCTCTCTTGCATGGAGGTTACAGAACTTGTATTTTACACGATGATTTCACAAACCCAGACAAGGATTAAACGAAGTAACCATTAGAAATTATTACAGTGGAGCTGCTCTCTCTTGACCAAGAGAACTAGTCGAGTGGCCAAGTTTTCGCAAAGCCACATTGTCTCTTCCCTGTCAAAGTACCTTTCTTATTGTAAGTTACTGCATCTCTGACTTCATGGTTCAATATTAAAGATGCCTTCTTTAAATGTCTTCAATCACATGTCTGCTTTGATCAAACATTAGTTCTGTTTAATTTCTCCAAAAGCGTGAATCGTGTGCAGATGGCCTCCTGCTTGTTTATAGAGATTATACAGGTGTCTCTCTTAAGTGTTTGAAGGTCCAGGCTGTCTGCTCAGACCAACAAGTGGAATGGTTGTGTCTGCGCACAGGTGCTTCTGATCAAACATTTTCTCTGAACTTCCAATAGCATATCCAAAATTCTTACCGCTTTGAATTAAGACCTTTCTGATCTATTAACATGAATATGTGATCTGTCTTTGAGTAGGTGTCCCTGATTCCAACCCACAAACTCCCTTTTCTAAAGATAATTATAATTTAAAGATTACTAATAACATAATTCTGTTACACCTTTCACTGAATGGATTTGAAAACTCTGAGCAAGGATGCCCACTAGAACAGATCTTGGTGAAATTGCACCTGGAAGAGTGTGTGCAATTGGGTTCGCTTTACCGAAGAGAGATCGATGAGAGCAATGAAGGTTCCTGGAGTTGTCATACAGGCAGTGGTGGGGTCATCTGGGCTATGGACATGCAGCTGAAAGCTGTTGCAAGGGTGGACATGCTGGAAATGGGGAGGTGCTCTCCCTGATCCAGCATCTGGAGCGAGTAAGTCACAGTCTTGTGATATGGGGTAAAACCTCCCACTGGAACTAAGGAGACGTTTCTTCACCGATGGGGCTTTGATCTTCTGGAGTTCTCGACTCCACTGGCAGTCGAGGCCAAGTCACTGAATGTCTTTCAGAAGGAGGGTGATAGATTTCTAGTTACCAAAAGCATAAAGGGGTGCGGGTATGTGGTGTGAGAATCAACCCTGCAGCCCATGCTGACCACTTTACCCCATCTTTTGCCCACACTAGTGCCATATCTTTCCATTCTATAGATCATAGAACACTATACACCACAGAAAAGGCCCTTCAACCCATCTAGTCGGTGCCTAACTAGCATGCCCAATTAAATGTCTGCCTAATGGAGTAGACCAAAGGAGTTGAATGGCCTACTGTTTTAAATTCTCCCCAGTGGTTATTGGTTATTAATTCCACTGCTGTACCTTCTCAACACCCACCATGCCCATGAACTCCCGTTGTAAACTCATGCTGAAACAATTCTTTTTCTGTTGGGAGCTAAATACTATACATGGGCTGAACACAGGCAGGTGGGTCAAGTGTGGGAGAGGCTTTTGGGCGAACATGGGCAGGTAGGGTCAAAGAGGCTATTTCCCCACCACCTGACTCTACCAGGTGATGCCCACCAGGAATGATATTTTGCCTCTCTGGCTGTTTCTCAATTTAAACAGAGAACTTAATTTTATGTTTTCCAACTCTGAGCAACTGGGCCTCATCTTTGTCTGTAAGAACAGCTCCAATTCATTTGGACACTGGAGCTCAAAGATTTGAACTGCCACTTCATCAGTGGGCATTGAGGGGGTTCCATGGTGGTAGAGGTGCCACTTGACAGGTGAGAAGCAGAACTGGCATTGAGTATCTGTGTGGATTCCAGGAAAGTAATGTTAATAGGTTTATTGTCATACACATTGTAGAGTGAACATCTGCACAGATATTCTTGCTAGTTGCAGCAGAACAGGTGCTTTGAAAAGAAAAAAATCACCCAACTACAATAGAGTCCATTACATTAAATTGAGAAGAGATAATGGATACAAAAGAGAGAGAGAGATTCCTGGTCACTTCATTACAGGAAGGACGTGGAAGCTGTGGAGAGGGGGAAGAGGAGATTCACCAGGATGTTCCCTGGACTGGGAAATGTCTGATGAGGCAAGGTGAGCAGAGCTGAGACTTTTCACTTTGGAGCGTAGAAGGATGAGAGGAGACTTGATCGAGGTCCACAAGATTCTGAGAGACATAGATAGGGTGGACGGCCAGCACCAATTTCCCAGGGCAGAATTAGCAAACACCAGAGGACGTGTGAACAAAGTGAAGGGAGGAACGTTGAGGGGAGACGTCAGGGGTAAGTTTTACGCAGAGAGTTGTGTGGGCCTGGAATGCCTTGCTGGGATGGTGGTGGACATTTGGGATGTTTAAGATACTTTTAGACACATGGATTGAAGAAAACTAGAGGGTTACGGAGTCGAGAGGGTGTCGTTTTTTTTAAGGTATATTTGGGTCGGCACAACATCGAGGGCTGAAAGGCCTGTACTGTGCTGTAGATCCATAGATAATGAGTTTTATAGTGTGTTTCTCACCATTTCTCCCATCCCACCATCACTCTCCCCACCCCACCCCCCCCACCCACCATCACCCTCCCCTCTTGCAGATTTGGGTAACGTTGGCTGACCATTACATTCAAAGCATCTCCATTGGTTGGGACAAGACCAAACCCCCGTTGCTTAATGATCTCCAAAGCCTGGATGAGGATGCATTGGGAATGCAGGTGGAGAAGGTAGGGACCAGGAACACCATCACTGGCTTGAATCAACAAGGCGTGAAATGAGGCTGAGGACTTGATGAGGTTGATCTGATGGTCTGACACTGCACAGCAGCCCATGTTGCCATAGCGCAGGCAGTGGTGCAGCTGGGCAGACAGAAAACTGAGGCATTGCTGCCTTCAAATGTTGACTGCCTCTCCCTCCACAGATGCTGCCTGACCTGCGGAGTATTTCCAGCATTCTCCAATTTTGGCACCTGCAGTACTTTACCTGATCACTAAATGTTCTGCTGTGTAGTGATAGAACCAGAAAATTCAGACTGCCGCAACCACATTGTCCTCGAGAAGCCATTCTCAGTGAGAGAACACATTTAAGGGGGGCATGGACTGAAATCATAAAATATATTTTAGATTTTTTTAATGTAGTTGGTCGAAGTACAGAAGAAACCAACTAAACTCGACTGCTTCACAGGGAAGGGGACCCATAAACATTGAGCAGAGTTCTAAGGGGCAATAGCCAAAGAAAGGTTGAGAATGGCTGTGCTCGGGGACTTTCCTCTGTTGAACCCATTTTCCAGCACTTGTAGATTAGTTGAGTGGAACAGCGTGGCCCACCAAGAATCTCTCTCTACGTTAATCCCATTTGCCAGTGTTTGACTCTCAATCTATCCCTATTTAAATGTCTTTAAACAGTGTTTATTGGCCTCCAGGCCATTACATTCACAAAGACAGCTCACCAGCGGCTGTACTTTGTGAGGTGTTTCAGGAGATCCAGTGCATCACCAAAGACTGTCAAAAATTTAGACAGGGAGAGCATTCTGGCTGGTCACATCACTGCCTAGTGCGGAGGTGCCAACACTCAGGACAAGAATAAACTCCAGAGAGTTGTTAACTCAGCCTGCGACATCACAGGCACCAGACTTCACTCCATCGAGGACATCGACATGAGGCCGTGTCTTAAGAAAGTAGCTTCTATCCTCAAGGACCCCCACCACTCAGGCCAGGCCCTCTTCACTCTGCTACCATCGGGGGTAAAGGGCCAGGAGCCTAAAGACTAGCACAAGGACAGCTTCTTCCCCTCCGCCATCAGATTCCTGAATGACCAATGAACCAGACATGGCCTCACTTTGAGGCCATGTTTATTGTTGTACTGTTTATTGTTGTAAGGTGGTTTATATGAATGTTTGGCCTGTGACGTTGCTGTAAAACAATTAATTTGTGATTTATTTATGACCTGATTGTAATTGTCCCCTCCTTTGCCATTCCTCTGACAGCTTGTTCCACTGCACTCTCTCTGTGTGGAGGGGGGGGGGGGGATTGTCACCCTGGTCCCTTTTAAATCTTTTCCCCCCCTTGCCTTAAATCTGCACTCTCTAGTTTAAGACTACCCTACGCTGGGGAAACTGTTGTGAGTATTAACTTTCACAGGTTACACTCTTGGTCATTGAACATATGGCCGCTGAGGTTTGATTTGACGGGTAAAACTGCCCTTTAGTACAAGACGTGGCAGGAGATGTACAGTTATCCAGGAAGCAATGTACTCTGCTGGATTGGGTCAGTTCACACGTCAGTGCTAATTTGGCTGGATTCGGAATGGGAAGATGTGGGGGAGGAAAATGACGTGGGCACAGATAACTCCTCCAGGGAATCATGCCTGCTTGTCCTCTGACCAACTTCAGAAGGTCACTGCTTTTCCTGACTTTACAAAAAGCCAGCTGTTTCTGCACGGTCACCGTGGTAATTGCAGGGTCCCACAGACCAGTTAATTGGATCAAAATGGAACACTCTTTACAAAACCATCCAGGGAGCAAAAGCACGCGCGCAACTTCTCATGAGGTAACACGTAAACACCCTGGGTAGGGAATATTCATCTGTGGGCCGATCTACACTTGCAGATTGATGGAAACACTGCAAACAATAAAAACACCGCAGGATCAGAGAGAGAGAGAGAGAGTGCTCATTAACATCTGCAGTTCAAAGTGGCAGATTGATATTTTGGGTTGAAGGCAGATTTGAGGAGGAACTGTTTCTCCCAGAGAGTGGTGGATCTGTGGAATTCTCTGTCAAGTTTATTGTCCATCTGATTGTTTAAGTACAATCTGATGAAACAGTATTCGCCGGTCCTCGGTGCCGGATTTGAACCCGGGTCACTGGCGCTGTGTAACAGCGTTGCTGTAACCACTGCGGCAACCATGCCATTTTGAAATAACTCCCATTCAGTATTGCTTGCAGTTTTCGAGGGATTTTGAAATGTCTCTCATTCTCCGTGCATTCTCGTTAGGCCTTGAGGGGGTTAACATTACTTCACTGTGAAAGGGTGAGGAGAATACTGTGAACTGAGTGAGATTCATTAGGGGTTTGAGATGAGAGATCTGTGCAAATGGCCAGCTGTGTAGATAATGATGTTTTCTGTGGACGTATGTTTTCAGGACCTGCTCCAGTCCAGCTTGAACATGGATATTGACACAGATGTGGAATCCTTCCACTCTGCACTCAAACGCCTGCTGCTGGCCTATGCTCGCTGGAATACGCAGACCGGCTACTGCCAGGGCTTCATAATCCCAGCAGCCGTCATCCTTCTGGTGATGGGAAGTGATGAAGAAGATGCCTTAAAGGTAGGCATCAATCTTCTTTGAAGTACACTGAACCGTCTCTTGTTTCCCATCCTTTGTCGGGGGACTCGTCTCCTCCCATGCATTTCCTGGTGTCCTTCCATTGGTGGGGTGGATGGGTGAGGGGTATTACATTTATATAGGGCCAAGTGGTCCAATGTGCTTCATGGGAGTGAACGAACAGATTGAGCTGGAGGTTGGGAAGGGAGTGATCGGCCCGAACATTGGAAGGTACAGAAATCTAACACAGTAGGGAGTACAGAAGATGGAGGCTGGTCCCTCCCTCACCCTGTGCTGGTGTCATTGAAACACTCTGATGGAGAGGGTGGATGCAGGGAGAGTTTCCCTGGATGCAGGAGTCTCAAATTAGAGGGCAGTGACTCAGGACAAGGAGTCGGCTGCTTGGGGCGGAGATGAGGGGAAAGCTCTTCACTCGGTAACTGGTGAATGTCTGGGGTTGTCCACCCTGAAGGCTTTGCCATCGAGTTCCTCGATGGAATCAGTGAGAATAATGAAAATGGATCTCCACAGACGCTGCCTGACTTGCTGAGAATTTCCACAATTATGTTTTTATTTCAGATTTTCAGCATCTGTGGTGAGTTTTCCCCCCCCCCTTTCTATTCAGACTGTTGGTTTCCAATTTTCCCAGCAAGCCTGCTCTCTTTGGCTCACTCTTCCTGAACTTCATTGGTTGACTCTTCAGGAAGGCAGATTGACTTTAGGCCCTGTGACAGAGACTGTTCCCGACATCACCTGCAAACCCATGCCTCGATTCTCTGCCCAATCTTGACCTACAGTCTAGGGCTGGAAGCACCACTGGTCACAGAGTCCATTATCGAGCATGGAATGAGGCCATTTGACCCATCATCTCCATGCTGACCAGTAGGCACTCATTTGTATTGATCACACACTTGTCCATAGCCTTCTGTGTCTGGAAAATTAAAGTCCCCATGACTCTGCTTCCACCGCTTGGTCCTGCAGAGTTCCAGGTCCTGGGTAAAGCAGCCCCCCCCCCCCCCCCCCCCATATCCCCTCTCACCCCTTCCCCTAATACTAATCTACCTGATTAAAAATGTGTGGTGGAAAATGTACTGACCGGCTGCATCGCAGTCTGATATAGGGGACACAGCCTAGGATATCACAGGTAAAACTTTCCCCACAATCAAGAACATTTACAGGGAACGCTGCCGTCAGAGAGCAGCAGCCATCATCAAAGACTCTCACCACCCAGCACTTCCTCTGTTCTCGCTGCTGCCATCGGAAAAGAGGTGTAGGTGCCACAAGACTCGCACCACCAGGTTCAGGAACAGCTGCTTCCCCTCCACCATCAGACTCCACAACAACAAACTCAATCTGAGACTCATTTAAGACTTTTATGGGCATTTTATTGATTTTTAAAAAAATTCTCTATTGCACAGTCAGTTTGTTTACATTTATTTGTCTACTTAATTGTTTATTTATTTATATGTTGTGTATAGTTTCTTTTTGCATGACTAATGAGTGGTAATTCTGCCTGGCCTGCAGGAAAAAGTATCTCAGGGTTATATCTTATGTCATGTATGTACTCTTGACAATAAATCTGAAATATAGAACCATACCTTACACATACAACAGGCCCTTCAGCCCTTCTAGTCTGTGCAGAACTATTATTCTGTCTCGTCCCACTGACCTGCACCTATAGTCCTCCACACCCCTCCCATCCACATACCTGTCCAAATTCTTCTTAAATGTGAAAACATGGGGAACATTTCCTGCAGGTCTACCCTGTCTCGACCCCCGTGATACCTCATCATGTCCCTGTTTAACCTCCTCCACTCCAGGGAGGATAGAAACCCACCGGTGGGGCAGTTCCTGTCCTTTCTGCTGGCAGGGTGCTGGGTTAGCAGGGAGCTGTGGGAGGGAGGGGCGGGTGTGAGTGACCGTGCTGCACTTTGTATATGCCCACACTATCCACCACTGTGGAAGGGATGAATGTTCAGGCTGGTGGCTGGGCTGCCTGCGCTTTGTCCTGTCCTGTGTTATGTGGGTCCCGGGTCAGACTGAGGAGAACTCGTACCACTGTGTCTTCTAAAGGGGAAGGGGAGTGGACAGTGAGAACCTCGAGCAATGGTGACCCCACTCAGTGCCCAGTATTCCCTTTTGTCACAGTATTCCAGTCGGATCATCCAGAATCCAAACCACATCTTCACTGCCCTTTGTTCTCTAACCGTGCAACTCATTTCCAGTGTAAATCTGTCTCATTCCTCCCCAACCCCAGGTGCTGGTCTACCTACTTGACCAAGTTCTTCCACACAACTACTTTGCTAACAGCATCAGTGCCCTGACTGTTGATGTCACCGTCTTCCACGAGCTGTTAAAGATCCAGATGCCGGAGCTTTCACAACATCTGGAGCAGTTGTGCAGAGCAGCAAAGCAAGCTGGAGATGGTGAGTCGAGGGCATGTTGTCCGGTGTGTGTTGCCGGTTCCAACATCTGCCCGGTTAACTGAGAGGATCCCTATCCAGCAGTTTGGGGAAGGGGAGTCAAAGCACAAATGTGATGGGTTGATTTCTCCAAATGAACATCTTCGAGTCAGGGGCAAAGTCTCAGGATAAAGGGTGAGGACAGAGGTTGTGAAAGGTTACCTTCCATCCTGGTTGTTGAGGAGATTTGAAACCATTGATGGGGATCTTCATCACACTTTATGGTTGGTGGGTGAATTAGATCCATCATGATATGGGAGCAGGTTATACAAGATGTCAACAGAGACTGGGGTCGAGTACCGTACACAAGCATGCTGGTGAAACTCAGCAGGACACTCAGTATCCACAGGATCGGGGAGTTGATGTTTCGAGCCTGAGCCCTTTTTTTAATATTCACACTATGAACCATATCAATCAAAATACACAAACATTTCCCTCTTGAATAGACACAGTGTCATTTTCTCCCCTTTTTCCCCCCTCCCTTCCCTCCCTCCTTCCCACCCCCCTCCAAACCCATTAAACGTTCAACATGTAAAATACAATAAACCCGTTAAACAATGTCATCACACAATGAAAATAAACAAGAAAATTGTGTCGTCTACTTTTACACACTGGGTCAGTTCATTTCGTCGTCTTCTCATTCTATCATTTTAGGGGGGGTGGAGGTCCACGGTAGGACTTCTCTGTTGTGTTTCATGTACGGTTCCCAAATTTGTTCGAATACTGTAATGTTATTTCTTAAATTTTATGTTATTTTTTCTAATGGAATATATTTATTCATTTCCATGTACCATTGCTGTATTCTCAGACTTTCTATCAATTTCCAGGTTGACATTATACATTTTTTTGTTACAGCTAAGGCTATCATAATAAATCATTTCAGCGCTTCATCCAGTTTGAGGCCTAGTTCTTTACTTCTCATATTACTTAGAAGAAAGATCTCTGGATTTTTTGGGATGTTATTTTTTGTGATTTTATTTAATACCTGATTTAGATCTTCCCAAAACTTTTTCACTTTCTCACATGCCCAAATTGCATGTCCTGTTGTTCCCGTTTCCTTCTTACAGCGAAAACATCTATCTGATACTGTTGGATCCCATTTATTTAACTTTTGGGGCGTGATATATAACCTGTGTAACCAATTATATTGTATCATGTGTAACCTCGTGTTTATTGTATTTCTCATAGCTCCGAAGCATAGCTTTTCCCATATTTCATTTTTTATCTTTATGTTTAGATCTTGTTCCCACTTTTGTTTGGGTTTATAGCTTATTTCATCATTTTCCTTCTCTTGCAACTTGATGTACATGTTATAAATCTTTTAATTATCATTGTGTCTGTAATCACATATTCAAAGCTGCTTCCTTCTGGTAACCTCAGTCTGTTTCCTAATTTGTCCTTCAAGTAGGTTTTCAGTTGGCGGTATGCAAACATTGTACCATGAGTTATACCATATTTGTACTTTATTTGTTCAAAAGATAATAATTTATTTCCCAAAAAACAATTTTCTATTCTTTTGATCCCTTTTCTCTCCCATTCTCTAAAGGAAAGGTTATCTATTGTGAAGAGGATTAGTTGATTTTGCGTCAATATTAATTTTGGTAGTTGGTAATTTGTTTTTTTCCTTTCTACGTGAATCTTCTTCCATATGTTGAATAAATGGTGCAATACTGGTGAACTTTTATATTGCACCAGTTTTTCATCCCACTTATAAAGTATATGTTCTGGTACCTTCTCCCCTATTTTATCTAGCTCTATCTTGGTCCAATCTGGTTTTTCCCTTGTTTGATAAAAATTTGATAAATACCTTAATTGAGCTGCTCTATAATAATTTTTAAAGTTTGGTAGCTGCAAACCACCTTGCTTGTACCACTCTGTTAATTTATCTAACGCTATTCTCGGTTTCCCTCCTTTCCATAAGAATTTCCTTATTATTCTCTTTAGTTCATTGAAGAATTTCTCTGTTAAGGGAATTGGTAATGATTGAAATAGGTATTGTATCCTTGGGAACACATTCATTTTAATGCAATTTACCCTTCCTATCAGTGTTGGTGGTAAATCTTTCCAATGTTCTAAGTCATCTTGTAATTTCTTCATTAATGGCTGATAATTTAATTTGTATAGGTGGCTTAAATTATTATCTAATCTAATACTGAGGTGTCGGATTGCTTGTGTTTGCCATTGAAATGGTGATTCTTTTTTAAACTCTGTGTAATCCGCATTATTCATTGGCATCGCTTCACTTTTATTTGCGTTGATCTTGTACCCCAATATTTCTCCATATTCCTTCAATTTCTTATGTAATTCTTTTATTGATATTTCTGGTTCTGTTAAGTATACTATGATGTCATCTGCAAATAAACTGATTTTATACTCTTTCTCATTTATTTTTATTTTCTGTTCTTATCAGTTCTGCCAATGGTTCTATTGCTTAGGTGAACAATGAGGGGGATAATGGACATCCCTGTCTAGTTGACCTACTTAATTTAAATTCTCTGTGTCTAAAGCAACAGCCACTGTTGGTATCTTATTCCCTTATACTGCATGGATTAAGTTGATGAACTTATAGACATTGTCTTGTTCGTCTTAATTAATTCAGTTTGATCTAGTTTTACTATCTTTGGTACACAGTTGGCCAATCTGTTTGCAAATAGTTTAGCCATTATCTTATAATCTGTGTTGAGTAGAGATATTGGTCTATATGATGTTGATGTAAATGGATCTTTCTCCATCTTTGGTATTACTGAAATTATTGCTGTCTTACATGAATCTGGCATGTTTTGTGTTTCTTCAATCTAGTTCATTACTTCCAGGAGAGGAGGAATTAATAACTCTTTAAATGTTTTATAGAATTCTATTGGGAGTCCATCCTCTCCGGGTGTTTTATTGTTCGGTAGCTTTTTTAATATATCCTGTATTTCCTCTATTTCAAATGGTTTTATCAATTTGTTTTGCTCCTCTTCTTGCAATTTCGGCATTCAGTTTTAGCTAAAAACTCGTCTATTTTGTCTTCTTTCCCTTCGTTCTCAGTTTGTAATAATTGTTCATTGAATTCCTTGAAGTTTTCATTGATCTCTGTTGGGTTATATGTAATTTGTTTGTCCTTTTTCCTTGATGCCAATACAGTTCTTTTAGCTTGTTCTGTTTTAAGCTGCCAAGCTAGTATTTTGTGCATTTTTTCTCCCAGTTCGTAATACTTCTGCTTTATTTTCATTATGTTCTTCTCCACCTTATACGTTTGTAGTGTTTCATATTTTATTTTTTTGTCCACCAATTCTCTTTTTGTTGTATCTTCCCTTGTTACTAGTTATTTTTCTGTACTTACTATTTCCCTTTCCAACTGTTCTATTTCCCAATTGTAATCCTTTTTCATCTTAGTTATATAACTTATTATCTGCCCTCTAATGAAGGCTTTCATTGCGTCCCATAATATAAATTTGTCTTTCACTGATTCCATATTTATTTCAAAGTACATTTTAATTTGGCTTTCAATAAATTCCCTAAATTCCTGTCTTTTAAATAGCATGGAGTTTAATCTCCATCTATATGTCCTTGGAGGGATGTCCTCCAGTTCTATTGCTAATAACAGGGGTGAGTGATCAGATAACAATCTAGCTTTATATTTCATTTTCCTAACTCTCTTTTGGATATGGGCTGACAACAGGAACAGGTCAATCCTTGAGCATGTTTTATGTCTACTCGAATAATATGAGTATTCCTTCTCCTTTGGGTGTTGCCTCCTCCATGTATCCAAAAGTTGTATTTCCTGCATTGATTTAACCATAAATTTGGCTACTTTGTTCTTTTTGCTCGTCTTTTGTCCAGTTTTATCCACCTTTGGGTCCAAATTAAGGTTAAAATCCCCTCCTATCAATATATTCCCCTGCATATCTACAATCTTCAAAAAAATATCTTGCAAAAACTTTTGATCCTCTTAGGTGTATATATATTGAGCAAATTCTGAATAGATCTGACACTTTATCATTACATACCTCCCTGCTGGGAGCCTGAGCCCTTCTTCAGGAATGACTAAAATCAGGCCCATTTCCTTCCTTCTCAGCTCTCTGCCCTCAATCCTTTTTCCTTCTCTTTCTCCCATTGTTAGGGGCACCAGGCCATGCTCAGGGTGACTCTATGTTTGCCTTGTGGCAGGCAGACGTTAAAGTGGGTTACAGTGTTAATGTGTTATTCACTAACAACAAAAGTAACCTTGAACCTTCTTTCCCCCTCCATCTGTATCTACCCATCATCTGCTGGCCTGCATTCCTCCCCCTCATTAGTTAGTTTGAAATCGAAGGCCAGCAGGCGTTTGAGCTTAGGCTGCAACTGGCGAGGTGGTGCAGAGAAAGTTCACCAGTTTGAGGCCAGAGATGAGGGGGTTAGCCTTGGAGGAGAGATGGGATTGCCTGGGACTGTACTCATTGGAGTTTAGATTTAGGAAATCTTATAGGAACATAGAAAAAGGATAAAAGCATAGAGGTTGCTTCTGGCAGGCGAGACTAGACAAAGAGACACGGGAATAGATTTAAGACAGATGAGAATGAACTGCTTCACCCAGGGAAACTGAAATCGATCAAGGAAGTCATAGAGGCTGCCTCCCTGAATGTATTTAAGAGACCGGTAGAACTTTGAAGAGTCTGGGTTATGGGGAACAGGTGGTTCTTTCGCCATATTAGCAGTAACCTTATTGAATGGTGGCGCAGAAGGTCTGCTCCGCCTCCTATTATATGTTCACGTGCTGAGACGAGATCAGGAGATTTCAAGAGAGATGGAGTCAGAATTCAGATCATTGAATGATGGAATAGGTTCAAAAGGCTGAATGGCCTCCCCTTATCCATTTGGTGTCAAGCAGATAACCTTGAACGTGAAGTGTTAAGAAGTCTGGGAGTGCATATTTCAGAGCGGGGATTCTGTTTCTGTACAGGGAGATGCGTGCTGCCGCTCCACACGGTGGTCTCAATGCACTGGTTCCTGACGCTCTTCACTTCCTGCCTTCCCAAAGAGTCTGTCCTCCGGATCTTTGACGCCATCTTCTTTGAAGGGTCGGAGGTGTTGCTGTGTGTGGCTCTGGCAATATGGGCCCAGCTCGAGGAGTAAGTGCCTGCAGTTCTTGTTTCCATGTCGGACCCAGAATGAAACAGACGACTGTTCCTGACAAAGGGTTCCAGCCTGAACCCATTCTCCCCCTCCCTCGGATGCTCCTTGACCCACCGAGTTCCTCCAGCAGCATGTGTGTTGCCCCAGGTTCCAATGTCTGCCATCGCTGGTGTGGGCCCTGAATGGACAGGTGACTGTTGCCCCTCTCTACTCTGGATCAGCAGGCTGATGTTGCCATGGAGTTCAGCAGAATGAGGGGAGCCCTCATTGAAACATTTTGAATGTTGAAAGGCCTGGACAGAGTAGATGTGGCAAAGCTGTTTCCCATGGTCGGGGAGACTAGGACAAGAGGACATAACTTCAGGATTGAGGGGCGCCCGTTTAGAACAGAGATGCGAGGAATTTCTTTAGCTAGAGAGTGGTGAACTCTGGAATTTCCTGTGGAGGCTGGGTCGATGGGTTTATTTAAGGCAGAGATTGATAGGTGTCAGGGTATCAAAGGAGAGGGCTAGAGAGTAGGACGGAGTAAATAACTTTGTGATGGAATGGCAAGGCATACTCAATGGGCAGAATGGCCAACTTCTGTTCCTATATCTAATGGTCTTGTAGGACTAGTATGAACTTTGGAAAGATCTTCAACAAATCCCACGTGGGAAACTGACCAAAATAAGACCCTTGGCATTGAGGACGTTGACAAACTGGATCCATGAATCCCTTGGCAAAAGGAGACAGGAGTGGCTGAGACCCGTGGCGTCCCACAAGGATCCAGTGCTGGGACCCTTTCTGCTTGTGATGTGTGTGTGTGTGAATGATTTGGATGTGGATCTTGAAAGCATGATCACGAAGTATGTGGATGACATGAAGCATGGTGGAGTTGGTGATCGTGTGGAGAGTACTCAAGTTATAGGGTGATGTCAGTGTGCCTCAGCGGGACTGAGAATTGGCAGATGAAATTTAACCAGAGTGAATTTTGGGATTATTGGTGAGACTCCATGGGATATTAGCCATTGATAGTTGGGGCATTGAATGCACAGGCAGGGAGGTGATGCTCCAAATTTATAAAATCTTGGTCAGACCTCAGCTGGAATTCTGATTGCACTACAGGAAGGATAAGTTTAAATTGACAGTAGGGTTAGCCTTGGATTTTATTTATTTTCATATTTATTATCCTTCTATTCTAATTCATGGCTCATTACAGTAATGTAATGTATGCTGTTGGAGTTGGTGTAACAAAGTAACTGCTTCTGTACCCTGTACTTCTGTACATGACAATAAACGTTCATACCTCATACCTCAGATGTGTGGGCTGAAGGGTCTGATCCTATACTGTATGATTCTATGTGTGGACCACCTGCAAGATGCACCCTGTCATTGGGGAAGGATGTAGCTGGGACCATGGTGAAGGTGTCTGGCACATGGACCTCGACCATAAGGTGTGAGGGGACTGTAGATTAAATCGTTGTTCCTGTGGCAGGTGGATCAAGCAGTGTCAGACCATGGACGAGGTCTCCCAGCAGTTTGGACGGGAGATGATGGAGAGGAACCTGATGGACCCGGGAGAGCTGATGCAGGTGAGATTATCAAAGCCCAGTGACAGTAGCTGTGTTTCTGACATCACTGGCCCACCTTCAGCATCTCGAGTCTTGGTGGAGGGTTCCGGCCTAAAACTTTGATCGCTCTTTTTCTCCCACTGCTCAACCTGCTCGGTTCTCCTGGCAGATTGTTCATGGACTGGAGCTAGGTCATTGAGCTTGGCTCAATAGAAGAAGCAATGCTAGTGTCCTGTCCCAACATCCACTCCTGACACACTATTGACTCCACTGGGCTGACCCATTTTCTTTCAATTTCACCTACTGTGTCTTTCCTGAATATCTACCGGACTGCAGGTCTGGTCTCACTGGTCTTCTGTACACCTGAAACATTGTCTCCCTGATCTTGTACTCCATTCCCATAGCCATCCTGAGCTTCCACTGCCCTCCCATTCACATGTGACCTGCTGCCCTCAAACCTTTCCACCAAAGACAGGCCAAATGCAAGTTGGAAGAACAGCATCTCCCATTCCTTGTGGAATGAACGTTGAATTCCCCAATTTTAAGACACCCCCTCCCTTTGCTTTCCTTTCCCATTCCTACTGGCCCACCTGTGGTCTCTCTCCCCTGTTCACCTCCCCCCTCCAACCCTTATTTTTTCCTAGATTTGCAGCCCTCCCCCTCCAAGTACCTGAAACCATTTCCCTCCACGGATTTAAAAATAATTTACAGCCGATTCCGACCAATTCAACCCGTGCCGCCCAATTACACCCAAATTAACCTGCAAATCCCGTACGTTTTGAAGGGTGGGAAGAAACCAGTGCCCCAGGAGGAAATCCACGCAGATGTGGGGCGAACCTGGGTCACTGGCACTGTAAATAGTGTCACGCTGACTGCTATACCAAATGTGCCACCCACCTGACCTGCTAGGTTCCTCCAGCAGTTTGCCATTTGCTCATTTTTCTACTGAATTTTGTGTTGTCCCCAAATTTAGCAGCGACATCTTCAGTGCCTTCATCCAAGCCGTTTATATCAATCAGAGACAGCCGCAATGATGCCTGCGGCACGTCATTTGAAACACGCTCCCAGCCAGGATCGGGCTTTGCCAACTCACTGTCATCCTGTCAATCTGCCACTGGTTCATGCATATCAGGCGCTAATGGATATCATTTCTCAGCTGAACTCTCTTAATATATGCTTATAAACTATGCAAGAGTGTGATTCAGCTGAGGCCACATTCGGAATATCGTGTGCAGACATAGGAACAACACTGCTCCTGGTGCAGGGTCTCAACCAGAAACATTGACCATTCCTTTCACTCTACAGATGCTGTCCAACCCACTGAGTTCCTCAGCAGCTTGCTTTTTTTTGCTCCAGATTCCAGTATCTGCAGTTTCTTGTTGGTGTAACCTCCGTCTATGACTAAATTATACTCTGGGCCCACATGAAAATAATGTTGCCCATCTTGCAGGCTGTGTACGCAATGACCACACTTCCCTTTCCCAAAGTGAAGGAACTAAGAGAGAAGTTCAGTCCAACGTCTTCACAATCAAAGTTCACTGCCTCCAGGTACTTTAATCGATGCCAACAAACAACGTTTAGTTTCCCCACTCTAACACTACAGCAATTTAATGCCACCTTTCTGGGGTTTTTTTTTATAGCGGTCGCCTGAACGAATCTTCAGTGAGGAGGAACCCATCGAGTGAGACAAATGGGCATTGCACCTTCCTCGCTGCGGTTGGTTACTCTCAAGCACAGAATCCACAGAACTGTCACAAAACAGGTACCAGGGCTGTGTCTCGAGGGGTAAAACTCAGAGCTGGGCAAGTCCCATAAGTGCAGCAAGGTAGTATTCCTTTATCTTCAACTGTCCTTTGTGATTGGCCTCAGTTTCCGAGAAGGCACGGAAAACAGACAATGTTACACAAACACAGGCTTATGTTGAGATCACGTACGGTGTACAGTACAGCAAGAGACCATCATTCCACTAATCTAACTTGGCAAATGTAAAGATTGTGGCAAAAAATCTTTTCTTTGAAACAATACTTATGAAACAAGTTTGGAAAGGTGATGGCTTTCAGCCAAGCTGGATAAACTCAGCAGTCAAACTGTGTACTTTATTCTTCTTTCTTTGGCTTGGCTTCGCAGACGAAGATTTATGGAGGGGTATGTCTACGTCTGCTGCAGGCTCGTTGGTGACTGACAAGTCCGATGCGGGACAGGCAGGCATGGTTACAAGGGAAAATTGGTGGGTTGGGGTTGGGTGTTGGGTTTTTCCTCCTTTGTCTTTTGTCAGTGAGGTGGGCTCTGCAGTCTTCTTCAAAGGAGGTTGCTGCCCGCCGAACTGTGAGGCGCCAAGATGCACGGTTGGAGGCGAGATCAGCCCACTGGCGGTGGTCAATGGGGCACGCACCAAGAGATTTCTTTAAGCAGTCCTTGTACCTCTTCTTGGGTGCACCTGTCTCGGTGGCCAGTGGAGAGCTCGCCATAGAACACGATCTTGGGAATGCGATGGTCCTCCATTCTGGAGACGTGACCCACCCAGTGCAGTTGGGTCTTCAGCAGCGTGGATTCGATGCTTGCGGACTCTGCCAGCTCGAGTACTTCGATGTTGGTGATGAAGTCATTCCAATGAATGTTGAGGATGGAGCGGAGACAGCGCTGATGGAAGCGTTCTAGGAGCTGTAGGTGATGCCGGTAGAGGACCCATGATTTGGAGGCGAACAGGAGAATGGGTATGACAAAGTCTCTGTACACGCTGATCTTTGTGTGTTTCTTCAGGTGGTTGTTTTTCCAGACTCTTTTGTGTACTCTTCCAAAGGCGCTATTTGCCTTGGCGAGACTGTTGTCTATCTCTTTGTCGATCCTTGCATCCGATGAAATGGTGCAGCCAGGGTAGGTAAACTGGTTGACCGTTTTGAGTTTTGTGTGCCCGATGGAGATGTGGGGGGGGCTGGTAGTCATGGTGGGGAGCTGGCTGATGGAGGACCTCTGTTTTCTTCAGGCTGACTTCCAGGCCAAACATTTTGGCAGTTTCCACAAAACAGGACGTCATGCGCTGGAGAGCTGGCTCTGAATGGGCAACTAAAGTGGCATCGTCTGCAAAGAGTAGTTCACGGACAAGTTTGTACTTTATATAGCAAAGATAAAGGTACAGAACCACCGTTTTGGGCTTGGTACAAGTAAAATGTAGGCAGGCGCCCGAACAAAATGTTGGTTCTGTATCTTTAACTTTGCTATATAAAGGACACGGTTTGACCTGCTGAGTTTCTCCAGCGTCGTGTTTTTTACTTTAACCCACATCATCTGAAAGACTTTTATGTTTTACTGATTTTAAAGTACTTCAGGTGATGTCTAATTTGAACACTCAAACCCGTAAAGAGCCCAGTATTCTGTTGCTCATGAGTTCAAGTTTATTTATCATCCGATTATATCAGAACAACTCCACAAAAGTTTTCTCCAGTCCACGGTGCAAACAGACAAGTATACTGTATACACATATATTTAAAATAAATATTATTAATAAATAGAGGGGAGACAGAGGATTTGCATGAGCTGTTCATCAGTTGTTCAGCATTCTCACTGCCTGTGGGAAGAAGCTGTTCCTCAGCTTGGTGGTTCTGGATCTAATACTCCTGTATCTCTTTCCAGGTAGGAGTAGTTGAAAGATACTATGAGCAGGGTGGAAGGAGTCCTTAGTGATTTTACGAGCCTTCTTTAAACAATAATCCTGCTAGATCACATTGATGGCAGCGAGGGAGACCTCTCTGCCACTTCTCTGAACCTGCGATTGACCTCTGATCTGATTCTCTCCAGCAACTGTACCACACTGTGATGCAGCCGGCCAGGGTGCTCTCAGTAAAGCTCCTGTAGAAAGTTGACAGGATGGTGGCCGGTAGCCTTGCCCACCCCAGACTTCTGAGGAAATGTAGTCACTGTTCCGCCTTCCTGACAAATGAGGAAGCATTTTGTATCCAGGATAGGTCACTACTTCAGTGGACTCCGAGGAACTTGGTGCTCTCCATCACCGAGCTATTAATGTGTACTTCAGTATTGGTTCTGTGTGGTTAACCAACAGCAACTTGTATTCGGTTGAAAAGGAGACACTGCAGATGCTGGGATTGAAATTGGAATATACACAAGTTCTGGAGAAACTCAGTAGGTTACACAGCATCTTACATGAACTGAAGGGTCACCAACATTTTGCCCCTGAGCCTTTCATCAAGGTATGAGCAAAAAAGGAGGGGGAATGGGCAGGGGAGGAGCACATACTGACAGGAAAGTGGATGTAGGTGGGAGGGCAGAGTGGTGATGGGGGCTGGAGGAAAGGAGATGAGATTTAAGAGAAGCTGGAAAAGTTGATGGTAATGCCGTCCGGTTAGAGGCTGCCCAAACAGAATATTATTTCTTGTTCCTCCAATGTGCGGGTGGCCTCAGTTTTGTAGTGAATGGGCAGACATGTCGGCATGGAAATGAATGGTTGGCCACTGGGAGATCCCAGTCATTGGAGTGGACAAAGTGAAGATGCTCAACAAAATGATCTTCCTGTTCTGCATCCAGTGCAGAGGAGACCACCACAGGAGGGCCTGATGCAGTGGATGACCCCTGCAGATTCACAAGTGAAATGTTGTTTCACTTGGGACTGCTCAGGGAGGTGTGGGACAAGTGTAGCATTTCCTGCAATCAGAATGGTAAGTACAGAGGGGCTGATTAGTGGGATGGGAGGAGGGAAGAAGAGTGCGGTGCCTGTGGAAGGCAGAGAGAGAGGAGAAGGGAAGATGTGCCTGGTGGTGGGATCATATTGGAGGTGACAGAAATGGTTGGATTCGGAAGCTGGATGAGTTGTAGGTGAGGACAAGGGGAATCCTGTCCAGGAGGCAGAGGGGGCCAGGGCAGGTGTGCAGAAAATAGAGTAGTCGATGAAGAGCAGCTGATGTACGTGTTGCTGTTTTTGAGGTGATCCAGAGCTGAGCGGAGAGCCAGTGAGATTGTGTCTGCTGTGGAGCGATTGTGACGGTAGACGAATTGCAGGAGGTCCAGACCTTTACTTGGGTATGAGTTGATTCTGGCCACAACCGACCTCACAAAGCGCTTATCATAGTAGATGTGAGTGGTATTGGGCGATAGTCATTGAGGCAGGTCACAGTGCTCTGCTCGGGCACCAAGTCCTAATGAACCAATATAACTGTTGATATTGATTTATTCAAACCTACTTTTCCAATGTGTGAACAAGAATTCTTTCACAGGCACCAGACAGGTTTTCCTGGATGTTTCAAAAGGAGCTTTTATTGGAGAGGAACGTTTCAGCGGCTTTCCTCAGTTGAATTGATGGTGGGCGTTTTAAGAATTTGACTCCATCACTTTAGATGGAAGGAAGGTATACAACCTGGTGGTTGTGGCCTCTCACGGGAGACACCGAGCTGGATCAGATCCGCATCAAATGCAAATGAAACATGAAAGTCTGCAGACACTGTGATCGTAGTAAAAACCCACTGAAATGCTGGTCTTTCAGTGTCCATTAAAACGCAAAGCCCCACCAAATGGATGGCATTAAAATGGACTTCCCTTTCCACCTCCCCCAGCTCTGTCTCTCCCTTTTCCCTCTCTCCTTTTGCACAGAAATTATAAATTCTTACCTCTCCCCTTATCCTATTAAAACACCTTTTGTTGGACTGTCTGAATTCTGAGATTTCCTGCTTCTGACTCATTCTGCTCATTTCTCGAGGTCTCCTAATGGACACTGAAAAGACCGGCTAAGTTCTTCCAGTATTTTGGTCCGTTTTTACTGGCATCAAATGTAAGCCTGACCCAGTTGCCAGAGGACCCATACACAGCCTGTGGTAGTGAATCTTGCCAAGGTGTGCCCAGGAAAATGAACCATTCCTTCTTGTCTCCCAACAGCTCAAGGACAAACTCCAAGGAGTAGCTGTGATGTGACTGGGGCTGCGGCTGGTGAGAGCGTGCCAGGGCGTGACGCTGTGCGGAGCAGCAGGGAGCAACCAGTGGCTAAGCAACGACCCTGCAAAGTGCCTGAGCGACAGCGCCAACGTGTCACCCCGAAACACGGTAAGGTGTCGAAAACATCCATCACTGAAGCAGTAAAGTAACTGCATAAATCGTGCTCAGTGCCAGCGTGAATGGGTTCTTAACGTCCAAAGGCTCAAACAACACTTTCTGACATGAAGTGACTGGGGCGATTAGCGCAAGTGTTTCAGCGACAGCGACCTGGGTTCAAATCCCGCACTGATTGTAAGGAGTTTGCACGCTCTCCCCATGTCTGCCTGGGGTTTCTCCAGGGGCTCTGGTTTCCTCCCACCATTCAAAACGTACCGAGCATTTAGGTTAATTGGGTGTGAATTGGGCAGCAGGGACTCGTGGGGCAAAATGGCCGGTCACTATGAAAAATGGTGAAAACATTCTTTCAGCTTGTCCTCACAAATGTTGAAAGTTTAAGAATTATTGGAGAGAAACATTAAATGACCATTGTTTTCCTCTAAACTTAGCAAGGGCTGATCAATGATGAATGATGAAAACTGACCTTGCCCTGCTCATACTGAGCCCAGGATCTGACTGGTATGGAAGAGGTTGCCTGGTTGAGGCCTCCAGTGTTGGCAGTATTTGAAGTGATGTTGGCTTTGTCAGGCTATTGTTGGGGGCTTGAATCTAGAATTGCTTGATCCTGCAGGGTGGGTGCAGGATCGCCACCATAAAGCAGAGTCTCTCCATCACTCAAGCCCAACAACCATAGAACATTGCAGCACAAAACAGACCCTTTGGCCCTCTAGAGTTTACCGAACGATTGTTTCTACCTAGTCCTACTGACCTGCACCCTGTCTGTAGACCTCCATACCTCTCCATCCATGTACCTTTCCAAATTCTTTAAAATTGAGCCTGCATTCACCACTTCAGCTGGAAGCTTGTTCCACACTCGCACTATGTGTGAAGAAATTCCCCCTAAACTTTTCCCCTTTCACCCTTAACCCATGACCTCTGGTTTGTTCCTCACCGACCCTCAGGGGAAAAAACCGACCTACAATTTACTCTGTTTATCCCCCTCATAATTTTAAATACCTCCATCAAATCTCCCCAATGCTCCAGGGAATAAAGTCCTAACCTTTTTTAACCTTTCCCTGTGGCTCAGCTCCTGAGCATCCTGGAAAATCTTCTCTGCACTTTTTCTATCTTATTGATATCTTTCCTATAGTTTGGTGACCAAAACTGCAACAATACTCCAAATTTGACCATTGAAGAGCAATTGTTGACTGACACAAATTCCCTAAAGTAGCCAGAGTCTGTTAAAGAGCAAACAGCATGGTGGAAAAGGCTTGCGTATTTTTAGTTGTGATTAATGGTTTGAAAACCTTTGAATTGGTCGGTCCTATAATGTTAGAAAAGTGCATACAGCTAGCTGCAATAAGCAGCAGTGCTGCAGTGATGTGATTGAGGTCTGGCCTGGACATTACAGAGAATCCATTGCTCCTCTCCAAATGATGCCGTGGAGAGTGCTTGGGGTCTGGGTTTGAACTAGCACCCCACTGAATGGGTCCGAATATTTACAGTGCTGCAGAGAAACCGACTGGAAGTCAATCCTCGGGTCTATAAGAGTGGCAGAGAGGATCAATGGAGTCTCCCTAACTAACCCCCCCCCCCATCGACGTGATCTATGGGGATTGTTGTCTGAAGAGAAATCATTGAGGACCCCCTTCCACCCTGCACACAGCATCTTTCAGCTGTTGCCATCGGGGAAGAGATGCAGGAGGATCAGATCCAGCACCACCAGGCTGAGGAACAGCTTCTTCCCACGGGCAGTGAGAATACAACCATATAACAATTACAGTACGGGAACAGGCCATCTCAGCCCCTCTAGTCTGCACTAATTGAAGTGATCTCCTATAGTCCCACTTACCTGCTCCCTGCCCATAACCCTCCAATCCCCTCAACTCCATGCATTTATCCAACTTTCTCTTAAATTACAAAATTAACCCTGCTGCAACCACCTTCCACTCAGCCACCACTCTAAGTGAAGAAGCTCCCACCCCTTGTTCCTATCTAACCTACTCTGTCTGTCCCCCTCATGATTTTAAATACCTCTATCAAATCCCCCCTCAATCTTCTACACTCCAATGAATAAAGACCCAGTCTACTCAATCTTTTTTTGATTTCTAGATACTGCCATCCAGGCAACATTTTAGTAAATCTTCTCTACACCCTCTCTACTTTATTAATGCCGAACAACCAAAGGAACTACTCAGACTGACCCTCCGAGACACTGATATTCATAAAACAACTTTTGTGGATCGTAACTGAGCCACAGCATTTTCCATACATATGCATTGAAATTCTTATTCGCTGCTTATAAAAGCTATAATAGAATCAGAATTTATTGGTATGATCATGTGTCACAGAATTTGTGGTTTTACAGCAGCGTCACAGCTGGAAAAATAGCTGTAAATTACATTTCTGTAAATACACTTTTTAAAATTTGTGCCAAGAGAAGAGAAAGCGAGGCCGAGTCTGGGGGTCATTGTCCGTCCTGGAGTCTGTTGGCGGAGGGGAAGAAGCTCTCCTTGTGCAGCTGGGTGCTCATCTCCAGGCTCCTGGACCTCCTTCCTGATGGTAGCAGAATGAAGAAGGCCCGGCCTGGAGTCCTTGAGGGGTAGAAGCTGCTTCCTTAAGACACTATCTCTTTAAAAACTACCCTAATGAGTTTGGATAGTGCCCATGATGGCGCTAGCTGAGTTCACAACTCCTTTTTAATTTAGGCATACAGGCCCTTTCGGCCCATGAGTCTGTGCCGCCCAATTAATCTACACCGCCCCCACCCCCCGGTACATTTCAAATGGTGGGAGGAAACCAGGGCCCCTGGGGAAAATCCACGCAGACGTGGGGAGAACGTACAAACAGACAACACGGGATTCGATCTCTGGTGCTGTAAAGTCGTTGTACTAACTGCGAGCTAACAGTGATGCCCACTCTGTAGTCTTGTCCTGTCCATTGGCACCTTTGTACAAGGCAGTGATGCCTCAGGTCAGAATGCTCTCCACAGGCTACCTGTAGAAATTTGCAATATTAAACTTCTTTCAATAAATGGATAGGATATGGGCCACATATATATAAAAAAATGGGATGAGCATAGATAGAATCTTGGTCAGCGCGAATGAGTTGGGTTGAAGGGCCTGTTTCTGTGCTGTGTGACACCAGGATATTTTGCAAGGTTCCCTGGAAGTGTAAAGTTACATTGATGGATGTTGTTCTTTCTTTGCAGGCCGTACTGATCCCTGGGCTCCTGGGACACCACTTCATTCCCATAAGACAAAAGGAATAAGTAGTTTCCTCGGAGGACAAACACTAAAGAAAAGCAGAAAAAGCCAAAGTTGCCAAGTCCCCCACGACACCAGTCCAAGCACAGCACTGCTCAGGCAGAAGGGGAAGAACAAGCTGACGCTTGGCTGGCGTTCACAGAAGGTTTCTCGGAAAGGTCTGAGTGGGAACAAGAAAGCCAAGTCAGGCTGCAGCGATACGGTCAGCCTCCTCGAGGACCAGACCGACTGCGGCAAGGCAGAGTCCCCCAGAGAAGATGACTCCATCCATGTAGTTGTGGAAAAAAGCAGGAAAACGACTGGAATATGCTGGGAACGTATCGGGAAGTATGGCAAACAACTGACTTGCCCGCCCCTTGAAAGGGATGTCGACAATTTGGCAGGAGTTGGAAACTTGTTCAAAGCACTTCAAATAGTGGAGCAATGCCAGTATTCACCAGCCCAAAACCACAGCCCCTTGGAGTCTTCCACAGGTCTAGAAACAGAGGATTTCATGGCTCCATCCCATGCAAAGAAGAATCCTGCAAACGCACTCCCGCCTCGCTATCTTATCTGTCTGGCAAGTCCCTTGAAAAAGCAAATTGGTTCATTGCCTGGATAAGTCAATGAGTTTAAAGAGGGAGTGCTGCCCACCTGGTGAGGATTATTGACGTGATTATTAGTCACTGGATTTTAATGACACTTTGGTTAAACAGGGCAGAGCTGAGAGCAGTAACATTAACTCCACTCAAGGCAGGCACAAGACTGACAGCACCACGGACTCAGGTTCAGATCTTGTACTGTCTGTGAGGACGAGAGGGTGGGTTTAGGGCCAGAGGAGATTCTGAGAGGACTAGAGGGTGGGTTTAGGGCCAGTGGAGATTCTGTGAGGACGAGAGGGTGGGTTTAGGGCCAGAGGAGATTCTGTGAGGACGAGAGGGTGGGTTTAGGGCCAGAGGAGATTCTGTGAGGACTAGAGGGTGGGTTTAGGGCCAGTGGAGATTCTGTGAGGACTAGAGGGTGGGTTTAGGGCCAGAGGAGATGGATGTAGGCTGGAGGAGTTCACCTCTAGTTGTTAGGATGAGACAGTGGACAAATTGGAACCCAAACCTTTTTGGTTTGTGAGCACGATGAGAAAGGATTCAGTGCAGGTTTAGACATGGGCAGAAATGGTTTGAAAAACCCAATGCAAAGACACTTCAATTTTAGGATCAATAGTTGAGGCAAAAAACTATCCCGTCTGATGGTGAAAACACTGGGTACTTTACATCTAACCATATAACAATTACAGCACAGAAACAGCCAGTTCGGCCCTTCTAGTCCATGCCAAACACCTTCTCCCATTGACCTGCCTTTGGCCCATAGTCCTCCACACCTGAACAAATTAATGAATGAAATTATTCAGACTTGTTAGCTAGTCTGTTCAAAAGTGATGAATTTATCCATAAAACAATGCAGACCAAAATCCAATCCAATTATGACAGTCGTTCACACATCTCTTGCCTTACAGACATTAGAAAATAAAAAACCTGATCAATTGCTTTTATTTAATAACTTGTATCTCCACTTGAACTAACAAATTCTCTGCCTAATCGGCCTTACTCAACAGCTTGCACTTGACATTTCAAGGATTATTTCTCTTAATTAATTCTTGTTGGCCCTCCACATTTCACATCCTGTTTAATTAAGTCGGATACATACTGCGTTGCAGCTGCCTACCTAATGGCTGTTTTCTGTGGAGAGGCAAACCCACTCTCATTTATCACAGAGAGTATTTTTAACAACAATTCAAGATGTTACCATTTCCACAGCACATTTCACATCTGACTTTCCTGTTCGTGAAATACTTTAGAAGTTTTACCACTGTCGTCATGTAAGAAATAGCAGGAATCTTGAGCCCAGGTGTGGAGGCTGGGTCTATGAATATATTCAACACCAGAATAGGTTTCCAGTCTATGGAGAGGGGCAACGGTTACTAAGAACAAGCTGGACAATGGAACTGAGGACAGAACAGATTGAGGGGTGGAATGGCCTGCAATCTCGTGTGTGTGTGTGTGTGGCAGCCAATTCGAGCATGGGAAGGTTCCATAAACAGTGTTGGATGCCATCTGTTCTCAGGGACACGTTGGGCTGGACATAGAACATTCAAACTACAGTCTTATTATCCCCAGGGGCAGAGAAGATGTTATTGACAAGGAGTTTATTGTCAAGTTCAATCTACTGAGGCCTAAAATTCTTGCTTGGTGCAGCCACACAGGTACATTAAATATGCTACACAATAATATAAATTAAATTACCATAATAGTTCGTCAAAATTATGTAATAAATATAAAAGGGTAGATATTTATCACCTAGAGGATTGTGAGTAGTTTGGGCTCCTCATTGAAGAAAGGAAGTTCTGTCATTGGAAAAGGTTCAGAGGAGGTTTACAAGTATGATTCTGGGAACAAAGGGGTAATCTATCTATGAAGATTGTTTGACAGCTTGTGGTCTGTACTTGTTGGAATTTAAGAGAATGAGGGGGGATCTCATTGAAACATTTTGAATGTTGAAAGGTGTGGTCAGAGTAGATGTAAAAAGGTTGTTCTTGACAGTGGGAGAGTCCAAGACAAGAGGGCACAACTTCAGGATTGAAGGGTGTCCACTTGGAACAGAGATGCAGAGGAATTTCTTCAGTCAGAGGGTAGTAAATCTGGAATCTGTTGCCACAGGCGGTTGTGGAGGCTGGGTCATTAGGTGTATTTAAGGCAGAGATTGATGGGTTGTTGACAAGCTAGGGCATCAAGAGTTATGGGGAGAAGGACGGGTAGTGGGGGTGAGTGAGGAAATTGATCAGCTCATGATTATTCAGCAGGGAAGACTCAATGGGCTGAATGGCCTATTTCTGCTCCTTTGTCTTATAAACATATTCACAGTTGCAGTTAGTGCTAAAAATGTTGTTTCATCAGTGGTAGGAATAACAGGGTAATTGTTGGGGGGGGGGTGGGGTGGGGTTCAACTTCCCTCCAAATGACTGGAACTTTCACAATCCAAAGGGCTTGGACAGGGCGGAATTTATTAAATGTGCCCAAGAGAGTTTTAAAGGATGAATTCATTTTAATGAATTTACACGACTTTTTTACAGGGTCATTGGACCATTGCAACATGGTACCCATCAAGTGACCTAACTCAGCAGGTCAAACAGTGTCCTTTATGTAGCAAAGATAAAGATACAGAACCAACGTTTCAGGCTTGAGCTCTTCATTGAGGTATGAGCAAAATGTAGGCAGGTTCCCGAACAAAATGATGGGGGGTAGGGGAAGGAGCATGGTCCCACAGTCAAGGAGGTAATAGGTGGATAAGGGAGGGGGGATGTATCTGTGAATGGAGAAGTTGGAGAGCTGGAGGAAGGGAAGAGAGGGAGGACGTGGGATAGCAGAAACTGGAGAAGTCAATGGCATCTGGTTGGAGAGAGTCCAGATTATGTAATTATGGTAATTTAATTTATATTATTGTGTAGCATATTTAATGTACCTGTGTGGCTGCACCAAGCAAGAATTTTAGGCCTCAGTATTGAACTTAACAATAAACTCCTTGTCAATATCATCTTCCCCGCCCCTGGGGATAATAAGACTGTGTAGCTTGAATGTTCTATGTCCAAGCCAACATGTTCCCAAGAACAGATGACATCCAACACTGTTTATGGAACCTTCCCATGCTCAAATTGGCTGCCACACACACGCAAGAGATAGGATCTGTTGCAGGTCTTTCCACCCCTCAATCTGTTCTGTCCTCAGTTCCATTATCCTGCTTGTTCCTAGTAACCCTTGCCCCTCTCCAATATTAGGAGTTACTCCAACAATTTATGGGTGGTCTTAGTGAGATAGTACATGAAGCCACAGACAGACATGTGAGCATGGGAGTAGTGGGTGCAGAATTTAAACAGTTGGCCACTGGGAAGATCCCTATTACTGACGCGGACAGTAATCCCTATTACTGATCGCTTGGCAAAGCGATCGTCCAGTCTCTCCGATGAAGAGGAGACCACAAAGGGAGCACCGGATGTAGTAGGTGACTCCTGCAGATTCACAAGTGAAGTGCTACTTCGCTTAGAAGGACTGTTTGGGGCCCTGAATGGTGGTGGGGGAGGAGGTGTGGGTGCAAATACAGCGCTTCCTGTGGCCGCAGGGGAAGATGCTGGTGGGGGGCACCAATTGGTAGGAAGGGATGAGTGGACGAGGGAGTCATGGAGGGAGGGAACGGTTCCTACAGAAGGCAGAGAGGGAAAGATGTGTCTAGTGGTGGCATCATGTTGTAGGTAATGGAAATTGTGGTGTGTTACTCCTGTTAAGTGAACTGCTGGACAAGCAAAGGGGAGAGAGGACTTTTGTCACATGTCAATATTTAATCACCTCACCTTTTTGTGGAAGAACTGGGAAGGAAAACACCTTAGTTTTGTTTTAAAGATAAATTAACATCATGTTTCCAAGGTCTTGGTTTGAAGCAGAGAGGGAGTTGTCTAATTCTGCAGAAACATCCTTGATCTCAGTGGTTATGAAGGGATAAACGCTCCAGCCATTCTGGAGTCACTGGCCCCACAGGTGAAACAAAGTTTCATTGATTTTATTGCAAATGACCATCATCACTTTGTCAATGTGGAAAAACATAATGACAATCTAATACAATCCTTGCTTATTTCATTTCTGCACAGATTTAGTGTTGAAGGCCAGTGAGCTGGGGTTCACACAGAGGGAAGTGACTGGCTCTGCGTGAATCTTAACCAATCATTCAGTGGGTCCAGGCCAAGGAGCCAGCAAACGTATTGAGTTGTTGCCACAGCCACCTGTAGCAGTGAGGCTGAACCACCAAACCCTGATGTGGGAGGCACGGAGAACTTTGACTTGGTAACCTGCAGCAGAGTGAAGATGTCGAAGTAGGATTTGTTCTTGGTCGCCTGAGTCAACTGCAAGTACCTACAGTGGCCTCCACTTTCCAAAGCTGGTCATCATGAGCTGGTCAACTACTCTTGCAAGTGCAGAAGGAATACTTCCAGATCGATTTGAAAGGGGCCTGAAGGACAACTTTTTCCATTCAGAGAGGCAGGTTTATGGAATGAGGAAATGGTCGAGACAGCTACAATCACAATGGTTAACAGAATCGTGGATGGGTAAATGGATAGGAAAGTTTAGAGGAATGTGGGCCAAATTCTATCCTGCACAGCTCTATAATCTTGGGTGGGCATTTCTCTGTTGTAAGGCTCAAGATTTATTGATTTAGAATTATGATAATAACCAAGGCAGAAGAGAACACTTGAGAAAAACATGGCTTCCTTAGAATGGCAGATTAATGTTTTCCTCGATTACTGCATTTTCAGTTACAAAGAACAACTGAGTTAGCCTATCCTACAGAACAATTATTTTGAGATAGAAGACAAACCAATATATAAAATTATGAGGGGGACAGACAGAGTAAATGTAGATGGGCCTTTTCCATGGAGGGTGGGTGAGATACAAACCAGAGGACATGAGTTAAGTGTGAAAGGGGAAAAGTTTATGGTGAACATGAGAGGGGAACTTCACGCAGAGAGTGGTGGAAGCGTGGAATGAGCTGCCAGCTGAGGTGGTGAATGCAGGCTCAACTTTAACGTTTACGGGGAATTTGGACAGGTACATGGATGGGAGAGGTATGGAGGATGATGGACTGGGTGCAGGTGAATGGGACTAGACAGCAAAAAAAATGGTTCGGCACAGACTAGAAGGGCCCTGTTTCTACGCTGTAGTGTTCTATGGTTCGGAGTTGCATGTTTGAGGGAAAAAAAATGCCTGATATAAATTTTCTCCAATTCCAAAACATTTTACAATTTTAGTTCATAAGCAAATTAAGTTATGATTAATCAACAGATACAACTTTTATCAAGTTAGTTTAAAGTTTGTTTTTCTGTATTTATCAGAAGAATGGTTAGTCTATATCAGGCAAGTATAGTTCTTGATACTGACATGAAATGCACTTGATGTGGTCAGTTGTGTTACCTGTTGTGACTGACTCCTTGCTTGCTTCATGTAACAATTAATTGCCTTCTATGTACACTATTGATCAGGTTGCCACGTGTTCATTGGCCAAAATACAAGTGCTCGATGCAAATCATTTAGGGTAACTAAATAAATTCCAAGTTTTCCAAATGTAGAATCAAGTGTTTACACAAAATACTGGGAATGTTACTAATCAGAAATAAGAGCAGAAAATGCTAGACCTATTCCTGTTATCAGCCCACATTCAAGGGAGAGTTAGGAAAACAGAATATAAAGCTAGAATATTATCGGACCACTCACCCCTGTTATTGGCAATAGAGCTAGAGGACATCCCACCAAGAATGTATAGATGGAGATTAAACTCCATGCTATTTAAAAGACAGGATTTTAGAGAATTCATTGAACGACAAATTAAAATGTACTTTGAAATAAATACGGAATCAGTGAAAGATAAGTTTATACTATGGGACGCAATGAAAGCGTTCATCAGAGGGCAAATAATAAGTTATGTAACCAAGATGAAGAAGGACTACAATTGGGAAACAGAACAGTTGGAAAGGGAAATAACAAATATAGAAAAATAATTAGCAATAAAGGAAGATACAACTAAAAGAAGAGAATTGGCAGTTAAAAAAATGAAACATTACAAACATATAAGGTGGAGAAGAACATATTGAAGACAAAACAGAAATATTATGAGCTAGGAGAAAAAACGCACAAAATTCTAGCGTGGCAGCTTAAGACAGAACAAGCTAAGAAAATGGTATTGGCATCAAGGAAAAAAGACAAACAAATCACATATAATCCAAAGGAGATCAAGGAAAACTTTAGAGAATTCTATGAACAATTATATCAAACTGAAAACGAAGGGAAAGAAGACAAAATAGATGAATTTCTAACTAAAATTGAACTACCGAAATTACAAACAGAGGAGCAAAATAAATTAATAAAACCATTTGAAATAGAAGAATTACAGGAGATATTAAAAAAACTACCGAACAATAAAACACCAGGAGAGGATGGATTCCCAATAGAATTCTATAAAACATTTAAAGACTTATTAATTCCTCCCCTTCTGGAAGTAATCAACCAGATTGATAAACACAAAGCTCACCAGATTCATGCAAAACAGCAATAATTACAGTAATACCAAAGACAGGGAAAGATCCACTCGCACCAGCGTCATATAGACCAATATCTTTACTTCACACAGATTATAAGATAATAGCTAAACTATTAGCAAACAGATTGGCCGACCATGTACCAAAAATAGTAAATCTAGACCAAACTGGATTTATCAAAAAAAGACGAACAACAGATAATATCTGTAAATTTATTAACTTAATTCATGCAGTAGAAGGAAATAAAACTCCAACAGTAGCGGTTGCTTTAGACGCAGAGAAGGCCTTTGACAGAGTAGAATGGAATTATTTATTCAAAGTACTTCAAAAATTCAGCCTACCAGAGAAATATATTAATTGGATTAAAGCATTATATAAGGGGCCTTTGGCAAAAGTGACAGTAAATGGATATATATCAAAACAATTTAACTTAAGCAGATCAACAAGGCAGGGATGCCCACCATCTCCCTCACTGTTCGTGTTAGCTATAAAACCACTAGCAGAACTGATAAGAACAGAAAATAAAATAAAAGGGATAAAAATAAAAGAGAAGGAATATAAAATCAGTCTATTTGTAGATGATGTTATAATATACTTAACAGAACCAGAAATATCAATAAAAGAATTACATAGGAAATTGAAGGAATATGGAGAAGTATCGGGGTTCAAGATCAACGCAAATAAAAGTGAAGCAATGCCAATGAATAATGCGGATTTCACAAAGTTTAAGCAAGAATCGCCATTTAGATGGCAAACACAAGCAATGCGATACATAGGTATACAACTAAATAAAAACCTCGGCCATGGATATAAACTCAATTACCATCCATTAATGAAAAAATTACAAGACGACTTAGAGCATTGGAAAGACTTACCACTAACACTGATAGGAAGGATAAACTGTATTAAAATGAATATTTTCCCAAGGATACAATAACTATTTCAGTCATTACCAATACACCTAACAGAAATTCTTCAAGGAGTTAAAGAAAATAATAAGGAAAAATCTTATGGAAAGGGAGAAACCGAGGATAGCACTAGATAAATTAACAGAATGGTACAAACAAGGAGGCTTACAACTACCAAACTTTAAGAATTATTATAGAGCCGCACAATTAAGATACCTATCAGATTTTTATCAAACAAGGGAAAAACCAGATTGGACTAGATTAGAACTAGATAAAATAGGGGAGAAAATACCTGAACATATACTATATAAATGGGATGAAAAATTGGTGCAACGTAGGAATTCACCGGTATTGCATCATCTGCTCAAAATTTGGAAGAAGATTCATGTAGAAAGGAATAAAACAAATTACCAACTACCAAAACTAATATTGACGCAAAATCAGTTAATCCCTTTCACAATAGATAACCTTTTCTTTAGAGAATGGGAGAGAAAAGGGATCAAAAGAATAGAAAATTGTTTTTCGGGAAATACATTATTATCTTTTGAACAAATGAAGGATAAATATAATATAACTTACGATACAATGTTTGCATACTACCAACTGAAAACCTACTTGAAGGACAAATTGGGAAACAGTCTGAGGTTACCAGAAGGAAGCAATTTTGAATATGTGATTACAGACACAATGATAATTTAAAAATTTGTAACAAACATGTACATCAAACTGCAAGAAAAGGAGAACGAGGAAACAAACAGTAAACCTAAACAAAAATGGGAACAAGATCTAAACATAAAGATAAAGAATGAAACATGGGAGAAGCTACGCTCCGGAACTATGAGAAATACAATAAACACGAGGTTACGCATGATACAATATAACTGGATACACAGGCTATACATCACACCTCAAAAGTTAAATAAATGGGACCCAACAGTATCAGACAGATGTTTTCACTGTAAAAAGGAAACGGGAACAACAGTTCATGCACCACCTAAAATGACAGAAGGAGAAGATAATGAAAAGAACTGACTCAGTAAAATTTCTTGTTTATTTTTATTGAGTGACAACATTGTTTAACGGGTTTAATGTATCTTATAGATTGAACTTCAAATAAATGGGAAAGGGAGTGAGGGAGGGAGGGAAGGGAGGGAGGAAAAGGGGGAGAAAACGACACTATATATTTAAGAAGAAAAATGTCTGTATGTATCTTGGTCAATATGGTTTATAGTGTGAAAAATTTTAAAATTTAAAAATTTTTTTAAAAAAACAACAATGGTCCCAGCACCGATCCCTGAGGCACACCACTTTCACAGGCCTCCAGTCTGAGAAGCCATCATCCACAACTACTCTCTGGCTTCTCCCGTCTAGCCGTTGTCAAATCTAATTCACTATTTCACCATGAATACTTAAGTGTCTGAACCTTACTGAGACAGCTCCTGTTAAAGGCTGTACTAAAGACCACATAGACAACATCCACAGCCTTTCTTTGTCAACTTTCCTAGTAACCCTCTCACAAAACTCATACAAGATTGGCAGCCAAACAGGTTCTTTGCAAAAGGTAAATCTCCAATTCTATAATATTAAATGACCTGATGGAAAAATATAAATTTAAAATATTAATCATAAAAATTCAGTTACAGTAGGTACAAGAAAAAGGTGTTTCATCTGTGCAGGTAGGTCTTTATGCAATGTTGGAGTGGTTTATAATTAGGGGAGCTCAGGGAGGTTTAAGAGACCAACAACAAATGGAAGGGAAAAAAAAACTTCAGTACCTTCTGCCGAAGGGAGCAGTGAGAAGTTGTGACAGGGTGATGGGGGTCCTTATGTTGCTGGCTGCCTTCTTGAGGCAGCGCCTCACATCAATGTCTGCAATGCGCAGGAGGTTGGTGCCCGTGATGGAGTTGACTATGTTTACTCCTTTCTGCAGTCTTCTACTTTCCCGGCCATTGGAAATTCCCAAACCAGGCTGTGATGCAACCTGTGTACTTTCCATGGTGCACCAGTTGAGGTTGGATGCCAGATTGTCTTCTTCGCAATTGCATTGAGGTGCTGCGGCACTCTGGACAATGTCCTATTGACTGGATTGTCGTCGTGTGGAATGCATGAAGGTAACCCATCACTGATGGGGACACTCTTTTTGGATGATCGGTGGGAAGACACACGCAAGATAAGCCACCAGATTTTTGAATGGACAATGAACCACGGACACTAACTCACTTTCTCTTTTTGGACTCATTTACAGCAATATTTGCACCTGTGACACTGCCACAAATCAACAAAGTTCATGATAATTCATTCTGATACTAATTAATAACAGCAGCACTGGTGTTGACGGAGACAGGTTTCACTGATGGGGCTCTGTTCGCCCTTCTGACTTACCGTACTGACGTCACCCAGTGGCTGCACAGTAGTGACTGTCCAGCAATTATTTTCTGGTCTTATGCAGCTCCAGGCATTGCACTGAAAACCCCTCATGGCATAGATTACTAAAGCAGGCCCAAACACAATCAACAGGTCAGAGGCTGACATCACTCCAAAGCAACTTTCCTTGGGTCAGGAATTCCCATTGGAACTTCTGATTGACACAGCACCAAGTTCTCCAACTGGGATCCTCTGATACTCCTTCCCCAGGAAGAGATCCAGGAGGATCAGAGCCAGCACCACCAGGCTGAGGAACAGCTTCTTCCCGCGGGCAGTGAGAACGACCACAGGAACTGCTTGTGCTAACCCTCCACGACTCTCATTTGTACAAAACAATGTTTATTTTTAATAGATAAAATACTTGTCCTCCATATCTATTGTTTGTACATGTGTTATGTCTGGTTGTGTGCCTGCATGTTTTGCAGTGAGGACCGGAGAATGCTGTATCGTCAGGTTGTATTTGTACAATCAGATACAATAAAGTTGACTTATCAGGCAAGGCCACAAGTAAGCCTCCACTCGTAACTGTGCCCACCACTGATCCCTCCAAGGCCATTCCCATCCAGCACAGCCTCTCCACAGCCACCTTCCTGTCTGGATGGGCCCCAGTCCAGCACAAGATTCCAAAGCTTCCAAAAAGTATTAGGCTCAATCACCTGCAGGCTCCCCACCAATTTCTCAGTGCTGACTGAGGAATACATCACTTTTGGTATCCGCATTCAGGACCCCTCATTGAAGATTGATGCACCACTGGGATGGAACTACACTACAACAGCTCACCACCTACCTCTCAGGTAATTGGAAAGGCAATTAACACTGGCCTTGTCAGCAAATAATTAGTGAATTAAAGACACAGTCCCGCTGCACAAAACCACACTGCAGAAAGGTTTAGTCCTTTTATTACAACTCTACTCGAATTGACAGTGCACTTCATCTTATTACGGCACCACTGAGACTTGTGCACAATAAACCTTTTCCTCACTCAGTGACTTCCCATGAAGGATTTTGGAAACAGCATCAATACAGATACACTGTTTGTATTGAAGCCTTTCATAAAAGTATGACAAAAGCAGATGCTGCCAGCGTTTCAGTGCTGATCGGGATCAGCTGCCATTACAACAGACCTCTTCATCTCTTCTTCTTGCCTGTTTTTGGGGCTTTATCCAATCCTTGAATATATTTTGATGGGATCCTGTACTCCTCTGTAACAAGATCATAAAACAATCCTGAGATGGAATGCAGTATTTCCCACAGCAACCTTTTCAAATTAATTATGAGAGTGTCAAAATGGAAATAATAAATACATGAAACTCAATAACAGGCACAGACAGCGACTAACATTACTGTTGATGCCACTATACATGGAGGTGATCATTCCATTTCCTCTTGCACCCAGAGATCCTCCAGCAATTCTGTGTGTTTTTACTAGTCACAGTGACTGCAGACTTTCATGTTTCACTCTACCAGTGGAATGTTCCCCTTTGAATAATGGACCATTTCTGCTCATGTCCAAGGGGGTTGGGGATGGGGGAAGGGGTTCACAGCAGAATGGTTGTTTCAGTCGCTAGGGCTTGGGCTAATGCTCTGGGGACTTGTGAATCTGTACATTTGAGGAATGAAGGATATGGCAAGAATATGATCTGGGAGAAGATCAGGTGTATGCTTGCTGGATGGCAAAGCAGGTTTGAGGGGCCAAGATCAATGAGAAAGTACATTAGCCGAGCCCCACAACAATATAGTTTGTGAGAGTCAGCTGTGCATTTCTTGAATAATATTCTGAAGTATTTCAATGGCTGTTAAGCATTTACAGTGCCCTCCATAATATTTGGGACAAAGACATTTTTTTCCTTAATTTGCCCCTGTAATTAAAGTGCACATTCCATAGTTTATTCACGGTTATTTGTGAACATTTTAGTTTGACATAGATCCCTCATTTCAGGGCACCATAATGTTTGGGACATTTGGGTTCCCAGGAGTTTGTGATTACTCAGGTATGTTTAATTGCTTTATGGGTGTAGGTATGAAAGAGCTCGGCATGTTTTGAAGCTGTTGATCACCTTTGGAGTCTGTAGTTGCCATTTTTCAACACGAAGACCAGAGATGTACCAATGAAAGACAAAGAAGCCGTTACGAGGCTGAAAAACAAGAATAAAACAGTGACCTATCCACACCTGCTTCCTGAAGAGTTCTTCTGATCTCTGGGACAAACATTTGGGAAGTTTTCTTCATTATGATGAGAATTCTTCTGTCGTCAGCAGTGGAGGTCTTCCTTGGTCTACCAATCCCTTTTCGATTACTGAGCTCACCAGTATACTTTTCTTCTTAATGCTGTTCCAAACAGTTAATTTTGGTAATCCTAAGGTTTGGACGATGTCTCTTACTGTTTTATTCTTGTTTTTCAGCCTCGTAACGGCTTCTTTGTCTTTCATTGGCACGACTCTGGTCTTCGTGTTGAAAAATGGCAACTACAGAGTCCAAACTACCACCAGCCTTTGCATCCAACACATCACCTTCCGCAAGTTCTGTCACCTACATGATTTCACCACCGACACATCTTCCCAACTCCTCCCCTTCTGCTTCTGTAGGGACCACTCCCTCCATGACTCCCTCATCAACACCTCCCTTCCTACTAATTGCTCCCTTGGCACCTACCCCTGCAACCGCAGGAAGTGCTACACTTGAGCAGGCACCTCTTCCCTCACCACCATTCAGGTACCCAAACAGTCCTTGCAAGTGAAGCAATATCTCACTAGTGTATCTTCAGGAATCATCTGCTGCATCCGGTGCGGCCTTCTCTACATCACTCTGTCCACATCAGTGATGGGGATCTTTCAGTGGCCAACAATTACAATTCTTCACCCCACCCCATGCTGACACGTCTGTCCATGGCCTCATGCACTGTCAAACAAAAGCAGCCCTTAAATTGGAGGGGCAACAACTAATATTCATTTTGGGCCCTCTCCAACAGGTTGGCATTAACATCAACCTCTGCTTTCTGCTAGCCCACTCTCTTCCCCAACCCCCTTTTCTCCATTCACAACGCCATCCCCCCCCCATTGTTTGCTGGTGTTCCTTCCCTCCCTTCTGCTGATGGGACTGTGCTCCTCCTCCCCGTCCATCACCCCCCCCCCCCCCACACACAATTTTTGTTCAGGCGCCTGCCTACATTTTGCTGAAGTCCGAAACGTTGGGGTACATATCTTTATCCTTGCTATATAAAGGATACGGTGCCTGCCCAAGTTTTGTTCACACCTTTTTTTTAAATTTTTTTTATTTTTCACACTATAAACCATATTGACCAAGATACAAACAGACATTTTTCTTCCTAAATATAGTGTCGTTTTCTCCCCCTTTTTCCCCCCTCCCTTCCCTCCCTCCCTCACCCCCTTCCCCATTTATTTGAAGTTCAATCTATAAGATACATTAAACCCGTTAAACAATGTTGTCACTTAATAAAATAAACAAGAAATTTTACTGAGTCGGTTCTTGTCAAAGTGTCAGACCAGAACCCTTCAACTTTACTGCAATCCCTCTTCCTTTCCCACCTTCACCTCCCATGCTTGGCCTTCTCTACCCAAAGAACAACACCTCATATTATTGGGAAGGCTCCCATCCAATAATACAAGCATCCTCAATATCCTGTCGGCTGATTTGCCCCAGGCCTCATCTTCTCTTCTAGTTCTCCAATGGCCTCAATACCCTGATCTTTCAAATAAAAATGCATCTACATCTTGGTTAAGTACCTCCAGTGATCCACAGCCCTCAGGTCGAGTTCCAAAGACACACCACTGTCTGTTAGAGGATTTCTAACATGCTTTGGATTTTAAATGAACACCCCAATCTTCTAATTATGTCTATCGTTTGAGACTCTCCCCATTGGAAACATCTCAACATCTCTGTTATGCTTTCATACCACTCAGACAGATCAGCTGCCATTCATCAACCCCTCGAAGAGTACAGATCCAACTTCTTTAGTTGCTCTTGACTGGACATTCCCGGGAGTTAGCCAAAGAGTATTTTACCCGGAAATGTATCGAATGAAGAGTACTTGCCTGTTAGGAGCTTGGCAATGTGATTAACCTGGTTCCCTTGAACCTGAAGGGCCACCTTGTCCTTTGTGCCTGGGACTTGATTCATTGTCACACTAGCCTGAGCCCTTATCTGGAGGGCATTTCCAAAGATCTGAGCATCAATGCCGTACACTTCTAGGTTTTTGATCAGAGTTACCTGTCAAAATGCAAACAATTTATATAGCATCTTCAAATTTGATAAAACAATAGAGGACCATATGGAGGCTTTTCGGAGGGGATGGGAAGGACAACTTGAGTGGATGGGATACCGATGGCAAAAGCATAAAATACAAAACATTGGCAATGTAGATGATCGACAGGACTGTGAGCAGATGACAAGGTGGTGGGTGGAGTTCCAAAGGAATATGGAAAAAGTAGAAATACTCGAAGGGGGACGTGGAAAAGTAATTTGAGGGTTGGGGGAGAGAACAAAGAAAGAAGTGGCAGCAGGATGGCTTTTTGTCAAGCAATCTAATCAATCACGTCTGCATCATTCAAGGATTAGGAGCCCCAAGTATTAATGAAGCAATACTGGAAACAGTTATTCTTGGCTTCACTGGGACTAATTAAGGCGATGAAGCAGCTCACACAAGGAGAGAAAATGATAACAAGTCCCTAATTGAGACAGACTTGCCGTTTTTCCATTTGGGAGCAGAGGAGCTATTGATATGCCGTCACAGAGTACATCAAAGCAAACAATTCTCAGGCACGACAAGGAGAGGAGTGATGGGCACTGAGTCAGACCAGCACTTATTTGTCTTGGGGCCACCTTACCCAGAAAGCCTACACATATTTAAATTTAATTTTTAAAAACTTATTTAACATAGAACACTACGGCACAGTACAGGCCCTTCAGCCCTCGATGTTGTACTGACCTATATATTACTACCAAAAATAAAACCCTCCCTACCCCATAACCGTCTATTTTTCTTTCATGCATGTCTCTTAAATGCCCCTAATGTTTCAGCTTCCATCACTATCCCCAGCAAGACATTCCAGGCAACCACAACTCTTCTGTGTAAAAATAACACCCTTGATGTCCCCCCCTAAATTCCCTCTCTTTATTTAAATTTAGACGTACAGCACGGTAACAGGCCCTTCCAGCACACAAGCCTGTGTCGTGCAAATACTCCAATTATTCTAAAATTCCCATACGTTTTGAAGGGTGGGAGGAAACTGGAGTACCCAGATGAAACCCATGCAGACATGGGGAGAACGGACAAACTCCTTACGGACGGACAGTGGCAGATTCGAACCCAGTTTACCGCTGCGGTAACAATGTTGCGCTAATCGAGATGATACATATTCTAATAACAAATCCAATGCTACAATTTCTCACTTGTGCCATGACTTCAAAAACAGAAATAGGGGAAGAGAATTCACAGTAAACTCAGAATAGCAGTCAACATTAATGTTAATCGATAAAAGCTACTCAAATGAAACTGCTGCAAATCCTCATCTAAATCACTGAGAAGAATCCGTGGTGGTCCCTCGTGTAAATGGTTTTCATTCTCACTAACCTTTTTGTTTGAAGCTCGCTGTGCTACATCAATCACAATAGGTTTGATGCTCCCCTTTCGAATGATTGGCTTATGCCCAGGGAATGTCACTTGATGACATTCCTGCAGCCTCTCCAGGCATCTGTAAAACAAGCCCAACTCTAATCCATTAGGGATCCCGCAAAGAGTTTCATTAAACCCTTCCCTTTGAGAGCAATTAGTGTCTTTTCCTATTGTACTAATAACAACATCTGCATGCTTGAGTGCCGTGAATTTTAAATGACAGAATGTTCCCTAATCTTCTCTGAGGACTGAGATTTATGAATGACAAAGACCAAGCTGGGAATGAACTTATTTAAAAATGACAATCTCATAAAAAGCTCAGTCTGTGCAGATTAAATGTAACATTTTATGACTATTTCATCACTCATTGAGAGCCATCTTTAGCCTGACAGTTTCCCAGTATGATGTACTGTCAACTCCAAACTCTTATGTCATCTACATCCATCTTTTGCCTCCCAATATCCAACACAGAGTTGTGGAATTCTCCCATTTCACTGCCTCGGACTTTCCTTAAAATCTGACTTTACCATCAAAGTTTTGTAATAAAACACAAATATCTGCAGTCACCGTGGTTGAAGTAAAAACACAACGCTGGAGAAACTCAGCTGGTCAAACAGTGTCTTTTATACAGCAAAGATAAAAATGCAGAACTGACATTTCGGGCTTCAGCCCTTCATCAAGGTGTGAGAAAATGTTGGCAGGTGACTGAATAAAAAGGGTAAGGGGGGAGGTGCATGGTGTCAAAGGCAGGAGGTAATAAGTGGAGAAGGGAGGGAGAGTACAGCAACAAGCAGGGGGAGGAGGGATGGCTAGATGAATAGAGAGGGAAGAGGGTGGAGAGCTGAGGGAAAGAGACAGGGAAGGGGGGGGGGGGAAGTGGGGAAAGGAGACCAGGTTAGCAGAAAATAGAAAAAGTTGATGTCAGGTGTTGTTCCTCCAATTCACAGGTGGTCGTGGTTTTGACATGCCTAGTCCTTGGCAAGGACTTTATGTATACATTATAAGGCACAGCGGAATGTTTTCGTACATTGCTATAAAATTTAAATTGATGTTAACCTTATTGTTACAACAATTCAGTGAATAACATTGCCACATTACAGCCTTACTGTGGCAGTTTAGTCACTTACCTGGCAAAGAGTTCATCCCATTTGAGTGTGGCAACAACATGATGCTCCGATTTTTCCAATAAGCAGTCACAAAGAGTGGGATTAACAACAACATAACTGAAGAGAAGAAACAAATGCAAAGTTATCACCAAGAATAATAAAACAAATTGTGTACTTTTAACATTTTTATTTATAGCACAGTAGAAGTCAGTTCTGGCCATTTAAATCTGTGCTGCCCAATTACACCCAAATGAACCTACAACCTTGTACATTTTGGATGATGGGAGGGAACCCACACAGACACTGGAAGAATATATAAATTCCATACAGACAGTGCCGGATTTGAACCCCTGACTCCTTTACTAATCATTTCGATTAGTAAATTCTAAATATCCATCCCCAACGATAGCAACAAACTTCAAGCATATGAGAAACAGAATCAGATTTTGGCTTTAACAATGTTCCACTTTCTCAATAAAATGCAACAACACGTCAATGAAACAATATTAGTGTCCCTTTAAAGAATGGAACACACAGTGCAGCATTTATAACAGGATTCAAAGCAAATCAAGAAATTCTGTAAACAATCGACTCACTCCCTGAGCACCAAATAAATAAAAGGACGTCTTTGACTCATTGTACAAACCATCTAGTCAAATCTTCCAAGTGCCCTACAGAATGACTGATATAGAGGCAGACAAACAAGGCTCATATCATCAGGAAATGGAATCATTGAACCAGTGACCTTAAATTTTTGCTTAAAAGTGTTATTTGGATAGCAAAACAACTGTTATCATTATGAGGAGCATTTGACAGCTTTTGGCCTGTACTTGTTGGAATTTAGGAGAAGGAGGAAGGGATCTCTGAAACATTTTGAATGGTGAAAGCCATGGTCAGAGTAGATGTAGAAAGGTTATTTCCCACGGTGGGAGAGACTAGAACAAAAGGGCACAACTTCAGGATGGAAGGGCATCCACTTAGAACAAGGATGCGGAGGAATATCTTCAGCCAGAGGGTGGTGAACTTATGGAATGTGCCGCCACAGGCAGTTGTGGAGGCTGGGCCATTTGTGTATTTAAGGCAGAGATTGATGGTCCTTGATTAGCCAGGGCACCAAAGGTTCTAGGGAGAAGGTCAGGCAGCGGGCTGAGGGGGGAAATGGTGGGGCAGTCTCAATGGGCTGAATAGCCTATTTCTGCTCCTATGTCTTAAGGTCTCCTATGTCTTTAGGTCTTTAGAGAAACACAAAAGCTCCAGATGCTGGAATCCTGTGCAGAAATAATTGCAGGAGTAACTCACCAATTTCACCCACTCCCGCTTCCTAATGATTTCGCCCTCTGCATCTCTTCATCTCTCACCCCTTCTGTCTTGTCACCTCTAGGTCCCTCCTCCAGCTTCCTGACCTTTTCATAGATGCAATTTTACCTTTCTATCCTGGTTCTGATGTGAATTGTTGACGGAGCACCCCTCCCCGTAGATACTGTCTGACCTGCTGAGTTAGTTCCTCCTGCAATTCTTTACCTACTGACTGTGTAGCAGCATTGATTTACCCTGTTTACACACTCACTCATTTCTTTCAGTACAAAATGGAGTCAACTCTTTTTATTCCCTTCAGACACAAAACTGCATTCTTCATCTCCCCAGACACTACCCAGCCAAACCCCTCTGACCTTTTCATTGACTTACCGCCACTTGGGTGATCCTGACACTCTCACTCTCCTCCTCCCCGTCCTTGTGTCTGAGATCCACCCCCTGTATACTGACCCGCACATGCACGCTGTGACTCCCGCCCGTTGCTTTAGATACGTCCTCAACGGTGACCGCCACTGCTCCTGGCGCAGGTACATTATTATTTTCTACAAAGACTGAGAAATAATGCTCTTTGCTGCTCTGATTTCTGACGGATTCCTTATACTTGCCCAAATCTGGGCCATTTACGTGCCAAGCGCATCTCACTTACTTTTTATTGCAGTGGTGTATCAGCTCATTGGATTTTACATAATTTGTGATGATATTTCTAACATCGACGTTCGAGAGGGTGGCATCTTTTCTGGGGAAAAAAAGGAAAATTATATTCTCCAGGGTGGGAGGGAAAACCAAGTTCTTTACTTGCAAAGGAGTAAAAGACAAAAATCTGCAGACACTGTGGTTGAAGTCAAAACATGATGCTGGAGAAACTCAGCAGGTCAAACAATGTCCTTTATAGAGCAAAGATAAACATACATAACCAACGATTTGGGCTTGAGCCCTTCATCTTGGTATGAACAAAACTTAGGCAGGTGCCAAGTCAGCAAAATATGTTTTGCTCATACCCTGATGAAAGACTTAAGCCCGAAACATTGGTTAAGTATCTTTACTATAAAAAGTACACCGTTTCTCCTATTGAGTTTCTCCAGCATTGTGTTTACTTCTTTACCTGTAATCTGAACTGTTTCAAAGTTCACAGTTCAGATTTATTGTCGGAGTACATACGTGACATTACATACAACCTCAAGATTTTTTTTCCTGCAGGCCAGGCAGATGTTTACATGTTTACGCAAGCTAGAAATATTTACACCTAAATAATAAACTTCAAAGCCTTTATAGCAAGTGGAAAGTTTACTGTTGTGGGAAACCTTAAGGAATTTACAAAAAGGTAACTCGTACTGCCCGAGAGCAGTGCAGGAGCACAGGTGATCAAAATGAAAAGGAAAGATGAGTTTTCTGAAGTTCAGCTGTAAGGTAATACAAATAGAGGAGTGTGTCTGGTTTCCAGCACGGAACCTCAAGTATCTTATGCAGTTTTAGTCTTCATGCTCAAGGAAGAATCACATTTCATTATAGACAGCGCAGTAAAGGTGGACTCCTGGGAATCAGGGTCATCTCTTCAACAAGAAATTAAACAGGGGGAGGAGTCACGTGATGGAGTAGTGGCCGGACGGTGAACTCCAGCCCTCTCCAGAAAAGTCGGGAAAAACGAGAGAAAGTACAAAGGCACAGAAATACAAGTTAAAGAAAAGTGAATATAAAGGTGGAAAGAAGATGGAGACAAAAGGAGAAAAATCAAAATCAACGGAAAGAAGAGAGGAAGAGAAGACAACGGAGGAAAAAGGTGAAGGCCTTACCTGTCCGAAGAGGCCCGCTGTGGAGAGAAGACCCCACTACCTCAGGTCGGTAGAAAGAGAACTACAACAATGGCTCACAGAGCCGAGTAAAAGTGCGCAACCGCGCATGCGCGAGGAGTCGCGCATGCGCGATGCGCATACAAAAAAACACACCGACGGGAGGGGGGACCAGCTGGGGAGTCGATCTCCACAGCCGGCAACGACAGCTGCAGAACACCTGCAGCAAGAAGACACCACAGAAGACAATGGAAACAAGAAAGAAGAGGAGGAAAGGGCAGCAAAGAAACAACAGATGGTCAACCTAGAGGAAGAAGAAGAGGAAGAGGAAGAGTACAGGGAAATAGAAGAAGAAAAGATAGGCAAGGTAAAGGAGGTACTTGCTCTTGTTAGAGGATACATGGAGTCATTTAAAGAATGGCAAACACAGGAATTCAATGATTTAAGAAGAAGAATAAACAACACAGAAAAGAAAATAAATAAAATGGATATGACCTTAACAGAAATGGGGAAAAAAATGGACAAGATGGAAGAACGGGCAATAGCAGCAGAAATGGAGGTAGAAGACTTAAAAAAGAAATTGGAGGAATCTAATAAAAAAACTAAAGAGACACAAGAATTACTAGCCCAAAAAATAGATATAATGGAAAATTATAACAGAAGAAATAACATAAAGATAGTGGGCCTTAAGGAAGATGTAGAAGGCAAGAATATGAGGGAGTTTATAAAAGAATGGATCCCTAAGGCCCTAGGATGTCCAGAACTACAGCAAGAAATGGAAATAGAAAGGGCACATAGAGCATTGGCCCCTAAACCACAACCACAACAAAAACCAAGATCTATTGTAGTAAAATTCCTAAGATATACTACAAGAGAAAAGGTGCTGGAGAAGACAATGGAAAAAGTAAGAGAGGGCAACAAACCACTGGAGTATAAAGGGCAAAAAATCTTCATTTATCCAGATATAAGCTTTGAACTCCTAAAGAAGAGAAAAGAGTTCAATGCAGCAAAAGCGATTTTATGGAAGAAAGGATATAAATTTACACTGAAGCATCCTGCGGTATTGAAAATATTTATTCCAGGACAACAAAACAGACTATTCTCGGATCCAGAAGAAGCACGAAAATTTGCAGAACAATTACAAAAATAGACTGAGGGATGAAGACGGGTAATGAGAGCAAAAATTATCACGATTGATATGTATGTGGGTAAAGACAAAAATAGACTGAGGGATGAAGACGGGTAAGGAGGGTAAAAATGACCACGATTGATATGTATGCGGGTAAAGAGGTATAAGAGTGAATAGAGACAACGGGCATATGTGAAAGTATCTGTAATTAGAGGAAAACATAGAAAGTATAGACAAGAATTAATAAGGGAAGGTAAGGGAATAGAGAGAATAAGGAGGGAACTAAAAGAGTGACCTTTGTGACATATAAAAAACGAAATCTTTTCTGGGGGAAGCTGGGTGGGGGGAAAAGAGCGGTCACTGCAAAATCAGTTGACGCTTGCGAGTGGATTCGCAAATCCAAATGGAGAGGGGAGATGTGGTTGTCCGACAAGGGATAAAGGGCAACTCAGGAGGGGAAGGGGAGATTGGGGATAAAGAAGATAGAAATAGGAGAATAAGGAAAATGTTGGATGTTGTAGGAATGTTGTCTGGTAAAGAGTTGAAAATAAGAAAACAGAAATGGAAAAGGAGGAAAGGTAATGATGGAAAAACGGAAAGAGAAGATAAACAAAATATAAAATGGCTACGCTGAACTATATGACTCTAAATATTAATGGAATACATAACCAAATTAAAAGGAAGAAACTACTAAATTTACTGAAAAAGGAAAAAATAGATATAGCATTTGTCCAAGAAACACATTTAACTGAATTGGAGCACAAGAAATTAAAGAGAGATTGGGTAGGACATGTAACAGCAGCATCGTATAATTCAAAAGCAAGAGGAGTGGCTATATTAATTAGCAAAAATGTGCCATTTAAAATAGAAGAGGAAATAATAGATCCAGCAGGGAGATATGTTATGATAAAATGTCAGATATATTCAGAGCTTTGGAATCTACTTAATATATATTCACCTAACGAAGAAGATCAAAAGTTTATGCAAGATATCTTTTTGAAGGTAGCTAATACGCAAGGGAACATACTAATAGGAGGGGATTTCAATCTGAATTTGGATCCAAATATGGATAAAACGGGGAAAAAAATTAACAGGAAGAACAAAGTAACCAAATTTATAATTAAATCAATGCAAGAAATGAAACTTGTGGACATATGGAGGAAACAAAACCCAAAAGAAAAGGAATACTCATACTACTCGACTAGACATAAAACATACTCAAGGATAGACCTATTCCTGTTATCAGCCCACATACAAGGGAGAGTTAGGAAAACGGAATATAAAGCTAGACTATTATCGGACCACTCACCCCTGTTATTGGCAATAGAGCTAGAAGACATCCCTCCAAGAATGTATAGATGGAGATTAAACCCCATGCTACTTAAAAGACAGGATTTTAGAGAATTTATTGAAAAACAATTAAAAATGTACTTTGAAGTAAATACGGAATCAGTGGAAGATAAGTTTATACTATGGGACGCAATGAAAGCATTCATTAGAGGGCAAATAATAAGTTATGCAACCAAGATGAAGAAGGACTATAATCAGGAAACAGAGCAGTTGGAAAGGGAAATAATAAACATAGAAAAAAAATTAGCAATAAAGGAAGATACAACCAAAAGAAGAGAATTGGCGGATAAAAAAATAAAATATGAAACATTACAAACATATAAGGTGGAGAAGAATATAATGAAGACAAAACAGAAATATTATGAACTAGGGGAAAAAACACACAAAATCCTAGCATGGCAGCTTAAGACAGAGCAAACTAAGAAAACGGTATTGGCAACAAGGAAAAAAGACAAACAAATTACATATAATCCAAAAGAAATTAAGGAAAACTTCAGAGAATTCTATGAACAATTATACCGAACCGAAAACGAAGGGAAAGAAGGGAAAATAGATGAATTTTTGACTAAAATTGAACTACCAAAACTACAAATAGAGGAACAAAATAAATTAACAGAACCATTTGGAACAGTAGAAATACAAGAGATAATAAAAAATTTACCAAATAATAAGACACCAGGAGAGGATGGACTCCCAATAGAATTCTACAAAACATTTAAAGACCTAATAATACCGCCCCTCCTGGATGTAATCAACCAGATTGATGAGACACAAAACTTACCAGATTCATGTAAAACAGCAATAATTACAGTGATACTAAAACAAGGGAAAGATCCACTCTCACCAGCGTCATATAGACCAATATCTTTGCTAAACACAGATTATAAGATAATAGCTAAACTATTAGCGAACAGATTAGCAGAACAGGTACCGAAAATGGTAAATTTAGACCAAACTGGATTTATCAAAAAAAGACGCACAACAGACAATATTTGTAAATTTATTAACTTAATTCATGCAGTAGAAGGAAATAAAGCACCGGCAGTAGCAGTTGCTTTAGACGCAGAGAAGGCCTTCGACAGAGTAGAATGGAATTACTTGTTCAAAGTATTGCAAAAATTCAGTTTACCGGAGAAGTATATTAATTGGATTAAAGCATTATATAAGGGACCGTTAGCGAAAGTGACAGTAAATGGACATGTATCAAAGCAATTTAACTTAAGCAGGTCAACGCGGCAGGGATGCCCACTATCACCATTATTGTTTGCGCTAGCTATAGAACCACTAGCAGAATCGATAAGAAGAGATAATAATATAAAAGGAATAAAAATAAAAGACAGGGAATATAAAATCAGTCTGTTTGCGGATGATGTGATAGTGTACTTAACAGAACCAGAACTATCAATAAAAGAACTATATAAGAAATTGAAGGAATATGGAGAAGTGTCGGGATACAAGATAAACGTAAATAAAAGTGAAGCAATGCCTATGAATAACGCGGATTTCTCAAAATTTAAGGAGGAATCCCCATTCAGATGGCAAACGCAGGCAATAAGATACCTAGGTGTGCAAATAAACAAAAATCTAGGCCAATTATATAAACTCAATTACAATCCACTAATGAAAAAACTACAGGACGATTTAGAGCATTGGAAAGAGCTACCACTAACACTGATAGGAAGGATAAACTGTATTAAAATGAACATTTTTCCAAGGATACTATACTTATTTCAGGCATTGCCAATACAACTGACAGAAAAATTCTTCAAAGAGTTAAAGAAAATAATAAGGAGATTTTTATGGAGAGGGGGGAAACCGAGGATAGCACTAGACAAATTAACAGAATGGTATAAACAAGGAGGCTTACAATTGCCAAACTTCAAAAATTATTATAGAGCCGCACAATTAAGGTACCTATCAGATTTTTATCAAACAAGGGAAAAACCAGACTGGACGAGACTAGAATTAGATAAAATAGGGGAAAAGATACCTGAACACATATTATATAAATGGGACGAAAAATTGGTACAACATAGAACTTCTCCAGTATTACACCATCTCCTCAATATATGGAAGAAGATACATGTAGAAAGAAATAAAATAAATTACCAAATACCAAAACTAATATTGACGCAAAATAAGCTACTCCCTTTTACAATAGACAACCTTGCCTTTAGAAAATGGGAAAAAAAAGGGATTAAAAGAATAGAAAATTGTTTTTCAGGAAGTAGATTCTTATCCTTTGAACAAATGAGAGATAAGTACAATATAACGGGAGATACAGCGCTGGCATATTACCAACTGAGATCCTACTTGAAAGATAAATTAGGAAGCAACTTGAGTTTACCAGAGGGAAGTAACCTTGAATATGTGATTACAGATACAATGTTAATCAAAAGATTTATAAAAAATATGTATATTAAACTGCAAGAAAAGGAAAATGAGGAAACAAATGGTAAAACTAAACAAAAATGGGAACAAGATTTAAATATAAAGATAAAAAAGGAAACATGGGAGAAGTTATGCTCTGGAACGATGAGAAATACAATAAATACGAGGCTGCGTATGATACAATATAATTGGTTACACAGACTATACATTACACCGCAAAAGTTAAATAAATGGGACCCAACAGTATCTGATAGATGTTTTCGATGTAAAAAAGAAAGGGGAACAACAATTCATGCAATCTGGACATGTGAGAGAGTAGAAAAATTTTGGGATGATCTCAATCAGATATTAAATAAAATAACAGAAAACAATATACCAAAGAATCCAGAGATCTTTCTCCTAAGTAACATAAAAAATAAAGAATTTGGAATTGACTTGGAGGATGCACAAAAAAGATTTGTTAAGATAGCCCTAGCTGTAGCAAAAAAATGTATTATGTCAACCTGGAAATTGGAAGATAATTTGAAAATACAACAATGGTATATAGAAATGAATAAATGTATTCCATTAGAAAAAATAACATATAGTTTAAGAAATAATATTGAAATATTCGAACAAGTATGGGAGCCTTACATTAAATACAATAGCGAAAACCTACCGGGAACAAACATTACCTAAGTTGATGGAAGGAGAAGAGAAGAAAAAAATGGACTCAGTAGAATTTCTGGTGTATTTTTGTTGAATGACAACATTGTCTAACTGAATTAATGCAACCTAGATTGTATAACTAAAATGGATGAGAGGGGGGAGGGATGGGGGGGTGGCTTGGGAGGAGGGAGGGGGGAGGGAGAAAAAGTCACTGTAAATGTGTGGAAAAGAAAAAGTGTATATCATGGCTATTGTGATTTATGGTGTGAAAAATAAAAAATTAACAAGAAATTAAACAGAATGAATGAAGAACTGGCAATATAATTGGGAAGATAAAACAACTGCTCTTGACAGCATTGGTGTCTGGTTGAATTGAAGAACCCCAATAGGGTCAGGTGACAACCAGCTCTGTGACGTACACATCAGTGGAGCTCAAGTACCTGACTGCATGAAGATGTACAAGGCTTTAATTGGGCTACAACTTGAAAACTGCTGTCTTCTCTCCTCACATTCAAGCTCGGAAACAAGGGAGGGAAGGGCTGCAAGCTAATCTTCAAAGTGAAAGGAATGAATCACAAGATCATACAGCATAGAGGCAGTCCCACCTTGTCCGTGCTGTCAGTGACACTTATCCACACTATCCCATTTGCTTGTATGTCTCTGTGCCTTTCTCTATTAAGGGATCTGACCAAATGCCTTTGGAACATTGTAATTGTATCTTCCTCCTCCCCATTCCTGATATTTACCACTGTATGTGGGAAAAACCATCAGCTAACCTTCAAATTCTATCCTTCTCACCTTAAACCTTCTCACCTTCTAGTTCTAGACTCCCCTGCCCTTGTAAAAAAAAATACGACCTATCCGATGTGCCCCTCACAATGTTATAAACCACTTTTAAAAATATTTTTATTGAGTTGAACAAAAATCCTTTACACAAGGTAAACTAATAACATAAATCAAATCATATCATCTACATGCCACACATCAATTGTAAATTAGAAGTAGAACCATTATTATTACAGAACTTATTTAATTCAGGACATCAAATTCTATAATTATAATAATTAATCCATAATTCATATTCTGTCCAAAAATAATATTGAATACAAAAATTACACAAATAATACATGTAAACTTCCCTTATACAAGATATTTTATCCTTCTCTGATGTGATCATGTTGTTCTGTGATATGATCTATGATCTGGAGTTAAACCCCCCCCTAATGTGTCTTACTATAGTCACCCCTTAGCCTTCTACATTCCAATGAGAATAAACCCAGCCTATCCCATCTCGACTTGCATCTGCAGACAACATCCTCTCTTCAATACTCTATCTCTACCAGTAGTGTGGTGACCAGACTGTACACAATACTGCAAGTGTGGTCTAACCAATGTTTAGTACAACTGCTGAACAGAAACATGGAGTCTAACTATTTCAGTAATTTGTGCTATTAACATTACCAAGATTTTTGAGCTTAGAATAATTGTAAAGGTTTTCTATTTCAGTAATCTGTTATTTCAAATAGGGCAAAATAGTCTTTGATAAGATTAATTGCACATTACCTGCTGCAAGAATTTCACAAATATAGTATATCCAGCTCAGAAATCAATTTGATATTGTAAATATGGAGTATATATTTAAAAAATGGTAGACTATTGAACTATTTCCAAATGATCATTGGAGATTTGTGCAAAGTCAAAAGTTATGAAAACCATTTTGAGACAGATACCACATAAGTTTAGCCACACCTTAGAGTGATTGGACAATGAAAGCTTTAGTGTACCTTTGCATGACCATCACCAATCCAGACTTAACACATTTGCTGCTACATCACTCAAGTTATTCGATCAGGATCATTTACAGCATTTAACATGCCTGGGTAGCATTCTGCGGCACAAACAGAAATGGACTCTCCAAACAAAACTCACCCGAGTCCTGCATGCTCAAAGAGGGGAATTAATTTACTGGGGACACTGTAGAAGGAGCTGATCTCAGGTGGCTGGTAGACTTCCTCGGTCGGTCTGTCAACCTTCACATCATTACCAGTGGCCATTTCAGGAACTCTGAAGGCCTTCAGGCTGTGAGCAGAAAGACAAAGTACATTTCTAACTAGTGCGGAGGCAATGTTACGGAGAACTATTCTGATTGTCAAGAATGCTGATTATATCTTTAAGGGCAACACTTACATTCAATGGGGATGAAAAAATTTATCTTCCAAACCTCCGATAATTTTAAAATCAACAAAATCTGTTGCGTTCCACATCTGCTTGCTAGTTATTGTTGAATATGTTTGTTTTTTTGTGTTTGTTTTATTTACAGAATGGTAGAAACCGATTGCAGCCATTTAAACCCGTACCCCACCCAATTACGCCCAAATTAACCAATAACCCCGTAAGTTTTGAAGGGTGGGAGGAATTCAGAGCATCTGGGGAAGACATGGGGAGAACATATAAACTCCTTACAGACAGCACGGGATTTGAACCAGGGTCGCTGGCACTAACTGCCACTAACCATGCCGCTCAAGCTTATCATGAAAAACTCATTATCAGTGAAAAGATTATACTTCAGTGATTCCGGGTGTATTTTTCAAGAGTTCATGTGTTGTATGAAGGAAGGAAGAGCCAAGAGAACTAGAGGGTTGTTCCAGTGAAACGCGAAAGTCTGCAGACGCTGTGACTATAGAAAATACACACAGAAATGCTGGAGGAACCCAACCGGTCTCCCAGCACCAATAGGAGGTAAAGATATATCAGTGACGTTTCGGGCCTGAGCCCTTCTTCAAGGTATAAGCAAAAAGCAGGCAGCATCTGAATAAAGACTGGAGACTGGAGAGAGAAAGGGGGAGGAGAATCTGAGAGGGAGGAGAACAGACAAAAAGTGTTAGTTGGGTACGATAAAAGAAAGAATTGATTTTGGCTCTGTGAAAGGAGACAGAGGGACAAGGGAAGAGAGGGAGGGAGACAAAACTAGAGGAAAGGAGACAGGGGGTTGAAGATTTTGAGGGGGGGGGGTTTAAACAGAAACCGAAGAAGTCAATGTTAATGCCATCCGATGAGAAGGTGCCTAGACTGAATATGAGGTGATGTTCCTCCAATTTGCAGGTGGTTTCAGTCTGGCTGTGCATGAGACCATGAATAGACATGTCAGCAAGGGAATGGGACGGGGAATTGAAATGAGTGACCACTGGGAGATCTACGCTATTGCAGAGGACGGAGGCAAGGTGCCTAGTGAAGCGGTCTCCCAGTCTGGGGTTATTCCAATCCACCTAGAGATCTGTTATCAGACTTATTAATATGCCAACCTTTGTCATTATGTAGATTAACATCATGATATCTAACGAATGAAATATACTGTTAGGCTGTATCAACAAGAGGTGATAAAGGTTTGACTAGATTAAAAATCATCTTCAATAAGAGAAACAAAGTATTCTCATTGCTTGTGAAGAAAAGAAAATGTGCATTCACCATCAAAGGGGAGAAACCAGAAAGCTTTGAAACTTGAGATTTCTCTGTGCTGGTTCAAGTGGAGCTAATCAGCACTGGATAGTTTGTTTTACATACGTACTCTGTGTGATCCCACTTCACAGCTGTAATACTCTCAACGCCTTTTGAGAATTCCTTCATCTGAATGATACGCTTCTGCTGCATGGATTGGAGAAACTTCGAGAGCTGAGGGCGAGATTTCCACACATCACTTCAAAAGCTTAATCATGAACTCTTTGGAGCCTAGTGTTCAGTTTTGTCCACCATGCTGCAAGAAAAGTGTTGTCTAGTTGTAGAGGGTGCAGAGAAGATTTATGAAGATGTTGCCAGGACTTTGGGGGGGGGGGGCACAGGGGGGAGGAGGGCGGGGGCCTGAGCTGTAGGAAGAAGTTGAGGAGGCTAGGGTTCTATTGGTTGGAGTGTAGGAGGATGAGGGATCATCTCAGAGAGGCAAATGACAGGAATAGAACGGGAGAACACATTCTTTTGCCCAAAGCAGGAAAATTGAGAATTATAGAACATGGTATGGGGAGAACATTTTTCTTTAAAAAACCCCAGAAAAGGTGGTTGGTATATGGATCAAGCTGCTGGAGGAGGTTGATTGAAGCAAATAGGACTGTAAGATTTAAGAAACATGTAGACAGAAAGTGGTGGGTGCCTGGAATACATTGTCAGGGATGGTGATGGAGGCTGGTACAAATGGACATTCAAAAGATTCTTAGATGAGCAGATGGATGTCAGAAAAATTGAGGGTTATGGGTGTGAGGTAGGGAAGGTTTAGATTGCTGTGGAGTAGGTTTACATGGTTTGGCCCAACATCGTGGGCTAAAGGACCTGCTGTAATATTCTATTTGGACGGATACATGGATAGGATGGGTTAAGACATACACGGCCTAAACGCAGGCAAGTGGGACTACTGTGGGAGGATGCTTTCGGTTGGCGTGGGTGAGTTGGGCTAAAGGAGCTGTCCCACACTCTAGGACCCAGTGTCTCCACAACCAATAATACTCCAAATACACTGCATCCACCCTAACGATGGCCCCAAAACTCTGTCCTCAGATTTAACTCCAACCAGAACATGGGCTTTCTGCACTCAGTTCACCAAGCCATGGTTTCAGAGAATGTAACAGTAACAGGGCAAACATGTGGAGAGTTTTCCCCTTCACAGCGTTTCACCGTGTTTCTATATAATGTCTGAAGTATATACAAATCGGCACTAGGTACATGATCACACACAGAATTATCCATACAGCAGCTGTAATCTTCCTGCATACAATTATTAATGTAATTTTCAAAACTGGTTCACAAAAACTGACAGCAAAGTTGTTGAAGTTACTTTGAAGCATTGGTACTGAAAGCTGACAAAACATTCACAGCGATCGCAAGAATTCCTTTTGGGAGATAACTACATTTATTTATAGTACCTTTAATTCAAAAGTAGAAGTTGTTATCTGGCACAAGGCAAGAAAGAAAGATTTTAGACAGGAGGCCAGATGTTTGGTTGAAATGGTAGGTTTTAGAGAAATCCACCTTGTGGATTTGGGTCGATGAATGGGGTTTGAACCAAAAACCAACTGACACATACAGTGTGTCACTATTTCTGTGAACTTGGCATGAAAGTAACAAATTAGTGATCGTGGCACATGTTAATTAATGTAAACTAAACAAATTTGACTAGTCGAATACAAAACTATGAAAAGTTTTTAAAACCTAAACAAACCTCTTAGTGCTGAAAGACCTGGAAGAGCACACTGATTCTCAAGGATGGGAAACCTGCAAAGAAACAACTCAAAGTCACAGCAAGGGAAAGTGGTCAGAGTTGGGTCACTGAGATCACTTAAAAAGTGTGCAGATGAGAACCTAAATCACTCAAGCATAGAGGGGCATGGACCGAGAGCTGAGAAACTGGAATAACATGGAAGGGTGCCCATGGGCCAGTGTAATCAAGGTGCTCCAAATGGTCTGGATGATTACAAGTCTAGACCTCTACAATGAACCAATTTTTGAGTTTTTCAAAGCACTGCATTATCTGACCGTCTGAGTGCAGTTTTGGTGTTGTAGCAAAGACAGTAAAACCAGAGAAATTTTACAAAGAGATTCATTAGCCCACTACATTGCTTTCAAGTTACATTTCCTCCTCACGGAATCAGAATTTATTGTTATGAAAATTTGTTGTTTTGCAGCAAACATTCATATAAACTGCCTTATGAAACAAATAAACATAAATGTTACAATTACAAGTTTGGTGTCATTTGCAAATTTGAAATTTTGCCCTGTTTCACTGAATGGATTTCATTAATACAAAAAGCACTGGACTGAAACCAATCCTTGGGGTAAATTTACAATTTTTTAAAATTAATTTGCAGCATGGTAGAAGCAGATTCCAGCTACTTAAATCTATGATGCCAACTACACCCAAACCAACCGATAGCCCAGTATCTTTTCGAGGGTGGGAGGAAACTGGATCTCCCAGGGAAAACCCACACAGGCGTGGGGAGAGCGTACAAACTCATCACAGACAGCGCCGAATCGAACCCAGGTCGCTGGCACTGTAAAAGCATCGTGCTACCCACTACGCCAACAGCGCACTCCTGCGTATTTTCTTTTGTCCATAACACACGAGTTCACATCCCTTCTTGCTACTTATACAATGTTTCCTTCCCCCATGATATTACTGACCCCAATATTCTAAGGCATTCTGTATTGAAGATAAATTTAATTATAGGAGAGCAAATCAAATGCCTTTTCAAGGTCCACATGTACATCAGTCCTCTATATTTTTCAAAAAGTCTCAATACCAACCAGAATGCCACTCACAGTCCCATTGCTCTAATTTTTATGAATTGCTTCACATCAAAGTCCTTTCGGAAGTTCAAGTACACCATGATTGTCTATAGTGCGAGCTTCAACCTCAAAAATGACTTATCAAACACAAATCTCGTTGACTCTGACCGTTATTTCCAAAGTGCCCTGCTCCTTGCTTAACATTAGATTCACCCAGCTACATCTGCTCTCGTCCCATTGAAATTAAGAGAGAGGCTTCCAAAATTATAAAAGCTTTTGGGAGGGTCAAAAGTGAACAATTACTATCAATGATTTGGTAAGACTTGTCAGCCACAAACGAGCCTGCAGCTGACGTGGACTTCTTACCCCCTCCATAAATCTTCGTCCGCGAAGCCAAGCCAAAGAAGAATTGTTACCACTCAAAGATTGAAGTTAAATTACTTTTAGTAATAAGTCATTATAATAAAGCAACAATGTCCACTGAGAGAGAAATTACACTAATTAAACAACTTTAAAAGGAAAACAAAGTGAAATATTAGAAAGGTACGCAGCTTAAAGATGAACTGGCACAGTTCAGCTTCTGGACTTGGCTGTTCTGTGAAATTTCTCTGCAGATTCACCTACCTTCTTATAGCTTGATTTTTTGATCTCTAAAGTTCTGCCTTCAGGGCTATGCAAGAAGGAAACAAAGCACAATTTTGGGATTTTAGTGACTAACAATAGCAAAGGGCAACCAGATGAATTGTCCTAAGGGTGCACAAAATATTCATGAACGCCCCTGGGACTGGTGGGCTTGAATTTTAAGGAGAGGCTGGGACTGTTTTCCTGGAGTGTAGGAGCTTTGTGGGGTGCGGAGGTTTATAAAATCTCAAGGCTTTAGATAATGTAAACAGTTATTTTCCCCGTTTAAGAGAATCTAAAACTAGAGGGCATAGATTTAAGGCACTAGAGGAAAGATTTAAACAATTCCAGAGGGGTACCTTCTTCAGGGTGATGGGTGTATGCAATGAGCTGCCAAAGGAAGCAGTAGAAGTGGGGACAGGTCAAACATTTAAAAGACACACAGATAGGCACACGGATAGGAAATGTTTAGAGAGATGTGGGCCAAACGTGATGAGTTTGGGCAGTCATCTTGGTCAGTATGGATACGTTGGGCTGAAGGCTCTGTTTCTATGCTGGGGAACCCTTTTTTTTTAAAGAAAGTTTATAAAAATATTTCACAATCTTTTTGAATAGAGAATTGTCAGGGGTGACACCAGGTGTCAGAAAGGGATCAGGTGTATCAAGGATTGTTACAAAAGGGGGAAGCTTATGTCATTTGAGCAGTTGAGAAACAAATACGATTTATCCAAGAGAACATTCTTCTGGAACCTGCAAATATCTTTCTTAAGGTAAAAACTGAAAAAAATTGACCCTACCTAACTGTAGTAACATGGAGATTCTAATTCGACAAGGGGAATATGTGTATTTTTATTTCTAGAATGTATTACACATTCCAAAGTGAGGGCCTGATGCCGGGCTACCCAGTTCAAAGGAGGGATGGGAATCGAACTTGGGCACAACAATCAATGAAGAGTGGTGGCAAGACCTGTGTCTGGACAGTGTGATCGGGGTCATCAACACCAGGTACAGGTTAGTGCAATGTAACTTATTGCACCAGTTGTACCTCATACCACAAAAATTACACAAATCAAAGCCGTAAACTTCAGAAATGTGCTTTAGGTGTGGTGTGGAGGGTGGAACTTTTGTCCACTCCACCTGGCAATGTACAAAGGTGAGACCTTTCTGGTAGGACCTGGGGGACATTCTGAAAAAAGATTACAAAAGTGGATTTTCCACAGGATCCGGAGTTGTACCTTCTGGGAAATATTTGGGACATAAATTTTAGATTGACCAAAGATCAAATTCTATTCATGAAGGCCGCCTTGGCAGTAGCTAGGAAATGTATAGCGGTTACATGGAAGTCTGACTCCCAACTAAATACCACATGATGGAACGAGGAAATGCAGAGTTGTATCCCCCCCCGGAGAAAATTACATACAATCTAAGGAAGAAACACGGCACATTTGTTAGAGTGGGGCAACCTTATTGGCACATAGATTGATTAGCCCCCCCCACTTTGAAATAGGGGTTCGATAGCAATCTGTCCCAGCGGGGAAACAAAAGTGACCAAGAAAGTGGGACGTGGTGCAGGCCACGGACTTTTTCAGCTTCATTTTGAGTTTTTTCCTTTTAATTTTCTTTTAGCCTTTTTTAATTTAGCTGTCCTGGTTGTTTTTTTTTTAACCTAGGTTCTGTAGGAGTCTATAACCCCACCGGAATGTGTATCTGTACAATTGAATTGACTGCTTTTTCAGTAGGTTAAGGGTGGGGGCGGTGAGGAGTTGGGGATGGGGGGGGGGGGGGGAAAACATAGACTCTCCATATTATACGAACATTGGAAGATTATATTGTTTGTTTGAATTTTGAGTTTATGAAAATCAAAATAAAATATTCCCAAAAAAGTTGCCGGAGTTAAACTGGTGCTTTCCTCCAGCTTTGAGCCTGACCCTTCCCCCCCACCCCCATTCACGCACGAGGGGAAGTTCATCTGAAGGCTGCCTTGTTTGTTTCTCAGCAACCTTTTGCAACTTCTGGTCACCCCAAAGTGTTTCTGAGCCAAGAAGGTATAGTCACAGATATGATGAAACAGGACATCTGGCAGTGTGTACAGAGCAAGCTCTCACAACAGCACATAATGAACACATCATCTGTTTACAGAGATATTAGCCAGGACACCTGCCTGTTCCTCGTTGTAAACGTGCATCGGGATCTTTCACATCCACTTCAGACAGCCTTACCTGAGCATCTTTTCTATTGGATGGCATCTCTCACAGAGCAGTATTCTGTCAATATTGCACCAGGTTATCATAATCATCACTCATCTCTGGTACGGGATTGGAAAGGAGAATCTTTCTGACCATAAGACAGAACACTACCCAAGACCAGCACTAGTGCTTGCAGTCAATGGAACTGCTCCCGACCATGGGCTGGTGTTTGGTGCTCCAGCTACCAGATAACCTCACACTAAAATATTAAACCAGAGTAGGTCCCAGTTGTATAATGCTAGATCCCTCACCAAGACTTGGGAATGTGGAAACTCAGCTTCAACAGAAACATACCACACCCATCGATAATAGTACAACATTGGTCTAAAGCACCTCATTGTACCGTGGGCTGAAAACCCCATGTGGCCCAAGATGATGTGACTCCAAGTTCCAGGGTCACACAGAGGCAGGAATATTCCTGGCAGAATGTAGCAGACCTTTGTGTGTGAAAGTCCCTCTGGCAATGCCTGTACTGAGGGAGGAGCATTAGATTCTGAACAAAGATCAACAATTCATCCTGACGATCTGCTCCACACACAACAAAGGAGACTGAGGAGTGGACGCTGACAAAACCTGTTCAAACTGCCCACCCATGAACAACATCGCATACAAAAAAATGAGCGTCAAAATTACACTCAACTTCTAATGTGGGCAGACCCCCGTGGTCAAAGTCAAAACACACCATGCTGGAGAAACTCTGCAGCAAAAGGACACTGTCTGACCTGCTGAGATAAAGAGTTTTGGGCTTGAGCCCTTCATCGAGATGTGAACAAAATGTAGAACATGCGCCTGAGATTCGGGCACCTGCCGACACTTTGCTCACACCTTGATGAGGGGCTCAAGCCTGAAACGTCGGTTCTGCCTCTTTATCTCTGCTCCAGAAAGGACACTGTTTGCTGAGTTTCTCCAGCATGGTGTGTTTTGACTTTGATCATGGGGTCTGCAGATTTTCAAGTTTTACTTTTAGCTTATAAATAGTTGTGTTGAAACCCATGTGATTCAAGGCTCCATAAATCTTCGTCCGCGAAGCCAAGCCAAAGATAAAGCCGAATAACTGTAAACGTGCTACACAGAGTGAATGCTGAACTCACCAGCAGGGATACATGTGAATTCTCAGAAAGGTGCTTGCAAGCAGGGGCAGGTCTGCTTTCTTCACTTTATATTTCAAAGCATGAAGAAAGCATTCCAAAAGGAGCTCATCCATCTGCTCTATAAAACAGGAGAGGGTGTTAAATAGAGCCACTTTTGCACCAACTGTCCACGTCAGGAAGTAAATGATTAGTGTTTGCCTCTAAATGGACTTAACAGGTCAGTTAACTCCGAGGGCCACTAGCTGCTGAGGTTCTGTGAGTGGAATTAAACTGAATGGACAAAACGACAGTGAGCAACGCACCACCGGACAACAGGATGGCATTCACACTGAAGCCGTCTCAGTTTTAAATTACCAGATGCAACAGTGTCTGTCCAAAGCTCTGGAATACATTAGATTCCTCTGTCGAAAATGGGAACAATATCATCCACTTACTGATCTTAACCCTTTGGAGTTTTTTTATTTAAGCTAGAGCAGCGAGGAGAGCTGCTGAGGTGCCAGAGACCCGATTCGCCCCATGACCGTGATGGAAATTTAGGAAGGATAAATAGATGGGATTAGTGAATAATCAAACTCAACAGGTCGGGCAGCATCCATGGGTAGATTTCGGTGTGAACTCTAACAAAACTCGTGATGAATGTAGGATTAATGTAAATAGGTGGTTGATTGCAGATTAAAACTCAGTGGGTCCAAAGGCCTGTTTCTTTCCCATTTTGATTACACGACTAATTTGCTATTAAGTGCTTGCTGTTTAAATTACATCACATTGTTTCATTAAACTGATCGTTTAATCTACTCGTAAACATCTCTGACTTTGATCAGCTGTTTACTGAAAAAAGGGTCACATAATGAATTGTCCAAGTTTTTTCCCCTGCAGTATCCTATTTTAATGCAATTTCATTGCAGAAATCAAATCATCTTATATTTCTCACACTTTTGCATGAAAAAACATGGATATCCTCGATTCTAGGATTTTTAACTGGCATTTTAATCATCTGTTTAAGATGAGTGGGGAAAAGTTTAGGGAAGTGTCAGGGATACTTTTTTTTTAAACTCAGAAAGTGGTGGGTGCCTGGAATGCATTGCTGGGGGTGGTGGTGGAGGCTGGTACAATGGGGACATAGATTCTTAGACAGGCGCATGGATGCAAGAAAAATAGAGGGTTCTGGGTGTGAGGGAGGGAAGGGTTAGATTGCAGTGGAGTAGGTTTACATCGGCCAGCACAACTTTGTGGGCTGAAGGACCCACTGTATAGGAATTGGACCTTTTCTTCCTATTAAAACCCTGCCTGACATCGGTTCCCATCATTTTTAAATGAAATCAGACAGTCCCTGAGCAATTGCTTTTCAACCGCAGTCTCGTCATATACCTTGCGCAGTCCTGATGGTTTCTGCAGCATCCTGCTCACTCCCAGCATCTTCTGATACTTCGAAGTGAGCAACCTCCAAGTTTTCCACCTCACCGGCTTGCCCCGTTGGGGAGGTTACATCCTCAGGTTCCGTTTCCAGATTCAAACGGAGATTATCTAGGTCTTGGGAATCTCCCTCTGTACTGGGCAGCACTGTAGCCACATTCTCCACACTAACGGCTTCAACGATGACTTCTTCCTTGTCTTCTTTCTGATCTCCAACGCCCCCAGAGTCATCATGCGTGTGCGCAATCGCAGGTGGATGAGTCTTTTCACCAAATGCCCTGAGAGGAAGAAATAATTTGATAGTTTCCTTCTTGAGTATTTTCTTTTTATACCCAAAGTGCATCCTGCAGTTACAAGAGAGGTAGACTTCTTCGTTCGCAGCTTCCACAAAGTGTCCTGGGCCAGGTCTGTAGTGCAGGGTGTATACTTGCATCACTGGACATCTTACCCAATCATCTCTTAACTCTCCAAGCTTGTAATCTTAACCTTAACCCGTAGGAAATAACTAAATGCAATGACAATTACATGAACGCAAATCTGACATTAACAGAGCATTTAATTTAAAATGCTTTCAATACTCTGCCACATTTAAAAAGTAACGTTGTGCAAAACATCTGAAACAATCACTTTCTTTTCTTCTTGTTTTGAATATCTTATTTATGATTTTCCAAACAAACTCAAACAGTTATCAACATGATCAATGTGTTATCGGTATCAGAGTTGACTAGAGTTTACAATTATCAATTCTATACAAGGTTTTCTGCAGAGAGTTCAAGCTTTTTTTTGTTCCCCCCCCTTCAATATTTAACACTTAACTAACCACAGTGACACATAACATTCAAGACACTCACAACAATGGTATGAAACATGTATCAGGGGTTTATGGGTTGTTACTTTCCCTTCTTACCATAGCTGGTCCAGATACGTATGGAGAGTTATGATGCCTTTTCCTTTCATCCCAGCTGCTAGCATCTCTGCTGTTGACATATTGGCCAAGCCTATTGCCACTGGAGCTCTGCAAAATATTTGAGCAAAGGAAGTTAAACTGAAGTGAAACCTTTGTAATTTAAACATACATCTTAAAATGTTGAGGGAAAAGGAAAAAAGATGTATTTTTACTTAAAATGCAATTTTATTGCGAGATTCGATTCATAAACTGAAGACAACCATTAATTTGTTTTGCTTTAGAATGGAATTGGAAGGTGATTCATATTTCATTTGGCTGCAACAGTTCAACGGCAGAAGGTACAGCAACAATGGATAAACCATTTCCAGTGTTTGAACCTTTCAACATTTCCTTATCTGGGTATGCCGACTCAAATATTCCTTTAAAAAAGTACTACACCCCCCTCTATTTTTCTTCCATCTATGTGCCTGTCTAAGAGTCTCTTAAATGCTCCTAATGTTTCAGCCTCAACCACCATCTCTGGCAAGGCATTCCAGGTACCCACCACTCTCTGCATAAAAAAAATCCCTGATGTCTTCCCTAAACTTTCCTCCCTTCACATCACGCACATATTCTCTGATGTTTGCTATTTCTGCCCTAGGAATAAGACACTGGTTTCCACCCTATCTATGCCTCAGAATCTTGTAGACTTCTATAAAGTCTCCACTTAACCTTCTACGCTCCAAAGAGAAAAATCCCAGCTCTGCTAACCTTGCGTCACAAGACTTATTTTCCAATCCAGGAAACATCCTGGTAAATCTCATCTGCACCCTGTTCGTAGATTCCACATCCTTCCTGTAATGAGGTGACCAGAACTGAACACAATACTCTAAGTGTGGTCTCACCTGAGATTTGTAGAGTTGCAACATGACCTCTCGACTCCTGAACTCAATCCTCCCCAACCCCCCCAATTAATGAAGCCCAACATCCCATAGGCCTTAACTATCCTATCAACTTGCGTGGAGTCCTTGAGGGATGTATGCATTTGGACCCCAAGGTCCCTCTGTTCATCCACACTCTTAAGTAACTGACCATTAACCCTGTACTCAGCCTTCCGATTTGAACTTCCAAAGTGCATCATCTCAGACTTATCCAGATTGAAATCCATCTGACACTTTTCTGCCCAACTCTGCACCCTGTCCATATCCTCTTGTATCCTTCGACAGCCTTCAGCACTGTCCGCAACTCCTCCAACCTTCGTGTCATCCACAAATCCATCCGTCTCTTCATCCATTTATAAAAATCAAATATCCAACAAAAATTGAATCAGCCCCATGAACAGTTTGCTCAGCTGATGAATAAAGGCTTGTGAAAGAGAAAAGCTTGAAGAAACAACAAGAGAAATATCTGAGAGATAAGGGCATGTCAACTAAAGCATGTGGAAAATGCCGGTGGAAGTCAGCAGGCCATGCAGCCTCCTTGGATCCTACTGAAACCACAGCATTCCTTCAGCGTTGTGCATCTAGCATCATGTTTTCCTGTTTGCTGTCATGGCAACTAACTTATTAACAGAACAATTTAATTATTATACAATACATCCTAAAAATAATTATTGCAAAACACAAAAGCCCAAAACACACAGGAATGGAACCAGCTCATTAATTCTGGAAAAGTAAGGACTGCACAGTACCTGCTTTCAGCAAGGTTAATGGCACAGAGATCTCCCTGTCGAACCTTGGGAAGACCAGAAAGTGGCAAAATCACTCCAGGCAACATCAGATCTGCACCAAAAAAGTAATTTAGATTTGCCACCCAGCAACTCCAAATGTTTAAGACCTTTCACATTTCAGAGCATTTTACTGTTATTGACTTTAACAAACCTATTCTGTTAAACTGAATAAAGACAATGAGAACATTTTGATTAGCTTATAGAGACCAGCAGAGAACAAGATTTAACACTGCACATTTCCAAATTTTCTTGTGACACGCAAGACCATTCAGTCCAGAGTCAATGCCAGCTCTCAGAGCAATCCCCTTCCCCTATTTCCCAACGATCCATTTCACCAAAACTACTAACCTGCAGATCCTTGGGACATGAGAGGAAACCCACATGATGGGAGAATGTACCAACTCCGCTCTCAGCACCAGAGGTCTGGATGGAACCTGGCTCAGTGGGTTGAGAGCCATGTAACATGATCTGGCACATTACTGAACTTTCCACTACTCTCTCAGGCAGTGTGTTCCAGGAATTCATCATTCTTAGAGTAAGAAAAGTCCCCCCTCAAATACCACCCCCCCCCCCAAAAATCTCCATCCATTATCCCTACATTTGTGTTTTACATCTGATATGGGGAAATGTTACCTGCAGTCTACTCTATCTTTTTTTAAGGTATACAGAGCAGTAACAGGCCCTTTCGGCCCATGAGTCCATGCTGCCCAATTACACCCAATTATGTTACAACCCACGGTACGTTTTGAACAGTGGGAGGGAACCAGAGCACCTGGGGCACCGTTCAAAATGAACCAGGGGTTATAGGTCAATCGGGTGCAATGGGCGGCACTGACTCGTGAGCTGAAAGGGCCCATTACCGTGCTGTATATCTAAATTTAAAGATGAACACCTAACGGTACAAAAACAGCTTCTTCCCTCTGCCATCAAATTTTTGAACAGACCATCAACCACAGACACAACCTCACTTTCTTCTCTTCTTTTGCACTAATTTATTTTTAAAAAACTGTAATACAGTAAAAACCCCAGTATCCAGTACCCTTGGGGATTGAATGAATTTCCCAGTTGCTTGAGATTGCGTGTTGAGTGATAGGTGAACAGACCACTAGGGGGGCAACAATCTTAGACTTTTATATTTTTTGCAGATTTATTTTCCACACTTTTTTGCCGCTTGCTTGAGGCTGCTGGTTGCTGGAACTCCCGATAATGGGGATTTTACTGTATATAGCAATACTTTCACCTGTTAATGCTGCTGCAAAACAACAAATTTTGTGACACATGACAATAAACTAGATTCTGGCATCCTTCTGTGGCTGGTTTTAGTCTCACCTGCTCCTCCGACGAGTTTTGGTAAAACAGCAGGCCATGTTGTAAATGAAACCAACAGATCTGGACACGACCATAAAGTGTATACTGTTCAATAAAAACAAACAGGTCAAGAAATTCAACTTCAGTGAGTTATGAGTGGGGACAAATAGTCGATATAAAGGCAAAGCAAGGACACCATTACGTACCTCTTCGAGTCAGAGATAAGGAAACTAAAAACTCAGAAGAGTTCCATAGCACACAAAATATATCGACAGTCAAATTAAAGGAAGTTTTCAAATGTCACTGGATCATAAATACTTTCATTGTAACATCTGCTGTGACGCGGGACAGGAGATTCAATAATGTTTAGGAACCCCCCCCCCCAATACATTTTGAAGGGTGGGAGGAAACTGGACCCTCTGGGGAAACCCACATAGGGAGAACTTACAGGCTCCTTACAGGTAATGGTGGATTCAAGCCCGGGTTATAACAGCATTGCACTCACCGCTACACTAATGTACAGAAAGTGCACTCGTTCTGTCAATGTTTATGTGCTGAGGGGTTAACAGAGGAATCAAGCTGGTACTGTTTCCTGTGGATTACAAATATCCAAGTCACGAGTTGAGTTTGCAAACAATTACCTTCATGAAAGCCAAAAGCTGGTGGCTAGTGTTAGGGAATGATGAGGTCCTCCCACAAACACCCCAACCCTTCAGCACTGGGCAATGGAGATAAAGGTTAAACAAGTGACACCATGAAGCAGAGACAAAGTCCTCAAATGTGAAATTTGAATATCAAAGGACAATAAAATAATCTTAAATTGACATATATGCAAGCATTTTAATGCGCAAAACCTTTTTCCCCACATCTCACTGACTACTTCTGTACCACATTTTATACAGTTATTCACTCATCCCTCCCTCTGTTGAACTAATTGTGGCAAATCCCTCTGTTGAAATAGCTGAGTAGGGACCTATTAACCATCACTAAATTGCAGTTATTAACTGCACAATGAAGGTCAAACCAGGAACCACAGAAATGTTCCTCTAGGAATGGTTATTGAAAGGAACTAATTAAGTGCATGGAAAACCTTTAAACTTTGTTCCAACTGAGCAATCAACTTAACCATAAGGAAAAAGCAGAAATAGGATTTTATGGTATTGTTCTTTCTTGCACAAACCTTATTTTCCTCAATTCAATGATATCCAAATATCTGAAAAGCTCTGCCTTGTGCAATTTCAATGAATAAGTTTCACGTCGAGAGAATGCCCCAAAGGGCCCTTATGGATTTGTGATATCTCGGTCTCGTTTGTTTGATTTTCAGGTCCTCTCAATCCTATACACCGAGACAATAATCAGGAAATTCTGACGCACATTTCTGTTCCAATCCAAAAGAAAAACAATTCTGACTTTCCATTTCTTCCACTCCCCCCTTATCAATTTGCTCATCGAGGGTGCCTTATACAGAACTACGAGCAACTCAAGACTCCCCACAAAATAACCAGCTGTCATCCCAAGACACTTTCTCACACCAGAGCATCTGAATGGTCTAACAGTTCAGGCCAAAATCAGATGTACAAAATCAGCAACTCGGATCTTTCACGCCATCAGAAAAGAACCCAAAGTAAGCCACTTGCACCTGTTGGATAAAGCCTCTTGTCCATTTCAAAGAAGATGGGGTTTTTATTCAAAACATAAAGAGTTGCTGCTTCTCCTTTATTCAGATACACCTTCACCACATTCAGATCTTCCTTGCTGGGCATGAGACGCGATAGTTGATCAGTGGATAAAGAAAAGGCAGTCTGTGCATCTGCTCGGAGTTTCCTCCTGAGGAATAAAAAGGAAGTTGCTTCAAAAAATGATTTCACATTTGTTTTTGGCATTGAATTAAATTCCAGTGGTTTGAATTTCTTCCCTTCTATCTCACAGAATTTTTTTTCATTTGTTAGTTTGCATTCGGTTTTTTTAAAATTTTAACCAAGGAATGAATAATGGAAAAAAAGAAACAGCAAGGAATTTGGGCAAATATTATGGATTTAGAGTCATCCCAAAGAATCTGGAGCAAAAGAATATGTATCTACCCCTGTAATCTTTGATCCTTTTAATAGTCGACAACCCCCTTTTTGGCCCCAAAATCGTGGTTTTGTATAACCTGTGTAAAAGTCGAGCACCCCCTTTTTTTTGGCTGCCTGACACTCCAGACGCCCTGACTGCAGTCACCCACCGCCCATCCAATCTTCCTATGCCTTGAACAATGCAAGTAATTAACGTGGTCAAAAGTAGCATCCATGTAGAAGTTGACCCCTCCCCCTCCCTCCACTGAAGGGTTTCCACAAATGTATTAAGAGTTTTAAGTGTTGCATTCTGGAAGGGCAAACCAAGGTAGGATATACACAGTAACATGATCTGGCACATTACTGAACTTTCCACTACTCTCTCAGGCGGTGTGTTCCAGGAATTCATCATCCTTAGAGTAAGAAAAGTCCCCCCTCAATAATTAGGGCACGGAGGAACAAAGAGATCTGGGAATATAGATACATTGTTCCCTGAAGGTGGCATCACAGGTGGACAGGGTTGTACAGAAAGCTTTTGGAACCTTACCCTTTATAAATCAAAGTATTGAGTATAGGAGTTGGGATGATATGTTGAAATTGTTCAAGACATTGGTGAGGCCAAATTTGGAATATTATGTGCAGTCTGGTCACTTAACTACAAGAAGGATATCAATCAGATTGAAAGAGTGCAGAGAAGATTTACTAGGATGTTGCTGAGTCTTCAAGAGTTGAGTTAAAGATCAGAATCAGAATTTATTGTGTGGCAATATTAATATTTGGGGAGAATTTATAAGATTTAGACTGGGTCACATACATTCACACATTTAAAAATAGATCTTATTTGAAAGACTGAAGAATTCATTGCAGGATCTCTTGAGAATGTAAGCACCTTTCATAAGTAGGTGTTAATTGAACTGATGTCATAAAATGCTTGACTGATATCTGGTACCTCTCAAGCCAGTTTGAGCTAGTCTCCAGCCAGTTTGAGCTAGTCTCCAGCAGTCCGCAGCCGGCCGCAAGTCACCCAACAGCAGTCTCCAGCAGCCCACAGCTTCCAAGGGTTCCTTGCCTTGAGTTGCCAGCAGCCCGCTGCAAACGCTGGTCCTTCAGCCGCAGAAACCCCTTACTGGTCAACCACCGTGGTCACCATCCCCGCTGGTCATCTCCTCTTCTCCCTCTCAGATGGTGCATGATCTTCCTGTCCTCTGGTGCCCTGCTCCAGTCCTCTGCTTCCCATCATGACTGCTGCCAATTAATAGGCCCCGCCATCTTTGGCTCAGACTTGCAGACACGGGATTTCAAATAAAAACCCCATCAGTTCCTTCAATAGGCGTTCAAAGTTTGTTTGGAATTGAGAGCAGTCAACTGGGCGGCTAGACCCTGTGGGAGCACTGCATCTCTGCTCCACGCAGGTCCGCAGTTTTGGTCTCCTAACTACAGGAAAGATATCAATTAAGATTAAAAGAGTGTAGATAAGATTCACTAGGATGTTATCTACACTTCAGGAACTGAGTGAAAGGGAAAGGTTAAACAGGTGGGGGCTTTACTCCTTACAGTGTAGAAGAATGAGGGGAGACTTAATAGAGGTGTTCAAAATTATGAGAGGGATAGAGTAAATATAGGCCAGCATTTTCCACTGAGGGTAGGTGAGGTACAAACCAGAGGACGCGGTTAAGAGTGAAAGGGTTTGGGGAACTTCTTTCACAGGCTGGTGAATGTGGAACGCGCTGAGGTCGTGAGTGCGTGCTCAATATGAACATCGAAGACAAATTCGGACACGTACATGGATGGGAGTGGGTATAAAGTGCTATGGACTGGGTGCAGGTCAGTGGGACAAGGCAGGCTATTGGTTCAGGACGGACTAGAAGAGCCTGTTTCTGTGCTGCAATTTTAAATGGAGGCGAGTCCAAGGTGGGAGCCAATCACGACTTTATTGATTGACTTCAAGAATCAAAGTGGATCCTTTCCCAAGTCCTATCATTTCCGTTGAAAGACAATTCTCCTGAAATGTAAATGGTTTCTCACTCGGTAACAACGAGTGACTGAAATTCCCGGCATCGCTGTCAAGACTCTGACCCTTCAGGACAGGCCGAGCGAGGCCGGACTCCACGCCACCGTCCCCGGGCTGCCCGGAGCCCTCAAAAAGGCCGAGCTCCCCGATTACCGCCCCCCCCCCCCCCCCACCCCGGGATCGAGGCCAGGCTGCGTCCCAGGAGTCGGAGTAACGCCGTGGGCCGCCCGGACCCCCCACCCCCGGGACCCCCCACCCCGGGACCCCCCACCCCCGGGACCCCCCACCCCCGGGACCCCCCACCCCCGGGACCCCCCACCCCCGGGACCCCCCACCCCCGGGACCCCCCACCCCCGGGACCCCCCACCCCCGGGACCCCCCACCCCCGGGACCCCCCACCCCCGGGACCCCCCACCCCCGGGACCCCCCACCCCCGGGACCCCCCACCCCCGGGACCCCCCACCCCCGGGACCCCCCACCCCCGGGACCCCCCACCCCCGGACCCCCACTGACGCCTCAATGCTGCATTCTGACGCCGGCGGCCTAGTTCCGCGGGCCGCGCCACCACGAGTCACCTGTCCGAGCCTTTGATCACGCTGTTGGACTTGACGCGGAATCCTTTGGCGAACATCGTCCCCGGTTCGTTTCTTTCCCTGTTGCTCTCAGCGCTGCTGCGATAAATTAACCTGCGTTACCGCCGCTCCGTGGGTGCCGCCATTATGTGTCCCACCCGCAAGGTTCCGGCTGGAACACCGACCCTTCCAAATGTTCCCTCCCGCAAAGTTCCGGCTGGAACACCGACCCTTCCAAATGTTCCCTCCCGCAAAGTTCCGGCTGGAACACCGACCCTTCCAAATGTTCCCTCCCGCAAAGTTCCGGCTGGAACACCGACCCTTCCAAACGTTCCCACCCCTAAGGTTCCGGCTGGAACACCGACCCTTCCAAATGTTCCCTCCCGCAAAGTTCCGGCTGGAACACCGACCCTTCCAAACGTTCCCACCCCTAAGGTTCCGGCTGGAACACCGACCCTTCCAAATGTTCCCTCCCGCAAAGTTCCGGCTGGAACACCGACCCTTCCAAATGTTCCCTCCCGCAAAGTTCCGGCTGGAGCACCGACCCTTCCAAATGTTCCCTCCCGCAAAGTTCCGGCTGGAACACCGACCCTTCCAAACGTTCCCACCCCTAAGGTTCCGGCTGGAACACCGACCCTTCCAAATGTTCCCTCCCGCAAAGTTCCGGCTGGAACACCGACCCTTCCAAATGTTCCCTCCCGCAAAGTTCCGGCTGGAGCACCGACCCTTCCAAATGTTCCCTCCCGCAAAGTTCCGGCTGGAACACCGACCCTTCCAAACGTTCCCACCCCTAAGGTTCCGGCTGGAACACCGACCCTTCCAAATGTTCCCTCCCGCAAAGTTCCGGCTGGAACACCGACCCTTCCAAATGTTCCCTCCCGCAAAGTTCCGGCTGGAGCACCGACCCTTCCAAATGTTCCCTCCCGCAAAGTTCCGGCTGGAACACCGACCCTTCCAAACGTTCCCACCCCTAAGGTTCCGGCTGGAACACCGACCCTTCCAAATGTTCCCTCCCGCAAAGTTCCGGCTGGAACACCGACCCTTCCAAACGTTCCCACCCCTAAGGTTCCGGCTGGAACACCGACCCTTCCAAATGTTCCCTCCCGCAAAGTTCCGGCTGGAACACCGACCCTTCCAAACGTTCCCACCCCTAAGGTTCCGGCTGGAACACCGACCCTTCCAAACGTTCCCACCCGCAAGGTTCCGGCTGGAACACCGACCCTTCCAAACGTTCCCACCCCTAAGGTTCCGGCTGGAGCACCGACCCTTCCAAACGTTCCCACCCCCAAGGTTTCGGCTGGAACACCGACCCTTCCAAATGTTCCCACCCTCAAGGTTCCGGCTGGAGCACCGACCCTTCCAAACGTTCCCACCCGCAAGGTTCCGGCTGGAGGACCGACCCTTCCAAACATTCCCACCCGCAAGGTTCCAGCTGGAGCACCGACCCTTCCAAGTTCCCACCCCCAAGGTTCCGGCTGGAACACCGACCCTTCCAAACGTTCCCACCCGCAAGGTTCCGGCTGGAACACCGACCCTTCCAAGTTCCCACCCGCAAGGTTCCGGCTGGAACACCGACCCTTCCAAACGTTCCCACCCGCAAGGTTCCGGCTGGAGCACCGACCCTTCCAAACGTTCCCACCCGCAAGGTTCCGGCTGGAGCACCGACCCTTCCAAACGTTCCCACCCGCAAGGTTCCGGCTGGAACACCGACCCTTCCAAGTTCCCACCCGCAAGGTTCCGGCTGGAGCACCGATCCTTCCAAGTTCCCACCCCTAAGGTTCCGGCTGGAGGACCAACCCTTCCAAACGTTCCCACCCGCAAGGTTCCGGCTGGAGGACCGACCCTTCCAAACGTTCCCACCCGCAAGGTTCCGGCTCGAGCACCGACCCTTCCAAACGTTCCCTCCCCTAAGGTTCCGGCTGGAGGACCGACCCTTCAAAGTTCCCACCCCTAAAGTTCCGGCTGGAGGACCGACCCTTCCAAACGTTCCCACCCGCAAGGTTCCGGCTGGAGCACCGACCCTTCCAAGTTCCCACCCCTAAGGTTCCGGCTGGAACACCGACCCTTCCAAACGTTCCCACCCGCAAGGTTCCGGCTGGAGCACCGATCCTTCCAAGTTCCCTCCCCTAAGGTTCCGGCTGGAGGACCGACCCTTCTAAGTTCCCACCCCTAAGGTTCCGGCTGGAGGACCAACCCTTCCAAACGTTCCCACCCGCAAGGTTCCGGCTGGAGGACCGACCCTTCCAAATGTTCCCTCCCGCAAGGTTCCGGCTGGAGGACCGACCCTTCCAAATGTTCCCTCCGCTAAGGTTCCGGCTGGAACACCGACCCTTCCAAACGTTCCCTCCCCTAAGGTTCCGGCTGGAGGACCGACCCTTCCAAGTTCCCACCCCTAAGGTTCCGGCTGGAGCACCGACCCTTCCAAATGTTCCCTCCGCTAAGGTTCCGGCTGGAACACCGACCCTTCCAAACGTTCCCTCCCCTAAGGTTCCGGCTGGAACACCGACCCTTCCAAACGTTCCCACCCCTAAGGTTCCGGCTGGAACACCGACCCTTCCAAACGTTCCCTCCCCTAAGGTTCCGGCTGGAACACCGACCCTTCCAAACGTTCCCACCCCCAAGGTTCCGGCTGGAACACCGACCCTTCCAAGTTCCCTCCGCTAAGGTTCCGGCTGGAACACCGACCCTTCCAAACGTTCCCACCCGCAAGGTTCCGGCTGGAACACCGACCCTTCCAAGTTCCCACCCCTAAGGTTCCGGCTGGAACACCGACCCTTCCAAGTTCCCACCCCTAAGGTTCCGGCTGGAGCACCGACCCTTCCAAGTTCCCACCCCCAAGGTTCCGGCTGGAACACCGACCCTTCCAAGTTCCCACCCCTAAGGTTCCGGCTGGAACACCGACCCTTCCAAACGTTCCCACCCGCAAGGTTCCGGCTGGAACACCGACCCTTCCAAGTTCCCTCCCCTAAGGTTCCGGCTGGAACACCGACCTTTCCAAACGTTCCCACCCCCAAGGTTCCGGCTGGAACACCGACCCTTCCAAGTTCCCACCCCTAAGGTTCCGGCTGGAGCACCGACCCTTCCAAGTTCCCTCCGCTAAGGTTCCGGCTGGAACACCGACCCTTCTAAACGTTCCCACCCCCAAGGTTCCGGCTGGAACACCGACCCTTCCAATTCCCTCCCCTAAGGTTCCGGCTGGAACACCGACCCTTCCAAACGTTCCCACCCCCAAGGTTCCGGCTGGAACACCCACCCTTCCAAACGTTCCCACCCCTAAGGTTCCGGCTGGAGGACCGACCCTTCCAAACGTTCCCACCCCCAAGGTTCCGGCTGGAACACCGACCCTTCCAAGTTCCCTCCCCTAAGGTTCCGGCTGGAACACCGACCTCAGTGGGGGGATCCTTACAACCGTCCCTCCCCAGACCAGAGCAGCGCCTGGGACGGGTGTCAACTTTGTCGAAAGGCTTTAAGGAAATTCTTGAGCGAATAGATAAGTTAAGAGATTAGGTTGTTTGGGATATTTGAAGTCTGTAACTCCACTGTTTTACTTGCTGCTGAATGAATGGATTGAAAAGTTTGTCATGCACATTGTACGATGTTCACATGACTTAAATACTTCCTTGCCGCAATCGAATAGGTACACATAACGAAAAACTCTAATAGGAAACTAATGAAATTAAGAGACCATGAGATACATAATAGATAATGCATAATCACAACGATCCTGGTACAAAAAAGTGACTTGCAATAATGTAGACAGTCTGTCATGAGTGTACCAAGAGGAGATACAAGAGTCTGATAGCTATTGGAAAGAAACTGTCTTTGAACCTGGACGTGCTGTTTTTCAGGCTTCTGTGCTCTCCGCCCGAAGGTTGTCACCAGGATGATGGGGTCTTTTATGATATTAACGGCTGCCTTCTTGAGGCAGTTCCTCATATAAATGTCTCCAATGGTCGGGAGGTCAGAGCCTGTGTTCCTGGATGTGTGTGTAATCTTGGACATTCTTCTGGGCATTTGAATGACCAAACCAGACTGTGATGCCACTAGTCTGGATACTTTCCACAGTGCACCTGTCGAACTTTGATAATCTGATGGGATTTCAAATGTCCAGACTCCTTAGAATGTAGAGGTGTTGGTGAGCCTTCTTCCTGGTTGTGTCAATGTGCTGGCTCTAGGATAGGTCTGAAATATGGACTAGCAGGAACTTGAAGGTTTTCTCTGAAAAGCCTGATTTTTTTAAAAAAAATTTCTTAAAAAGAGGACACGTTACATGATTATAAACTAGGTATCAGTTCTGCAGAGATGCAAATTATTTTTGATGGTCGGACTAACGCTGAATAAATGATGAGAACTTGTTTTGCCTGTTAACACAAGTGGTTTATACAGTGATGTAAGACATCATATTAACACAGTCGTTGTGAAGGTGTCTGAGGAGATTCGGTATTTCACCGAAAACTCTTGAAAACTTCTACAGGAGAGCATTCTGGCTGGTTGCATCACTGCCTGGTGTGGAGGCACCATCTCTCAGGACAAGAATAAACTCCAGAGGGTTGTTCACTCGACCTGCGACATCACAGGCACCAGACTGCACTCCATCGAGGACACCTGCAAGAGGCTGTGTCTTAAAAAAGCAGCCTCTATCCTCAAAGACCCCCAGCACCCAGGCCAGGTCCTCTTCGCTCTGCTACCATCAGGGAAAGGTCCAGGAGCCTGGAGATGAGCCCCCAGCACCACAAGGACAGCTTCTTCCCCTCCGCCCTCAGATTCCTGAATGATCCATGAACCCCAGACACGGCCTCACTTTTCCTGCATCTTTTTGAATTTATATTGGGTTGTGACCGAATCTCACCAGAGATTTGGATTCGAGTTCCATCACTGGCCCAGGAGGACCTGCTGCGCCTCCTCTGTGCAGTGATGGTCCTCCCACCTGCTGGGGGCGGCCGAGGCCCAGGTGCGGCCCCTGCCCCGGGAGCGCGCGCTCCTCGCGCTCGGGGCGGGAGCGCGCAGCGAGGAACGGACGGTCGGAGCGGAGGAGCGGCCCCAGCGCCCGGACGCTCTCGGCTCCAGACCCGAGCCCCTGGGCTTCTCCGACCCTCAGCTCCCGGCCCAAGGCCCGTGGGCTCCCCGGCCGCCCCCACCACGGTGCCCGGGACGAGCGCATGGGGGTCGGCGCAGGCAGCCGGACCGGCGATGGGCGGAGCGCTCCCCGGCAGTGATGTTGGGCAGGAAGACGGGGGCCCCGGGTACGGACCGGCCGGGGGGGGGGGGGGGGGACACGGGGACGGACCGGCCGGGGGGGGGGGGGACACGGGGACGGACCGGCTGGGGGGGGGGGAACACGGGGACGGACTGGCTGGGTGGGGGGGACACGGGGACGGGGGACACGGGGACGGACCGGCTGGGGGGGGGGAACACGGGGACGGACCGGCTGGGGGGGGGGGAACACGGGGACGGACCGGCCGGGGGGGGGGGACACGGGGACGGACTGGCTGGGTGGGGGGAACACGGGGACGGGGGACACGGGGACGGACCGGCTGGGGGGGGGGACACGGGGACGGGGGACACGGGGACGGACCGGCTGGGGGGGGGGGGAACACGGGGACGGACCGGCTGGGGGGGGGGAACACGGGGACAGACCGGCTGGGGGGGGGGGAACACGGGGACGGACCGGCTGGGGGGGGGGACACGGGGACGGACCGGCCGGGGGGGGGGGGACACGGGGACGGACTGGCTGGGTGGGGGGAACACGGGGACGGGGGACACGGGGACGGACCGGCTGGGGGGGGGAACACGGGGACGGGGGACACGGGGACGGACTGGCTGGGTGGGGATACGGGGACGGACCGGCTGGGGGGGGGGACACGGGGACGGGGGACACGGGGACGGACCGGCTGGGGGGGGGGACACGGGGACGGGGGACACGGGGACAGACCGGCTGGGGGGGGGGACACGGGGACGGGGGACACGGGGACGGACCGGCTGGGGGGGGGGGGAACACGGGGACGGGGGACACGGGGACGGACCGGCTTGGGGGGGGGGGGACACGGGGACGGGGGACACGGGGACAGACCGGCTGGGGGGGGGGACACGGGGACGGACCGGCTGGGGGGGGGGACCGGCTGGGTGGGGGGGACACGGGGACGGGGGACACGGGGACGGACCGGCTGGGGGGGGGGACACGGGGACGGGGGACACGGGGACGGACCGGCTGGGGGGGGGGGGACACGGGGACGGGGGACACGGGGACGGACCGGCTGGGGGGGGGGGGAACACGGGGACGGGGGACACGGGGACGGACCGGCTTGGGGGGGGGGGGGACACGGGGACGGGGGACACGGGGACAGACCGGCTGGGGGGGGGGGACACGGGGACGGACCGGCTGGGGGGGGGGACCGGCTGGGTGGGGGGGACACGGGGACGGGGGACACGGGGACGGACCGGCTGGGGGGGGGGACACGGGGACGGGGGACACGGGGGACGGACCGGCTGGGGGGGGGGGGACACGGGGACGGGGGACACGGGGACGGACCGGCTGGGGGGGGGGGAACACGGGGACGGGGGACACGGGGACGGACCGGCTTGGGGGGGGGACACGGGGACGGGGGACACGGGGACGGACCGGCTGGGGGGGGGGGACACGGGGACGGGGGACACGGGGACGGACCGGCTGGGGGGGGGGACACGGGGACGGGGGACACGGGGACGGACCGGCTGGGGGGGGGGACACGGGGACGGACCGGCTGGGTGGGGATACGGGGACGGACCGGCTGGGGGGGGGGGACACGGGAACGGACCGGCTGGGGGGGGGGGGCACGGGAACGGACCGGCTGGGGGGGAGGGGGACACGGGGACGGGGGACACGGGGACGGACCGGCTGGGGGGGGGGGAACACGGGGACGGGGGACACGGGGACGGACCGGCTTGGGGGGGTGGACACGGGGACGGACCGGCTGGGGTGGGGGACACGGGGACGGACTGGCTGGGTGGGGATACGGGGACGGACCGGCTGGGGGGGGGACACGGGAACGGACCGGCTGGGGGGGAGGGGGACACGGGGACGGGGGACACGGGGACGGACCGGCTGGGTGGGGATACGGGGACGGACCGGCTGGGGGGGGGGACACGGGAACGGACCGGCTGGGGGGGAGGGGGACACGGGGACGGGGGACACGGGGACGGACCGGCTGGGGGGGGGGGACACGGGGACGGGGGACACGGGGACGGACCGGCTGGGGGGGGGGGACACGGGGACGGGGGACACGGGGACGGACCGGCTGGGGGGGGGGACACGGGGACGGGGGACATGGGGACGGACCGGCTGGGGGGGGGGGAACACGGGGACGGGGGACACGGGGACGGACCGGCTTGGGGGGGGGGGACACGGGGACGGGGGACACGGGGACGGACCGGCTGGGGGGGGGGACACGGGGACGGGGGACACGGGGACGGACCGGCTGGGGGGGGGGGGGACACGGGGACGGGGGACACGGGGACGGACCGGCTGGGGGGGGCACGGGGACGGGGGACACGGGGACGGACCGGCTGGGGGGGGGGGCACGGGCACGGGGACGGGGGACACGGGGACGGACTGGCTGGGTGGGGGGGAACACGGGGACGGACCGGCTGGGGGGGATACGGGGACGGACCGGGCTGGGGGGGTGGACACGGGGACGGACCGGCTGGGGGGCGTACACGGGGACGGACCGGCTGGGGGGGGGGCCCTGGGTACGGACCGGCTGGGGGGGGGGTCCCAGGGACGGACCGGTTGGGGGTGGGACAGACCGGCTGGGGGGGGGACACACACAGAGACGGACCGACTGAGTGGGGAAACGGGTACGGTTTGGCTTGGGGTGGGAGCAGACTATCTGGGTGGCGGGGACGGGCATGGGGGGACCCCGGGTACGGATCGGTTTGGGGGGCAACGGAAGTGGGGGTGAGTGGGAGAGATGGGGTCGGTTTTTCTCCTGTCGCCCCTTGCCCCGTCTCCCCCCTTTTTCGTCCCCCGCCCCGTCTCCCCCTCTCTCCCCATCTCACCCTTCTCACCCCGTCTCCTCTTCTTTCCCCGTCTCCCCATCTCTCCCCGTCTCCCCCTCTCGCCCCGTCTCTCCCCGTCTCCTCATCCCCTCCTCGTCTCTCCCCGTCTCCCCCTCTCTCCCCATCTCCTCCCTCTCTCCCCGTTTCCCCCTCTCTCCCCATCTCCCCCTCTCTCCCGTCTCCCCCCCTCTCTCCCCGTCTCCCCCCTCTCTCCCCGTCTCCCCTTCTCCCCCCCATCTCTTTTTTTCCTTTCTCTCTCTCTGTCCCCTGTTTTCCTCTCTCTTTTTCTGTTTCTCTGTCATTTTTCTATTGTGTATTTATTGTTTGGGTGCAAGATCTAATTCAGTATTCTGGAAAATCAGAATCTTCATTTCTTAGGGATGGCGGCAATTTTCTTTCATTATTTGGAAGATTTTTCTTACATATAACCATTTACAGAGCGGAAACAGGCCATGTCGGCCTTTCAAGTCTGCACCGGTTCACTTGAACAACTCTACTAGCTCAATCCTCTCGCTCTCCACACCAATATCCCTCCAACTCCCTCACCTCCATGTACACATCCAACCTTTTCTTAAATGACAGAAGGGACCCTGCCGCAATTATCTCATTCAGAAGAACATTCCATTCTGCCACCACTCTCTGAGTTAAGAAGCACCCTCTAATATTTCTCCTAAAGTTTTGCCCTCTTACCTTTAACACATACCCTCTTGTTCCAACCTCAGGGGAGTCTGTTTATGTCAAGACTATCTATGCCTTTCATAATTTTAATATGCATGCATGTATTTTCTATATCATTGCAACCTCCTCCATGTTCTAAATGAGATGATAAATCCTGCTTCATAAGCTCATTGGAATTCTCATCACAATTTGAACTCTGACCTCCCCATTTATGTTTCGGTAAAATGAAGGACAAGTGGCTAAATGCACTGCAGACTCTTGAATATAAATCACCAACTCTCAACAGAATTTCCTTTGCTTTTATAAAGTGCCTAGACTGGAGCAATTAGTTTCTACTTTTTGGACCCTTTCAAAAAAAGGAAGAACCAAGCAACTGTTGATCCGGGGAAATGTGGAAGAACCAAATTAGAACATAAAATACTACACAGGCTCTCCGGCCCCCTATGCTGTGCCAACCTATATATTACTATTTTTTTTAAAAACCCTACTACCTTGTATCCCTCTATTTTTCTTTCCTCCATGTGCTGAGGCTCCAATAGCCCAGTGGTTAGAGCACTGGCCTTATAAACCAGGGCTGTGAGTTCATTGCTCACTGGGGTCTCACTTCTGTGAGGGGCATTAAACAAAGTGCCAACTTTGTCTTCCTTACAGTAGACAAAGTTAAAGAATTTCAGTGTATGTTACATTCTAAATGTAATATTACATGACAGTAATGGAACTTTTACCTATCTAAGAATCTCATAAATGCCCTTATTCCAGCCTCCACCACCAACCCTGGCAATGCATTCCAGGGGCCCACAACTCTGTAAAATAATTTTTATTTATCCCTGATGACTCCCCGAAATTTTCCTCCCTTCACTTTGCTATTTGTGCCATGGGGAGATAAAAAGCACTGGCTATCCACCTTACCGATGCCTCTTATTCTTGTCAACCTCTATTAAGTCTCCTCTCATTCTTCTTTGCTCCAATGAGACAAGTTCCAGCTCTGCTAACCTTGCCTCAAAAGACCTATTTTTCAATCCAAGCAGTATCCTAGTAAATCTGCTCTGCACCCTCTCCATAGCTTCCACATTCTTCCTATAATGAGGTGACCAGAGCTGAACACAATACTCCAAATGTGGTCTCACTAGAGATTTGTAGAGTTGTAACATGTCCTCTCAACTCTTGAACTCAATCCCTTCACTAACCTGTGCAACGAACTTGAGGGATGTATGGATTTGGACCCCAAGGTCCCTCTATTTCTCAACACTGTGCTTAGCCTTCTGGTTTGACCTTCCAAAATGCATCATCTCACACTCATCCAGATTGAATTCCATTTGCCACTTTTCTGCCCAACTCTGCATCCTGTCTATATCCTTTTGATCTGAGTTTTTTTTTGCCACTATATAATTCTTGAATGGTGTACATTTATTTAGAAAAGCAGAGTGAAAATTATTGCAATGTCCTCCCACTTGAAAAGCTTCCTAAATTGAAAATATATCTGGTGGTTTTCTGCAAAATGATCAATGAACTTCTTGAACCTTTCACTCTACTTAATGGTGTCACTTTGTCTTCCATTTGTAGCCCAACTTAGGGATGACTCCTGCATACGTGTAGACCAGGCTGAAATCCAAACCTCAAACACAGAAAGAGGAAGCCCTGTGGGGTTACCATCTCTTAATAGCTTAACGGTAAGCATTATGAACAGAAACATTTGACCCATTTCCCTTTAAGTATTTCCTGTTCATGCATCTGTCCAAATATCTCTTAAACATTTATACATGTACTCAATTCTTTGACCAATGAGGGAAACCATGCCCCATTCTATCCACCTGTGTTGCCACTTTCTGGGAATTAGATACTTGTGCCACAAGTTGAGAAATTTAGCAGGTCAAGCAGTGGACTTTATATAGCAAAGATAAAGATACATAAGCAATGTTCCGGGCTTGAGCCCCTCTTCAAGGTATGAGCTCAATGTTGGCAGGAGGTGTGCACTTTATCTTTGGCTTGGCTTCGCGGACGAAGATTTATGGAGGGGGTAAAAAGTCCACGTCAGCTGCAGGCTCGTTTGTGGCTGACCAGTCCGATGCGGGACAGGCAGACACGATTGCAGCGGTTGCAAGGGAAAATTGGTTGGTTGGGGTTGGGTGTTGGGTTTTTCCTCCTTTGCCTTTTGTCAGTGAGGTGGGCTCTGCGGTCTTCTTCAAAGGAGGCTGCTGCCCGCCAAACTGTGAGGCGCCAAGATGCACGGTTTGAGGCGTTATCAGCCCACTGGCGGTGGTCAATGTGGCAGGCACCAAGAGATTTCTTTAGGCAGTCCTTGTACCTTTTCTTTGGTGCACCTCTGTCACGGTGGCCAGTGGAGAGCTCGCCATATAATACGATCTTGGGAAGGCGATGGTCCTCCATTCTGGAGACGTGACCCATCCAGCGCAGCTGGATCTTCAGCAGCGTGGACTCGATGCTGTCGACCTCTGCCATCTCGAGTACCTCGACGTTAGGGGTGTGAGCGCTCCAATGGATGTTGAGGATGGAGCGGAGACAACGCTGGTGGAAGCGTTCTAGGAGCCGTAGGTGGTGCCGGTAGAGGACCCATGATTCGGAGCCGAACAGGAGTGTGGGTATGACAACGGCTCTGTATACGCTTATCTTTGTGAGGTTTTTCAGTTGGTTGTTTTTCCAGACTCTTTTGTGTAGTCTTCCAAAGGCGCTATTTGCCTTGGCGAGTCTGTTGTCTATCTCATTGTCGATCCTTGCATCTGATGAAATGGTGCAGCCGAGATAGGTAAACTGGTTGACCGTTTTGAGTTTTGTGTGCCCGATGGAGATGTGGGGGGGCTGGTAGTCATGGTGGGGAGCTGGCTGATGGAGGACCTCAGTTTTCTTCAGGCTGACTTCCAGGCCAAACATTTTGGCAGTTTCCGCAAATGTTTGGCCTGTGCACTTTATATAGTAAAGATAAAGATACATAACCAATGTTTTGGGCTGAGCCCTTGATATGGGAGTGGTGGGGGGGGGGGTGGTTACAGCACATTTAAGCAAAAAGCCGTATTTTCACCTTGTGGAACATAAAATATTTTTTGGGTTTTTTTAATGTATTCTGTAGGAGAGGAGTACGGAAGAAACCAAAACTTGGCTGCTTCACAGGAAAGGGGCCCATAAACCTTGAGCAGAGTCCTGGGGTGGGGGGGGCATAGCCAAAAGAAGGTTGAGAATGGCTGGTACATGGGCCTGTGAACTATTTATTGCTGCTTTGCTAAGTCATCAAATAATATATTAATTCTGGCTATAATTGGACAACTTAATTATTGCACCAGTGTTTGATGTGTCGTACTGGTTGGTTTTCATTTTCCCTAGATAATTAATTATAGGATCTCCTGTGTACATTGGAATTTTAGCAAAAGGAGATGATGACAGCAAGGCCTGTAGCAGATGTGTGCTCTAAGTGGCTATGAAAGGAATGTGCTGGGCTACCTGTTGGCAGAGCAAGGGAGTTTCTTAACTTGCAATGATCTACAGCTACCAAATTAGGAGAAGAAACATATTGCTGACATGAGTTCGACAGAAACTACACCCTTTAGGGAAGTTGTTTTCAAGAAAATGGAAAATTTGAATAATTACATTTTTGTATATTTTTGTTCATTCAAATATTTCAGCTTTAAAAGCACCAGTGCCCTTCGACCCTCTCCTTGGAGTGGGGGGAGAGATTCATCCATCCATCCATCTTAATTAGGTTGAGTCATGAAAATTTAAAGACCTGGAGGCCAGCAGTGGGATCCGGACGAATCCTATCACTTCTGTTCTTTTGTTGAGTTTGTTTTTACCTTTTTATATAATTTTTTATTTTTCACACTGTGAACCACAGCAACCAAAATATGTACAAACGTTTCTCATTAAATATACACAGTGGCATTTTCTCCCTTTTTTTCCCCCCTCCCTTCCCTCCCCCCTTCCCACCCCCTCCAAAGCCAATAAACATTCAACATATACAATACAATAAAACCATTAAACAATGTCATCACACACTGGATCAAGTCATTTTGCCTTCTTATCATTTTAGGGGGTGGAGGTCCGAGGCAAGCCTTCTCGTTATGTTCCATGTACGGTTCACAAATTTGTTCAAATATTGTGACTTTATTTTTTAAATTATATGTTATTTTTTCCAATGGAATACATTTATTCATTTCCATGCACCGTTGCTGTATTCTCAGGCTCTCTTCCATTTTCCAAGTTGACATTATACATTTTTTTGCTGCAGCTAAGGGTATCATAATAAATCTTTTTTGCGCTTTATCCAATTTGAGGCCTAATTCCTTATTTCTTATTACTTAGAAGAAAGATCTCTGGATTTTTTGGTGTTATTTTTGGTGATTTTATTTAATACCTGATTTAGATATTCCCAAAACATTTCCACTTTCTCACATGCCCAAATTCCATGTACTGTCGTTCCCGTTTCCTTCTTACAGCGAAAACATCTGTCTGATAATGTTGGATCCCATTTTTTTTAACTTTTGGGGCGTGATATATAGCCTGTGTAACCAATTATACTGTATCGTGTGTAACCTCGTGTTTATTATATTCTTCATAGTTCCAGAGCATAACTTTTCCCATATTTCATTTTTTATCTTTATGTTTAAATCCTTTTCCCACTTTTGTTTGGGTAATATAGTTTATTTCCTCATTTTCCTTCTCTTGCAGCTTAATGTCCATGTTGGTTATAAATCATTTAATTCTCATTGTGTCTGTAATTACATATTCAAAGCTGCTTCCTTCTGGTCTGTTTTGTTTTTACTTTTTTTAAAGAATTTTTTATATGGAATTGTTTTGTTTTACTCTTTGGTCTTTATGTCCCTAATATGTCTGAAAAGTAAGGAGACACTAAAATGCTATAGGAATAGGGGTCGAGGACTAACCTATCGTTGTGGTCTTCTTTTTAGGGTAACTATCTATTTAATTTGTCTCTGGATATATTGGTGGGGGTGGGGGTGGGGGGTGGTGGAATTGGACTCGAGGGTGAAGCTTAATATTTATATAAAATTGGAAAATGTGTGTTTTTATTATCGTGGATTATTATTGACACTGTTTGAGTTTGAAAATTATGGAATAAAGGCCTAGCAATTCTTGGAAAAAGAATTCCCTTCCATTCCTGGGCATTACCCACTACCTCTTACTGCCCACCACCCACTCCCTGGTCCACTTTTCCTGTAACAACTAGGACAGAGCTGGGCAAGGGCAGCAAGCTTGAACCTGTTGCTCAAGCTCTGCCCGTAATTGTGTGTCTGTGGCCCACAGTTACACTCACTGTACATTGCCACCTCACCAGTTTCTTAATTTCCCTGCGTTTATGCAGAGGCCATGCTTCCAAATCTGTGCCCATTTATTTGAAAGGGTGGTAACAGTTGATTTCCGTTTTTGGAGGTGATTTAATGTTTTTAATTGTTTAGCTGTTTTAACCTTGTTAGTGATATTTAAATTGTTTACTTTGATTTTTAACAGTTTTTGAATGATTCTATATGCCATGGATATTCATAACCAGACAAAACTAGGTTGGACAGTTCCTGTCATGGTTTCGCTGGCTGTTAAGGTCTTTTAATTGTGTGTGTGGGTGCATGTGCAGGGGTGTGATCTCTGTCCTAACTTTCTCCAAATCCTAGTCATCTTTTGTACCACAAGTGCTTAATGATGCATAAGAGAATTTGAAATGACTATTGATCATTCTGCATCCTTGATTACTGAGTTACAGGGTTCACATGAGGCACGTTTATCTGTTACATTCATGTTTCCTTAAAATTCGTGGATATCCTTAAAATGTAACGAGCTAATATTCTAATTGAATAATGTTTCTTCAAAATTCTAATGACTTATAGCTTTGCCATTTCATCTTTATTTTGTTGCTTACATGTGGACAAACAAATTGAGTCATCTCTTTTGTACAAATTTTAGATTGGCAAAAGTACAATGAGAGACCATCTTTCAGCAACATGTCGGACTCAAGTCAAGGTGCAGCATTTGTTTGAAGATGCCGGAAACAGGCGAAGGAATGCATCGATACACCATGCGGAGTCCCGCACTTGTCGACCCGTGTTACCTTCACTTAAAGATAAGTGCCTGGATGGTTCACCCTCGTCTAAATCAGATGGTACTTTGCTGAAGTCGAAAAGTGCTGTATCTCCGACCCAAGCCATGAAACTGCACATGCACAAGCTGACTTCCTTTGAACATCAGGAAATTTTCAACTATCCTGAAGTTTATTTCCTGGGTCTAAATGCAAAAAAGCGGCAAGGTGTTACTGGTGGATCAAACAACTGTGGCTATGATGACGACCGTTCAGCCTACATTCTTCTCCCTCATGACCATATAGCGTACAGATATGAAATTCTCAAAGTCATTGGGAGGGGAAGCTTTGGGCAGGTTGCAAAGGTGTACGACCATAAAACACGGCAGCATGTGGCATTGAAGATTGTGCGAAATGAGAAGCGGTTCCATCGGCAGGCAGCGGAGGAGATCCGAATTTTGGAACACTTGAGGAAACAAGACAAGAACCTGCAAATGAACATCGTCCACATGATGGAGAATTTCACGTTCCGCAACCATACCTGCATGACCTTTGAGCTACTGAGCTTGAACCTGTATGAACTGATCAAACGAAACAAGTTTCAGGGATTCAGCCTTCAGTTAGTGCGGAAGTTTGCCCATTCCATCCTCCAGTGCCTGGAAGCTTTGCATAAGAACCGGATCATTCATTGTGATTTGAAGCCAGAGAACATTTTACTGAAACAGCATGATCGTAGTGGTATCAAAGTGATTGATTTTGGCTCCAGCTGCTACGAACATCAACGTGTTTTTACCTATATCCAGTCACGATTTTATCGTGCTCCTGAGGTTATCCTTGGCTCGCGTTATGGGATGCCCATTGACATGTGGAGTTTTGGTTGCATCCTTGCTGAATTATTGACTGGGTACCCACTCTTCCCAGGTGAAGATGAAGGTGATCAATTGGCTTGCATGTTGGAACTTTTGGGATTGCCTCCTCAAAGATTGTTGGATCATTGCAAACGAGCCAAGAACTTCTTCAACTCAAAAACTCAGCCTCGTTATTGCACTACCACCACGCTTCCAGATAACACAGTGGTTCTCAATGGTGGTCATTCTCGAAGAGGTAAGGTGCGAGGGCCACCAGGCAGCAAGGTCTGGGCAGTAGCCTTGAAGGGTTGTGGTGATGCACAATTCATCAACTTCCTAAAGAAATGTTTGGAGTGGGAGCCATCATGTCGCTTGACTCCTGCCCAAGCTTTGAGACAACCGTGGCTGACTAAACGTTTACACAAAGCATCCACTGTGGAAAAGGCCAGTCCGCTTAAATGTCCACCAGAAAGCACTAGTTCCTTGCCTGGAATTATTTCCAAGTTACCCACCTCTGGCAAACTAAGGCCCAATTTGTTACAAGTGGCTGATTCAAGTGGAAATAATATACCTCTACGGTCTGTGCTTCCAAAATTAGTCAGCTAATGCGATGGTGTGTTGCAAATTAAACCCAAGAACATGTGTCAATTGCAAAAGGTTTTATACAGATCTTTTTCCTGGTAAAATGTTTCGCGGATATTTCATTATGTATTTCAACCTGAAAGAAAGTCCTTTCCAAATTGCATTAAAGTGCGTAAAATTATTTTTTATCCATTTTACCCTCACAAAACTGTTGTGGTTTTTAATTTACACCATTAAAATATATCCCTCGTACATTCAGAGCAAAATATGAAGTAAATTGTTATGTTTCCTGCAATTCTTAGTTTTGGATTATATTGAATGAAGATCTACCGGGACCAATGCCTGAAGAGGGCACACAAAATCAGTGAACCGGTGCAGACTCGAAAGGCCAACATGGCCTGTTTCCGCTCCGTAAATGGTGATATGGTGATGATCAAACAGGTTCGATAATGACAAGTGAAGAGTGAAATCACGTTCTTGATTGGGCTCTGCTCAATTGTAGTCAACTATAGCCTGAAAATTTTAGTATTAATGATTCTAAAAGAACTTTTTCTACCATACAGCTCTGTTTGATAATGCAAAAGATTAAAAAATCACACCACACTCCTGTTCTCACACCTCTTTATGACATTGGTCTTTGTTAGAGGCTGGATGTACTGCCGCTAATGTCCTGTTCATTATGGAATTAGACAAAATGTTTGGGTGCTGATTATTAATACAAATTTCTTGAGGGCACTGTCATATGCTGTTCAGTGTATCACACAGGTAATGGTATAACTTAGGGATTGGCACTAGAAATCACTTCTGTTTCACTTCCAAGTTCTCTGTCCATCACCTTAATCCAGCGTAAGCTTGTAAACCACTGTAAACAGTTGCCGTAGAAATGTATTGATGAACTGGAAATAAACCAGGACTTGGTTGTTTTTGGTAAAGAGTTTACGGGGAGTGTGAGAAATAAATTCTTCTGATTTCTTCAGCTTGGACTTTTCAAGCTGGCACTTTGTTGCATGTCCTCCATCCAGCTTGTCACTTGTGAATGGGGAAAAAATATACTGTAGGGAGCTGATCAAAGTTTGGAAAATTGATCAATTTTAAGTCAAGTGTAAACTGTTTATCTGTGAAGAAAATCAATTTTTAAGGTGCCTCCGTTATGTACAGGGGGTTATTATCATATCTAGATGCCACTTTAACGCTTTGTAATTGTGGTCTCATTGATGTTCAGACAACACTGAAGCTTGATCAGTATTTTATTGCACACTTGGTAAAGTTATTGGTGAATGATAAGTTGGAATCTGTTGGATTGTAAATTACTGATACCTGTTGATCTATGTTATAATGGTGTTGGCTTTTTTAGCTAGCTAGTCAAAATGCAATAAAAGCACACTTTTTGACTTTTTGAGAAATGAAAACCCACAACAATAGCCTTATTTAAAGTTTTAAATCCTTTTTTCTGTGATTGTATGTATTTGTGCATGCAGGTTCCTTAAATGCCAGGACTAAATGCAGTATCCCAGCCTTTCACCAGCTTTTGGTATGTTGTAAAATTCCAACTTCAAGTCATGCCAGCAAAAATACCATTCACTGTGCAGATATTTTCTGGGAACAGAGTATCCTACTTCAGGGTTGGTTCAAAAATTAAATCCAAGTTTGGCAATTTTTAATCCTCTTGTCAGATGAATTTAAAGTATTGTTGCAAATCAGATTTTGTACATTATTCATTAGAGCTATTGAAATCCAATTCTTGATTTGCTTGGTCCCATTTGAGCACAGCAGTACTTTGGAATTTTAATGTTTCCGTATGATAGATACTTTCCTGTATTATTGTGCAGTTCCACGGTCAAAGTATTTAATCAGTGGTCATGACTTGATGAGCCAGACTGTCAATTTCTTTTTAATAAATTGAAGAAAGATGTTGGAAGTGATTTAACCTCCTCTGCAAATGATTTTAAAATCTAACCGTTAACCATTTCAAATACATGTATTGGAATAATTATTGGAAATGTGCCATTTATTGATTAAAATATCTGATTATGTTTTAATTTGAAGACAGGATTACAAAGCTCCATGCCAGAGGGTGGCACAGTTACCGTAACGGTTAGCACAACGCTGTTACAGCGCCAGTGATCTGGATCATGGGTTCGATTCCCATGCTGTCTGGAAGGAGTTTGTATGATCTCCCTGGATGGGTTTTCCCTGGGGACTCCCACGGTACAAAGGTAGCAGGGGTTGTAGGTCTATTGGGTGTAATTGGGCAGCTGGGGCTCATGAGCTGAAAGGGCCTGTTACCGTGCTTGGATGTTCTAAAAAAAAGGGTGTTGTGCATAATGAAACTTCTCGGCCCTGATTAATGAAATTAGATAATCCTGGGGTTCACCTCTGATTCCAACTCAAACAAAAGCTAGTTAGCTTCCTTGTCATTATATTCTCGACAATCAATTCACAAGACGGTCGTTGTATTTCATAGGACAAAATATAACACTTCCTGGAGTTATAACTCCTTCGCAAAGTTCAGACACTACCAAAATTCTCCATGAAGCACGAAGATTCCTAAATTTTGGACTAAGATTACTGAAGTGTTTCTCTATCAAAAACATGCATCAAACTGTTAAACCCCGCAATCTTGATCTTGCATTCTTGATGTTTATAGCCTATTTACATCATCGGAATGAACTGGCAGTTTTGCAATCTATATAAATACAGCAGATAAAACAACCACATGAATTATTCTGCCACAAGAGAGAGGATTACAGTTTGGAATATGCAATAACTTTCAGCCAATGGATTCACTGAATAGTTACACTAGAGAAGAATGTGAGTAAAGATGCAAAGGGATCAGGAAAGATTCACAAGGATGTTCACTGGATTGCAGGGCTTGAGTTACAAGGAGAGATTGCATAGTCTGGGATTGTTTTCCCTGAAGTAGGATACTCTGTTCCCAGAAAATATCTGCACAGTGAATGGCATTTTTGCTGGCATGACTTGAAGTTGGAATTTTACAAAAGCTGGTGAAAGGCTGGGATACTGCATTTAGTCCTGGCATTTAAGGAACCTGCATGCACAAATACATACAATCACAGAAAAAAGGATTTAAAACTTTAAATAAGGCTATTGTGGGTTTTCATTTCTCAAAAGGTCAAAAAGATATGAGATATAACAAGATGGAGATGTATAAATTTGAGAGATACATATACAGTAGATAACCAGAATCTTTCCCGTGGTAGTAATATCTAAATCTCAGGGCATATCTTTAAAGTTGGGGGGGGGAATGGTGAGCTACATTTTTCACACAAAGCATAGTTGGTATGTTGAATGAACTGCCAGAGATGTTGCAAATTGGAATAATAACAACATTTGTGAAGCATCTGAACAAGTACTTGAGTGAGCCAGGCATAGGAGGGATATAGAATTAATGTGGGTAACTGGGATTAGTCTAGATAGGGATGATGACAGGCATGGACAAGAAGGGCTGGGTTATGTGCTGCATAACTGAATCTGTAAAGTCATTTGGCCCATCCAATATGCTGGCTCCTGTCAAAGCGACCTAGTTAGTGTACTCTTTTAGGGAACTATAAACCGTGCGCTGCTGGAATCAGAGCTGGTTTCTCTATTGTTTAGCGCATCTATGTACAATATGGAAGAGAATGTGGGTGACACGATTAGAAAATGTGCAGGAGAGACTAAAATTGATAGTGTAGTGTTCAGTGAAGAAGGTTGCCTACGTTTACAATAGGATTAAGATCGACTGAAGTGGGCCAAGGAATGACAGATGGAATTTAATTCTGACAAGTGAGCTGATGCACTTGGCAAGTCAAACCCAATCAATACTTGCACAGTCACTGGTAGGGTCCTGGGTAGTAGTATTGAACAGAGACCTTGGGATGCAAGTGTATATTTTTCTGAAAGTGCAACACAGGTGGTGAAGAGGGTTTCTGGTATGCTTCTCTTCATTGAGTATAGTTGAACAAATTGTTGCTCAGCCCTATTGGAGTATTGTGCACAGTTCTAATCTCCATGCTATAGGAAGGTAGAGAAAGTGCAGAAAAGATTTGCAGGAATGTTGCCTGGACTGGGGGGTTTGAATTATAAGGAGATATTTGATAGGCTGGGAGTGTTTTCTGTGGGACGTAGGAGACAGAAAGATGGCCTTATTGAGGTGCATAGATAGATGGAGTGGACAGTCGTTGTCTTTTTTTCCCAGTGTAAAACTAGAGGGCATAGGTTTCAGGTGAGAGGGTAAAAAAAGGGATCTGAAGTTTTTCCATCCAGTGGGTGGTGAGTAAATGGAATGAGCTGACAACAGAGGTGCAATTACTCTGTTTAAAAGATATTTGGATGAGTAATCGAGCAGGAGAAGTCCAGAGTGATGTGATCCAATGGAGGTGCATGAGGTTGATGAAGATGGGTATATTGGTAGACATGGTCAAGTTGGGCTGAAGGGCCTGGTGACAAGAGTACTGGAATGAAGCAGGGCCATGCACTATGGCATCAACAACAATTTGAAATGGATAATTTGCTGCATCTGATTTTATAGGAATGGGATTGTGATTTGGGAGGTGTGAGGAACAGAAGGCATTCCAAATGGCATGCTCGCTCTCAGCTGTGGAAGACAGCCCATTAGGTGAATCAATGAGTTCTGCATTGGGAGGAACTGATTTTCCTTCTCCTCCCCCCCCCACTTCACCTCAGCTCATTCAACACACACCACAGTGAAGAATTACCTGCAAAAAAGTTGAGTATCTAGATGAACATTGTATGTTGCAGCAAGTGACATGTTGCCAAATGCCCTGTTGAAAGATTTCAGCAAGGATCAGTTGTAATTCTTTTGCTTTAGTAAATTTTCATTTCTAATTGTATAATTTCATTTTAGGATACAAATCTTTCAACAGCTCTGGCTGGATTGATTACCAGCAAATAGAGCAATACAGTCATTTCACCAGAGCCTCAAAAGTATATCAGCAAGGAAGCAGCTAGAATTTCAAGGCCTTTATGTCTACAACAGTCCCGCATCGTGTGGGGAAGTGCAAATTTGCCAAATCTCTTGTGTCTGTTCTCCGTATGCTGAAGTTTTTCCGTATTGTAATTAGCTAGGCTTCCTCTTCCTTTCATTGTTTCACGGGCTGGTAGATGGATTCTGACATTGCCAGAATGTTCTGAGGTACGGAGAGTTTAAAATACTGCCACCCATTTTGGGAAATATATCAGAATCCATGCTGATCTACACCAGGAAGGTCCACAAGATATGGAAGCAGTTGTGCATCTCGGATTCCTTCATCGGAAGCAGAATTTATTGCCATGAGCAGGCCACAAGATTCGATGTTTTGCGGCAGCATCGCTGTGCAAACATTTATAGAAACCACCTTTCAAAATAAATTTAAAATAAAGTGCAAGAGAAAGTCAAAGTGAGGCAGTGGCTTTGGTTCATTGTTCATTCAGGAATCTGATGGCAATGGGGAAGAAACTGTCCTTGTGCCGCTGAGGGCTCATCTTCAGGCTCCTGGACCTCCTTCCTGATGTGAGCAGTGTGAATGTTGGGTTCCATTTCCATTGTGAGGTGTGGAATTGATTTTTGACAATCGGTGTAGGTTCCCTTACATAGTGTCAACTTAAAATAAGACTCAATGCAGTCCAGTGGGAAGCAATGAAATGCGGATCTCTTTTTAAAGTATTCATCTAGTGTGAAATCTCATTTCCTTAAACATTTTCTATCGAAGTTTAAATGTCTGCTTTACTACATTTTCTTCCGTACAGGAAGAGAAGTGCTTAATAAATCTCATTCTCAACCATCAAGAATTTAAAAATGTTGTAATGAGTTTCAAGAAAAGGAAACTAATTTGTGAATGAATATCTAACATCATTCAGCCTTGAAGTGGGTAAAATGGGGAACAATAACTTGTTTCAGGAACAGTATCGTGGGAGCACGAAATATAAACTGGTTTAGTTTTCTTTCCAATACAATTTTCTGGCTTTAGTGAAATATAATATTAAATGTATTATTATAGCAGAACTTAACACTAAAACAATGAAATATGTAGAAATTGAGGAGTATTAAAGAAAGTGGAGAGGTGGTAATATTGAAGAGGAAAATTGTTCTGTTTTCATGTGATTTTATGAAAAAATGTTGAAAGACCATTTGCAGTGAAGCGATTGAAATTGGGGATAAGAAATAATCCCCTTCAGCCTCGACATATGAATTAGATTTCCTTAATTCATGATATTTACAAGATTATGTAATCAGTTGGCATGGAAAATGTGATGAATCAAAGTGAATTTGTACAGTAATTTTGAGAAGTTTCCGAAATAGACCTTCATGTCTTAAGGCTTCCAATTTTATCCTTCAGTGTAAAGATTATTTTAACATGGGATCTATTCAGCTGTCTCCTTTTGAATTGAATTGTGTGTTCAGGTCCCACACCTGATTACTAAATGCACAAATTAAGGCTGTTCCTCCCTCTGAACTGAGTGAATGTTGCTTTGTAGAAGATGTAATTTTCAGGTGGGCCATAACAGGGGCCCCTTTTCTTTCTGAGGGGAACATAAAAGACTTTTTCCTAATGATTCAAAATTCCTTTATTGTCATGTTATAAAACAAATAATGAAGGCAAAGATTCACCATCAGCAGAAATTGCCCAGCACCCCTTATAGTCAGAGAAAGAGAAGCAAAAAAGAGTTCATTCAGTGTCACTGAGTGCCTGTGGATTCGCCTCCAGCCACACAGGATTCAGTCTAAACCATCGGCAACCCGAGCTCCAGTCCAAAACTCTGACAAGATCAGGAAGCCTTAAGTGCCCTTGGCACCCTTTCGCATCTTGGTTCCGATACCTGGTACCCCTTCAGCCAGTCTCCAGCAGTCTGCAGCCTGATGCAAGTCCCTTGCCCACAGTCGTCAGCAGTCTGTGGGGATCCTCTGTGTTCTTCAGCCGCAGAATCCCTCACTGGTCCACTGCTGTGGTCACCATATCCTTTGCTTCTCCTCAAATGGGGAATGTTTCCCCCAGTTTTTGGTGACTTGTACCAGTCCTCTGCTTCCCCTGGAGTCTGCAACCCCTCGAGGCTGCTGCCAAACACAGGCATCACCATCTTGGTTCTAGACCCTGTGGGCACAGGCTGTTGAAAGCCTGCACAGAGCCTTTGGTAGTTGGACTGATGATGGGTATTTTCCTCTCTGTCCTGGACCATATTTCCTCCTTGATTCACTCAGAAAAGAAAAAGTATGGTCAAATCGTTTAAAGCTTCAATCAATCAAAGTAACATCAGACATGGCAATAATTTTTAAGGTGCAAAAGCAAAATACTTGGTTACTGGAATCGGAAATAAAACACTGATGTGCTCATTAGGCCTGTACTGTTAGTATTTCCAGGTATTTGCTTTGAAGAGTGCCTTAAGCACAAATTAAGTTTTAAAGGGAGATTTGTCATTGTGTGCTGAATTACAATTCGTTCCTTTTCTGCCAAAACTTTTCACTGAGTAAACCTTCAGAAAGAACATTTGAAATCTGTGGTTGCCATTTTCTACAATTTACATGTGATTCAACGTCTTCTTTGGTGCTCGTACACAACTTGTACCTTTAGCGTGTCCATGAGTGTAGATGTGCTATTCAGGAGGACAGAACAAAACTGGCTGAAGCCTTAAAAAGAACCAGAACAAAGAGACTTTGATTGCCAAGACCTAAGACCGTCTCACTATCTTGTACTGTGCCTTATAGAGGCTCTGGTGGGCTTACACAGCTACTGTGATGGTTGAGGATTTTGATCAGTTGCAAACATCAATTAGCCCAGAATCCCACCTTGGTCACGGTGGATGGGTTGGGTTGAAGGCCATGTTCTCTGATGTATGACTATGAAGTTGCAAATATCAATGTATTCATGTTGCAGAATATTACTACTTGGGTTTTGCTCATGAAGTGAATAACAGTAGAAAGAATAAAGACTTGAAGCTAGTTTGAATGCAAATTGAAGTGGATTTGTCGTCTGATCTTCAGTGCTCTGTTGGACAGAACTGAATTAACTGCAGATTGGGAAATTCTTTCACTGAAAGGAATTTCTTTAATGTGCAAAGTGTTCCTTCAACCAAAATCACTAAGGTATGATCCAGTGAAGTTTCTCTGTTGTACCTTGACAATGGAAAAAGTTGGTATTAAAAGTTTTATCTCGTGTCTTTACAGCAAGTGGCTTGTCTTCATTTTTAACTTCCATGTGTTGAAATTTGTTTGCTAAACATTGATTCTGTAAAGAAATACAAAAACTGCAGATTTGAAGTAAGCGAAGCTGGAAGGAATCGGCAGGTTAGGAAGAGTCCATGGGAAAAATGGTCAGTCGACATTTTGGCCAACACCCGTCACCCATTTGAAAATGTCGTTGAGAAGGAGTTTTTTTTTTATTTTTTATTTTTCACACTATGAACCGTACTGACCAAAATACACACAAACATTTCCCTCTTGAATATAGACAGTGTCATTTTCCCCCTCCCTTCCCTCCCTCCTTCCCACCCCCTCCAAACCCACTAAACGTTCAACATATACAATACATTAAACCCATTAAACAATGTCATCACACAATGAAAATAAACAAGAAAATTGTGTCGTCTTACCCACTGGGTCAGTTCATTTCGACTTCTCCTTCTGTCATTTTAGGGGGTGGAGGTCTCTGTTGTGTTCCATGTACAGTTCCCAAATTTGTTCGAATACTGTGATGTTATTTTTTAAATTATATGTTATTTTTTCCAATGGAATACATTTATTCATTTCCATGTACCATTGCTGTATTCTCAGGCTCTCTTCTGATTTCCAGGTTGACATTATACATTTTTTTGCTACAGCTGAGGCTATCATAATAAATCTTTTTTGTGCTCCATCCAAATTGAGGCCAAGTTCTTTATTTCTTATATTAGAAGAAAGATCTCTGGATTTTTTGGGATGTTGCTTTTTGTGATTTTATTTAATATCTGGTTTAGATCTTCCCAAAACTTTTCCACTTTCTCACATGCCCAAATTGCATGTCCTGTTCCCGTTTCCTTCTTACAGCGAAAACATCTGTCGATGAGGCCCTGAACCACTGCAGTCTGTAGTGAAGTGCTCCAACAATGATTGGGAGGCAGTTCTACTATTTGGATCCAGTGAAGACAAGGGAATGGTGATGTATTTCCAAGTCACGGTGGTGTTGGACCTTGGTGCGAAGCCTGCAGTTGAATAGTGTCTCCTATTGATGTCCTCCAGCTCCAGCTGTAACAAGATCTCCCGACTTTAAAAGGCCTTGACTGCATTTCCAGTCATCCTTTGTTTTCTGTTCATGATCAGTAGAAAGTCAGTTCTGATATCAATCCTTTGATTTATTTTGGATCTTTTTTTATGAGGCATCTATTTATCCACCATTCTCTGTGAAAAAGATGCCCCTCAGTCTCCTTTAAAATCTCCCCAACCTTAAATTATGCCCTCCAGTTCTAGATTCCCCCTACCCTGGAAAAAAAAGTGTGACTATGTCCTTTATCTGTGCCCTTCATGATTTTATTAAGCCTTTATAATAGTGATTCCCAAGGTAGCTGCTGCCTCCCTGTGGGCGATGGAAAGATCCAAGGGGGCGGTGAGGGAAAAAGGGGACGTTTCGGACTTTCTGTTTTGTTATTGTTCAGACTGCTGCAAAGTTTAATGAAGAGGCAAGTGCAGTAATTTTCTGGCTAGACTCAGGGTGGCAGTAGTGAGGAACATTTTTTTAATTTTTTTTATTTTTCACACCATAAACCACATTGACCATGATACATACATTTTCCTTTTCAAATATATACAGTGTCATTTTCTCCCCCCCTCCCTCCTCCCATCCCACCCTCCCTACCTCCCCCCCCCATTCATTTAAAGTACAAAATCTAAGATACATTAAACCAGTCAAACAATGTTGTCATTCAATAAAAATAAACAAGAAATTCCACTGAGTCAATTCTTTTCATTTCCTTCTCCTTTTGTTAATTTAGCTAGTGAATGTCCCCGGTAGGTTTTCTCTATTGTGTTTCATGTATGGCTCCCATATTTGTTCAAATATTTCAATATTATTTCTTAAACGATATGTTATTTTTTTCTAATGGAATACATTTATTCATTTCTATATACCATTGTTGTATTCTCAAATTATCTTCCAATTTCCAGGTTGACATAATACATTTTTTTGCTACGGCTAGAGCTATCTTAACAAATCTTTTTTGTGCACCATCCAAATCAAGTCCAAATTCTTTGTTTTTTATGTTACTTAGGAGGAAGATCTCTGGGTTTTTTGGTATATTGTTTTCTGTAATTTTATTTAATATCTGGTTTAGATCTTCCCAAAATTTTTCTACTTTCTCACATGTCCAGATTGCATGAATTGTTGTTCCCATTTCTTTTTTACAACGAAAACATCTGTCAGATACTGTTGGGTCCCATTTATTTAACTTTTGAGGTGTAATGTATAGCCTGTGTATCCAGTTATATTGTATCATACGTAACCTCGTATTTATTGTATTTCTCATCGTTCCAGAGCATAACTTCTCCCATGTTTCCTTCTTTATCTTTATATTTAAATCTTGTTCCCATTTTTCTTTAGTTTTACCATTTGTTTCCTCATTCTCCTTTTCTTGCAATTTAATATACATATTTGTTATAAATCTTTTGATTATCATTGTATCTGTAATCACATATTCAAAGTTACTTCCCTCTGGTAACCTCAGACTGCTTCCTAATTTGTCCTTCAAGTAGGATCTCAATTGGTAATATGCCAGCACTGTATCTTGAGTTATATTGTATTTATCTTTCATTTGTTCAAAGGATAATAATCTATTTCCTGAAAAACAATTTTCTATTCTTTTGATCCCTTTTTTCTCCCATTCTCTAAAGGAAAGGTTATCTATTGTAAAAGGGAGTAACTGATTTTGCGTCAATATTAGTTTTGGTAATTGGTAATTTGTTTTATTCCTTTCTACATAAATCTTCTTCCAAATATTGAGCAGATGATGCAATACCAGTGAATTCCTATGTTGCACCAATTTTTCATCCTATTTATATAATATGTGTTCAGGTATCTTTTCCCCTATTTTATCTAGTTCTAATCTAGTCCAATCTGGCTTTTCCCTTGTTTGATAAAAATCTGATAGGTATCTTAATTGTGCGGCTCTATAATAATTTTTAAAGTTTGGCAGTTGTAAGCCTCCTTGCTTATACCATTCTGTTAATTTATCTAGCGCTATCCTCGGTTTCCCCCCTTTCCATAAAAATTTCCTTATTATTTTCTTTAACTCCTTGAAGAATTTCTCTGTCAAGTGTATTAACAGTGACAAGGCGTTCTTGCAAGAGCTAGTCTTGGTGGCAGCTATATTGTACTGGCATCACTACTCTCCTGCTCAGAGCTGCCTCTAATCCCCCCCACGCCACCACCACCGCCTCCTCTGTGCCACCACCACCCCCGCGCTGTTGTATGGGGGGGGGGGCCACCGGGGACAACAGGCTGAAAAGGGTTGGGAACCTATGCTCTATAAGAAATGGGAGCAGGAGTTGGCTATTCAGCCCATTAAGCCAGCTATGCCGTTCAATAAGATCATGGCTGATCTGATCATGGACTCAACTCCACCGACCTGCCTTTTCCCCCTATCCCTTAATTCCTTTTATTATGTCAAAATTTATCTAACTGAACCTTAAATACGTTTAATGAAGTCATTTCAACTGCTTCCCTGGGCAGAGAATTCCACAGATTCACGACTCTCTGGGAAAATCTACTCCCCGAATCTTGAGGCTGTGTTCCCTAGTTCTAGTCTCACCTGGCATGGATTGAGGATTGGTTCTGAATTCGAGTGAGTATAATCCCGGGTGATTTAGTCTTTCCTTGTAGGTCACCCCCCTCATCTCTGGGATCAACTTGGTGAACCACCTCTGGATCGCCTCAAGGCCAGTATCTCCTTCCTCAAGTGTGGAGACCAGAACTGCACCCAGTACTTCAGGTGTGGCCTCACCAGGACCTTGTACATTTGCAGCATGACCTCTCTGCTCTTGAATTCAATTCCTCTAGCAATGAAGGCCAACATTTCATTTGCCTTCTTAATAACCTGTTGTACCTGCAACCAACCTTTTGCAATTCATGCACGAGCCCTCCCAAGTCCTGCACTACAGCATGCTGCAGTCTTTCACCATTTACATAATAAATTGCTCTTCTATTTTTCCTACCAAAGAAGATGACCTTGCATTTTCTAACATTGAACTCCATCTGCCAGACCTTTGCCCACTCTCCGAACTTGACTAGATCCTTCTGCAGCCTCTCCACATCCACTGTACAATTAGCTTTTCCACTCAATTTAGTATCATTTGCAATCACGACCCTCTTTCCCCTCTTCCAAATTATCAATCTAAATAGTGAACAGCTGTGGGCCCAGCACCGACCCCCGCGGGCCCCCCACTTCCCACTGTCTGCCAATCAGAAAAACACCCATTTATCTTGTTTCTCTGCCTTCTGTCAGTTAACCAATCCTCAATCCATGCCAGTATATTTCCCCCAACTCCATTCATCTGTATCTTATTGATGTCTCTTGTTTGGCACCTTCTGGAAATCCAAATATACTACATCAACTTGTTCCCCTATCTACTGCACCCATTATATCCTCAAGGTCCACCCCCCCCTCATCATCTCTCTACATTCCAGAGAGAAGTCCCAGCCTCTCCTTATAATTTAAGCCCACCAGTCCTTGTAAAATGCTCATAAATCTTCCCTGTGAATCAGAAAATTGGTGTGGGAGAAGGCCGTTCAGCCTTTGGTTCTGTACCATTTCTCAGTCTCTTTATGCATCACCCTTAGAGGAATTTAACTCTGTGGCTGCTATCACACAACAGAGTGTCTGTCTGGGAGAGTAGGAAGATTTCAAGTCAAGCTTATCGTCATCTGGTTGTACAAGTACAACCCGACGAAGCAGCATTCTCCAGTCCTCAGTGCAAAGCACGTAGACGTACAACCAGACATAACACACATACAGCAAATAATACCTATGTAGGACAAGTATTATATCTATCAAAGTAAATAAATATTGTTTCATGAATATGAGGGTCTCGGAGGGTGAGTGTGTGCAGTTTCTTTGGTCGTTCAGCGTTCTCACTGCCCTTGGGAAGAAGCTTCCATAATATCCAATTAAAACATGACACTAGAATTCCAGTGCTGAATGGGACCGGGAGCAGTGATAAAGTTTGTGGGTTGACAGGTAACCAATTGGGTGAACGATGGAGAAAAAATAAACCCACTGAAATGTTCACTGATTTCATGACCTAATCTCAGATAAGATGGAGGTAAAACACAGAATTCTGTGGACCCCGTGGTGGAAGTAAAAACACACAATGTTGGAGAGACTCAGCAGGCCAAACAATGTCTGTCACTGTTTCGAGCCCGAAACATCAGTTATGTATAATAAAGGGCACTTTGACCTGCTGAGTCTCTCCAGCATATTGTGTGTCAGATAAGATGGAAGTTGCTCAAAACATCCCCAGGTTCGTTTACGTGGTCAGAACGTAGCTGGTATCTTTTACCCAGGCCGACTTTCTCTGGAAGACACAGCTGATGTTGAATGGGTACGTTGGTATTTCCTGGCTGTGAAATGCTGGCAGGGAGGTGTTGCAATCATTTACCATGGCTCAACTTCTTTCCCATTTCCATTTCTACCCACTTTGCAGCTATAATTAAATCCAGGAAAGCCTGTGACTTGCTCACAGAATCCCAGCCAACTGGTGCCCATACCACGGGGGCTGGACTGCCCCCTTGGGGTACGAAAGGCCAGAGATTAAAAACGGTCTTAGCTCTTCTTGCCTGTTGTGTGATGTTAATTATTTAAACAATTTTCCCCCTCTGCTCAGAAGTATTTGTTGAGGCACCCTTCTCCCTGAACTTCCTTTCAATGCTCTCAGTTCTAATGAAAGACTTAGAATGTTATACAATTTTAATTTGCACTCATTAATGAATCATTTATCTCGGGGGTTGGAACACATGGTTTGGGGGAAGTAATTTTAAACCTATGGTAATCCACATTTGCCCAAGGTGCATCAGTGAACAAGACTGAAGTTGAAATCTTCTGAGTGATTGGAGAGCACAGTTACAGCAGAATCCAAGGATGGTGATCTCAACCCCAAATCAATCAGACTGTTGGCGTTAAATAATAGTTGGTCATCTATTTCAGGTAAGGAGATAGGAGAAAAATATGAGTGCTTTCTAAATGTTTCCAAACTTCACTTCCCCTTCAAGGGTGATAATTAAAAGGACAAGTTAATTTTTAGTCCTTCCTCCATATCATTGACGTTTGAGCAGGAACCTGATCTGTGCCCCACCAATCATTAATCGGCACGATAAGGACATGGGTGCATCAGCATGACTGTTTAAAGTGCGCCCTCCATAAAATGTCGACTTGAAATTGTCGGCCAAATCTTTGCTTATCTGTCAAATCACCTGTTGTTTTTGGAATGTTTACTGGTTCCAACTGACTAACAGTGTGATTTGTCAACTGTGCGCTGTTCTACAATCTCTATTTAGCCAGGAATATTTAAATTCCAATTCAAATTTATTTATCTTCCAATTATTCAAGTAGAACCTAATGGAACAGCGTTCTCCGCCAACACACAATCAGAAAGAACACACGTGCAAACAGTACATATGCAGGAAAAACATACTAAATATTGTTTTGTTAAATATGAGTCTCGGGTGGTTATTGTGACCAGTTCCTTTGGTCGTTCAGCATTCTCACTGCCCATGAGAAGAAACTGTTCATCGGCCTGGTGGTGCTGGCTCTGATCCTCCTGTATCTCTTCCCCGACGGGAGCAGCTGAAAGATGCTGTGTGTGGGGTGGAAGGGGTCCTCAGTGATTTTGTGCATCCTCTTTTGCCAACGATTCTGGTAGATCACGTTGATGGGGGGGAGGGGGGGGTGGAGGGAGACTCCGGTGATCCTCTCTGCCACTCTTGTCCTGTTGGTTGACCTCTGATCCAATTCTCTGCAGCAACCATACCAAGATTCAAGATTAAATTTATTGTCATGTAATGAAACTGTCATATTACATGAAATTTCCTTTTGTCTACTGTAAAGCAGATAGATTCATCCTCAGCAGATGTTGCCTGAAGCATGTCTTACAATCAAAGTTCCCCCCAGAGTCACTGAATGTCTGTGATTCACCTCCAGCTCTCCCGCAGGGTCCACAGCCTCACAGAGTCTGGTTCAAACCATAAGCAACCCAAGCTACAGTCCTGAACCTCGATATGATTTGGAAACCTTTTATACTGTGGTGGTCCACCACTGGCCTACTGCAGGAGGAAACCTCTATACCTGCAGAAGAGCATGGGGACAAGACAACACTGGACCAGCTGTCAATCAGCTGACCTGAATGGAGCAAGCCCCACCCAGTCGGGTGTCAATCACCCTCCGGGATATAAGCCTGAGCCGGCCCTTCAAAGTCGTTCTCAGAGCTCACAGCAGCACATCTCACAGCTGGCTCTGTGGAGTTTTACGTTGAATAAAGCCTGTTGTACAGTCTTTTGGTTTTGTGTGTTTGCTTCTGACCGGCAGTGCACCACAGACATCCTCTTGCATTCCAGTTCCAATACATGGTATCCCTTCAGTCAGTTTCGAGCCAGTCTCCAGCAGTCTGGTGTGAAGCCCACAGCCTGCATGGGCTCCTCCCCTTGTCGGCAGAATCACAAATGACATGAGGAAATGTAGAAGAGGAGGAAGAGAGATCAGCTCGTTGAATGGTGTAACGACAATAACCTTGCATTCAATGTCAGCAAAGCCAAGGAGGTGATTGTGGACCAGGGAGGAGTCAAGGGAACACGACCCAGCCCTCATCCAGGGCTCAGTAGTGGAGCAGGTCAAGAACTTCAATTTCTTGGGTATCAACATCTCCGAGGATCTGTCCTGGAGCCTCCATGTCGATGCAATCACAAAGAGGGCTCGCCAGCGGCTATGTGAGGTGTTTGAGGAGATTCAATATGTCACCAAAGACTCTCATAAACTTCTGTAGATGTATCGTGGAGAGCATTCTGGGTGGTACGGAGGTGGCAACTCTCAGAACAAGAATAAACTCCAGACGGTTGTTAACTCGGCCTGCGATATCACAGGCACCAGATTTCAGCCATCGAAGACGTCTACAAGAGGCAGTGTCTTAAAAAAGCAGCCTCTATCCTCAAAGACCCCACCACCCAGGCCACACCCTCTTTACTACCATCGGGGAAAAGGTCCAGGAGCCTGAAGATGAGCCCTCAGCGGGACAAGGACAGCTTCTTCCCCATCGCCATCAGGTTCCTGAATAATTAATAAACCAGACAGGGCCTTACTTTTCGAGCCCTGTTATTGTTGTATTTTTTTTATATAGTAATGTCGTAAGATGGTTATAATATGAATGTTTGCCCTGTGATGCTGCCGCCAAACATCGACCATGATTTATGATTTATTTATTGTCCATGGCAATAAATCCTGATTCTGAATGAGTCTCTAGCAGCCCACCCACCGCCTGTGCATTTCTTCAACCACAGAACTCCTCACTGGTCCACTGTCATGGTCACCTTCCCATGGGTCATCTCCTCTGCTTCTCTTTCTCAAAGAGGGGGTGGTCTCCCCATTTTCTTGGCCCCTGCACCAGTCCTCGGTTTCCCCGGAGTCTGCAACCTTTGGTGGCTGCTGCCGAACCCGGTCGCCACCATTTTGCTGTGATGCAGACAGCCAGGACACTCTCGATAGAGCTCCAGTAGAAAATGGAGAGGATGGTGGCCGGTAGCCTTGCCCGCTTCAGTCTTCTCAGGAACTGCAGACGCTGTTGTCTCTTCCTGACAAGTGAGGAGATCTCAAGTGTCAGCGATAGGTCACTGGTTAAGTGAACGCCAAGGAACCTGGCACTTTCCACTCTCTTCACTACAGAGTTGTTGATGTCGCTCCTGGTCCTCCTGGATCCACGATCTTCTCCTTCAACTTGTCCATGTTGAAACTCGGGGGGTTGTTATTCACCAGGAATGTTTGATATCACTATTTTACTTCAAAATAGTGTGAAAAGAAAGAACCTAGAATATAGAAATACAAAAGCTGCAGGTGCTGAAATCTTGAGCAAACAATGAAAAGCAGGAGGGACTAAGTGGGTCAGGCACCACCTGTGGGGAGACATGGGTGATGGGTCAGGCAGCACCTGTGGGGAGACATGGGCAGACAATGTTCTGGGTCGGAGCCCTGCATCAATTTAAGATTGAAAATGAATATCAAAAGGTGGAGGGAGCAGAAGAGGCTGGGGAGGGGCTGGAGACCTACTGGGTTTTGGACAAAAGGTGGAAGGGGGAAGAGAGACATAGAGGGAGGGGTGTATGTGTGGGTGTGTGGGGGGGGGGCAGGGGAATGTTAGAAAAGTAGGTAGAGAAGAGATGGAAATGTAAACTGGGGGAAAATGAGGTGTTCATGCTGTTGGGATTAAGGGTGTCCAGGTGGAATATGATGTGTTATTCCTCCAGATTCCTGTCAACTATCTACAGGAAGTCTCTCGAGAAAGTCCTGGTGGCTGCATCACAGTGTGGGTATGGTTGCATTAGATCAGATGTCAATCCACAGGACCCTAAGAGTGGCAGAGAGGATCTCCCTCCACCCACTCCCCCCACCCCCCATCGACAAGATCTACAAGGATTGTTGTCCGAAGAAGGTGAGCAAAATTATTGAGGACTCCTTCTATCTCCTACACAGCATCTTTCAGCTGCTCTTGTCAGGGAAGAGATGCAGGAGTATCAGAGCCAACACCACCAGGCTGATGAACAGCTTCTTCCCACAGGCAGTGAGAATGGATGAGGCTGAGGACTGGCGTATCTGTGTGGGAAGGGTGAGGGGAATTGAACTGGCTGGGAGCCCAGAGTTCGAGCGTGGACCCACAGAGGGCAGGTGAAAATGGACCCCGACTATGCTCGAGAACTTTGGAGGAAAGGGTGAAGTCGGATGATCTTCCCTTGCTCTCTGATACAGAAAAAGCTTCCTCCTCTCATCAAAGCTCGACGTTCCACGGATGAACCATTCCTGTTTACAAAGTTCAGGACAAGTGTGTGGCGTCTGATGTTCCACTTTTATAATCAATTGATGGGATGTTCATCGTGCCAAGGATGAGTCAAATGAAGGATCTGGCCGTTGAGCTTGGACAAAGGTTGAGGACTGCTCGTTAACCATGCTGTCAACTTGAATCAGATGTCTCCCAGAGTGATGTGCAAAGAATTTATTCTCCACCCCACTTGTGGAGCAGGAAGATGATTTTCATGGCAGCAGATAGTGCCTTATGTTGAGTGAGGTAAAGGCTATTAACTGTACTGATGAAATCACAGACCTCTCAGCCATTTGATGCTAAACTTTGCCAGTCCCATCCCCCCTCCACCTCAACGCCTCGCAATTCCCTTTAGAGAGCCCCGATTAATTCTATTTCCACAGTTCTTTCTCTCTCTGTGGCTGAACTGTTCAGAGGAGCAGCAGAAGTGTTTTTTTTTATTTTTTATTTTTCACACCATAAATCACATTAGCCATGATACACACTTTTTCCTTTTCACACATATACAGTGACATTTTCTCCCCCCCCCCCCCCCCCCACATCCTCCCAACCCACCCCCCCACCCCCCCTCCCATCCATTTAAGGTATACAATCTAGGTTACATTAAACCAGTCAGACAATGTTGTCATTCAACAAAAATACACCAGAAATTCTACTGAGTCCATTCTTTTCTTTCCTTCTCCTTCCATCAACTTAGGTAATGATTGTCCCCGGTAGGTTTTTGCTATTGTATTTAATGTAAGTCTCCCATATTTGTTCAAATATTTTGATATTATTTCTTAAACTATATGTAATTTTTTCTAATGGAATACATTTATTCATTTCTATATACCATTGTTGTATTTTCAGATTATCTTAGCAGCAGAAGTGTTCTTTACAAAGCCAGACCCCAGTCAGCAGAATTCAGGAGTTGGGTGGGAGCTGGAAGATGGTGTTCTCTTCAGCAGATCCACCACTGGTCTTTACCTCAACCCCATACTCCTGCACAATCCCCATATCTCTCACACTCAGGGAATTTACCAATCAGTTCTGAAGGCCCAACAGCCCCTCAGGGAAGAGAATACCAAGGTTCACCATGCCATGGGTGAAGATGTTTCTCCTTATTTCGGTCTGATATGGCTGACCCCTTTCCATGTCAGAATTATTCTCAGATTTCCTGCCAATGGCAGCCTAATCTCATTAAATATGTACCCTCCGGACCTTGAATCATCAGTAGGTGGGAATATCTTCCCTCCATCCCACCTCTCTAAAACCATCACCTATTGTCATAAAATTCCTTTGATTTCCTGTTTAAGATTGAACTCCAACCGCCAGGGAAACCTGTCTGAAATGTTTTCAACATTACGTGTACCCGTGTGTACAATTTCCACATACAGATCATTCCATATAGTTATATCCACAGCCTTCTGGGTGAAAATAGTGCCTCTTGGGTCCCTTTTAAATCTTTCCCTTCATGGTAAATCTATGGTTCTGCCCTGGGAAAAACAAGATTCTATTTACCTCATAATTTTATAAACGTTCTCCCCCTCACCTGTTCATGCTCCAGGGAGTGAAGGCACAGGCTATCCAGCCATTGCTGGTTCAACTCCACCAGTCCTGGTAACATTGTAAATCCTTTCTGCACCCTTTCCCGCTTCGTAATACATCTCCTATTGCTCGATGACCAGAACTGCACCCAAGGGCGGTCTCACCAACATCCAGTATATCTTGTACATTTGTAACATGTTGTCCTGACTCCTGTGCTCAATTCCATGACCAATGAAAGCAAGCGTGTTTAATACTGCCTGCATCATTTTCGTGGAGCTATGTACCTTTATCAATTGGTTTTTAAAATTTTAAAAAGATTTAAAATGTCATATTTTAAAAATTTGATTGCCAGCACAGTGGAAGCCGATTCCAGCCATTTCAACCCGTTCCACCCAATTACACCCAATTGACTGACAGCCAGAAACATTTTGAAGGGTGGGAGGAAACTGGACCACCCGGGGAAAACCCACACAGACACGGGGAGAATGTACAAACACCTTAGAGTCAGCGTGGAATTCCAACCCTGGTCGTTGGCTCTGTAATAACGTTGCGTTAACCACTGCACTAACTGTAGTGCCCATGGCAGAGGTTACAGGGACACTAGAGTCTGGATTCCACAGACACCCAATGACTCTCTTTTGGTTCTCCTTCTCGGCTGGGCCCTTGCCGTGGTTTAGTGGTGTCCCATGTGGTTGAACCTCGATGCCCCTGATCCCCTCCGACTGGCGTCCCTGCTCACAGTCACACATTACAGGTGAGGATACGATCCAGCTGCCCAGGGAAGTGATAGAAGCAGAAACAGTTACAACATTTAAAGGATATTTATTCAGCTCCTTGGATAGGAAAGGTTCAGAGGGACACAGGCTGAAGGCAGGCCCAGGGGAGCAGCTCAGGTAGGCAACCTGGTCAACATGGATGAGTTGTTTCTGTGACTCAGAGCTGGAATTTAACACCAGTAGATTTAGAGGAGGAGGAGGAAAGGAAGTCTGACACTTTCAGGTATGGCTTTTGAAACAATTCATGTCAGTTGAAGCAGAGCTTTCTCAAGACTGTTCACTGGAGAAGCAGGATCAACAGGTTCTTTCCCTCTCTGTGGCTGAACTGTTCAGAGGAGCAGCAGAAGTGTTCTTTACAAAGCCAGACCCCAGTCAGCAGAATTCAGGAGTTGGGTGGGAGCTGAAAGCTGGAGTTCTCTTCAGCAGATCCATCACTGGTCTTTACCTCAACCCCATACTCCTGCACAATCCCCATATCTCTCACACTCAGGGAATCTACCAATCAGTTCGGAAGGCCCAACAGCCTTCAGGGAAGAGAATACCAAGGTTCACCATGCCATGGGTGAAGATGTTTCTCCTTATTTCGGTCTGATATGGCTGACCCCTTATCTTGGGACTGGTTCCTGGACTCTCAGCCATGGGAAACACTCTCCTTACCCCAGCTTGTCATCCCAAATCTCCAAAGTGTGAGGGAATATTCTGCATTTGTCTGAATAAGGTGATCTCTCGTTCCCTGAGCACAGGCTCTGTCTGTTCAATGTGTGGTGAACTCACCATCGCAAGAAGCTGGCTGGTGATCCTTGATCGAGTCCCTCCATTGACTGCACTGCCTCTCGGAGGTGAGGAGACCAAAACTGTGCTCATTCCTTCAGTACATCTCACAGAGGCTCTAGCCAGATGCAGTAAGTAACTGAACCAGACCCCCAAATATCTTTAAAGATGCAGCAACATGGAATGAGATCTTGTGCACGAGTTGTTCATTGTTGTGGGAAACAGCTGTTCAGTACTGAGGGAATGTAAGTGTATTGTCAAAGGTGCAATGAACAGGTGAACTGAAATCCACACTTGCTACAGCAACAGGTCTGTACAACAGTATAAATTACATCATTAAAATATGTCAAGACAAAAAGAGATGATAAATATCCATAAATAATGGTAGATAAATAAATATCCGCAGTTGCATTAGTGCAAGAAAGAAAATGATGTTTTCAGTAGCACAGACAGATTTTGTGGTCACAGAGTAGTTTATGGGGAGCGTCAGGGTGGAATTGATAGCTGTTGGATAAAAACTGTCCTTGAACCTGGAGGTGCTGGTCTTCATGTTTCTGTACCTTCTACCCGAAGGGAGCAGTGAGAAGAGGCCATGACCAGGGTGATGGGGGACCTTTATGACGTTGGCTGTCTTCTTTTTTAAATTTTTTTTATTCTTCACACTATGAACCATATTGACCAAAATACACATAAACATTTCCCTCTTGAATATACACAGTGTCATTTTCTCCCCTTTTCCCCCCTCCCTTCCCTCCCTCCTTCACCCCCCCCTCCCCACCCACTCAACGGCGTTGGCTGCCTTCTTGAGGCAACGTTTTCAATGGATGGGATGTCAATGCCCGTGATGGATTTGGCTCGATTCGCCACGTCCTGCAGCCTTCTGTATTCATGTGGAGTGCTGCATTGTCAACTGAGACCACAAAGCAGGGGGACTAAATGATGGGTCAACTCCCTCTGCCATTTTCTCACTGACAGAGATCCACAGTATCTCTGAGGAACTCTCGTGCAGTTCACGTCCTGCATTTATTTTCCGCACTTCAAATGATTAGGGCTGAAACTCGATAAAAATGAATAGAAAAGTTCAGAATACAGGCGATCTGTATATGTGGAGGCTGTTGGGGTGGTGTGATGTGCTGAGGGAGTTGAAGGAGGTATAATTGGGAAACTACTCAGCGAAGAATGTCAAACAGTGCAGAGGGACACTATGAAAAGTCTCTAATGACTCCCCTGTGAAAAGAAATTAGCACAGTCTCTTTACTCTCCGGGGAGCGCCACATAAATAATACTCACAGTAAGGAAAACAGATAATTATTTCATGCTTTATTTTGTGTTCTAATTGCACAGCACTTCAATACATCACTGGAAAGTTTCTTAACCCTCAATACTGTGACTCACTGTTTAGATATACAGAATCTCATCGGTAAAACAGTAATTGCCATAAATAGTGAAAATAATGATTCGGAATCTTGGAAGAAGGTAGAGTGTCTGGGGGCATGGCGTTAGCTGAAACCTTTCCCTCAAGGTCACAGGAGATGGACATTGACTTCAGGGAACCGAGAGGTGAACACGTCCTGGCGTTTATCATCGATGCTGAGGTGGAGATGGCCAAGGATCTTGGTCTAAGCACATCACTGTTATGGCCAAGACTACTTCCTCAGAAGCCCATAGAAATTCAGCATATCCTCAGGTCTTTTACCACCATTTACAGGTGCATCATAGAGGGTGTCCTGCCTGAGAGCATCATCTCGTAGAACGGGAAATGATCCACCCACAACCACAAGAAACCACAGGGAGCTGTTAACATGGCTCAGGCCATTACACACCCAACTTCCCCTTCCCCTCCACCTCATAGACTCCGTCTCTACCTCTTGCTGTCTTAGGAAGGCTGCCAGCATATTAAAGGACCCGTCCCACCAGGGTCACTCTCCCTTCTGCTCCTCTTGTTGCGACAATGATAATGAGTTTGAAAACACAAACCTGCTGTTATTAGACTCTTGAATGGGCCCCTTACTGGGAACAGACAATGCCCATGCAATGTTTTAACTACTTTTCTCCATACCCTGCACTACTTGACTTATTATAACACTACTCCCAACACTCCTGTTATTATTGCACAACCTGCTATATGAGTTGTCCTGCTTGGATAGCACACAAAATAAAGCTTTTCACTGTATCAACTCAAGTCAAGTTCATTATCATCTGATTGTAAAGTCCAACCAGATGAAACACAATCTCCGGTCCAAAACACGCAGACACACAGCCAGACATAACACACACAGGCAAACAATACGTATGCAGGACAAGTATTTCGTCTGTACAAATAAATAAATATTTGTTTCATGAATATGAGTCTCAGATGGTGAGTGTGAGAAGTTCCCTTGGTTGTTCAGCATTCTCTCTGCCCATGGGAAGAAGCCTGGTCGTGTTGGCTCTGATCCTCCTCTATCTCTTCCCTGATGGGAGCAGCTAAAAGATGCTGTGTGTGGGGTGGAAGGGGTCCTTGACGATCTTGCATACTCAAAGAAAGAAAGAAGTGTGAACAAACTGACTGTGCAAAGGCAGAAGTATAAATATTCAGTAATAAATAACGAGCAAAGAATGAGTCCTTAAATGAGTCTCTGATTGCATCTGTTGTTGTGCTGGGAATATTCCACACGTCAAGCAGCATCAGTGGAGAGAGAACAGAATAAATGTTTCAGGTGCAGCAGAACTGGGAAACGGTAAAGATCTGACAGGTTTTCAGGACTTTATTTCATATTTTCAGCATCTGCGGAGCTTTGGGTTAGAAGAGAGAACATATTAAGACTGCACACGGAATATTGTGCTGAGCTCTGGTCTCCCCAGCCCAGGATGTATGTATGCGGAACAAAGGATTTGCTGAGCTGGTTCTGGGAGTGCTGCGTTCTCGTACAAGGAGAGATGTAAGTAGACTGAATTTGTGGCTGAGTAGAGTATGAGGTGATCTCATTAAAACAAGCAATCCTCAGGTGGGAGTTGACAGGGTGGATGCAGGAAGGATGTTTCCCCCCCACCCCCCACCCGCCCAAGGAGCTAGAACCAGGGGTTGCAGTTCCAGAGCCACTCAGCACTGAAATGGGATGAAGCGAGGACACGCCCCCTTCCCCGTGAAGCAGTCAAGTTTAATTGGTTTCTTCCATACTTCTTTCCTATTGACTACATTAAAAAAAAATCATGATTTCGGTCCGTGCCCCCCACAAATGTGCTGCAGACCCTTTGATGGGCTGAGTGGCTGAATCTTTCTGCCCCTATGTTTCTGGTCTTAATTGAATTCGAAAGACAATAAATATATAAAAATAGACAGATGACAAATATTCTGAGTTATTCTCGTGCAAAAACAAGTAAGATAGTGAAAGTGCAGACTGGAGTGATCCCTAATCAGTGAAACAAGGGGAAGTTCAAGAGCCTGATAGCTGTTGGATAGTACCTGTATGGTATGAGGGTAGGAGAGTGGAATCTTCATGGAAGAGCTGTAGCAAGTGCCTGAATGACCAACTATGATCATAGGGTCATTGACAAAGGGATTGTGAGGATATGGTGTGGATTATGAACCTCTCCGTCTGGAACCTGGGTGCGAGTGTGGATTGTGGAGGGTCATGTGACCTCTCCGTCTGGAATTTAGTCAAAAGTTGCATCACCTGCCAATTGTGGTTGGATTCCGCCCACCCATACTGCACACCTGACCATTGGCCCCTTTAATCACCTAGTGATTACCTGGGCCCGACCCTCCAGTGCACTACATGCAGCTGGCCAGTCTCTTTGCTTCTTGGTCCTGACTACGAATGCTGCTCTACGCCAAGTCATGAACTGTGGACATGGTTGGAGGAGATGTGCTCAACACTTAGAGGGAGACCATAGTATTCACAAGATTTGGGAGCAGAAGTAGGCCCACTGACCCATCGAGTCCACTCTGCCATTCTAATCATGAGCTGATCCATCCACCCACTCAGCACCATATTGTGTGGGAGTACTTAGTATTGATCTGTACCATGTTGGTATAGAGAATTGGGAGTATGTGCTGAAGTCCCTGTCTTGTTAGACCGAATATTACTACACATGTGTAATAGAGAGAGTAGGTGGCCACTGGTATCAGAGATTGCTGTAGCCTATATAGTTTTAGTATCATTGTTTGCATTTTCCCCATTATGATTTCCCCAAGTGTACAATAAAGATGAACCTTTGTTTGTTAGCTTGTGTCTGGACTTGCTTCTCTGTGAACCCACCGAACCTGATTTAAATCTCACGAAACAGGCGGAGAGGGAGAATGGAACAGATTGAAAAACAAACTCCAGACTACTCTACAATCTGCCACCTCTCCAAAGGGGAATCAAGAAGGGAGCAAGGACAGTCCAGGTAACCTGTCCTGTACACTGATCAGTCACGAAGATTGGAGGGCCGTGGTGGTACGGGCAGAGACACTAATGGACTCTGCAGGTGCCACAAGTGGGAGTGAGATTAAAGCATGCTGCACATGGGGGGTTATTCCCAGATTCCCAGAGATGCACATTCGATTTGAAGAAGTGTGCGAATGAGCAGTTGGTCAGTGTGAGAACCGGTTTATGAAGGATGGAGGTGGAATGGGATAGGTTGGGTCTCCATTCAAAGGCTGACCGGGTCATCCTACAGTGGCACAACATCGTTTTAACTGCACCTCTCCCCAACACTGCACTTTTGTTTTATGTTTGCATGACCTGTTGTTCTTAAGCATGGTTGACTTATCTGGATAACACACAAAACTGTAACGCAGTACACGTGAAAATTGACCATTTAGCTTCGAGTCAGTATCTATGGAGAGAAGCGATCCAGCTCAGGGCTCACTCCGGGTTCCGGGGCAGCTGGCGACCGGCTTGTGGGGACCAGGGCCAATGGCGAGTGGGAATTCCAGGGATTGAGGTCAATTGGGTCAAGACAGAAAGCAGAGTTGAGAGTTGGTCAGGCCACTGGGGTATTTGTGGAAAAAAAGGCTGCTGTAAGAACTCAATAGATCGAGCAGCATCCGTGAAGATAAAGGAAGGAAGGTTTCCAACCCAAAACATTGACCAGAGTTAAAGAGGAAAATCTGCAGATGCTAGGGTCAAGGGCAGTCACAAATGTGCCAGAGAAACTCAGCAGGTCACACAGCATTTGTAGGGGGTAAAGGATAACAAAGTTTTGGGCCTGGGCCCATTGTCAAGTACAGCTATTCCTTTTCTCCCACAGAGTTCCTCCAGCAGATTGTTATTTTGCTACAGATTGCAGCATCTGCTGTCTCCTATGTCTCCAGGGTCTGGCTACACATCTGTGTTACATTTTGAAACAATTCAAGGGGGATCAGTATGCAGACGAGACCCAGGGTGAGATTGCCAAAATGCAATTTGAGGTTCTGACGCACAGTGTACCCTTGGAGCAGTTGCTGAAGATATGAAGCAGGGGCTGCTTGGAGCTGGAGTGGGGAAACTGCCGGCAGATGGCACATCCCTCTTATTCTCGTCTCGGGAGATCACATTAATTTCCCCAGACCCGCCACAAATGATTTAGCAGGGTCATCTGCTGGGATTAGGGGTGGCTGCCGAGGTTTCACCACTGCTAGCCCAGGCACCCAGGGAGGAGCCTCCTGTCCTCCCTCTGCCGCTGATGGATGGTTCCCTGACCCACTGTGGACAGAACTTGAGCACACCTGGGGCATGACCTTAAACACACACACACACACACACACACACACACACACACACACACACACACACACACACACACACACATTCTCTGTGTGACCTCCTGAATGTGCTTCATGACCCCGCAGAGCAGAATCTGGGGCAAAAGACAAACAGCAGTTGAGGTCATGACTGAACCCAAATCTGGGGCCTTTTCCTATTCATTCCCACATTGGACAGTTTGTGTATTTTGCGCAAAGCCAGTCTTGAACATCTCCAGGGAGTGAGCATCCACACCCTGTGGGGCACAGAACCCTGGCACGCCTGCTCACCCTGCACGAGGGAACACCCTGATCCTCTGCAGCCCCAACCACAGAGTGGACGTTGAAACACACAGCTGGCTTGTCACAATCTATGAGTGGGTCTGGAGCAGGGAAGTGGCAGCACAGATTCTTCATCAGTAATTCCTAATGTTATATTTAGTTTTACAGAAGCGAAACCAATCAGATTCTGGAAGTTAAGTCCTAATCCAAAACCAGGGGTGAAGGTTTAGGGTGGGGAAGGAGGGATTAAAAAAGGACCAGACGGGTACCTTTTGCACAGAAGGTGGTGGGTGTGTAGCACGAGCTGCAGAAAATGATGGAGCGGATACAGACAGGTACATAGGTAGAAAGGGTTTTAGAGGGGTATGGGGCAAACACAAGCAAATGGGTAGACAATGGTGGACATTGGCAAGTGGGGTAAAAGTCAGTAAAACAAGAAAAGTCTGCAGGCACACTGTGATTGTAGTAAAAACACACAGAAATGCTGAAGAAACTCAGCCAGTAGCAGGTAAAGATAGATTCCTGACATTTCAGATCTACTCCAAGGTATCAGCAAAAAAAAACAGGAAGGCATTAGAATAAAGACTGAAGAATGGCAGGAAGAGGAGTCCAGGCCAACAAAAGGTGTTAAATTGGATACTGTCACTAGCCCAAACGACTCAAAAACCAGGAGCAATAGAAATTCACCAAGACAACGGCTACTTAAACAAAACTAGTTTATTTTTAAAAATACAGAATAATAAGAATAATGCTGTTAAGCTAACTTAACCCCTTCTAATTCTAAGCGCACGTGTGTAATGTGTATGTGTTCAGAAAAGTTCTTTTTCACTATCCAGTCATTTACTTTTCACTTCTTCAAGTTCATTGGGATCAGGCAATCTCCCATACTGGTCACAGAATTAAACAGTTATTATATTCACAGGGCTCTGGTGGTTTAACTTAATTTTGTTACTACCCAGTACAGTCTTTGTTGGTTTCGGAGAGATATTCGTTGCTCGATGGACACACAAATTGATCTCCTTCAATCAGCTACTGAAGTGTCTTACCAAAGAAACTTGCCCCCTCTTGGGTTTTTCTAAAAGATAATGTCTTCTTCCAGGTCATCACAAAGAGTTCTTCTTTTTCCCCTATAACCAGCCATAACCTCTGCAAATGAGATTTAGAACAGGCTGAACTCAGAACTCAAAACCCATCTTGAAATGGGATCGTGCAGCAGGTCTGAAAACTTGCAGCCTTCGCCACAAACTGCTGCAGAATACTCTCCCAAACAATGGATGTTTTCTCTCTGTTTGCAAAACCATGTGGCACCTCAGGCCAACAAACTTCAACCAGAAATTTAAAAGTGTATGTTGACTATACCCTCTCTTTTTACAACCCACTACCATGGTATCGATGGCAAATTTGTAGATGATGCTGTTGTACTGAGCCACACAGTCATAGGTGTAAAATGAGAGAGCAGGAGGCTAAGAACACAGTCCTGTGGTGCTCCGGGACTGATGGAGATTGTGGAGGAGATGTTCTTATCAATCCTCACTGACTGTGGTCTGGAGGTGAGGAAATCCAGGATCCAATTACACAGTGGGGTGTTGAGTCCCAGGTCTTGGAGCTTGTTTTTTTTTAAAATATATTATTTTTCACACTATGAACCATATCAATCAAAATACACACAAACATTTCCTTCTTGAATATACATGTTCTCCCCTTTATTCCCCCTCCCTTCCCTCCCTCCTTCCCAGCCCCCCTCCAAACCCATTAAACATTCAATCTATACAATACAACAAAACTATTAAACAATGTCATCACACAATGAAAATAAACAAGAAAATTGTGTCATCTACTTTTACCCACTGGGTCAGTTCATTTCGTCTTCTTATCATTTTAGGGGGTGGAGGTCCGAGGCAAGCCCCCTCTGATATGTTCCATGTACGGTTCCCAAATTTGTTCAAATAATGTGACTTTATTTTTTAAATTATATGTTATTTTTTCCAATGGAATACATTTATTCATTTCCATGTACCATTGGTGTATTCTCAGGCTCAACATTATACATTTTTTTGCTACTGCTAAGGCTATCATGATAAATCTTTTTTGTGCTCCATCCAAATCGAGTCCAAGTTCTTTACTTCTTATATTAATTAAAAGAAAGATCTCTGGATTTTTTGGGATGTTGCTTTTTGTGATTTTATTTAATATCTGATTTAGATCTTCCCAAAACTTTTCCACTTTCTCACATGCCCAAATTGCATGTCCTGTTGTTCCCGTTTCCTTCTTACAGCGAAAACATCTATCTGATACTGTTGGATCCCATTTATTTAACTTTTGGGGCGTGATATATAACCTGTGTAACCAATTATATTGTATCATGTGTAACCTCGTGTTTATTGTATTGTTTATAGCTCCAGAGCATAACTTTTCCCATATTTCATTTTTTATCTTTATGTTTAAATCTTTTTTTCACTTTTGTTTGGGTTTATAGCTTATTTCATCATTTTCCTTCTCTTGCAGCTTAATGTACATGTTTGTTATAAATCTTTTAATTATCATTGTGTCTGTAATCACATATTTAAAGCTGTTTCCTTCTGGTAACCTCAGTCTGTTTCCTAATTTGTCCTTTAAGAAGGTTTTCAGTTGGTGGTATGCAAACATTGTACCATGAGTTATTCCATATTTGTACTTCATTTGTTCAAAAGATAATAAATTATTTCCCAAAAAACAATTTTCTATTCTTTTAATCCTTTTTCTCTCCCATTCTCTAAAGGAAAGGTTATTTATTGTGAAAGGGATTAGTTGATTTTGCGTCAATAATAATTTTGGTAGTTGGTAATTTGTTTTTTTCCTTTCTACATGAATCTTCTTCCATATGTTGAGTAAATGGTGCAGTACTGGTGAACTTCTATATTGCACTAGTTTTTCATCCCACTTATAAAGTCCCTTGTTTGATAAAAATCCGATAGATACCTTAATTGAGCTGCTCTATAATAATTTTTAAAGTTTGGTAGCTGCAAACCTCCTTGTACCACTCTGTTAATTTATCTAACGCTATCCTCGGTTTCCCCCCTTTCCATAAGAATTTCCTTATTACTTTCTTTAGCTCATTGAAGAATTTCTCTGTGAAGGGAATTGGTAACGATTGAAATAGGTATTGTATCCTTGGGAAGATATTCATTTTAATGCAATTTACCCTTCCTAACAGTGTTAGTGGTAAATCTTTCCAATGTTCTAAGTCATCCTGTAATTTCTTCATTAATGGCTGATAATTTAATTTGTATAGATGGCCTAGATTATTAACTAACCTAATACCTAGGTATTGGATTGCTTGTGTTTGCCATTTAAATGGTGATTCTTTTTTAAACTTTGTGAAATCCGGCATCACTTCACTTTTATTTGCGTTGATCATGTACCCTGATATTTCTCCATACTCCTTCAATTTCTTATGTAATTCTTTTATTGATATTTCTGGTTCTGTTAAGTATACCATGATGTCATCTGCAAATAAACTGTTTTTATATTCCTTCTCATTTATTTTTATCCCTTTTATTTTATTTTCTATTCTTATCACTTCTGCCAATGGTTCTATTGCTAAAGTGAACAGTGAGGGAGATAATGGACTTCCCTGCCTAGTTGACCTACTTAATTTAAATTGGTTTGATACATATCCATTTACTGTCACCTTCGCCAATGGTCCCTTATATAATGCTTTAATCCAATTAATATATTTTTCTGGTAGGTTTAATCTCTGTAATACTTTGAATAATTAATTCCATTCTACCCTGTCAAAGGCTTTTTCTGCGTCTAAAGCAACAGCCACTGTTGGATTCTTATTTCCTTGAACTGCATGAATTAGATTAATAAATTTACAGACATTATCCGCTGTTCGTCTTTTCTTAATAAATCCAGTTTGATCTAGTTTTACTATTTTTGGTACACAGTCGGCCAATCTGTTTGCTAATAGTTTTGCTATTATCTTATAGTCTGATTTAAGTAGAGATATTGGTCTATACGATGCTAGGGTTAGTGGATCTTTCCCCGTCTTTGGTATTACTGTAATTATTGCTGTTTTACATGAATCTGGCAAGTTTTGTGTTTCTTCTATCTGGTTCATTACTTCCAGGAAAGGAGGAATTAATAACTCTTTAAAGGTTTTATAGAATTCTATTGGGAGTCCATCCTCTCCAGACATTTTATTGTTCGGCAGCTTTTTAAATATATCCTGTATTTCCTCTATTTCAAATGGTTTTATCAATTTGTTTTGCTCCTCTTCTTGCATTTCGGTAGTTCACTTTTAGCTAGAAACTCATCTATTTTGTCTTCTTTCCTTTCATTCTCAGTTTGGTATAATTGTTCATAGAATTCCTTAAAGTTTTCATTGATCTCTGTTGGGTGATATGTAATTTGTTTGCCCTTTTTCCTTGATGCCATTACAGTTCTTTTAGCTTGTTCTGTTTTAAGTTGCCAGGCTAGTATTTTGTGCGTTTTTTCTCCCAGTTAGTAATATTTTATTTTCATTATGTTCTTCTCCCCCTTCTATGTTTGTAATGTTTCGTATTTTATTTTTTTGTCCGCCAATTCTCTTCTTTTTGTGTATCTTCCCTTGTTGCTAGTTCTTTTTCTGTACCTTTCCAACTGTTCTATTTCCTGATTGTAGTCCTTTTCATTTTAGTTACATAACATTATCTGCCCTCTAATGAAGGCTTTCATTGCATCCCATAATATAAATTTGTCTTTCACTGATTCTGTATTTATTTCAAAGTACATTTTAATTTGGTGTTCAATAAATTCTCTAAATTCCTGTCTTTTAAGTAGCATGGAGTTTAACCTCCATCTATATGTTCTTGGTGGGATGGGTTTTGGAGCTTTTTGAATACCATATAACCATATAACCACTTACAGCACAGAACAGGCCAGTTCGGCCCTACTAGTCCATGCCGTAACAAATCCCCACCCTCCTAGTCCCAATGACCAGCACCCGGTCCATACCCCTCCAGTCTCTCCTATCCATGTAACTATCTCGTCTTTCCTTAAATGTAACCAATGATCCCGCCTCGACCACGTCTGTCGGAAGCTCATTCCCCTCATGTTCCCCTTATAATTTTCCCTCTTCAATCTTAAACCATCCCCTCTAGTTTGAATCTCCCCCACTCTTAATTGAAAAAGCCTATCCACGTTGACTCTGTCTGTCCCTTTTAAAATCTTAAACACCTCGATCAAGTCCCCTCTCAATCTTCTACGCTCCAGAGAAAAAAGCCCCAGTCTGCGCAACCTTTCCCTGGAACTCAAACCTTGAAATCCTGTCAACATTCTCGTGAACCTTCTCTGCACTCTCTCTATTTTGTTTATATTTTGAAGGGATGATGGTGTTAAATGCTAAACTGTAGTCGATAAAGAGCATCCTGATGTATAGTGTGACTGGTTGATAGTCTTTAAGGCAGATTACTGCACACTTCTTGGGCACCGGTATGATTGATGCCGGTTTGAAAGAGATGGGTACCATGCCATGCTGGAGTGAGATACTGAAAATATATGTGAATACATTGGTAAGTTGGTCAGCACAGATTTTTAATACTCGGCCAGGCACACTGTCCAGTCTGGATGAATTGTGTGCTGATCCTGTTTCCTTTGAATCACACCCTGGCAGTGGACGAGACCGAGGACAGATGTGTCTGTGTTGGAAAGGGGAGGTGGTTGAAATGTTAGTGAATGGAGTAATTGGAGCCACAGTCCAGGGAAGTGGTCAGGCATTCTACAGGCTGAGTGTATGACAGGAACCAGGGTTTGGATCCCACGCCCTTGCCTCCTCCTCCCATCCACACCCACTCTTCCACATCCCCCACCTCTCCCAACCGTTCCTCAACCCCACCCCTCCCCTCTCACCCCACCCTTCCCCTCTCATCCCTACCACCCTCCACGACAGAAAATTGTGCTGCCATGGCGTGATGTCAGCATTCAGGAGAGTGTACTGGCGGAGAAGTGTGTTACCCTGGACTGACATCAGCACACAGTGAGACCTCAGTGGAGAAGCAAAACATGGTTTTTTTTTTTGGTTTTTTTTAAATTTTTTATTTTTCACACCATAAATCATATTAGCCATGATATACACTATTTCTTTTTCACACATATACAGTGACTTTTTCTCCCCCCCCCACTCCTCCCAAGCCACCCCCCCACCCCCCCCCCTCATCCATTTTAGGTATACAATCTAGGTTGCATTAAGCCAGTCAGACAATGTTGTCATTCAACAAAAATACACCAGAAATTCTACTGAGTCCATTCTTTACTTTCCTTCTCCTTCCATCAACTTAGGTAATGTTTGTCCCCGGTAGGTTTTCGCTATTGTATTTAATGTAAGGCTCCTATACTTGTTCGAATATTTCAATATTATTTCTTAACCTATATGTTATTTTTTCTAATGGAATACATTTATTCATTTAAATTTAGTAGTTTGAGAAGCAAAACATGGTTAAATAAAAACACATAACTGGAGAGCGCGTTGAAAGAACCAAAGACTTGTTGATCCAAACCAAGGCTTTTATTAACTAAAAGACTGGAGCGTATCACAAGTAGGTTGACCTGGTCTGGAGAGGAGCAATCCTTTAAGACCTGCCAGTAGATGTGGCTACACTCTCAGCCAGTCACAGTCATCCTACACGACCATCTGTACATAGACACATTGGTGATAGAATCTGTACGATCACATTAACGCTGGGGAAACTCAGCAGGTCAAGCAGTGTTGTTTATATAGAAGAGAAAAATACATAACTGACCTTTTGGGCTTGAGCCCTTCATCCAAGTCTGGAAAAAGGTCATCAGGCGTCCGAGCAAAAGAGTAGGGGGGGGGGGGAGGCGTGGTCTCAAAGACAGGAGGTGATAGGTGGATAAGGGAGGGAGGAGAGAGCAGTGATCAAGTGGAGGAGGGATGGTGGGTGAAGGGAGGGGGAAGAGGAGAGCACGAGTAGACACTGGAAAAGCCAATGTTACTGCCAGTTGACGAGAGAGCACCTGGTCGGAAAATCAGGCGCTGTTCCTCCAAATTACGGGTGGTCTGGGTGGGACAGCACACGAGGCCATGGACAGACGTGTGAGTGCGGGAGCGTGACCTGGAATTGAAGCGGTTGGCCACTGGGAGGTCACTGTCATGGGTGCGGACGGAGCGGAGGTGCTGATCAGAGCGAAGTGATCTCCCCGTCTGCGCCCGGTCCCTCCGATGTAGAGAAGGCCACAAAGGGAGCACTGGATGCAGTAGATCAGTCCTCTGGATGGACAGGCGAAGGGTCGCTTACGGTGATGAGGGAGATGTGGGCGCAAGGGTGGTACCTCCTGAGGGCACAAGGGAAGGTGCTGGGGATGATGGGTGGGGAGGGATGAGGGCACAGAGGGACCACGAGGGGAGGGGCCCCTGCAGAAGGCGAGAGGGGAGGAGGTGTCTGGGGGTGGATCCTGTAGTAAGTGCAGTACATTCCAGAGGGAAATGGGTTGGATGGGGAGGCTGGAGGGGCAGGGGAGGTCAGGAAGAAGGGGAAGAGCTCCGCCCTGGGCGTGACGTCAGCACGCAGCGGGGCCCTGGCGGAGAAGCGCTCCGCCCTGGGCGTGACGTCAGCACGCAGCGGGGCCCCGGCGGAGATGCGCTCCGCCCTGGGCGTGACGTCAGCACGCAGCGGGGCCCCGGCGGAGAAGCGCTCCGCCCTGGGCGTGACGTCAGCGCGCAAGGGGCCCCAGCAGAGGACGTTTGGAGCGGATGGGCTCGGTACCGACGACGCCGTGAAGGAGCCGGAGGGCAGCGGTGGTGGAGGCGGCTCCGCATGCCCGCCTGCTGCCGAGCTCTTGGCCCGAGGTGGTGACGGGCCGTGCCGGGACGTGCACACGGTATCGGCGGCGATGCATGCCGTGGCGGCCGGCCGGGAGCCGCCCCCGGGCCCTCACTTCCCCCCGGGCCCGAGGCCCGGCGCCCAGACCAAGAAGAACGCCATCACCGACGACTACAAGGTGACGGCGCACGTTTTGGGGCTCGGCATCAACGGCAAAGTCCTGGAGTGTTTCCACAAGAAAACGGGGGAGAAGTTCGCGCTCAAGGTGGGTTGGGGGGGGCAAGGCCGGGGACTGGGGAGGGGGGGGCGAGGCCGGGAACTGGGGAGGGGGGGGGGCGAGGCCGGGGACTGGGGAGGGGGGGGGGGCGAGGCCGGGGACTGGGGAGGGGGGGGGGCGAGGCCGGGGACTGGGGAGGGGGGGGGGCGAGGCCGGGGACTGGGGAGGGGGGGGCGAGGCCGGGAACTGGGGAGGGGGGGGGGCGAGGCCGGGGACTGGGGAGGGGGGGGGGCGAGGCCGGGGACTGGGGAGGGGGGGGGGCGAGGCCGGGGACTGGGGAGGGGGGGGGGGCGAGGCCGGGGACTGGGGAGGGGGGGGCGAGGCCGGGGACTGGGGGGGGGGGGCGAGGCCGGGGACTGGGGAGGGGGGGGGCGAGGCCGGGGACTGGGGAGGGGGGGGCGAGGCCGGGGACTGGGGAGGGGGGGGCGAGGCCGGGGACTGGGGAGGGGGGGCGAGGCTGGGGACTGGGGAGGGGGGGGCAAGGCCGGGGACTGGGGAGGGGGGGGGGCGAGGCCGGGGACTGGGGAGGGGGGGGGGCGAGGCCGGGGACTGGGGAGGGGGGGGGGCGAGGCCGGGGACTGGGGAGGGGGGGGGGCGAGGCCGGGGACTGGGAGGGGGGGGGCGAGGCCGGGGACTGGGGAGGGGGGGGGCGAGGCCGGGGACTGGGAGGGGGGGGGCGAGGCCGGGGACTGGGGAGGGGGGGGGCGAGGCCGGGGACTGGGGAGGGGGGGGAGGCCCGTGGGGGCAGTTGGATCCTTACCATAGTGTCCGGGGAAGGAGCGGGTCCCTGCAGGACCAGCACGGTGCCAGCCAGCATGTCTCGGTTGTTTTGATTCGAATGCAGAGACCGGCGAGTCTTTGATGTCTGGTTGTGGTTCAGGCAGACCCAGCAGCTCTCGCTCTGCCCAGGCTGTCCCATCCCTCGAGTTTCGGCAACAGATGCCGTGTGTTGACTGGGTTGAATCGCAATCTCGGGCAGTTATGCGGGTTGTTCGTGGGCTTTAACCACAAAAGTGCTGGAAGGGATCAGGCCTGAAATGTTGGTCTCTATCCCATTTTTTTTGCCTCCCTGTGAACACTGCGGGACCTGCTGAGTTCATGCAGCATTTCTGTGTATCACAGCGCCTGTAGATTTTCTTGTTCTTACCACCAATCTTATCGATGTGCGTGTTTGGAGGAAGGGAGAGAAGTCAAGTCGATTAGTGATCAAACTCCTATTTCTGGTTTTTAAGTTGTTCAGTGCCTGCCTGAGCTTCCGTACTTGTCATCACTCTTGACATTTCTGTCCAACTTTAATCAAATACTGATTCAAGCCTCCTGTGGTAAAGTCTCTGGGAAACCAAATCAGTAAATTCCTTTGATTATCCCTGGGGATAACCCAGCATGGCTTCAAGGAATCTTGCATAATTCCTCCCAGGAAGTTTACGCTGCCTCGCTTCTGGGATTGGATTTGTACTTCCTCTGAGGGTTGGTGTAGCTGATCGAGAATTGTCTGTGGGATTTTGTCTATTTACCCCAGAGACACATTTTGTACGGAGGAAGGAACTTCAGTCGCGTCAACTCTGAGAAGAGTGATTTCTTCTCCCATGAAGTTGCAAATACTTGGAATTCTACTGGGTGGAGAGTGATGGGAGCAAAGGTGCAGTCGTATTCAGTCGAAAGTTGGGTGAAGTTCTCCAACAGATTTTGGGGATGAGATTACATCTATTTGATCTATAATGGTGGTGTCTTTTACACTATCCGTGGGGTAAAGGGTAACCCACGGAAGGGCCCAGGTGCAGAATGATGGTTATCCTTCCTATGGATGGTGACCTGCAGGGTTTCTCAAGCACTGCCTTCAGCCCCAGTATCTGCAGATTCCTGTTTAACTATTCTGACACCTGCAGTTTCTATGTTCTTACAAGTTGCCCTGCATATTTAATTTAAACCTCCTCTCGCCCCTCTCCTTCAAACACCTGTCCTCTAGTGTGTAACACCTTGACCTGGATTTTTTTGGTGGGGTGGAAGATTCTGACTTTCTAGCAGAACAGTGCCTCCTGTGACTTATAAATCTCTATCGGGTCTCCCTCAGCCTCTGACGCTCCATAGAAAACAACCAAATTTGTACAACCTCTTTCTATAATTCATTCTTTCTAATCAAGGCAGCAAACTGGTCAGCCTCTTCCATGTGAATTCTAATGCCTCCACATCCTTGTAATGGGGTGACCAGAATGGAACTTTTCTCAATGCTCCATCTTTGTGATAATGTTGTCTTCTCTGTCTCCTGCTACTTTAAATATAAATGAGCCTTTAAAGATTATAACGGATTTGGGTCCCTTATCAGCAGTGTCTAACGTTCTTGCACAGAACAACTCATTGTCAAAGTCACAGTTCAGTCACAGCACTGCTGAGAAGTGGCTACTTTGAGTAGGATAGCTTCAGCCTAAACTGAATGGTCAAATAAATGCAACAGGAGCTCTTGGGGGAAAAAATACGTGGATAACTTGTGGATTGGAGGGGTAAGGGCCCAACGAGGGCATGTGGGAGTGAAGCAAAAGGGCACGTTGTTGAAAAAAACACACCAAAATGCTGGAGGAGCTCAGCCTGTACCAAGGGGACAATTGGTGGGAAAGGAGGAGTGGAAAAAGGAGTCACGGAGGGTGCGGACCCTGCAGAAGGCGGAGAGGGGAATATGTGTCTGGTGGAGGGATTGTGTTGTTGAGCATAGACAGTCTGGGCCTGTTTTTCTGCTGCAAGATTTTTTGAAACCTGTGGAGGGGCAACAAATGATGTTTCTTCTTCGATGGATTTTTCAGAATGGGGGAGTCCTGTTTCATGCAATCTTGCAGCATGGAGTAGCCCCTTTGGGCCAACATACATGCTGACCAAGTTCACTTTCTGGGCTTGTCCTATTTACCCATATTTTAAACCCTTCCTATCTCTAAATCAATCCAAATATCCTTTGCAATTGTACCCCTTCTCCAACTGTTTCTGGCAGCTCGTTCTGGGTTCGGAAAACCCTCTGTGGAGAAGAGATTTGAGAGGGACCCCTTTGGTCCTTCTTAAATCTCTCCCTCCAAACGCAAGCCCTCTAGTTCTACAATCATCTGGGGGGAGAAAGGCTGCGAGCATTAACTTTATCCATGACCCATCATGGTTTAGAAACCTCTGAGGTCACTGCTCAGTCTCCTTCATTCCTGGGAATAGATTCTGTGAAACAGGATGAGGCAGACACTCTGTGGCAATCATCCAGTGACAAAATATCATAGGACAGGACTGAGGGGGTTGGGTTTTGTGGTTTAAAAGACCACGTGTACATGGACCAAGAATAAATAATGCCGGTTTTCTGAATATCCATTGGATAGGATCATCATTGTCAAGGGTGGTCTTTATTGCCTAGGCCTGATTGGTCTTCCAAACCTGGCAGTGTGACAACTGCTGGTTATGTGGTGAAAGTGTTCCCAGAGTGAAATCCAAGGTTTGGAACCACCAAGAGTGAAGGAGCAGTAAATAATTTCCAAGTTGGGATGGTGATGTGTGAGTGGAGAGGAACCTTCAGGTGGAGGTGTTCCAAGTCATCTCCTAGGGTTGCATGCTGTTTATGGTGTAGTTTAGGGCAGCTTTTCTGATCGGGGACCATATGCTCACCCGCCTCCCCCACCCTGGGTGCCACAGCACATTTAAAGTTGGCAGGAGAGAAGTGCAGAAGAAATCAACTAAACTTGACTGTTTAACGGGGAAGGGAACCCATAAACTTTGAGCAGAGTCCTGGGGGGGTGGGTGGGGGGGGGCATAGCCAAAAATAATTTGAATGGCTGGTTTAGGGTTTGTTTTGCCGATGGTATGCTCTGTGTCGAATTGATGAATGGGGTTTTAAAAACAGCGAATGTTGGCTGGGTTCTTGTGAATGGAACCACAAGGGGTTCACTGGGAAGATGGGAGGAATTGTGGAGGGAAGTTTCTGTAATTGTAACTCCTGGCATTTTCTCAAATATTATTGATTTTAAAGCCAGTTAATCATAGCTCTGCGCAAGGTAGCTTACGTAATGCATTCTACATAACACTTTTGTTCCTAATGTGGCAATAAATGAAGGCTAATAGAGTGAAGATTGCAATTTGATGGCAGTTCTTGGATGAAAATGAAAAGATAAATAGAGCCTGCCTCCAGCTGAGGGGTAATGCTTCACTCTGACATTTCTGCAGGTGACACTGGTCTCCCTGTCATGTAGTGTTGAGGTGAGTCTCTGCTCTTCTATTTTGAACCTATTGCTCCCAGATGTCTGAATGATTTATGCTTCTGAATTTGGTGACAATTAATTTATTGTCCTACACCAAAATTTTAACTTGCTGCAGCTAAACAGGTACTACATGAAAAAACTAACAACCATAGTGTACATTTAATTGCATTAAAAAGTTGATAAATATTCACAGTTACCATCGTGCAAGAAAAAAGTGGCATTCAAATTGTGCAAATAATCCTTTTGTGATAGTCGGAGCAGCCCCTTATTAGTGTAATAAGTGGAGGTTCAGAGCCTTAGCCATTGGAAAAAACCGTTCTTCAACCTCGAGCTGTTGGGCTTCAGCCTTCTGTACTGTTTGCCCAAAGGAAGCAGTGAGAAGAGGTTGTGTGACCATGGTGATGTTGGCTTGCCTTCTTGAGGCAGTGACTCATGTCTTTAAAGGATGATTTTTAACAGTGTCTGTTAAATGATTCAATATTCATTCCTGGAATGGGGAGTCACTGGAAGTCCTGGTGGTGCCTATTCCTTACTGGTTTGCGGGGCCATTGGGCACTAGTCAAGATGTTTAGAGACTGGGGTGGCATCCTGGCCATCACTATTCTTTTCCCTTTTCACCTGCACGTCCCTCCTGTGTTCCCTACAGAGCCATGGGAATGTAACCTTGCCTCCTTTATCCTTCAAGTGTGTGAAGGGGTCAGTGCCTGTGATATAAAATGAAGGTGTTACTCACCTGTCAGGTATTGACAAAGGGTTATGACCCGAAATGTCAACTATTCTTCTCCCTCAGATGCTGCTCAATCGGCTGAGTTCCACTAGCAGATTGAGTTTTGCTCCAGATTCCAGTGTTTGTTGTTCAAGGGTCCAGTTGAGAGAAAGCAACAAAAGAATAGATGCTTACAAATCTGACACAGTCAGAAAATGCTGGAAATGCTCAGAAATTGGGGAAACCCTGGAGATAAAAATGGGTAAAAAATTTGCATTGAGGAAGCTCACTTTCCGATTCACCTGAAACATGAATTGTTTCCACCTTCACAGATGCTGCCTGAGGTGTTGTTTTCTGATTTTATTTCCAACACTGGATTAGGGTTTCTTTTCATGGTTCCATCTTGACGCTGAGGGAATTAATTCCCAGAATTTGGCATTCTTTGATTTGGAGCCCTAACTGTATCAGGAGAGAAGGTGGTTAAAAACAGTTCTGTTCTTAAATAATGCTGTTTGATTGTATCCAGCCCAGTGCAGTTCACTTAATTCTAAGTTGCTTAATACAAATTGTGATGTTTTTCAATGGTGTTTGTTGCTTACTTCAGTCTATCTGGGTGCAGTGACAAGTTTGTCTGCTCTCTGGCGTGCGGTTGCAGTTCTAAGATTTTGCGCTTGTGTTAACTTGGATGACTTTTGTCTTAAATGTATTTTCCATGCACTGGCTCCAAGTTCCGTCTGTCTACAAGTGCCTGTGTTCAGACTAGAAAACGAGAAAGGGTTACATTGAGAGCTGTTTTTGTTTTGTACGTTTTGAGATTTTCCAGAATATAGGTGGCTGGTTTTCAGTCCCAGTAGCTCAACCCTTCTGCTTTCTGATTGTGCCTTTGTTCTGTTGCTCCATTCTTTACTGCTGGCATGGTTTACCATTATGGATTCTCATCTCAAACCTGTTTTTCATCTACTGTCATCAAACCTGTAGTTTATCCCATATCAAATTCTTGTAGTAAGCAAAGACTGGCCTGTGGTGAATTGGCTCAGTTATAATTGTCAAAAGGTCAGTTTTTATTAGCAGGAAATTTTGTTGGAGCTGATTGAGAAGTTTGTGAGTCAGTCGTTATCTTCCTTGCAGGCAAGAATTTGGAAATAAATAGTTATCTTGAGTGCTTGAAAATGACTGAGGAGGAAATAGTTTTATTGACAATTTGAGCTGATTTGCATCAATTGAAGTAAATTCTTTGACTTAAAGTCCACAGATTGGTCTATCTGTCAACTGTGCCATGGCTAACTTGACATCAAACTGTTACATTGAGAATGATTACTTCTACGCTTGACTAAATATTGGCTTGCATGCACATTTAAGTGGTCACGGCTGAATCACAGATGGTCACTCGGGTGCTCTTGATGTTTCTGCTGTTTTAAAATGCGCTGTAAAATGGCCAGATTTTCTCATTTTAATGTTTGACATTTGAGTGTCTGTTTCCCTGTTCTCTCGTCCCTCTTTGCGTTCCCTGCCCCATAACCACCAATGGCTCACCACCGTCGTTAACCCTTTCCCTCTCCTTGGCGTCATTTAAAAAAATATAATCTTTATTGAGTTTAATTTAAAAACGTAGCGGGCTGCTGAACGCGCCATGGCTGGAGCAGTGACCCGATACTGGGAGCCTGTGGCCTACACATCTGGCTGAGACCGGCTACGTTGTTTGAAGTTGGTGCCTGACTCAGCAGCATGAGGCTGCAGCACCCCACTCCGATGGGCTGGCCAATCGGGTAGAGCTCGGGAAGCAGCCGTACCTGGGGAGGAGAGGTCTCTGATTGGCCGCTCCCTGGATAGCACCAAACAACCAATCCCAGGAAGAGGATTGTAATGCCATCAGTTTGGGGGAGGGGGGGGGGAATGATGTCAGAGATGGGCTTCTGAACCCTAAATAAACAGAGCTACCTGCACAATAAACCAGTGTTGAATTCACTGCCATAGTGTGTCTCTTCTTTGAACATATCCTCTCCAGCAGCTGCTACACAGATATAGTAATCCAATATATGAAAAGAAAGATAATTTGTACTTCTCTAATAATACCTTAAACATACATGGTATAAATTGGGTGTATCCTTCAACCCATTTTCAAAACAGCTTCTAATGATGAGGTTGCCCCTTCTGAATGTGGCTTGAAAGGGATGTGTTCAGTGCTGATGTAGTCTTCAAGCAGACATTGGTGTGCAGATGTGCTCAGTTTGTTCGGCATTGTCCTACTGATGGTAGGGACAGGCAGTGGGGCGAGTGGGGTGGGAGAGCAGGACTTCTGGAGGCTTTTTTTATGACAGCTTGTTGTTGAATCCCTGATCTAACTTTTGTTCAAGTGTGGTGTTGATCTTTGCTGGGCTGCTGTGAGATCTGTGCATCTCTAAACTGTGAGCTAATGAGTGCTTGTAGCATGTGCCAGATTTGTCCTCGGCGACTATTTGATACACTATTGTGATTTTTAATAGCTTTTGAATTGCTTAATTAAATCACTGCTGGGCAAACTCCATTCTGGATTCTCATCAGTTTGACCATTCTTCACCTGGCAACCTTCTGACTCACTTTTAGTCGAGAAATGCTCTCTCGTCTTTCACAATGGGTGGGCTCGAGTGTGATGGAGAGGCGTTAACGAGAGAATGAGTTTAAAAATGCCACCAACGCTGTCTGTGTAGAATCCTTGAGATTCACTGGAAGCAACCTTCATGACCCCTCATCAGCTCCACTTCATTCACGCGCTTGACGCTGTATGCTATTTGGAACTGTCACACGGGAAGAGTTTCCCACGCAAATGGGACCACATCCTCACTGTGCAGAGATGGGCTTGAGAAGCTCAACGACATGTCAGAAATACAGAGAGAACCCTTACAGGAGTGGTAGTACCCTAAAACACAGAACCCCTGCAGAAGTGGTAGCACCTATAATGGATTTATGTTAATATTCAAAGCTAAAATATTTAGGTTTCTTAGTAAAGTAAGTTTATGGAGTTAAAAATATTTCTAGAAAGTTAGTTTGTGGGCTGGATACAGCACGTTTCCAGATACACTGTTGAACTCCGGAAGAGAGTTCATTTTCAGAGTTGACATGTCTTGGAAAGGCAGAGCTAATGGAACTTAAGTGGATCTTAATTAATTCGAGAACAATGGAGTGGAATTGAAATTGATTGAAAAAGTTATTGTATTCTAGGAAATCTATCATAATACCGTTTACTCAATTAAAATTATTGATAACATGCTCCATTTGTTCAAATCACCTAATTTTAAGTAATGACAAATAATTTAACGTACAAATTATTTAAATCGTTGACAAATCGAATTAAGTACTTAATTGCTGTATCTGGCCACTTAAACTGAGTAACTCTTTCATAGTTGTCACTAAAAGCATAATTTCACTTTTATCCCGGTTAATTTTATAACCTGATATCTCACCATATTCCTCCAACTTTAAATGTAATTGACACAAGAAATTCAAGGCATCAGCCAAATATATCAAGTCTGCAAAAAAATTTATACTCTTCTCTATTAACTTTAACACCCTTAATATCAGGATCTGACTGTATTAATTCAGCTAAAGGTTCTATTGCTAAAATAGATGAAGCAGGTGATAAAAGGCAGTCTTGTCTTTTTGACCTAGTCAATTGAAAAGGTGCAGAGACTTGTCCATTTGTCATAACTGGGGTTTTATATAATGCCTTAAACCAATTTATAAGGACCTGTGCCAGACCAAATTTAACCAAGACTTTAAGCAAAAAGTCCCTTTCAAGTCTATCAAATACCTATTTTGCATCCAAGGCTACCATCAGGCTTAAATTCCCCCTTTTCTGAGCTAAGTGAGTAAAACTAATCAATCTTACGACATTGTCCTGTTAACTTACTTTTATTTTACAAAACCTGTCTGGTCCAATGTCGATTCCTCAAAAATTTAAGGATTTAAATATGAATATAAGGACATTTTTATGGAAAGGTAAAAGTGAAGGTTTCTTTGGAAAAATTAACTTGGAAGTTTGATTTGGGAGGCTTTCAACTTCTTAATTTAAAAATTATTACAGGACTGCTCAGTTGAGATTTATTAATGTATTATTTGACAGAGAAAAAACCCGCTTGGGTGGATATTTAGATTCAATAAAAAAGGAGAAATTAAGTCACAAGATTTTATTTAAATGGAGTTCTAAATTGTTGATTGGGGTTAGAGATACTATTTTGAAACATTTGATTGAGATTTGGAGTAAGATTGATAAAGAAATAGGTTCGAGGCTTATTGTCAAGGAAGACAGTCTATTTTCTTTTTAAAAGTTTTTATTTAATATAAAACCACTTAAACATATCACAATATTTTAAACTTCATCCTAATACAAGTGATATTTTATATAAAAGAAAAACAAAAAAAAACCTCTAAATCCTTCCAACTCCAACAAACTTTAAATAAAAAAGGATAAGAAAACCACCACAGGAGCATTTCACTTTCTGATGCTTTTAATCTTTTATAGACATTTATAGGGACTGATAGGAGAAAGGGGATGTTTGAGATTCATTTAAATTTTAATACCAACAGTTTATAAATATAGGCTCTATATTTCTTTCACAAAAAATACTTATTCTCTTTTCTATAGATAACCAATCTTTAAAGGTTTGGTCATTACAGGGTATTAAAATTATTGCAGATTGCTTTGAAAGAGGTCAATTTTTGACCCTTGAACAAATGAAAGTAAATTTAATATATCTGTTACTATCAAGTAAGGCCTTTCTGAATGGAAAAATTGGGAACGAATTTGACATTACTAAATTGTGGTGAGGATGAATTGTGGTGAGGATGAATTGTTGATTCGTAATGGATATAGTAAATTCATCTCTGCAATGTATGTTTGGTTACAAAAATATCTTGTAAAGAATGGATGTATAAGTCAAGAGAGATGGGAAGTTGATTTGAATAGGCAAATAGATGGAAAATATTGGATGGAGTTGTGTAGGGATAGAATGACAAATACAATTTAATGTAAGATATAGATTGGTACAATATAACTTTTTACATCAGTTATATCTTACCCTGCAAAGGTTGCATAGATTGAACTATACATTACTAGATTTGTGTTTTAGATGTGGACAAAAGGTTGGTACATTTTTACATTCTACTTCACAGTGTCCCAAGGTAAAACCTTTTTGGCTTGATGTGAATAATTTATTACAACGAATAAGAGGGATTAACTTCCCGCAGGATCCAACGCTATTTTTAAATTAGGCAATATTCAAGGAATTTCAACTTAACTAAAATTAAATATGTATCAAATAACATAACAATTACAGCACGGAAACAGGCCATTAGGCCCTTCTAGTCCGCACCGAACCAAACACCCCTTTCTAGTCCCACCTCCCTGCACAATGCCCATAACCCTCCATCTTCTTCTCATCCATATACCTGTCCAACCTTTTCTTAAATAATACAATTGACTCCGCCGCCACTATTTCTCCCACTATTAATAAGGTTTGTAAAAATTGCCAGAGCAGTATCTAGGAAATGTATTGCTGTAACTTGGAAATCAGATACAGACTTGGGAATGGAGAGATGGAATGTGGAAATTTATAGTTGTATACCACTTGAGAAAATTATATATAGTTTAAGGAATAGATGACATATATATTGGAAAATAAGGTGCCTATATTTGCAGAGTGTCGGAATGAATGTTTAATAATTTCTCTGGTAATCTCATTCCTTGGTGTCCTCCTTTATTGGATGGTAACTATGATCTCTGGAAAAGGACTCTCGACAATCTCTGGTCTTTTTTCTTACATAACATGTATAATGGATTAGACTATTTTAAAGACTTGTCAATTTAATTTGGTGGTTAAAACATATAAATAAAATATTTAAAAAAAAAAAACAATGGAGTGTTTATTTAAAAACAGAAATATTCAAGTACTCAAGAAGAACTGCTGTAGGAGGTCATCTGTTTAAACAAAAACAGGTTTTTGTTTGTGGTCATCAGGCTTTCCAGAGACATTAACCACTTAAACAGATGAAGCCAGAAGTTTGTGGATATGAAGTGACAAGTGTGTTTTGGACAGAAATGGAACTGAAACAGTCGTGATGTGTCATCACATCATTTCAGAGAAACATAAATGAAGAGACAGAGACATTTTGAACCCAGAAGGAGAAATGGACCATCCTGTGAAAGACACTGGTAAAACAGTAGTCTGTGGGGAGAGAAGAACATGCTGTTCTGTATTGTATTATATCATAGATCCACAAAATCAGTGGACATAAAGAGTTACTTAACTGTTTCTTTGAATAAGGAGGACAGTTTTGGAATTGAAGATACACTAACCAGAAACAGGACTGTTATGTGTCTGGAAAAGGGTACGCAAAATAAGTGTAATTAAAATAAGTAAGATCACTTCTGACTGTCTCTTAAAGATAAAGAGGGCAGATTCATCATCTGGAACACAGATTCCAAAATCTCCAAGCAAGAGAGGAGAACACTTGTGTGAAGAATACCTCTCAAAGACAATTCATTAAGAGACTTGTGAGTTTAAAGAGAGCTGGAAAAAATGTTTAAAAGTGTTTCATAATTGTGAAAAAGATCCTCAAGTTCAACAAGATGTTTGAAAGTGGACTTTAAAATTGACTTTTTCAGAATCTAATTTGAACTGTATTGGTTTGAATCTGTACGTACACATCCACAAGAATTAAGTTTAGAGATAAATAAGAAATGTAATTAATAGTTTAATAAAAACTATTATTTTGAATTTACCATTGGTGAATTTTACATTGCTGTTCCTTTGTTAGTACTAATAAGGTTTGTTAGTTTGTAACACACCCGCCAAAGCAATGACCTACTCCCATCGTTGTCTGCCATTTCCTGCCCTTTCTGTGGAGTGGACCTTCAGCTGCTTGAGAACCTAAACAACAACTGAGGTGTCCTCTGTACCAAAGGACCAACTAAGGAAATGCTGAGAATTATCTCTCTGTACATTCTTTCCCCTCCCCCCCCAAAAAAAAAGATCTTTACTCTTCATAATAAAAAAAAATGTATACAAAGGAAAACAATGCAAAGTTGGTGTTCTATTCATATGTACATTCTGACTGGGAGAGCACCTCTCACTGCTAACCAGGTCCTGGCAATTAGACAATCCGCCAATGACTTGGACAGCCTTTTTTGGGAACCATCCCACAGCGTCTATTGAGTTCTTTTCCCCTCAGTGCCAGCAGGATGTTCTTGCTGACCACTGCCTGGTGGGCTTGTGGTCTGGAAAAGTTTTTCCACAAAAGACTTGCTGGAACATTGTGTGACAATGGGACCGGGCCCATCCTTCTTAACATAGTGGACTTGGTTCTACACATTGTGATACAGCCACATACAATGGTCATGAGGATGAGGGTCATGTTGGGTGCACCCTTGACTCCTTTGGTGACTTGTATGTGGCAACCTGTCAGACCCATTGCATTCTGGATCCTCAGATGAACTGAAAGACATCTCAGTGACTGCCATTGTAACACCTTTACCAAGTACTTCTGCGATTTGCATTTCAAATATGGGCTGGTATCAAGATTTCTTTGTCATCAAAATGGCGCCGGGAGAGGTGTGGTTTTTAAAAATGATGCTAAAGGGAGGGTGTTCTTCAGAACATCCACAGGCCTTTTTTGTAGGCTTCCTGGTTTTACTGCTTACTTCACCATCAGAGTTAGGGGTGATCTTATAGAGGTGTCTGTGCCCCTCATGATTTTGAGGTAAATAGTCTTTTCCCCAGGGTAGGAGTGTAAAATTAGAGGTTATAGGTGAAGGTGAGAGAGGAAATATTTTACAAGGGGGAGGAGGGACATGTTTGACACACACACGGGATAGTGGGTATATGGAATGAGCTGCCATAGGAAGATGTCGAGATGGGTACATTTCCAATGATTAAGACAGTGACATAGATGGGAAAGATTTGGAGACTGTGGGCCAAAGGCAGGCAGATAGTACCTCTGGCAATTTGAATGCCGTGGATGAATTGGGCTGAAGGGCATGTTCGGTGCTGTAAAGCTAAATGGTTAAATATTGGTAGAGCATACAGATTTGGAGGTTATGGAGTTATACAGCATGGAACTGGCCCATAGCCCTCCAACCCTTTCCCTTTCATGTATCTGTGGTTTAAACCCTGTAATTGTCCCAGCCTCTACCACTTCCTCTGGCAGCTAGTTCCACACTTCCACCTCCCTAGGGATAGAGGTTTTTTTTTTTGGTTTTGTCCTGTCCACATCCTGTTAGACTTGGATTTAATATACAGTGGAAACCTTCACTTGTATTAAGGTGATAAACATGTTAAAATTTTAACCATATTTAGGAGTGTTTGGTAAATGTACAATTTTGAATGTGTGGTATTGGTGTTTGAGAAATGGTAATTGTTTAGAAGACTTGAACATGGTCTTGTTAGGATGTCCTTGGGTTGGGTCAGAGTGTACAATGGTGACATTTTCTTCAACTAGGCCTTCACTACTGGCTCAGCTGAAACTTTCTTATCTGGAATCTGAAACAGTCAATAAATACTGGGATGATTCAGCAGGTCAGGAGGTTCAAGAACTGGGGAAAAGAGAAAGCAAGTTAGCTTGAAGTTAGAATGGGGAGGAAGGATGTGCAGGGCAATGGGGCTTTTTCTGATAGGGCAAGCTTGGGTTACTGTGGCGATAAGCCGTTGGCAAAGATAGTTGGTTGATGCGTCAATGTGGGCCTTTAGAGAGGGGAAAGCACAAAGAAACACAAAAGCTGTGAATACAGAGCTTCAGGGAATGTCCAGCATTCATGGCTGTGCTCATGCTGAAGGAAGGACTAAGCCAATGACTTCCAGCAGAACTGAAGTTATTGAATTCCTCTGTTAAAGTTTGTTGTGGAAGTCACATTCCAGTGTGGTTGGATTCATTTTATTCCCAAGGCAGAAGGATGATTAGGAAGCTCTGCCCATCCTCTCCCACCAAACTCCTCTTCAGAGAGCAAAGGTGGCCCAACTCATGGAAGAAATGATCATTCTGATGTCTACAAATTGTTCCTGTACAGAGCCTATTCCCAGAAGTAAGACCCAAATTATGTCAGCTGGAAAAATGGAACTGCTTCCAGATGCGCAGTCCATGCTGACTTTTAAGGAGATGAGTTGGCATCGTGTAGGTAGGTTTCAAAGTGTTTCTGCTAACAATGAGATGAGGTCATTTCTGTTCTCAAATGCCAGGACAGAGGATCAGCCATAATTGTTGACACCCCAAACCAAACATTTAATGAGGTTAATGGTCCCTTTTAATAAGTAAATTCCAGATGATTACCATAATCTTCAGAATGACCTGAGGGTATGTTACGGCAAATCATTCCATGTGGTTGGGTCATGATGGGATCTCTTTGTTCGTGTTTGAATTTGTAATCCTAATTACTCATTTTGGAAATATGTTCTTGCAGTGGTGACTGGTGTGTGATCTGAACAGTTTTATGGAGAAACTTGTTAACTGATTTGAAATTGTTTTGATGAAATTTTGTTCCCCCTCATTTTCTTGCAGATTTCAGCAAATGCAAGTTTGTTGGCAGCATTCTGACACTTGATGAGTTTATTTGGTTATTACAGGGTTTAAACCACAGATACATGAAAGGGAAAGGGTTGGAGGGCTATGGGCCAGTTCCATGCTGTATAACTCCATAACCTCCAAATCTGTATGCTCTACCAATATTTAACCATTTAGCTTTACAGCACCGAACATGCCCTTCAGCCCAATTCATCCATGGCATTCAAATTGCCAGAGGTACTATCTGCCTGCCTTTGGCCCTCAGTCTCCAAATCTTTCCCATCTATGTCACTGTCTTAATCATTGGAAATGTACCCATCTCGACATCTTCCTATGGCAGCTCATTCCATACCCACGCTCCTGTTCAGCTCCGAATCATGGGTCCTCTACCGGCATCACCTACGGCTCTTAGAATGCTTCCATCAGCGCTGTCTCCGCTCCATCCTCAACATTCATTGGAATGACTTCATCACCAACATCGAAGTACTCAAGCTGGCAGAGTCCGCAAGCATCGAATTCACGGTGCTGAAGACCCAACTGCGCTGGGTGGGTCACGTCTCCAGAATGGAGGACCATCGCCTTCCCAAGATCGTGTTATATGGTGAGCTCTCCACTGGCCACTGAGACAGAGGTGCACAAAGAAGAGGTACAAGGACTGCTTAAAGAAATCTCTTGGTGCCTGCCACATTGACCACTGCCAATGGGCTGATCTCGCCTCAAACCGTACATCTTGGCGCCTCACAGTTCGGCGGGCTGCAACCTCCTTTGAAGAAGACCGCAGAGCCCACCTCACTGACAAAAGACAAAGGAGGAAAAACCCAACACCCAACCCCAACCCACCAATTTTCCCTTGAACCACTGCAACCATGCCTGCCTGTCCCGCATCGGACTTGTCAGTCACCAACGAGCCTGCAGCAGACGTGGACATACCCCTCCATAAATCTTCGTCCGCGCGAAGCCAAGCCAAAGAAAGACAGAGGGAATGTGATGATGTCAGTACATTGCACTTCAGTTAAAATTGAAGATTTTCAAATTCGATGTTTTTCAATTGTGCTTCCTCTAGGTTCACGAACAGTTTCTTTCCAACATCTATCAGGCTCTTGACTCTTCCCTTGTTACACTAATTGGTGACAGCTCCAACACTACAAAATAACTGTCTCCACTATTGCCAAGTTTTAGCACTAGGATAACTGTGAATATTTATCTATATTTTTGTATTTATTGCTTCTTTTAAAATCAATCTTTAGTTATTGTTTTAACAAAGTACCTGTTGGCAACCGCAAATAAGAATTTTTGTGCATACATACATTGTGCAAGTGGTTCTCAACCTTTTTACCTAGGCCATCAGTGCTCTGTGATTAGTAAGGGATTGCTTAAAATGGGATGTGAGTGGGAAGGGAAGGTTGAGAATCTCTGCTCTAGACCTGAAATACTTTACTGAAATAATTTGCTTGAGAAAAATTGTCATTGGCCCATTTCCTTTGGAGTTCTGAAACCCTGCACATAACGAGTCAATGAGGGACAATTAAAAGAGTAGTTTTCAAACTTTTTCTCTCCACTCACATCCCACCTTAACCAATCCCTTACTAATCACAGAGTACCTATGGGATAGGGAATATTTAAAGTGGGATGTGAGTGGAAAGAAAAAAGGTTGAGAACCACTGTTGTATAATATATGACAATAAACTTGTTGTTTTGAGTTTATATAAAGACTAATTCTGCAGGGTTGTTTCTATGGTTGTCCCAGTGGTTGGAATTCTGTTGATTGGACAATTAGTCTGACACTGTCTGGATTATTGCATCTGTCTGGTGATTCAACACCAATGTCCAAATGTGTAGGCGTTCTAATAAAGTGGGTGAATGGGCAATAAGACTAACTCAGAGGTTAATAAGGAATTTAAGAGCTGAAATGGCGAACTTGCTGCTTGTGATGGAATCCAAGCAAGTGTTGGAGAGTTAGATAGGACTTGGAGAGATGGTGGGGGGAAGGAGCTAATAATCTTGGTGCAAGGCTGTCATATATGGACAATCTATCATAAAAAAGAGCAGTAGAAGCTTGAAACTTAATTTATCCCTCAAGGTTCTGATTGTACAGTTGGCGAGAATTAACATCAATGACTGGAGCAACAGTGGTCAAAAAGGGACCCCAGACTTTGATATTTAAGGGCTGTGCAACACAGTAGTCTGTTTGTTCCACGAATTGATGATGTGATATCTGTCATCCTGTTGCATGTTGGTCAGGTACTTTCACTGGTCCTGATTGGGGGTGTGTGTATGTACACTGAAGGATGCCCTGGCCTTGAGGTTTATGCCATTATACACCATTACTTTCATTGGTGATGTTCTGACCTTAAAGCAAAAAATCTTCTAAGTCCTTTAGAAGATTTTGGAACATTTGGCCAAAATTTTGGTTTAATTCTACTTTATTTCCCTGCCCAGCAATGACAAAAGGTGGTCAAGAATTTCCCTCAAAGATCAAAACCTTTCTGCTTGTGGTTTAGGGATTAATTGGGGCATAGAGCTGTACAGTGAAGAAAGAGGCTCTTCTGGTGAATGGTAAACTTGGTGGCTACGTTCACACGGCTATGATGAGAATGGTCCCGTTGTCGGGGTCCCGTTGTCGGGGTCCCTTGTCGGGGTCCCTTGTCGGGGTCCCTTGTCGGGGTCCCTTGTCGGGGTCCCTTGTCGGGGTCCCTTGTCGGGGTCCCTTGTCGGGGTCCCTTGTCGGGGTCCCTTGTCGGGGTCCCTTGTCGGGGTCCCTTGTCGGGGTCCCTTGTCGGGGTCCCTTGTCGGGGTCCCTTGTCGGGGTCCCTTGTCGGGGTCCCTTGTCGGGGTCCCTTGTCGGGGTCCCTTGTCGGGGTCCCTTGTCGGGGTCCCTTGTCGGGGTCCCTTGTCGGGGTCCCTTGTCGGGGTCCCTTGTCGGGGTCCCTTGTCGGGGTCCCTTGTCGGGGTCCCTTGTCGGGGTCCCTTGTCGGGGTCCCTTGTCGGGGTCCCTTGTCGGGGTCCCTTGTCGGGGTCCCTTGTCGGGGTCCCTTGTCGGGGTCCCTTGTCGGGGTCCCTTGTCGGGGTCCCTTGTCGGGGTCCCTTGTCGGGGTCCCTTGTCGGGGTCCCTTGTCGGGGTCCCTTGTCGGGGTCCCTTGTCGGGGTCCCTTGTCGGGGTCCCTTGTCGGGGTCCCTTGTCGGGGTCCCTTGTCGGGGTCCCTTGTCGGGGTCCCTTGTCGGGGTCCCTTGTCGGGGTCCCTTGTCGGGGTCCCTTGTCGGGGTCCCTTGTCGGGGTCCCTTGTCGGGGTCCCTTGTCGGGGTCCCTTGTCGGGGTCCCTTGTCGGGTTTCGGCTGCATTGGTTAAGAGAATGGGATAACCTTGTAGACATACATGCCTTGGAATGTTTCACATTGAACGAGAGACCGATAGGTCTGCTGTTACTGGACTAGAAATAGTTTGTGACCTCATTAGCTGGATGGGTGAGTCTCAGCATTGATGATGAACTTTCATCTCCAGGGAGTGATAAGCAGCAAAGATATCAATACGATGTCGGGGAACTCCTAAAGGCTGAACTATGATTTAATCAACAGAAGCAAAAGATAGAGATAGAAACTGAGGTGAAAAGCAGAGAAGGAAATGGGATGCATTGAGTTATCTGAAGTTATAGAACGAAAAAGAGAAGTTGAGGACGGACAAACAGAGACAATGTTGGAACCTAATAGCATTTAGGAGGTGATGAAAATCAATAAATAGTAAATGCTGGGAAATCTGAAATAAAATCTGGGAATGCTGGAAGCAATCAGTATCTGTGGAGAGAGAACTGGCTCGCATTTCAGGTCCAGCCGGGTCCTTCCTTAGTTCCATTTTGTCTTTGTCTTTTTGAATGGCAGAGCAGATTTGAAATGGCCAACATAAATATACCGTTTTGGATACTGTTGGTGGGGATGACCTACCAGGGACAAGTTGTAGTGGTCATGTCTTTGGCACTGAGACTGGACCCTCAGAAGGAAAAGGGGGGAGAAGATGGGGGATTCAATAGGGGGACAGATAAGAATTTCTGTGGGAAAAATCAAGAATCCTGGATGGTCTTTTGCCTCCCTGGTGCCAGAGTCCGCGATATCTTGAATTGAGTTATCGGTATTCTCAGATGGAAGGGTGAGCAGCCAGCTGCCGTGGTCCATTTAGGGACAAATGATGTGGTTAGGAAGCATGAGGAGGTCCTGCAAAGAGAGTTTAGGGAGTTAGGTGCAAAGTTGAAGGACAGACCTTCGGAGTGATGATCCAGGAATGCTAACCGTGCCATGTGCTACTGAGTTTAGAAATAGGAAGTTAATGCATTTAAACACGTGGCTAATGAGATGGTGCAGGAGGGAGGCTTCATGTTTCTGGACCATTGGGCTCTGTTCCAGGGAAGGTGGGACCTGTACCGAAGTGACGGTTTGCACCTGAGCTGGAGGGGGACTAACCTCTTTATGGGTAGGTTTGCTAGTGTTTCTCCGTGTGGGGAGTGGGGTGTTTAAACTAGATTGGCAGGGGGATGAGAACCAATGCAAGAGAAGATAGTGAGGTGGAGGAGGATAAAGGTCATGCGAGGACTGCATGTATACATAGAAATCAAATGTTTATACGTGATAGAAATGTTTTCAGGTGTATTTATTTCAATTCAAGGAGTATTATCAGAAAGGCAGATGATTTTAGGGAGTGGATTGGCATGTGGGATTATGACATTATTGTTATTAGTGAGACTTGGTTGCAGGAGGGGCAAGACTGGCAGCTCAATGTTCTGGGGTCCTGTTGTTTCAGACAAGTTGGGGGGAGAGATGAAAAGGGAAGGAGTGACATTGCGAGTGAGGGAAAATATCACACCTGTGCTTCGACAGGACAGCCCAAAGGGCTCATCTACAGAGGCCATATGGGTGGAGCTGAGGAATGGGAAACTTGTGACCACACTGATAGTGTTGTATTATTGACTGCACAGCAGACCGATGAAAGAAAGAGAACATTGTGATAGTGGGAGACTTTAAATGTCCACATATTGACTGGGACTCCCACACTGTAAAAGGGCTGGACGGCTTGGAGTTTGTCAAATGTGTTCAGGAAAGTTTTCTAAATCAATATATTAGAGGTTCCATTGAAAGAGAATGCAATACTTGATCTATTAGGGAACTGCTCAGGTCAGGTGATAGAAGTTTGTGTAGGTGAACATTTTGTGTTCAGTGACCATGTCATTAGTTTCAAGTTAATTGTAGATAAGAATGGGTCTGGTCCTTGAGTTGAGATTCTAAATTGGAGAAAGGCCAATGTTGTGGAAATGAAAGGATCTTGGGAAGAGTGGATTGGGATAATTGTTTTCTGGCAAGGATGTGTCCAGTAAGTGGAAGGCCTTCAAAGAGGAAATTTTGAGAGCAGAGTTTGCATGTTCCTGTCAGGATTAAAGGCAAAGTTAACAGGGAGAGGGAACCCTGGTTTTCAAGGGATATTTGTGGTGTGGTTAAGAAGAAGAGAGAAGTGTATAGCAAGTATAGGCAACAAGGAGCAAATTAGGTACTAGAAAAGTATAGAGAATGTAAGAAAATACTTCAAGAGATCAGGAAGGCAAAAATAAGACATGAAGTTGTTTTGGCAGATAAAGTGAAGGAAAACCCGAAGGGTATCTAAAAGAACTTTAAGAATAAAAGGATAGTTAGGAATAAAATTGGTCCCCTAGAAGATCAGAATGGTCATCTATGGGTAGAACCTCAGTATTTACTCAGGAAAATGGCATAGTGTATAAGGAAGGAAGGAAGGGTAACCAGCAGTAGTGGCATGGAACTTATATAGATTGAAGAGGAGGAGGTGCTTGCTGCCTTACAGTGAATAAAGGTAGATAAATCCCCTGGGCCTGCCATGTATACATAGGTCCCTTGGACCTTGAGGGAGACTAGAGTAGAAATTTCAGGGGCCTTGGCAGATGTATTCAAAATATCCTTAGCCATGTGTGAGATGCCAGAGGATTGGAGGGTATCTCATGTTATTTCATTATTTTAAAAAGGTTCCAAAAGTAAACCAGGAAACTACAGGCTGGTGAGCCTGATGTCCATAGTAGGTAAATTATTGGAGGGTATTCTGAGAGATGAAATATATGACAGTCAAGGGCTGATTAAGATAGTCAGCATGGCTTTGTGTATGGTAGTTCCTGTTTAACAAATTTTGTAGAGTTTTTCGAGGAGGTTACCAAGAAAGTAGATGAAAGAAGGACTGTGGATGTTGTCTACATGGACTTTAGTAAGGCCCTTGACAAATCCCACATGGGAGGTTAGTTCAGAAGGTTCAGGCACTAGGTATAGATAGAAGGGTTGTAAAGTGTATTTGAAATTGGCTGAATGGGAGGAGACAGGGAGTGTTGGTGAATGACTGCTTTTCAGACTGGAGGGCTGTGATTATTGGTGTGCCTCAAGGATTGGTGCTGGGACCATTGTTGTTTGTTGTCTATATAAATGATCTGGATGATAAAGTGGGAAATTAGATCTGGACAAACTGGAAAAATGGGCCAGAAAGTGGTAGATGGAATTTAATCAGACAAGTGTAAGGTGTTACATTTTGGTAGGACATGTACAGTAAATGATGGAGCTCTGACGAATGTGGCGGAACAAAGGGATCTCGGAATACAGATGCATAATTCCCTGAAAGTGGCGTCACAGGTAGACAGAGTTGGCTTCTTGGCCTTCATAAATCGAAGTATTGAGTATAGGAGTTGGGATGTTATGGTGAGGTTGTAGAAGACATTGTTGAGGCCAAATTTGGAGAAATGCATGCAGTTCTGATCACCAAGCTACAGGAAGGATATTAGTAAGTGATAGAGTGCAGAGAAGGTTTACTAGGATGTTGCCGGGTCTTCAGGAGTTGAGTTACAGGGAAAGATTAAACATCTTAGGACTTTATTCCTTGGAGCGTAGGAGAATGAGTTGATAGAGGTTTACAAAATTGAGTATAGACAGAGTAACTGCAAGTAGACTCTTTCCACAGATAAGGAGAGATAAATACAAGAGGACTTGGGGTGAAAGGGGAAAGGTTTAGGGGAACATTAGGGGGAACTTCTTCACTCAAGAGAGTAGTGGGAGTGTGGAACGAGCTGCCATCCAAAATGGTAAATGCGGGCTCACTCTTGCGTTTTAAGAATAAATTGGATAGATACATGGATGGGAGTATTCTGGAAGGTTATGGAATTAGTTCAGGTCAATGGGACTAATGGATGATGTTTTGGCACAGACTAGAAGGCTGAAAGGTATGTTTTTTTTTGTGCTGTGGTGTTGTATAGTTCTAACTATTTCCATAAGACTTAGGAGCAGAAATAGACTATTCACCCCATAGAGTCTGCTCCACCATTCAATCATGAGATGATCCATTTTCCCACTCAGGCCCACTGCCATCTACCCATAACCTACGGTGTTCCCAGTAAAGTTGGAATTGCAGCAATTTGTTGACTGCTGCAAGTTGAATGGGAACCTGTGATGAGAGAGGATTTAAGCATCTTTCGGCTTGTGATGGAATGCAGCAAATGACCACTGGGTTGGGGAGAATTAGTCATGGGGCAGATGTGGAGCTATTGGAGTATGGTTGTGATTTTGTTGAATGATAGGGTGGACTCGAGGTGCTGAAGGTCTTCTCCTGTGGTTCATAGAAGCACAGGTGGCGATGGAATCTTCCTTCAATAAGATTGTGGCTCATCAGACTTTGGCTTCCAACAGTGAAACATGAAAGTCTGCAGATGCTATATTTGTAGTAAAAACACACTAAAATGCTAGAGGAATTCAGCCAGTCTTTCAGTCCATAAAAAAGCAAAAATAGATTGCCGATGTTTCGGTCCTGAGCCCTTCTGCAAGGAATAAGCAGAATGACTCAGAAGCAGGAAATCTCAGAATTCAGACAATGCTGGCTGGGAGAGAAATCCAGACCAACAAAAGGTTTTAATTGGATATGATAAGGTGAGCATTTATCATGTCTGTGCAAAAGGAGACAGGGGAGGGAGAGACACAGCCGGGGGGGGGGGGGGTGGTGGGGGGAAGTGAGGGGGGAGGGAGTGGTTTAACAAAAGCTAGAGAAGACGATATTAATGCTATCCAGTTGGAGGGTGACCAGTCGGAAGATGAGGTATTGTACCTCCAATTTGTGAGTGGTTTCATTCTGTCACTGCATGAGACCATGGATGAATATGTCAGTGAGGGAATGGGATGGGGAATTGAAATGGGTGGCCACTGGGAGATCCCCTGCTATTGCTTCGAATCAGTTCTCTAGGCACCTAAAGATGGAGGGACTGGTTTAAGGACCTGTTCCTATGCTGCACTGTTTTCTGTTCTAAACTCCAGAGCACAGGGCCAGTGTGTTCAATCGTTCCACATGAGACAACACCTTCAACCCACAAAGTGGCCCTTGTGCTCCTCTGAACTAGGTCTAATCAAAGGATGTCTTTCCCTGAACAAGGAGACCATACCCTGGGTATGGTCTCACCAATGCAATTTCTTATCAATATACCCAGCCTCAGTCATGCAGCATGGAAGCAGGCCATTCAGCCCACAGTGCCTATCCTGACCAAAATGATTGGCTTATTTTACCTGGGATAGATGATTCTAGAACTAGAAGGCATAGTTTAAGGTGAGAGGAGAAAGATTGAAGAGGGATTTGAGGGACAATGTTTTCACCCTGAGGGTAGTCTGTATCTGGAATGAGCTGGCAGAGGAATTCCATAGGTGATTTGTGGTTAGTAAGGGATTACTTGAGGTGGTATGTGAATAGAGTTTAAAAAAAAAAGTTGAGAACCACTGGTTTAGATGGATATGGACCAAATGGAGGCAAATGTGACTGGCCTAGATGGCATGACATCCTTGAGGTGCATAATGTGGTTTTGGAACGCAGAACGTGCTGTATGAATGCAATTGTTGGTCTTGTGAAATTATTTACCTTGGAGCTGAAGTTAGTCAGAGAGAGCTGTTGGGGTAAGGTAAGGGAAGCCCTAGCTTCTGCTCCTGTGCACTCACCATGTTAGGAAGTCAGATACTATTTATTGTCATAATAAAAGAGAAATGTTATATTACACTACACCACCATGGTATGGAGCCTTGTGAATTGTCTGGAGTTTAGCTGTGATTTCCCTCATCGTTTCACTGCACGCAGGACCATCCATAACATTATTGCTCTTCGACCTTTGGTTTTGTCTGCTGAGCAAAGCCTTTCCTCTGGTGGGTCAAAGATGATAAAATCCTTGATGCTGTGAGATAACCGGAAAACCACGAACAAATGCTTCCACTAGGCTCTGATAAACAACCTTGAAATGGGTCAAATCTAAACAGCAAGTAGGTGGAACAGGGTTTTGCACATTAGTGATTTGATAAGTGAAGCAGAGGGATTATCTGCCTTCAAACAGTGTGTGCTCACAGATGTTTTTTGTGTGTGTGGTCTGGATTTCCTGGTTTTTGCTCTGAGCTTGTTTTGCTTTGGAGGCTGTTGTACTACTGTGTAAAGTGAGGCTGCAATGAAATTTTGCTGCTGTTAACCATGACTCCTTCACAAGGTCATGTTGGAGTTGATTGGTAGTCTCACACTACCAATGCCCCTTGATTTAAAACTCAAGAATATTCCACCTCCTGGCACAAATTACAACCCAGCTCCAGTGGGATTAGTTTGCTTAGTTCAAGTGACTTCAGAAACTATTTAAAGAATTGTGTTCTGGAAGGAGAAGGATCAGCAGAGAGTTATGACCATGGCTCAGGCCATCACGCACACCCCTCTACTCCATCTACCAACTCCTAGTTCTGAAAAGAAGCCAACATATTAAAAGACTCGTCCCACCCTGGCCAGACTCTCTTTACCTCTCCCCTCCCTTCAGGAAGAAGATTCGCAAGAGTGACATCACGCTGACCAAGTTCAAGGACTGTTTCTTTCTGCTCCTGCCAGACTCCTGAATGAACCTCAAAACTGTAAAATCCTGCTGCATTTGCCCTGTCCCATCTGACCCCTCTCTGTGACTCTGCCCTTCTGTTCTGTCTTGTTCTACTGTGTTTGAGATGTCCATCTGGACTGCTCACAAAACAACCTCCATCATTGCATCTTAGCCCTGTGATGGTAAACTTGACCTACAGGCAGTGACTGCCAAGTAATGATAGAAGGAAGGGCAGAGGAATTGGTGTCTTGATGTTGGCCTGATTTATATTGCTGGTTAAGTGGAACATTTCCTTCCCTTGCGAACTCCCTGTCATTAAGCAGTGCCTGCTCACAGCTGTCAGAAGGAAATGTCCACATTCTGGGTTGGCGCATCTTCCATCTGAATTCCAGAATCAGGTTTATGCTGTGAACATGTCACAAAATGTTGTTTTGTGGCAGCAGTATTGTCTATTACAGGTGCAAAATTGCTATAAATTACAATTAAAAAGAAAAGCAAGATTTAAAAAACGAATCATTGTTGCCAAAAAGATTTTTTTTAAAAAGTGAGGTATTGTCCATTCAGAAATCTAATGGAGGGGAAGGAGCTGTTTTTCTAACAGAGTGTTTGTCTTCAGGCTCCTGTACCTCCTTTCTGATGGCAGCAGTGAGTAAGCGACATGACCTGAGTGGTGGTGGTCCTTGATAGGCTGCTTTCTGGAGGCACTGCATCTTGTTCATGTCCTTAATGGAATGAAGAAAGACTGATGCCCACGATGGTGCTGACCAAGTTCACAACTCTATAGTCTTTTCCTGCCTTGTCCATTGCCACCTCTATACCAGACAGTGATGCACTAGTTGGAATGCTCTATATGGTACACCTTTTTAAAAAAAAATTCAAGAATCTTTGGTGATATACCACATCACCTCAAACTCCAAATGAAATATTGCCAACAGCAGAGCAAGTGGGTTGTGATAATGGAAAATAGATGAGCTATTTATAACCTTTCACTGGGTTGTAAACTCCGTGTGTGTGGCATTAAGCAGTCAGCCACCAAATGTAAGGAAAAATGTTTGGTGTTGATACAGAGGGAGAGATCTCAGTGTGGGCTCCAAAAGAACAATTAATCCTATTCCCACAAAGGCATCTTTTGTCTTGATGTGTGAGATGGGGATTGCAGGCAGCAGATACCCATGCATTGCTCGCCCTACCTTCCTTACCCACGTGCATTCTCACATTGAGATGAGGTATTAGTTTGTCACATACACGTACCATGTACAGAAGCACGAAAATTCTTAAACAAGGAGGAAAACTCCTGAGTGAGGACTCGGGTCCAAAATGTTGACTGCCTTTTACTTCCCACAGATGCCTTGTGACCTTTTGTGTACTGTACTGAAATTCTTGTTTGTTGCAGGTATACTACACCAACCTCAATAGCATAAATTAAATTGCCACAATATCAAGAGACTAAAAAAGGTAATAAATACAGAAAGATAAATATTTAAGTTGCAGTTGGTGCAAGGAAAAAAAGCTTAACATTTCAAAGCACATCTTTTGGTTGTCCTACAGTAGTTTATGCTCAGGGTTAGGGACGTATAGCTATTGGATAATAACTGTTCTGAAACCTGGAGGTGCTTGACTTCAGGCTTCTGAACCTTATGCCTGAAGGGAGCAGTGAGAAGGAGTTGTGACCAGGGTGATGGGGGTCCTTTATAACAGCCATTCTCAACCATTTATCAGCTATGTCCCTCTTGGGATTCTACTCAAAGTTCATGGCCCCCCCCCCACTCCCCGTGAAGAATTTGTTTGTTACTTTTGTACTTCTGCGTACAGCATTTTAAATGTTTTTTAAAAATGTAATATGAGGTGAAAAGAAATCAAGGCTTTTACTTAAATGTGCTGGCCCCTGGGGGGTGTAGGGGCCCTGTTGAGAATAGCTCGTTTAAAACATTGGCTGTACTATTGCGAAGTCACATTTTTATACAACGATAGGTATGAATATTATCTGTTTCTTTGTATTGATTGTTTGTTTTAATTTCATTAAAGTATACCATTGGTATACAAAGTACCTGTTCGGCCACAGCAAGTAAGAGTTTCAGTGCATGTGTGCATTGGACAATGTATCTGACAATAAATTCCTCATTGTTATCATTCAGGTCCCCATCAGATCAGCTCTGATCTTGGTAAATGGTGTCAGGCTGGAGGAGCTAAGTGGTCGTCTCATCCGGCATTTACCTGTGGCCTGGAGAATCTTAAACAGAAATAAATTGGGTTATGGGCGGGTGTGGCGTCAGAGGGTGTGTAATTCTCATCTAATCATCTGGAGACAGATATCTTTGAAATACGTCTGATTAAGATGATGTACTTTTATCATTATTATCTTGGTCTGTTTTAAAACAACTAGAGTTCCCACCCATGTAATCATTCCCAGGGCAGTTAGGGAGGAAGCATCCTCTGTCAGAGGGAGGACAACACATTATTTCTGAATCAAGATGGTAACTGATGGATATTTTCTTTTTGGAAGCTGTGTAATCTTCTGATTGATTGGCTGTTGGAAAGCTGACAGCTCTGAACTGGGGAGACTGGAGCCAGAGAAGATGGAGGAGCTGGGGTGGGACTGGTGCTTTGCTTCGCCTAAGACCTCAGTAACTCTCCTCCACAGAGAAAGGTGTAGAAATGAAACAGGATGATCGATGCTGTCCTAGGCACCACAGATGGCCAGCAGAAAAATTGCGAAGACTGTACTTAAAGCACACTACCGTTTTGGTACCCTGTGTTGGAGGTGGGTCAGAAGCTTCACCTGCTCCACCATTTAACAAGGTCATACTTGACCTGATTATAACTTAATCTCCACATTTCCATCACTCCTTTCAAATCAGAACATTCAAAGCCTGTTTCCATTGAACATGGGGGAAGAATGTTCCAAAGAGTTGCGACTTTTTGATAGAAAGCAATTTCTCTTGTCTGTCTACAACAGATAGCCTGTTACTATCCAAGATGCATCATTTGCTCCAGATGTTCACGTCTACCCTGTTGAGATTCTTGAATTGTGCACATCAATAAATGATCATTATAGATATACAGTTCCAAACCCTGGCCTACTATGGCTCTTTCTGCTCCTTCTCTGCCCTCACCCCCCCCCCCCCCCCCCTGCTCTTGTGCATGTATGTTCTGTTTGTACCTCTTGCATTGGCCTGCTCCATAGAAATGCACTCAACATCTTCCATACCATCCCAGTTTGGAGCTGATGGCCAATGAGTTCTCCAGGTTGTTGTGTTTGTCCCCGGAGGCTCCGTGGCCAACCTGAAATCCTTCCCTTTCATCACTTGACCCCCTACACCTATGGTGGAGAAGTGTCTCCACAAGTTTCTCCAAATTCTCTGATGGTAGAGATGATCCAGGAGGATTGTCTCTGCCAAGCTAGTGTGCCCTGTTTATCATTGGTTGGCTCCGGTGGGCAGATCAGGGAAGCAAATCAGAGTTGGAGCAGCTTCCGTGATTCTCTGAGCTTGAATTTGCTTCCGTGACCATGGAAGCAAACACTGATTGAAACTTGTAACTGAGTCTATTTTAAATAATAATCTACTCTTTAATATTGCCATCATGAAGAATGCATGTCAGTACCTCTACTTCCTCAGGAGTTTGCAGAAGTTGGGTGTGACATCAGAAACCCTGGCGAATTTCTACAATTGCTTGATGGAAAGTGTGCTAATTGGCTACATCACGGTCTGGTATGGGGACACCAATGCCCCTGAGCGTCAAGCTCTGCAAAAGGTAGTGGACAGCGCAGGACATCACAGGCAAAACCCTCCCCACCCTCAAGAACATCTATGGGGAATGCTGCCATCGGAGAGCAGCAGCAATTATCAAGGATCCACATCACCCAGTGCATACTCTGTTCTCGCTGCTGCCATTAGAAAAGAGCTATAAGTTTCACAAGACTCACACCACCAAGTTCAGGGACTCTTTTAAGGACTCTTATTTTTGCACTTTTAATTTTTTTCCTCTCAGTATTTGCACAGTCATTTTGTTTACATTTCTTATTTCTTTCTTTGTTTACATGTACATTGTGTACAGTTTTTTTTGCACTACAGTTCCAATAATTGATGATACCGCCTCGCCCACAGGAAAAAGAATCTAGGACAATAAATCTGAAAATCTTAATAGTGACAAATGCAATTAAAAATGAAAGTGAAACAAATATGTAAATTACATTAACATTCAATGACTCAAGGGGCTGAATGGTCTTCTTGCTGGTTGAGATGTGATCCCAGGCACAGTCTTCAGAATCTCATGTTTCAGCAACAAGGACTGAAATTTACGAGGAGATAAGGAAAAGTTTTTTATATTTAATCGTACTTATTTGGGTGGGGATTGAAACTGGGACAGAAATGAGGAAGCTGGGGTGTGTTTTTTTTAAGCCCTCCCAGAATATTCCATTTTCGGTATTAACAGATGTCAGACGTGTTGGAGAGAATTGCTTCATCAAAGGACAGGACCAACATCAATGCAGGGCTTGAACTCTTCCTTGCTGATACTGGTGACAGGCGTCAGAAAGATTCATTTGTTTTTCTTTCCTTGAGTGAAATTCAAAGCAGCTTGAGAACTTGTGCTGGAGGATTAAAGGTGGTTCCTAGTGACATTCAGCCTGATAAGGCAGTGTAAATGGTGTTGTCACAAAGTCTGACTGGATAGGCCATGGTTGCTTGCCTCAACATCCTGTGTAGCCCTGAGAAATCACATTCCAGGCAAATCTATGATAACAAGTGCAATGTACAGATGCTGTAGTTTTGTTAAGGGAAGCACAGCGACTCTGACGAGTAGTGGAGATCTCAGCCACGGATCCAGCAACAGAAGTTCAAAGTTCATCACGGCATTCGTATAAATTAAATGCCAGTCATTGAATAATCCAAAAATTAAAAAAAAATACAGATGCTGGAAATCCAAAATAAAAATAGTCGATGCGACAGCTACTCAGCAGGTCGGGCTGAATTTGTGGAGAGCACTCCTATTGCCCCTGTGACTTTGGCCCACCCTCCCTTCTGTGAGGACTGTTTTTCCCATTCTCTTTCTGTTCCTGTGTTGACTTTGCCCAGGTGCCTATGAATTAGCATCCTTCTTCCTGAACTACCACCACCCCTTAATCATTGCTAACAAAGTCCCTGATTCATCCCTCTCCTGTGTTGTCTCCACTGGGACAGAGAGCCTCTAATCCTTGGCTTCTACACCACCAACCTTTCCTACAATCAAGACGTGATGAGAAGCCAAGTGCTACTTGTTCATCCGATCTTTGTTCAATGGATAATTTTCTGCAAAGCGATTCCACTATCATAAACTTCCTCCTCTCTCCTCCCCTTTCAATATTTTGGAGGGACCATTCCCTTTGTAGTTCTGTTCACAACAATCAGCATCGGACAGGAATTTTTCTACAACCACAGGTGATGCAGCCCCTGTCCTTTCACTCCAGTATTCAGTGACTCAAACGGTCTTTCCAGGTGAAGCAGTGCTATTTCCAATCTTGTGAGTTGCATCTATTGTTCTCTCTGGGACCTCTTGTGTGTTGCAATAACCAAACACGTGGGGATGCTCAGTTTACAGCGCATTGATCCTGACCTTCTTGTTGCTGCCGCTTTAATTCTCTGTCCCTCTCTGACCTACTGGTCGGTGACCTTCTGCACTGCTGTAGTGAGGCCCAAAGCAAACTTGAGGAGTATCATCTCATCTTTCACCTGTTGCAGCCTGCAGGGTTTAATGTTGAACTCTCCAGCTTCAAGTGAGGTGATTTCTCCGTCTCCATCAATTGCTTCTTGGGGTAGAATCGGATGAATCCTTTATCTTCATGGAGCATTTGAATTGTCAAAGCAGAAGGCAACAAGCCAAATGTTGATTAAAGTAGGGTTTTGATGGTCAGCTTGAACGTTTGGACTAGAAGGTCCATGTCTGTGCTCGGGATTTCTGTGACTGTTTTACTGCCTGGCCTGCTGAGTATTTATCTTTTCAAAGGGCTGAGGCCTTGAACATTGGCGTATATCTTTACCTCATGTGGATGCAATGAGACTGGCTGAGTCCCTTCAGCATTTTTGTTTTTACTACAATCACAGCATTTGCAGACTTCTGTGTTTCACTATTCCAAGTTCTATTTGCTTTTTTTAAAACCTTGGTCTTGAGCTGATGTCTGCTGGGCCATTTCACTGGTTACGAGGGCATGGCTATGTTGAGGGTAGTGTTATGAGTCCAGAGGACCCCAAAACCCAGCAGCAATAGATATGCACCACGACAAAGGAATACTTAAACAAAAGTTGCTTTTAATTATCTTTGAACATGAAAATAGAATCAAACTTTAACTTATCACTGTGGACTCACTTAACCTACTTAATCCCCTTCTAATTCTAAGTGCACGTGTGTGTAATGAGTGCATAAGTTCAGCAAAGTTCCTTGGTTAACAGTCCAATCTCACTGGTTGCAGGTAATTCTTGGACTGTGCATAGAAGTTAACATTAATAAAGTTCACCAGACTTTGGTGCTTAACAAGTAAATGGTTACCACTCAGAAGGGTTCTTATTGGTTTTCAAAAAGAGAGTTTTTCCTGTTCAAGGACATCCACAACTGATTCCTTTTTAATCAACCACTCCAATGTACTGCTGACGAAACTTGCCCCTTTCAGGGTTCTCCAGATGATAACCTCTTTCTTTCAGGACATCAGAGAGTTCCTTTCTGTTTCACCTATTCCAAGGGAAACACCTTTGACCAGGCCGTCTTCCAAAGCTTGTCCCTCTGGAACCGATGTCTATCTCTTTCCTCCCTCGCTCTCTCTCTCACTCCCTCCAACTCTGAGAGCCAAGCCTTTTTTTCTGCTCTCTGCCTGCAAAGATCACATGACCTTCCAGACAGTAAATTCTGTTTTCCAGACAAAGCTACCACTGCACATTGTTACATTTATTGCCTTTTGCAAATAAGTCCATCATGAGTCTCTGAACACTCTTGCAAAAATTCTGTTTTAAAGTGTTTGTGTGTGATCTGCTCTAACAAACCTTTCCCAATTTATCTCCCAAACACCTCTATGTACTCTGTTACAATAGCAGATTGCTTTCCCTTGAACCATTAATAAGACCTCGAGTGTGTTCTGACACTCCTTTCACTTCATTGCCATTTATTTGCTTTTAATTACTTTGCCATGATGGGATTTGAACTGGTGTTTCTGGATCATTGGAGCACTGTTTCTGAGCTATAACCAGTGTGCTTCCGAAGTGCCTGATCCATTATGGCGCCCCAGACCCTGATCTTGGGATACCCTTGCTCGAATTTTAATAGTAATGGAAATTATGGTTACTGCACAATCTCTGCTGATTTGTGGTTGAAAGAAGATTTGAAAAAGGAAATGAGAGCCAGGTTTGCTGACTTTATTGCTCTGGCCAGCTGACATGGGTTAATGTACTGTTCACAGGCATGCAATTTAAGGGAAAGCTGTTTGATTGTAGCTGAAACTTCTTTGGAAATCTTGTGTAACTGGACAGCAACAGGATGTTGGTTTTAAAGAGAAATGGTTGAGATGCCCGGATCTCTCACCAGTATGAGTCTTCACCTATGAGAGTCCTTGCCACAGCTCTGCAGTTGGCGGAGAGTGAACTGCAAATTGCCCTCACTCACCTTTGTATTTGTGGACCTCACTGCCTATTTGGTACGCAGATTCTGAACATTCAGACATCCAAGTGGAAAAGTCATTTTTGTTTTCTCTGATAATAGTTGTCAATTTACTTATTCAGTTGCCTTGTTTTGCGAGCCTGAGGTGAGATGTGAAATGGACAAAAGCTGATTCCTGTGAAGGGTTTTGTTGCTTTGGGATGGAAGGAGTGTGGAAAAGTACAATGCAAAACAGAGGTTTGGCTGGATTTGGGGTGTTATATGCCGTTTTGGTCGTACCATGACAGATTTGGAGGGGGTTCGGAAGATATTTTGCTGGATTAGAGGGTGGGACAAACTTAGTAAAAGGAAGGAGGTAATAGGTGGAGAAGGGAGGGAGGGCACAGCTGCAAGCAAGGGGAGGAGGGATGGCTAGGTGAATAGGGCAGGGGTTGGGAAGCTGAAGGAAATAAGACAGGAGGAAGGGAGGGGGAAATGAGAGCAGGTGAGCAGAAACTGCAAAAGTCCACGTGAATGTCATCTGGCTGGAAAATCGTATGTTCAGGCTGGGGAGAGGATGCAATTGAAATTAGTCTGTCTTGTTGAGGCAAAGTAAGGGCGAACCACTATGCATTCAATTACGCTCAAAATTCTTGATGCTGACCTTCTCCAAACCATAAATGTGCCCCTCCCTGAATTCTCTGTCATCCTCATTTGAATGCCTTCTACGTTACAAACTAATGTGTTGGGTCCTAGTATGATTGGGATCATCATGTGGGGACCTCGCAAGTGCCTGTGAACATCTGGCACTATTGTGGAGGCTGGACCAGTGAGGGAGTTTAGAGGTTGATTATTTCACTGAAGAGTCAGGGTACAGAATTGTGGGTAACTGGCTCAGATACGTTAAACATGATCTACCACCACAAAGCCATGCTGACTGTCCTTAATCAACCCATGCTGTCCAAATACCTATATATCCTGTCTCTCGGAACTCCTAATAATTTACCTAATACTGATGTCAGGCTCTTTGGCCTGTACTTACATGGTTTATTTTGGAGCCTTTTTTAAACAACGGGACAACATGAGCTACCATCCAATCCTCAGGCACCTCTCCTGTGGCTAAGGAGATTTTAAATGTATCAGCCAGGGCCACTGAAATTTCTACACTAGTCTCCTCCAAGGTCTGAGGGAATATCATTCAGCCCAGGTGATTTATCTACCTTTATTCGTTATAAGGCAGCAAGCACCACCTCCTCCTTAATCTCCATGTTCCATGACCCTTCTGTTTGTTTCCCTTCCTTCCTTATGCCAGTTTCCTGAGTAAATACTGATGCAAAAAAACTGTTTAAGATCTCCTCCATTTCCGTAAAGCTCCATACAGAGTTGACCACTCTGATCCTGTAGGGGACCAGTTTTGTCCCGTACTATCCTTTTACTGTTAATATACTTATAGAAACTGTTTGGGTTTACCTCCACATTATCTGCCAGAGCCACCTCATGTCTCCTCTTTGCCTTCCTGATTTCCTTCTTGAGTATTTTCTGTACTCTTCAAGTAGCTCATTAGTTCCATGTTGCCTATACTTGGTAAAGATCTCCCTCTTCTTAACTAGATCATCAATATCCCTTGAAAAGCAGACTCCCCTATGCCTGTTAACTTTAGATTTAATCCAAACAGGAATATGCAAACTCTTTACTCTCAAGATTTTGCCCTTGAAGGCCATTCACTTACTTAACTTAAATATTCCTTTGCTTTTTAAAGTGACCACAAATCCAGCTGTTTGGAATCAAATTTCCATGGAATGTCCGGAATGACTCTACTCCATCCGAATTTTGGCTCATGTCCTGCCTTCTCTTCCCTTCACCTGATGGGCACTGCTCTTGGGTTGTACATCAGTGAAATGCCTGGGAAAGTTTTCAGTGCAATGCACAAAATGCAAATTATCAATGTCTCTGAAACATGGTACATTTCAGGTTAGATTTTGTGGAACTGAGTCAGGTTGAGCAGTCGTACATTCTGTTCCTGACTTGGGATCTGATTCCCTCTGTTGCATTACTGCGAGTGAGCCCAGTGTGATAAATCTCGCCGTAAGCACAGAGGACTCATTGTCCATCGATATCGTTGCGACCTTGACAACCCAAATTTGTTGTCTACTTCCAGGCCTGGATAATTTATGTGGAATCGGTTACAGCTGAGAGGAATTTTGGTGCAGCAGAGATCTGGCATTTTGGCCCACTTTACCAAGATGGTCATTTGCTGAAACAGCTTAATTAAGTGAGCGAAGTGAATCATATAGGGTACGTTACCACAAGAGGAATGGGTTGGATGAATGCAGTCCATTACCCAATGAGCCTGAGGACACTGGTTTAAGGTGAGGGGAGAAAGGTTTCATAGCAGCCAAGGGGTATCTTTTTTCCACAGAGGTGGTGGGAATATGGAGTGTATGGCCAGAGGAGACGGTTGAGGCAGGCTCTATTGCAACATCTAAGAAATAAGATGGGTTTGGAGGGATATAGGTCAAACGCGCGCAAGTGGAACGTATGGTTGGGACATTTTGGTCGGCATGGGCAGGTTGGGCTGACAGGCCTGTTTTCTCACTGTATGACTGGGCATTAGTCCATGAACCGCTGACAAGCAATAACAACTTCATCAAGCACCAAGTAAATGTTTAAAGACTGCTGTAACATGGCAAATGAATGTGGCATGGATGGTGAACCCTCTGCACCTAGCACTGAGGACCAAAGTGAATTCCACCATTGTCACTTGGCAGCTGTGGGGGGGCCCGAGACCTGGGCAGTGGTCCATGTGTTCTAGGGCCTCTTCATGAACCTAGACTGCTGTGCAGCAAGCAGAGAACCTGTATTGGACAGTCATATGGGGGAGGAGGTGGTTCTCGGGACAGAGGGGATATTAGTTGGAGGCTGCAGGAGTACTGCTGATCACCAATGTGATGTGTAATATCTCTGGTCTTTGCAGTGTGTGTTGGAGACCAAGATATATTGCTGATGTTTCAGGCCTGAGCCCCTCTTCAAGGAATTACAAAGAATCATTGCAGACATTTTGGACCTGAGCCTTTCCTTGAAGAAGGACTCAGGACAGAAATGTTGGCAATATATCTTTGTCTCCTAAAGATGCTTAAAAGACCAGCTGAGTTCCTCCAGCATTTCGGTGCGTTTTCTGTACAGACAAAACCTCCCTGTGGTTTCTGTGGAAACTTCAATTCCAAACAATGAGTGATTTCAAACCTCTGGTTTATGGCCATACATGGTTGGCAAGAAACCATATCTTGATAAACTGCTTTGATGGAAAAGGCAAGCCGGATCATTGTTGATCCTTACAGTGTTTACCTTGTGAAGCCACTCAATCAGAGTGCTGCATAGAGTAAATAAAAGCTGTTATCAGGTGGTTTATTTGTTCTTTGAACTGGAGTCTGTACATTCTTTATAACTATGGGAGGGAGGTTTGGCAGAGAATTGCCCAGTCATTGTTTGACAGCTGTCTGAATGGAGCCTTATAGGCCAATCTCCAGAGGTCTTGAATCTCTTTATCTCTGTAACAAGTGCACCAGAAACATTTAGTGCTGACTCATCACCAGGATATTGCTGTTTATCGGCAATATGTTGAAATGACTGATCAGATTATCACTTGCTTGAAGATTATACAGAATGGGGAAAGGATATGTGCTGGGCTTGAGTTGCAAAAGGACTCGTAGGCATGAAGTAGAAGAAAAGGCTGGATACATTGGACTTTTTGTTACCTGGAACATAAGAGGTTAAGACCATAAGACATAGGAGCAGATCTATTGAGTCTGCTCCACCGTTCAGTCATGAGCTGAACCGTTTTCCCACTCAGCCCCACTGCCTGGCTGCCTTTCCATAATCTTTGATGCCCTGGCTAAATGGGAAGAAGCAAGATGGATGTTGTCTGTCACAACAGACTGGCCCATAAAATCTTCTACCAGTGAATACGAAGGCAGGAGGATCAATTGTTCATCTTCCAACGGCCAGGGTAGTTCCATCACTTTCCCATTGCAAGGATGTACTTCCTGATGGGATGGAGCTAAGCAGAGATTGAGAAGACTCGGCCTCTGTTGAGGAGGGTGAATGAAATGTGACACCATTTCACCTGCAGTTTTTTTATTGAGTGGAGGGTGAGAATGTGTTTCCTTAGTCTAGAACCAGGGGTCACCATCTTGGATGAAGTGGCAGGACGATGGGAATTTCTGCATTGAGTGTCATGAGGCAATGGAAGCTCAATTATTTTGGTTTGTTAGAAGCTGAAGTTGGTAAACTTTTGGATGTTTAGGGATTCAAAGGATTTGGGGTTAGTGGAGAGGAATGTCAGTCATAATCTTGGTAAGGGGCAGAATGGCCTATTTTATTACGTTACTATTTGTGAAAAGAGCTGTGAATGCAGCTCAACCCCTGCCCTTTCACCAGCTCTGTATGCACTACCCAGTGCCCTAGAAAAGCAGTCAACTTACAAAAGACTCGTCTTCTCCCTCCTCCTATCAGGAGGAAGATTTACTTGTGGGATATCACCCACTACCAGATTCGAGGGTAGTTGTTGACAGACTCACGCTAAGATGTGTTCGAACTGACCTCTCCCTGTAGCTTTGCTACCCTAACTGCTCACAAAGCAAGCTCTCTCACTGAACTTGAACGCACACTGATTAACTCCAAAAGTATCAGAACTGCCAGGCAAACTACCCCCCTTCCGCCCACCACTGAACTTGAGTGTAAGCTGTGCCTTAGAGTGCAGTGCTGGCATTGAGGATACCCCCCCCCCCCCCTGAAAACCTTGCTAAGTACATAAAGTAGCAGCTTGTTTAGAAGTGGTGCAGTTCAGTGCCTGCTTGGATGTACTAGTGACTTCATACACGACTATCTTCATATGGCTAAGATCGGCCATCACTCACAATGTTTACAAATACGCCCTCCCTTTTAAAGGGAAAATTACAAGCCTTTCTCCGAAAAGGCAGCAAATTTCCTGCAGCTCCAGATTACACCCTTTCCATAATGAGCTGTTTAGTATAGCTGATCTTTAAACATTCTCTGCTGTGGCTCTGATTTTCCCACCAAGACGCCTTCACAGTGTGCACTTGTATCTATGTGAAGGCAGTGGCTAGAATATTGCTTCACTCAGCCTTACACACAGATCAAGCTGAGGGAGTTGTGGTTCTTGGACCATGGTGGCATTTGCACTATACGTCTCAGTCTCCCTTGGCTGCTTGGATTTCTTCTCGCATGCCACAGATAAGCAGGTGGGTTGATTGGTTGCTGTAAACTGCCCCTGGTGGAGGTAGATGGTGGGGTGTTGATAAGAACGAGAGGCAGAATGGGGGGGGGGGGGTTGCAGGGAAATGTGGGGGGACTGGGATTGAGAACATAATAGGGGCAGCATCCAGCCCTTGAGCCTGGTCTGCCATTCTGTAAGATCATGGCTGTCCTGGCCATGGACTCAGCTCTACATATATGTGGGGTGCTGCCTCATGAAGGCAGCCATCCTAAAAGGACCCCACCACCCTGGTCGCAACCTTTTCTCATGGATAGCTAAAGGGGACATGCAGAGTCAGGCATCCAGAACTGCTGGAAAAAATCATCAATTCTGTGAAAGACACCCTTTGGTCTGCTTGAAACTTGTTGGTCTTTCAGCACGTGGCGATGTTGGTGTGGGAATGCTGCCAAGTGGTACATTCTAGGCCACTGGAGCATGTGCTGAGGGACACACTGAGGCTTGGCACAGCCAATGCAAGGCCTCTGGGAAAGGACCACAGCCTGCAGTCGTCCCATTTCTGGACATTGTACGACTGATACCAAGGGGGAAGGAAGCCTCTTAAACAGCTGAGTGGGGGGGGGGGGGGGGGGGAGTAACAACAAGGTGCCACAGTGGTGGTAAAGGTGTATATAGGAATGAATGTCCAGTGATGGAAATGAATGGATATGAAACTAAGGGTGGGAAGACACTTTTTTGTAAATAATAAATGTGAATAATGTCTACTTTTGGCTTAAAAAGATACACAAGCCTGAAGTTCAGCACCTCTGTGTTAAAGGCTATCAGTCTCTTGATCTTCCCAGTACTGGTCATTCGTAAAATACTCTGATACCACAAAATGGGCTGCCTCTATTATTGCGGCACCATTTTTTTCTTTGTTAACTGAATATTCAGCTTCTGTCTTCGTTTACTATTGTAGTTTTTGAACAAAGTAGTTGTTCATCTGCAGCAAGTACTAATTTCCCATAACCGGTCGGTACTTCACCTACTCCTCTAAATTCTATCAGTAGGCACTTTCAGGTGGCCAATTGCCCCGCATGTAAAGCCACATGTTTAAGCAATATGCAGCTGTTTTGAGGCCACCTGAATGTGCAGGAGGTGCTCTTGAGGTGAGCTACGTAACCCTCCTCCGAGAGGGAGAATCAGCTCAGTTCAGTGGCTCCCCCAGCCTCCTGAATGCAGCTGGCTGAAAGCGGATGTTAAAGGGTCAGGCTGCTGATCACAGCTGACCCTGGGCAGGAGCCAAAGTGGGCTCAGAGCCGCATCCTGTGCAGCTGTGTCCTTCAGGTGGCCAGTGTTGCGCTTTGAACGCTGCCACCTGAACGGCAATTTAAAGGGCCGCTTCTGCTTCAGGCGCATTCTTAGCGTAGAATTCACTTGAAAAAGCCTATTGTCTTAAATACCTTTAATGAGGTTCCCCCACCTCACTGTCATCTCCTCTCAACACAGCCTTCCTCTTCCCACCCTCCCTTCTCATCTTGACCACAAGGCCAGGCTTTATTCCAGAGACCTGACAGCCATGGCTTGTCCCTGACAGTTTGTCCTCCAACATCACAAACATTTCTACGACTGATTCCACCTACATTGAATTCGCCCATCGTTATTGAATGAAGACCTACCGGGACCCATGCCTGAAGAGGGCGCACAAAATCAGTGAACTGGTGCAGACTCGAAAGGCCAACGTGGCCTGTTTCCGCTCCGTAAATGGTTATATGAGGTGGCCTCTACTGCTTCCTTGGGCAGAAGAAAATTCCACAGATTCACTGCTCTCTGGGCGAAGTGGTTCCTCCTCGTCTGTCTGTCCTCTCCTCTTCTGAAGCTTGAGGCTGCGTCCTCTATTTCTGGTAGATTGATAGGATTGTTTGGAGAACTGGAACAGATTGAATAACTGTTCATGTGAGAAAATAGGTTGTGGTTATTATTAAAATTGAATATTTTCTAAAAAAAATTAACATTTGTTGTACTGAATTTTTGATCGATGAAATGTTTAGAAGTGGGAGCCATCAAATGCTTTGCAACTAATGATGTGTGGTCACAGCAGGAAAATGAGAGCCAATATGCACAGGAACTGCATTTACTAAACTGGAGACAGGAAGTGTGGGCTGAGAGCAGCTAAGTTTCATGGGATGCTTCAGAGCCGGGAGATGGGGACTCTGGCTACTGTTTCAGCTGCTAACTGGCTGTGAAGAAGTTGCAAGAGAAATGGTGACGTTCCATTCATTGCATGCTTGGAATCGATTTCTTTCCTTTATCTCTCGGCTGCAGCATTGACTGACTGCTACCAGGGCTTTGAATGATGAAATGAGCACCTGGACATTAATTTTCATGGTAATCTTGGAGATGATTTGAATTACATTTATACTTTGACTAATTTCTCCTCTGCACAGTTTAAGGGTCCAGTGAAAATACCATCCATTAAAATGTGACACTTTGAAGTACTCTGATTCCAACCGAAGGAGTTATCAAGCTGTTGGATAGTTGCAATGCATCAGGTGTTAGGTCTGCTTTGTTCATGAATGAGTGAGTCAAACACCAGACTGAGTCGAAATCAAGGTTCTTTGTTCTTTATTGCCGGATTGTAACACTTGCAACTAACAGTGTTAGTTGGAGAAGGCGCATTCTGCCGTTATCAGCAAGTGGTGTTTTTTATATACCTTAGGATACGTACTTAGTAAATGATCATACCATGAGATTGTCCAATGAATAAACTGTTGCTGTCCCTCTCTGCTAGCCTCCTGCACATCAATTTGTCATCCCCACTCTTATCTTGAGAGTACAAGGTCACAACTGCATCTTGTTACGGCCCAGCACTGGGTGACTCCTTCTACATTCCCAGCTCATGATGTTTTTACCTAACACAGGTCAGCAGTATAATGAGGTGGATAGTTGCTGTTTCAACTCAGAGGGAGAGAGTAGCTTTTCTTTCTGAATATTTAAGACTTTTATTCATACTTGTAATAATAGCAAAATACAAAAATCAATTTTTAGTGTCGGTTCCATTATACATGATGGTATAACCCCACCCCCAGCAAAGAATCACCAAATAAAGAAAAGAAAGAAATAATGTTAGAAAGAAAAGAAAGGAAACCTGGTTGCCAAGAAGATACTGACCACCACACGGTTCTAACCTTTTACATTTTTTGATTTCTTCCAAGGAGGTTAACGAGGTTCTCGAAGTTTAGGGAAAATATCTATAAATTCCCGCAATTTGTAAATACAGGCACCAAATTTTCAAAAATAGATATTTATTTCTTAAATTATAAATCATCTTCTCAAGGGGAACGCAACTATGCATTTCTGTGTTCCATCACTCCATACCAGATGAGAGTCCAATTTCCATGTTACTGCAATATATTTTCTTGTTACTGCCTAATGCAATCTTTACATATTCTTTTTGATATATAGTTAATTTCAATTTTGGTCTTATCCCTACAATATTACCTAATAAAAACATTGGATTTTGTGGAAATTTAGTGACCCATTGTTGAAAAAGTCTTATCTAATCATCACCTTTCTCACCTTTAAGGCCAACACTTTTTGTATAGTTGTTTCTACTAGTTTCCTAATAAGTCTGTTTTTCTCCCCCAAAGTTGCTTCTTTTTGATAGCCCATGCATCTGACGGGTCTTCTATTTTTTTTCTATTGTCCTGTACCTCCTCCATACCAGTCTCCACAGTTTTAACTCTTATTTATCCACACTGTCCAATTTATTTTGCATTTTATTCACAGTAGCAAAATATCTCCATTTGCCTATTTGAATTTTTTGTGTCTGCTCTAATTTCTTGCAGCTCTTTTAATAATTCAGCATTTGTACAAGCATCTTCTTGTAGTTTAAATTTCCTGTCTTTGGAAACGTTTACTTGCTTTATTTCTTTTTCCTCTTGATCTTCTTCCTCCATCTTCATCGCTGGCCTGTTATTCAGATAAATAAACTTCTTTGGGTTGTAAAAATTGATACTTGTTGGAGCTAGCAAAAACGCTGCTGGCTCCAGTGACATCTTGAAATTCTTCTGACCTTTCTTCTTCAATGACATCTCTGCGCAGAAGCGGCTGTGTTGGTGCTGTGGAGTATCTAACAGTCCCTGTCAGGGCCTGACTCACCCAGGGAGGAGCTCTTACCCCAACTCCCAAATCCATCAAAGTGGTAGGCCTTCTTTCTTGCTCTTGACGATGTTCTTGTTGCGTTCCTGATGGGCCAGCGAAATTCTTTCCTTTCTGAGGTGACATTGTCAGATCATTATAAAATAGTTCTTGAACAGTTTTCTACTGCTTTGGTTTAGAGTACTTTGCTTATTTAGCACTTTTATTTAACTAGTTCCCGGGAGAGTCAGATTTCCACTTCCTGACTCTACCCATCATGTGGCATCTCCCCAAGAGCAGCCTTTCCATTACACACTGACCCGCCTGCTCGCTTTGGTTGCACATTGTGTGGTTTGTAAGCTCGTGATGTGACCTATGTAACTTCACTCTTCTTGAGTTGGTGTGTGACAGTATTCCCTCTGTCAGCCTCCACCTATGAAGCTGACCAGATCCACAACCCCAGTCTTGATACACCCAGCAGAGCCAGTTTATGGACAGCTCAATGCTTTCCAGGTTCCAGTGCATCAACTTGCTGATCCTCGAGTTGTATTCTGGAATATGTTGGAAGAGGTTACACCCTTCACTAACACCACTTCTAACCTCAATTTGTGACAACTTCTAAGTCACAGTGCTGGTTGGAGTGTCCTAGATGGTGGATTTTAAACATTTGGGACTTGAGCCCTTTACAGATTCAACCTTTTTTTGGGTCCTAGATGCTTTGCCCTATTTTACATCCATTCCAGAAGCAAATATTCGAGATCTGCACATGTTGTAAGCTCCAGTTCCTGCTCACCATCGTGTCTGTTTTGCCATTCTCCTTTAGCCCCATCTGCTCATTTTCCTTTTCCTCCTTGTCTGCTTCCACCTATCTCCTTCCCCTCTCTAAACTTAATCCCTCTCCCTCCTGGCTCCATCTATCCACCATCCTTCACTCCTCCATGCCCTTGAGTCATCCTCACTATACTGGCAATCTTCCTTCTCCAGCCTTGGTCAAGATAGTGTTCAGACTCAAAATGTTGATAATTACACCCCCACCACCCCACCATAGCAGCTGTGTGACTGACTAGTTCCTCCAGATGTTGGAAATCTAAGAACTTGAAAGCCTCATTGAGTCAGACAGCATCTGTTGGGAGAGAACCAAAGTGAAAGGTCATCAACCAGGGAGTGAAAATGACCGATTCCAGCCAGTTAAACCTGTGCTCCTCAATTACACCCAAATTAACTTACATTGGCATACTTTTTTGAACGGTGGGAGGAAACTGGAGCTCAGACATGGAGAAAATATACAAACTCCTTCCAGACAGTGCTGGATTTGAACCTGGGCTGCAAGCATTGTAATAGTGTTGTGCCAACTGCTACGTTAACTGTGCCACCCATACAATTGGAGTGAGCAGAATCTGTGCTTCTGACGTGGAGTATTCTAATCACATCATGTTGCCAAGGTTGGCACAATCAGCCCAGAGATATTACAACTGTTCATCGGAAAGTGGTTTCAATAAGGAAGTTGTGTGGTTCAAAGTGTGCACCGTTGGCAAGATTTGCCAGTTGCTGAATGCACTGGTGGGTTCAAAATAAAATGAGGGTAATGTGCAAGGAAAGTATGAAATGCATCACCTATCATCTCTGTCCATGGCTCACAGCACCTGCAGAAGCTTTCGTGAGCCTTCTGCAATTTAATTATTCTGAGGGAACCATTTTTCTTCCAATGGGCTATTTATGGGAAGCACTGAATCTGTGAGGTGGCTGTAAGCCAGCTGGTTCCACTTGAAAGAAAGCACATGCCAGTGGTTTTAACTTGTAATTTTAGCTACCGTCCAGACATGAAGATTACTTCAGCTTAGTATTTCGAGCTACACTTCCCAGAATATAAATAACGTCGGACATATTTCTTGTTGAACTTCCAAGGCGTGCATTCGATAAGGGGATTGTGTGATAGTGTCATGTAAATGGTTAATACTTGCTAACTTCTGTTGGCAGACATATCCATCTAATTGGAAAGCCCACACAGTTGGCTGGGGGATCCATCTAATTGGAAAGCCCACACAGTTGGCTGGGGGCAGGCAGTGCCTCTAATGCCCTGGGAGGTGGAGTTATGAATCACTCTTTAAAGGTGTAGCCTGTCTTCATTGTGCCACTATAACATAGGTGGGAGATGCTCTTGGTTGTGTTTTCCAGTGGCCCTACTATACCCATTGGAGGGTAGGCACACTCCTTGAACTGAATCTGGACTGACAACATAGATGTCAAGGGAAACGGGATCAATTCTCTTCCTGAATTTGTGGTTGGGAACATCATTAACTTCCGACTAATATCTCTTCCATTTTTTTTTTTTAAAGCCCTTGGATGGAAAAGGAATGGTGTTGTGAGGTAGAGTGGATGAAAGCTGGGATAATTCTGTGCTTTGTTCACTGTTGGTGTGGTTAGGTGCAGTGTTGGTCTTGGGTTGGTGTTGGCATGTTGGCCCATCTTTGAAAGCTGTGTTCTTGCGATACACCGCAGCTCAAACCATGTCAAATGGGCTTGGCTCTTGATCCTCCAAAATATTCTGTATGGCATTTAAACTGGAGGCGGGAGAAGGTGTGCTTAAGGAGGCTTGCCCTGGAGTTACACTGAGGACCAGCTGTGGACAATGTCTAAGCTGTCCTGTGGGTAATATGACTGTCATTCTTAGCGAGCCTCTCAGTCATAGAGACCTACAGAATGGGTGGAAGGCTCTTCAGCCCAACATTTCCATGCTGACCAAGTTGTCTTCTGGAGCTCATCCCATTTTCCTGTGTTTGACCGAAATAACTCCAAACCTTTCCCATCCACAGACTGAACTTTTAATGCTGTAATTGTCCCCACCTCTATGCCAGCTTGTTCCACACACACACACCCACCACCTTCTGTGAGGGAAAATATGGCTCCTAGAGCCATATCCTGGGATAAATACTGTGACTATTCACCTTATCTATTACTGTCTTGATTGTAAATACTGGGATGAGGTCGCCCTATAATTAAAAAAATCAGATATTAAATTCAGAAAATGTATAAAAGGCTACACAGTTTAATACATTATTCAAGAGACTCCTGTATAAATCACAAGAAATGTGAAATGTCAGTTCCGTTTTCCTGACAGGTTGGTCATGTGATCAGTCATCCTCAGTTCTGCCATTCAGTGAGTTTCTGGCCAATCTGAACATAACGTTGGAGAAACACTAGAACTGCCCGTACTGAAATCAAAGTAAACTCAGAGGCTGGAGGGACATGGTTAGGCAGCATCTGAAGAGAAGTGGTTGGGTCCCTTCATTGAGATTATAACCTCAGCTCTCCATTCTACTCCACCTGAGGTAATGACTCCACCTCTCCTATATTGAAGGAGTTTGCTATCCTGGATCCACAACACCACCTCAAGTCAGGGATGCTCAACAACGCCTACACTCCCTAAGGAGGGCAAGGCTACCAGCCACCATCTTGACCACCTACAGGAGCACAACCCTGTCAGGTTGCATCATTGTGTGGTATGGTAGCTGCAAAGCATCAGACCAGAAATCAATGCAATGGATCATCAAAATGCCCAAGAAGTTATTGGAGTCTTCCTTTCCTCTTTTGATGACATTCACTGGGAGCATTGCTTAAATTGGGCGTAAAGAATTATTGAGGACCCTTTTTGTATGGTATCTTTGAGCCACTACCATCAGAAAGGAGATACAGGAGTATCAAAATCAGGATGACCAGGCTGGGAAATAACTTCTTCCCACAGGCTGTGAGATTGATGAACCATATCCTGTAACCAAGTAAATCATCCCAAAATATGGAGTACAGCCCCAGAGCCATCGTAAGTTAACCCTCTCATCCCCAGAATCATTCTCATAAACCTCTCTGGACCCTCTCCAACATCAGCACATCCTTCCTTGTATGCAGTCCTTTGTATACTCCAAATGTGGTTTGACCAATGCCTTGTAAAGCCTCAGCATTACATCTTTGCTGTTATATTCTAATCCTCTCAAAAGAAATGCTAACATGACATTTGCCTTCCTTACTACTGACTCAACCTGAAGGTTAACCTTTGGAGCTCCACTTTCTGAATTATCTCCCTGTATAGAAAATCGTCTACACCAGTGGTTCTCACCTTTTTCCCCCACTTTAAGTAATCCCTTATTAATCACAGCACCGATGGCATAGCTATTAAGGAACTTTTAAATTGACACATGAATATGGGGTGAATCGAGGTGTAGGGATCACAGGTAGGCAACACTAATCTGTTTGGCATGGATGTTGCATGCTGAAGGCCTGTTGCACCATTTGGCTTTCAATGTTCCTGTGCAAGGTGGCTTCTGAAGGAGAAGTACAGATGTTCAGTCTGAACAAGTGCAAAGAGGCACCTTTCCTCCTGATCAGAGGAAAGTTTCGGGAAGATGTCAGAGGTAAGGTTCTTACACAAAGGCTGGTGGTCGTGGAGGCTGGTACAATCCTTTCATACTGCAAACCCACAAAATAGGTGAGTAAGCGACTTCTGTTGTAGTACTGGGTGAGCAGTTCACACTGGGCCATGAATTCCCTAGTTCATGTGGATATCATAGATCTAAGTGGGGGGGGGGGGGCAACTTCCAGTGACGTCTTACGTACTCGCAGGGCAGTGAAATCTTAGTGGGAATGTCTAAAAGACCAAGGGTGGGAAAACACGCACAATTTAATAGGACATGCATGCTCAATGCATAAAAGACCATGGGAAAATCTACTGCAGTGGGCTTCTGACTGTTAAAACTTGGGACAAACACAGACCAGCTTGTCATTATTCCTGAATAACAACTATTTACAAGTACAGAACATTTACATTGTATTAGGTATTATAAATAACCTTGAGATGATTTAAAGCATGGCTCCGGTAGCCCTGCTGGCCACCGTGTGAAATATAACAGCACTGATATTAAAACTACCAGACTGACACAGGCACTGATGTCATCAATGATGCTCGGTTGAGTGGGTTGGCCATTCACACTGCAGCCACATCAACTTGGCAGGGCTCTGATACAACTCCTATCAAGAATCAGAGCCTGGTTGATTTTCCTCTTCCCCCACCCCACCAGATTGGGAGTGTTCACACTGCTGGGTAACCCACTAAATTGCCTGGTTCAACCCATGTTATTTGGCAGTGTAAAATGGGGTTTAGACAGGCACATGGATGCAAGAAAATTAGGGTTTTAGGTGGAAGATAGGGAAAGGTGAGATTGTTGTGGGGTAGGTTTACATAGGTTGGCACCACATTGTCAGTTGAAGGACCAGTAATGCTCTGTCTCTTAAAACATTGCCAAGCCAATGGAAATCTTTTTGAAATGCAAGCCAGATAAAGTGGAATAAAGAGGCAGGGTAGATCTCACAAGCAGCAGTGTATGGATGACCAAGGGTCAGCCATTCAGTTCCTCATCCCTGGAGCTGATTGTTTGCCCTTGTGTCCATTTCTTGCCTTTCTCTTCCCAAATGTCCTACCATGTCTGTCCTGAATATACTCAGTGACTGGACCTCCACAGATCTTATGGGAGGGGAGTTTGTGTTAGGGTGCAAAGAGTGCCTTGGACTGATGTTTGGGCTTTTCCTCCATTCCCTTTTGAAAGGCAATTGCTCTGACTGTGCCCTCAGCCCTACTCCAGATGGGCTGAAACATCTGGCATTGATTTGAAACTCCAGGGGTGCTTTTCAGGAGGTCAAGGTGCAGCACACTCACTGATGGGCAGTTCTGCTTCCATTTGCTGCAATTTTTGTTTCTGACTTGAAATATCTCACTTAAAGGAAATACATTTGTATCCCAGTTCATGGAAGGGAAGTTCCAGAGAGTTAATGAACTTTCTTTGTGGGAGAAAACAGGAAGACTGTCTACACTTTGGGCTTAGTCATGTAGCAAGAGAACTGGTAAACTATCTCTACTTTCTTGACATCTCTTTCCTCACCAATATCTCATTGCATTCCAATCTGTTCCCACCATTCCACATTAAAATTAGTGCTGAGGTGGAGTCTTAAGAAATCAGACTCTATCGTCAAGGACCCTCACCACCCTCTTCACACTGCTACCATCAGGAAGAAGGTACAGGAGCCTGAAGACGAACACCCAATGGCACAAGGGCAGCTTCTTCCCCTCCACCATCAGATTGCTGTATGGGCAATGAACCACAGACACTATCTCACTTTCTCTTTTTGCACTAATTTATTTATTCATTTTAAAATAATTTATTGCTTTAATATTTGTAACTAATGATGCTGCCGGAAACCAACAAATTTTGTGACCTATTCATGACAATAAATTCTGATTCGGGCATTTGGCACAGAAAAATCTAAATCATTGATGTATCTCTAATACAGCTGGCCTGGGTGCTCTTGACGGAGCTCCTGTAGAAAGTGGACAGGAAGGTGGCCAGTTGCTTTTCCCACCTCAGTCTACTCATAGATCTCTCTGCTATGCATTAAATTCCTCTGAAGATCCTGCTGCAGTTTGTGGCAACCATCTTCACTCTCAACAAAACCAGAGATTTTAGTGTCATCTGCAAACTTTCTAATCATGACATGTACATTTTCATTTAATTCATTGATATAGTTGACAAATAGTAATGGGATCAGCACTGAACCCTGTGGCACTCTGCTCGTCAGAGACCTCCAGTCCAAAACAAACAACCTTTCACCATCACACTCTTTCTTCCATGAAGCCAATTTTCTATCCGGTTTGTGATCTAACCTTGGATCCCATGTGATCTAACCTTAGATCCCATGTGATCTAACCTTTCAGAGCAGCCTACCATGCAGAATCTTATGGAAAGCCTTGCTGAAATCCACAACGTCTACAACTTTGCCTTTGTCAATCACCTTCACTACATCTTTAATAAACTTTATCATACTTGTGAGACATGACCTCCAAGTTATAAAACCGTGTTGACTATCCCTAATCAGCTTTTGTCCATCCAAATGAATATGCACATTGTCCCTCAAAATGCTTTCTCATTTAACAGCAGATGTTAGGCTCAATGGCATGTTGTCCCAGGGTTTCCCTAGGATAGAGGCATGACATTTGGTGCCCTCTAGCTGTCTGGCGCTTCTCCCTCATCGCTTCCTCCGCTGCTTCGCCAGTGTCTATCCTGTGGAAATATCAGTGGCTTACTCTGCTACCCATGGAGTGGCCAACAACCTGATTCAGCTTTCTCACCAACCCATTCTGTCTCGGGCCTGTCCATTGCAGAGCCACCTCAGCCCCACTGCCCTCTTCCTCCAGTTTTGGAGCTTAAGCCTAAGTGTGCCCAATAACCTGTCCTAGTCCAATCTTGAAGAAAAAGCCAAGTAGCCACCCCAATGCCTCTACTTCCTCAGAAGCTGAATGGATAATTCATCTAGCAAAAGAAAAGGGGAGATTTAAGTGTTTCACTCTCTCTAGGTGCAGAAAAAAAAACATTTGATAGATTGGAATGGGACTTCTTGTTTAAGGGGTTGGATAAATTTGGATTTGGATTGACTTTTTAAAATTGGATTAAGGCATTGTATAATCTGAAGGCTAAAGTAGTAGCCAATGGGCAAGTATCTGCACCATTCCATTTAACAAGGTCAAGTAGACAAGGATGTCCCTTATCTCCAGCTTTGTTTATTTTAGCATTGAACCACTTGCAGAAGAAATTTATAGTGATTTGGAAATTAGGGATGTAGAATTGGTCAAGAGCATAAAATCAGTTTATCTGCGGATGATGTTTTGATCTGTTTGACTGAACCTGAAACTTCTTTACAAAAATTGTATATTAAGTTGGAGGAATATGGTAAAATTTTGGGATATAAAATAAATTGGAATAAAAGTGAAATTATTGCCATTAATGGAAGGAGATTATACTCAATGCCAAAGGGATACCCAGTACAAATGGCCAAAAGATGGAGTTAAATATTTAGGAATTCGTGTGGATAATAGTTTGAAGAATCTATACAAATTTAACTATTTACCATTACTTTAAAAAGTTGATTTTTAAAAATGGATTAATTTATCTATAAACTTTAATAGGAAGAGTTAATTGTATGAAAATGAATGTATTTCCAAGAATATAGTATCTTTTCTAAACATTACCACTTTTAATACCTCAATTTTTTTCCAGAATTGAATAAATATATAAGGAAATTCATCTGGAAAGGTAAAATGTCAAGAGTCTCTATTAGAGAAATTAACATGGACATATGAATTAGGAGGCTTGCAACTTCCTAATTTCAAAAATTATTATTGATCAGCACAAATGAAATTTCCTGCATCTTTTTTTCGAAAGAGAAGAAAAATTGGCATCGGTTAAAATAGGAATGAACAAAATTGGAGAGTGAAAATAAAAAAATGTCTATGGGATTGTTATCGGCCCAGAGGATCCCAAAACCCAGCAGCAATAGAAATTCACCAAGACAAATGGTTATTTGAACAACAGTTACTTTTAATGATCGTTAAACATGAAAACAGGATCAAACTTTCTTATTACTATTAACTTAACCTAACCTAACTTAACCCCCTTCTAATTCTAAGCACAGTATGTAATATGTATACAGGTTCAGAAAAGTTCTTTAATTTACAGCTCAACCTCACTTCTCGCTCTTCCAAATTCACTGGTACCAAGCAATTCTTATACTGTGCACAGAATTTAACATGTATGAATCTTCAACAGGCTTTGGCGCATGACAGGTAAATGTTGCCACTCAGGAAAGTTCTTGTCGGTTTTCAGAGAGAGATTTGTTGCTCGTTGGACACAAATTGCTTCCTTCCCATCAGCCACTTCAGTGTCTTGCTGAAGAAACTTGCCGCATCAGGGTTTTCCAGATGATGACCTCTTTCTTTCAGGTTACCACAGAGTTCCTTTTTGTTTCCCTTATTTCAAGCGAAACATTATGCAGCTTTGAGCAGGCTGAACTAAGAACTCACAACAAATTTTCCAAATTGAGTTTTTCTGCCAGCTTGTCATGTTCCAGTCTCACCTGCTGCTACTGATCTGTAAAACTGAATTTTCTCTCTCTCTGAGAAAAGCCTGTTTGATGCTCTCTGCTTGCAAAAACCACATGACCTTCCTAGAACAGCAAACTGCATTCAGACTGCGGCACTGGACCTAATCTTTCGAATTTGTTCATCTGTTGCTTTCCAAAACAATAATCCATTACTCCACAGCATGTCCAATTAACATCCTACTTGTGAAGCCTCTATAGGCATCCTTCAAGGGCACTCAGAACCTGGACTGTCTGGCTTGAGCAAAGCTCTGGCATTTTAAATGAGATATGTGTTGAAGTGTTTGGATCTTTTTGTGACCTACACTAAAAAACCTTCCACAATTAATCTCCTTTAAAATATACCAATATACAATATAAAATATAGCATGATCTGTCACAAGATGCAAGATTGTTGGAGAAAAAATAACACCAATGTTGAAACATCTGATATGTGGAATAAAATTCTGAAATTGGTGTAAAAGGATATTTATCTCCTAAGACACCCTTGACTCAAAATTCCATTTTTTTAAAAAAGACAATCAATTTTTATATATTTGGTTTTGTAAGGGGATTATGAAGGTTGAAGACTAGTATGAAGGAGATCAACTAATGACATTGGAACAATTGAAAAGTAAATATGGAGTACCTCAAAATACTCTTATTACTTTCAGTTGAGAGCATATTTGAGAGATAAGTTGACACTGACTATGTTGTTGAATGTCTGTAATGAAGTAGAATTTTTTATTAGAAGAGGAATTGTTAAGAAATTTACCTGCAGTATATTTACTTTAATCAGGTACTCCTAAAGGTGGAGTCCATGAGTCTAGATAGAAGTGGGAATTAGATTTAAATGTTACATCTGATGAGCGAAGATGGGTGAACCTTTGAGACTGTATGACTAACACTATTAATGTAAGATGTAGACTAGTTCAATATAATTTCCTACATCAGTTATATCTTGCACCACAAAAATTGAATAGGTTGAAATCAGATTTATCAGATCAAATTTTCAGATATGGTGAAGAAAGAGGAACTTTTTGGTTGGAATTAGCAAACTTTTTGGAACAAGTTATAGGTGTCGTATTTCTGCAAAATCCAGATTTATTATTGAAGGAACAAGACCTAAATTAAAATGATCAATATACCAATTAGAGTTGATTAAAATCACATTAGCAGTGGCAAGAAAATGATTTGCAGTTTCTGGGAAATCAGACATGGATTTGAATATGGCACGATGGAATGCAAGAATTTGTATCCCTTTAGAAAAAAATACATATAATTTAAGAAATAAATGCTGTGTTTCTGCATATTTGGCATTCACATACCCAATTTTAGGTTTAAATTTATAATGTTAGGGTTCCTGTACCTCTGAACCCATGAGAAATCTCCTCTAGAATATATTAAAAGGTTTTGATAAAGTAGACATGTTGGAGGATATTCCTCTGCAATCCTGAAAGTATTTCCTTTTTCTTTTTATTTAATATATTTTTACTTTTAGAGTGATTGTTCTGAGGGTGGGGGAAGTACGGTTTATGGGTGGGGGGGGATATATATTACATTTGATCATACATGTTTGAAAATTTTAACTAAAATATTCAAAAAAAGGAAGCTAAGCTTAAGGGAATTGACAGGCTAGATGCAGGAAGATTGTTCCCAATGTTGAGCAAGTCTAGAACCAGGGGTCACAGTTTAAGGATAAAGGGGAAGTCCTTTAGGACTGAGATGGGGAAGAATTTTTTCATTCAGAGGGTGGTGAATTTATGGAATTCTCAGCCACAGGAAGTGATTGAGGCTATAAATATATAGCTATATTTAAGAGAGAGTTAGATTTAGTACTTGTGACTAGGGGGATCAGGGGGTATGGAGAGAGAGAGAGCTGGAACAGGGTACTGAGTGGATGATCAGTCATGATCAAAATGAATGGTGGTGTAGGCTTGAAGGGCCAAATGGCCTACTCCTACATTTATTTTCTGTTTCTATGTTAATGGATTTCAGCGTGTCCCCAATGACTTAACATGGAAAGTATCCTAGTAGATTCATCACAGCTTGGGATAGAAATATCTTTGCCCAAGACTGAGAAATGGCAAAGGGTTGAGAATGTGCCTCAGACCATCGCACTCTCCCCACCCCTTCATTATCTACTCACTTCTTGTTGTCTTGTAAAAGCAGCCAATGTAATAAAACCCCATTTCAACCCAGTCTAACAGGTCGTCGCTAACATTCATTCAGCCATGTAAGGAGCACAACTTGCAAAGTATGGGATTACACTCAAAAGGAAGATCATTTAGCACCAATCAAGGGCAGAGTGAAAGCCCTGTTATGTAGTTCATTCAGGAGCCTGATGGCTGCAGGGAAGAAATGGTCTTTAATCCTGTCACATTCTTGAGCTTTCTCCCTGTTGGGAAGAGGGAGAAGAGTGTGTGTCCACAGTGTGATGAGCCCTTTAGTGTGTTTCCCAGGCAGAGGGAGATGTAGATGGAATCTGTGGAGGGGAGGTAAGTTTGCGTGATGTTCTGAGCTTCATTCGCCGCCTGTTGCAGCTTCTTGAGCAGAGCAGCTCTTGTCCCCCGCTCTGATGCATGCAGCAAGCACCTGTAAGTTGTTGAGGGACTGGGGGGGAGGGCGCGGAGGAGGACATGCTGAACTTCCTTACTCTTCTAAGAAAGTAAAGGCATTAGCACTTTTGTGACCACCACCTCAACATCTTTGTCTTAGATCAGGTCACCAGAGATGGCTATTCCTAGGAACTTCAGTGCCATTGATGGGGGACAAGGGTGTGGTCTCTCCCCCCCTCTTCTGAAGTCAGTGATCATCTTCTTTGCCTTATTGATGCAAGAGGTTGTTATCTTGGCACCATGCCACCAGACTTTGTCTCTTCCCTATCTTCAGTCTCCTCAGTATTTGATACTTAGCGCACTGCTTTGGTGCTGTCTGTGAATGTCTACATAAAGTTGGAATGGTATTTAGCTCTACAATGGAGGGTGTAGAGGGAATATAGCAAGGGGTCGAGTACATATCCTTGAGGAGCAATGGTGTTGAGTGTGATTGTGGAGGAGAAGAAACTCATCCTCACTGATATCTGTTCGACTGGAAGTCATGGATTAAGTTGCAGAGAGGGGAACCGAGGCCCAGTTCCTGAAGTTTGGGGATGAGTTTGAGGGCAATGATGATATTGAAGGGGAAGCTGTAGTCTATGGACAGTGGTCTGATGAGCGTGTCCTTTGGATCTTGATGTTCTGGGGCTAAGTGGAAAGTCGGAGCCGGTGACTGCCGTAGATCTGTTTTGGAGAATGGTAAATTAGTGGCTGAGCGGTTTGAGTTGGGGGGGAGGGGGAGGGGAGGATGACAATTGTGATGTTTGAATGGCCCCATGTACTATTTCTGCTCCCTTTGCCCACCACAACTGAGATGCCTTGAGTTGTTGGGGTCCCAATCACCCAAATCTCCTCCCTGAACCTTTCTATCAGCATCTTCTGGCTCCTGAATTGAAGTAATCCCCACAGTACAATTATAGACCAAAGGCCTCCAATTGTGGCTTCTGTATCAAGCAAGTGAAACACAAACCAGCCAGATATAGTTCAGGTGAGGAGTTCACTGGGCCTTGTTGCTAAACAATCGAGAGTAATGACAAGTGTAATTATTTTTAAACTTGGGATAATATCCTGGCTTTTAACTTTGATACCCTTCCTCGTCCAGTTATATATTGGGCAGAGAACTAAATGGTTTGGTTCCTCCTGACTATCAACTAATCACATCCACAATCTGTCAGTGAAATCTCCTCTCTTCTCACAGAAGCTCAAGCCTTTCTATTTAGGAGAGATTTCTGTGCCTTTCCCCAGATTTGAGTGACACACATACACCTGTGGGTTTTGTACTGCATCTGGGAATGGTTGAAAAGTCAGAGGGGGAGAAGAACGTATGACAGGGGTGTGGTGGGTGTTTTGTGGCTGGTTTGTGGTCAATACAGGCATGTGGGCTGAAGGGCCTATTCTATTCCTGTACTGTTCAACCTATTAGATCACTTCTCAGATCAAACAGATGCGTTGCATTGAGTGAAGTCTTGGTGTGTGTGAGCTTGGAGGGCAGTGGGGTGTGTGGTGTCGCTAAAGTAAATGTCTACCTTTGAGTTGGTTGTGGGACAGAGCTGGGAGATTTCTATTTCTCTTCTGTCTGATGGACAGGGGCTTTAACCTATCTGCTTTAATGTGCCCATACTGGAGTCAGTCAAAGTCTGATAATTTGAGCTACCTCCTAAAAATGAATTCATGGCCAGTGTCCTATTTTTACATACTCTGTGAAGCCTTCTGAATCTTCAATCCAAAGCAATGATTGGAACTTCCAGGTGTGCTCAGCTGTTTCTGGATCTTACCTTCCCGCTGGGCCATTTTAGAAGTCCTCATTCTCTTGGCTGTTTTCCCTCTCCAATGCGAACTCCCTCTGGATAGCCTTTCCTCCTAGTAAGTCTCCACTCATTTGCTGGTCATCTCCTCCCCATGGTGACAAGGTGCACAGACCCTTCCCTGGGATGACATGTGGATGCTATTTCTGCTCTGCAGGTGGTGTCTCCCCGACCCACCCACCCACACCCACACACACTGATAAGCCAGTGACTTCCTGGCATTGTCATCTGGGCATATTCTTACTAGAGCATTAATTTTACTGCTTAAATTTTTGGTCATTTGATTATTGTTCCTGTGTTAGCATTTCTTCAAATTCTGTTTAATTGAATTTCGTGTTTAATACAGATTGATAAATTGCGTCATTTAGATTTGAGAGCGTTGCTGTTCTTCTCTTGATGGGTCCCAGGGAATTCTTTCATCTGGAATAACATTAGAGAATCATTGATTTTCAATTGCTTCGTTTGAGTCTAAAACTTGCCAATAACAAAGAAATGAAAGCAATGCCTTTTCACCTAAAACTTTAAACCTCTGTACTTCAAGCTCCCATCCATCAGTTAAAATGGAACAATTCTTTAAGACTGGTGCAAGCTTTCATGAGCTTTCTCCCCAGTGTGTCTAGGGAGTCCTTTCCCAGGCAGCTGGAGATGGGAATTGTCGATGGAGGGGGAAAGAGGTTTACATCCTGTTCTGAGCAGCCTTCACTGTCCTCCGCTGCTTCAAATCCTGAGCAGAGCAGCTCTCGTCCCACGCTGTGCTGCAGGAAGTCTGCTTTCGATGGTAATGTTTTCCCAGAGGCTGGGTTAGTGCCCCCAGCCTGGGAAACATGCACAGTAATGGGCTGAGGCTAGTGACGACTGCCTGGTCTTTTCCTGTGCTCTGGCCACTGCTGGCTTATCAGCCTTGGGTTTGCCATGACCTATGCCTCCACCTTGGAGCCAGTGAGGTTTGTAATCTGTGGTCTGTGTCTATTCTTGAATCAGTTGTCAGATCGAATGTATTTGTGGCCCTGACCCTATGTGTACTGGTAAAATAATGACTCCATTAGTCCCAGCCTTCCGTCACTGCACCATTCTCCTTTCCTTAGCTCCCACAAGCAACTCATTGGCATAAATCCACAGAACAAACGAGACCTTGGCTCCAGCACTCCTGCTCTTATCTTGATTTATTAAGCCATTGACCCCATTTCACCCAGTGACACAGACATTCATTAAAGACGTGAACCTAGCTCGGACCATCGCACTCGCCACTCTGCACCCACAACGGATCCATCTGTACTTCTGGATCTGCATGGATATGTTGGGCCGAAGGGCCTGTTTTCATGCTTTGAAACAGGCTCACTTCTTTCATGTGCCCAGCCACACCTCGCCCACCTTCACTCAGGGTAATTTTCAGTAGCCAGCTATGGGGGACGAAGCCAGAGAGCCAAGGGTCACAGAACATGTCAACTCCGCACAGGACAAGATGGAAACTGGCTCAATAGAACTATAGCACCAGTACTACTTGCTGTGCCAACTTGCTCCGCCTTCCTCTGCTCCCTCCTCTGCTCTCTCTTTTCCCCCCTCCCCCCGTGCTCTCTCTCTGGCCCCCTTGTGCTTTCTCTCTCCCTCTCTCTCTCTCCTCCCCTGGCCAATGTAGTATGACACACACTTTCTTAAATAGCAGCTCTTACAGGAAGGAGAGGGATTAGATTAGCATCAACAATATTTCCCTTTGGCTGACTGAGAGCTTTGGTTAGCGAAACTGCAGTTCACAGAATGTGCCTGGAATTTTGTCAGAGCTCAATGAATGAAACTGTTCTGAACACTTTGATTGTTGAACTGCTCTCCAATGTTATGACATTTCCTTTTTTGCTGTAGAGCTTCTATTTCTGAAACACTTTCCAAATGTAGAAACTATACCCCAAAGTGTTATTGGGAACATGTGCTTGGAAACTGGGGTAGACCATTCAGCCCTTCGAACCGGGTCCCCAATTCAATAATATCAGATTGATCTGTTCGGAACCTCAACACATGTTCCTGTCTCCCAACCATGACCTTTTTTTTTAAGATGTCGAGCACAATAACAGGCCCTTCCTGCCTACAAGTCTGTGCCCCCTCAAGTACTCCAGATAACTTTCAACCCCCATATGTTTTAAAGGGTGGGAAGAAAACTGCGTGCCCAGAGGAAACCCTCGTAGACACAAAAATTCCTTCTAGCACTACATCCTAATCCAGGCTGCTGGCACTGTAATATCATTGTGCACACCGCTTTGCTAACCATCATCAGTTGGGAAAGAGCTCCAAAGACACTCGACTCACTTAGAGAAAAGCTAATTTCTTCCTTGTTTTAAATGTTGATTCCCTATTTTATTATGGTAACTGTGACCCCCTCTGTCCCAGTTCAAGATTCTCCTACAGAAGGAAGCTCCTCGGGATCTCCTGTTGCAGTCAAGTCCCCCTCCTAACCCCCAGCAGATACAAGCCTAACGTGTCCGACCTTTCCTCGTCTCCCTCCCCTTGCCATGGCAGGTATTAATCCAGTAAACCTTTTCTGAGCTGCGTACATTTCCATGAGAATACAAGGCTGGTGAGAAGGTGTACACTCTTTTTTCCATCTGTTTCTCTCCACCAATCCTGACTGCTGAATTATTCCATGATTTTGCATTGAAGACTCGTGTACGGAGTAATATCCCATTTTCCATTTTGATAAATCTGTTGCTTGAGGGAATGGTCACGCTGCATTTTTTAAAAAGCTTCTATTAGCTCTCCCTTTCTGCAGGGTTAAAGCTGTGGAGCTGCCAGTATTTCACAGATAACTGATTGTTCAGTTCTTACTTTGGATTTCTGCTGTGCTTTTGTTCATGGTGGGAGGGAAGTGTTGGGACGGCCTGGATGTGGTGCTGATGTATACAGAACCACAGCCCACTGCTCAGTCATGGAGACACAGCCCTTCAGCAACAGGCCCTTCAACCCACCATGCAATGCTGACCCTTTCCCATCTGCAACATTATGGGTGTATCCTTCCATCTCTTGCCCTTTAAGTGTCTTCTAAACATTTTGAGCAAACGATTTGTGTCTGATATTCCCCCCCCCCGACCCCACCACCATTTCTGGCAGTGAGTTTCAGATACCATTCTGTATAATTAAAATCTTTAAAACTCTTTCCTCTGCCCTCTTGTTTCTCACCCCCTTACTTCCTTTCTTCCCTTTTCTTTCCCTTCTTTAGTTCTTTCTTGTACGTTATTTTATACATACATTATATGCAGTTTGTCATCGTTCTTTGTTCTTGTTACATCTCTTCATCTCTCCTTCTGTCCTGCAGGCATTCTGCAAATTCTCGTGCTTTCTCTGGATCTGAGAACAGTCTGTTTTGCTGCCCCAGGATAAATATTTTAAGCACAGCTGGATATCAACATAAATTTATAGCCTTTTTTCATAGGATTAATTTTGCTGTGTTAAACTCCTTCCTCTTCTTTAGGAATTCAAAACTTCTGTCTGGGTAAAAAAAATATTTTTTGACCCTTGTATTCCAAAGGTTTTTTGTCTTCTCTAATTTTATTCCTTGCCCTCTCCAGTATATTTTCTCTTGATGTGTATCTCAGAAATTTTACTAAAACAGATTTTGGTTTTTGTTGTGTCTGTGGTTTCTGGGCTAGTGTTCTGTGTGCCCTTTCTATTTCCATTCCTTCCTCTATTTCTGGCATTCCTAGGACCTTTCGGATCCAGTCTTTTATAAATTCTTTCATATTTGTGCCACCTTCATCATCCTGTAGGCCCACTATCTTTGTTTTTTTGCCTACTATAGTTTTCCATTAATATCCATCTTCTGTGCTAACAACTCTTGTGTCTCTTTAACTTTTTTGTCACTGTCTTCCAGTTTTCTTAAGTCGTTCACTTCCATTTCTAAAGTCGTTTCTCGTTCTTCCACATTTTCTAATCTTTTCCCTATTTCTGTCATGACCAGCTCTATTCTACTCACTTTTTCTTCTGTACTTTTCATTTCACTAAATTCTCATGTCAACTATTCTTTTAATGCTTTCATTTGTTCTTGAAAATTTTTTTAATCTATATTCTGTCCATCTATTTTACCTTCTATTCCTCTGTGCAGAGCTTGGTCTTCTTCCTCCTTTTCTTCTGTGTCTGCACCTGTGTTTGTGTCTTCTATTTCTCTTCCTTGTATCTGTGTCTCTTCTGACTTTCATGTTGAGCTGCTTGCCTCACTTTGCTGGGTGTCTTCTTGCATGGCTTGCTTTTGGTCCTCCTCTTCTGGGCTACTCATCTGTTGGGCCTCCTGCTGCTGCTCTTCTTTCCTATCACTCCCTTTCCTGTCGCTTTCCTCTTCCAGCTGAGAGCCTTGATGTCAGGCATCCCTCAGCTGGGTCCCCCTCTGCAGTTGTTCGCTTCTGTTTGGCTCAGAGAGCCATTTTTGCAGTCCAGCGGTCAGGAGGTCGCGACTCTGTGGGGTCGTCACCAACCTTGGGGAGCAGGCTCTTTTCTCTATGACGGCTCCCTCTTCATGCAGGTAAGGCCTTCTCTTTTCTCTTCCGGTGTCTTTTCTTTTTTTCCCCGTTGTTTTTACTTTTTCCTTCTTGGGTGCCATTTTCTGTCTTTTCTCCATAACTTTATCTTTTATTTGTTGTGTTTTGTGTTTCTTGAACTTTGTATTTTCTTCACTTTATTTCTTCTTTTCTGGAGAGGCTGGTATTCTCCTACCGGCCACTACTCCTTCTCATGACCCCTTCCTGTCCACTTGTTTTTGATGTTCCTATCATCACACAACATTGTCAGCTTCCAGTTGGATAATCCATTGGCCTCCTTCACTCAGGGAGCACTAGCCCTGCCTGTCTGATTTATCCCCATAACTGATCCAGGTTTTTCCCCCTCTGCACCCTCTCCATTACAGTCACAACCTTTCTACCAGGCACCATTCACTTTCAAACATTGGGTTGTCGACTGTCCAGGTGGAATATGAGGTGTTGTTCCTCTGGTTTATGTTGGCCAGTACTCATTTGAATTTAGGAGAATAAGGGGGAATCTCATTGAAACATATGAATGTTGAAAAAGGTGTGGACAGAGTAGATGTAGAAAGGTTGTTTTCCATGGTGGGAGAGTCTGAAATAAGTGGGCACAACCTCAGGATTGAAAGGTGTCCATTTCGTGCAGAGATGTGGAGGAATCTCTTCAGCCAGAGGCAAAAAATTTGTGGGAAATAAATAGGTTAAAAAAAAATGAAAGTATCAAATAGGCACCCTCAAGGGGTTAGTTTGTCATTCACGCAAAAGGCAATCTCAAGTAATCAGCAACTTATCTGGAAATCCCCATAGGTACCGGATACTGGGGTTTTTGCTATATTTAAGGCAGAAATTGATAGGTTCTTGATTAGCCAGGGCATCAAAGGTTATGGGGAAAAGGCTGGGGAGTGGGGCTGAGTGGGAGAATGGATCAGCTCATGACTAAATTGCAGGGCAGTCTCGATGGGCTGAATGGCCTATTTCTGCTCCTATGTCTTGTGGACTGCGGCAAAGAATGGACTGATCAGGATGGAAAGTTGAAATGGTATGCAACTGGGTTCTTCATGGATGTAAATTTCTGAATACTGTATATTTTGGCTTATAAGTCGAGTCGTGAAACGTTAAATTTCTCAAAAATGGTGGGGGTGGGGTGGGGGGATGGTTGTCAATTTATAAGCCGGATATAGTTTTGAGACCTTAAATTCACCAAAATATAAACAGATTGACATTAATTTGGCTGTAAGGAAGCACCTCTCCACTGCCGGTGCCGCCACTCCTGACACCTCCCCACTGGGGCGCTGCCATAACTGCTCCTACCTGGGACTCTGAGGTCGCCATTGCCACTCCTGCCTAATAGGCCAAGGTTTCTGCTCCTGCCTGGAGCATGATTACGCTGCTCCATCTCTGTGGGCTGTCATCATTGCTGTCTGTTAGGCCAAGATTTTTGAACTTAATTAATTTACAGCTTTGTTACTTGTGATTGGGATGTTTTAAACATTTTTGGGTTGTTCCTGGGAGGTATGGACAGCCCAAAAAATGTGGGTCGACTTGTACGCCGAAATATACGGTATACTGTGAACACATTTTTTGTCAAGGTCCCTATTTGCTAATTAACCCAGACTCCCCTGCATTCCTTCAATGTCGAATTGTAGAAACATTCAGCACAGAAGATTTTTTTCTGCCATGCTGAATTGTTTCTTGGCCAACTTTACTAAATATATACCTCATCTCAGTGAACATTGTGTAAATGGTGTTTTACCGTTCACCCCTTAGAAATGCATGTCATCGTTCTATTTATGTGCTTGTGGCAAGCAAGAACTTATCAAGATTGAAAAGAATTATTTAGTGGGGCCCTCTGGGGAAGAATTCCTGTGAGAGGACGTGCTTTCGGTGTGAAGAAGGTTTTGTGTCCACAAGCTGAATTTGTATTGGAGTTTAAAGAAACACAAATGCTGTAGACACTGGAATCTTGAGCAGAGAACTGCTGGAGTAACTGTGTGTCGGTCAGCATCCGTGGGGAGAAATAATCTGTCAACGTTTCAGGTCAGCACCCCTTTATGAAGACTTAATCCTGATCTGAAACGTTGGACCATTTCTACCCACAGAAGCTGTCTGATCTGTTGAGTCCCTCCGGCCATTCCTTGCATGTGTTGGAGTTTGTAGGTTCCCACAAATGGTTGGGAGGGGAGAGGGGGGGGGGAAGAAAAATGTTGCCGATTTCTGTAATGACAGGAGCATCACTTCTGATTGAAGTGTGACAGTTCCCACTGGCTGTTGTTGTTTTCTATCTCTCTTCATTGTGTCACTGCAGGAAATGCATGTTTGGAAAGATTTTACTTCAAACGTTACCGGACCCCACACATCTGGCAACCTCTTGGTGCCTTCGAGTCCTGAGACTGGTTTGCTGTGTGTTTGTGTGTTGTATGTAAATTTAATTGGATGGAATAATCGTTAAAGCATTTATATAATTAGAGTTATTGTCATAAAGTCTTGCTGCAGCTTCTAAATGCATAAAACATGCAACATATAAGAGAAAAAAGATAATACTAAAGGAAGAGAAAATGTTTTAATAAATATTCATAGTTCTAGTGCAAAAAAAAGTGAGTGAATAGTGCCGACAGATCTTTTGGTGGTTCGAGAGTAGTTTATGGTTAGGGAAGGTGAGAGAGTTTCAAGAGTCTGCTAGCTGTTGGAAAGGAATTGTTTTGAACCAAGAAGTGCTGGTTTTCAGGCTTCTGTACTTTCTGGCAGTGTGAACAAGGAGATGCAGGTCCTTTATGATGTTGGTTGCCCTTTTCAGGCGGTGCCTCACATAGATGTCTGCAATGAGTGGGAGGTTGGTGCCTGTGTGGAGTGTGGCTTGCCTCTTCCTGCAACCTCCTGCGTTCCTGGTGCTCAAGTTTCAGAACTAATCAATGTAGTCAGGATAAGCACTTAGCGGTAGCAAACCAAGGAGATGATTGTGGACTTCAGGAGGAAGTCAGGGGAACACGACCCAGTTCTTAGAGGGCTCAGCAGTGGAGAGGGTCAAGAACTTCAAATTCCTGGGTGTCAATATCTCCGAGTATTTGTCCAGGAGGCTCTATGTCGATGCAATCATTAAGCAGGCTCGCCAGCGGCTGTACCTTGTGAGGTGTTTGAGGAGATTTGGTACGTCCCCGAAGACTCTCAAAAACCTATACAGATGTACCATGGAGAGCATCCTGGCTGGTTGCATCACTCTTTGGTACGTAGATGCCAACTCTCAGGACAAGTAAAAACTGCCTGTGACATCACGGGCACCAGCCTTTACTCCATCGAGAACATCTACAAGAAGTGATGTAAGAAAGCACCACCACCAAGGACCCTCACCACCACCAAGGACCCTCACCACCACCAAGGACCCTCACCACCACCAAGGACCCTCACCACCACCAAGGACCCTCACCACCACCAAGGACCCTCACCACCACCAAGGACCCTCACCACCACCAAGGACCCTCACCACCACCAAGGACCCTCACCACCACCAAGGACCCTCACCACCACCAAGGACCCTCACCACCACCAAGGACCCTCACCACCACCAAGGACCCTCACCACCACCAAGGACCCTCACCACCACCAAGGACCCTCACCACCACCAAGGACCCTCACCACCACCAAGGACCCTCACCACCACCAAGGACCCTCACCACCACCAAGGACCCTCACCACCACCAAGGACCCTCACCACCACCAAGGACCCTCACCACCACCAAGGACCCTCACCACCACCAAGGACCCTCACCACCACCAAGGACCCTCACCACCACCAAGGACCCTCACCACCACCAAGGACCCTCACCACCACCAAGGACCCTCACCACCACCAAGGACCCTCACCACCACCAAGGACCCTCACCACCACCAAGGACCCTCACCACCACCAAGGGCCCTCACCACCACCAAGGACCCTCACCACCACCAAGGACCCTCACCACCACCAAGGACCCTCACCACCACCAAGGACCCTCACCACCACCAAGGACCCTCACCACCACCAAGGACCCTCACCACCACCAAGGACCCTCACCACCACCAAGGACCCTCACCACCACCAAGGACCCTCACCACCACCAAGGACCCTCACCACCACCAAGGACCCTCACCACCACCAAGGACCCTCACCACCACCAAGGACCCTCACCACCACCAAGGACCCTCACCACCACCAAGGACCCTCACCACCACCAAGGACCCTCACCACCACCAAGGACCCTCACCACCACCAAGGACCCTCACCACCACCAAGGACCCTCACCACCACCAAGGACCCTCACCACCACCAAGGACCCTCACCACCACCAAGGACCCTCACCACCACCAAGGACCCTCACCACCACCAAGGACCCTCACCACCACCAAGGGCCCTCACCACCACCAAGGACCCTCACCACCACCAAGGACCCTCACCACCACCAAGGACCCTCACCACCACCAAGGACCCTCACCACCACCAAGGACCCTCACCACCACCAAGGACCCTCACCACCACCAAGGACCCTCACCACCACCAAGGACCCTCACCACCACCAAGGACCCTCACCACCACCAAGGACCCTCACCACCACCAAGGACCCTCACCACCACCAAGGACCCTCACCACCACCAAGGACCCTCACCACCACCAAGGACCCTCACCACCACCAAGGACCCTCACCACCACCAAGGACCCTCACCACCACCAAGGACCCTCACCACCACCAAGGACCCTCACCACCACCAAGGACCCTCACCACCACCAAGGACCCTCACCACCACCAAGGACCCTCACCACCACCAAGGACCCTCACCACCACCAAGGACCCTCACCACCACCAAGGACCCTCACCACCACCAAGGACCCTCACCACCACCAAGGACCCTCACCACCACCAAGGACCCTCACCACCACCAAGGACCCTCACCACCACCAAGGACCCTCACCACCACCAAGGACCCTCACCACCACCAAGGACCCTCACCACCACCAAGGACCCTCACCACCACCAAGGACCCTCACCACCACCAAGGACCCTCACCACCACCAAGGGCCCTCACCACCACCAAGGGCCCTCACCACCACCAAGGACCCTCACCACCACCAAGGACCCTCACCACCACCAAGGACCCTCACCACCACCAAGGACCCTCACCACCACCAAGGACCCTCACCACCACCAAGGACCCTCACCACCACCAAGGACCCTCACCACCACCAAGGACCCTCACCACCACCAAGGACCCTCACCACCACCAAGGACCCTCACCACCACCAAGGACCCTCACCACCACCAAGGACCCTCACCACCACCAAGGACCCTCACCACCACCAAGGACCCTCACCACCACCAAGGACCCTCACCACCACCAAGGACCCTCACCACCACCAAGGACCCTCACCACCACCAAGGACCCTCACCACCACCAAGGACCCTCACCACCACCAAGGACCCTCACCACCACCAAGGACCCTCACCACCACCAAGGACCCTCACCACCACCAAGGACCCTCACCACCACCAAGGACCCTCACCACCACCAAGGACCCTCACCACCACCAAGGACCCTCACCACCACCAAGGACCCTCACCACCACCAAGGACCCTCACCACCACCAAGGACCCTCACCACCACCAAGGGCCCTCACCACCACCAAGGGCCCTCACCACCACCAAGGGCCCTCACCACCACCAAGGGCCCTCACCACCACCAAGGGCCCTCACCACCACCAAGGGCCCTCACCACCACCAAGGGCCCTCACCACCACCAAGGACCCTCACCACCACCAAGGACCCTCACCACCACCAAGGACCCTCACCACCACCAAGGACCCTCACCACCACCAAGGACCCTCACCACCACCAAGGACCCTCACCACCACCAAGGACCCTCACCACCACCAAGGACCCTCACCACCACCAAGGACCCTCACCACCACCAAGGACCCTCACCACCACCAAGGACCCTCACCACCACCAAGGACCCTCACCACCACCAAGGACCCTCACCACCACCAAGGACCCTCACCACCACCAAGGACCCTCACCACCACCAAGGACCCTCACCACCACCAAGGACCCTCACCACCACCAAGGACCCTCACCACCACCAAGGACCCTCACCACCACCAAGGACCCTCACCACCACCAAGGACCCTCACCACCACCAAGGACCCTCACCACCACCAAGGACCCTCACCACCACCAAGGACCCTCACCACCACCAAGGACCCTCACCACCACCAAGGACCCTCACCACCACCAAGGACCCTCACCACCACCAAGGACCCTCACCACCACCAAGGACCCTCACCTCCACCAAGGACCCTCACCACCACCAAGGACCCTCACCACCACCAAGGACCCTCACCACCACCAAGGACCCTCACCACCACCAAGGACCCTCACCACCACCAAGGACCCTCACCACCACCAAGGACCCTCACCACCACCAAGGACCCTCACCACCACCAAGGACCCTCACCACCACCAAGGACCCTCACCACCACCAAGGACCCTCACCACCACCAAGGACCCTCACCACCACCAAGGACCCTCACCACCACCAAGGACCCTCACCACCACCAAGGACCCTCACCACCACCAAGGACCCTCACCACCACCAAGGACCCTCACCACCACCAGGCATGCCCTCTTCACTCTGCTACCATTGTGGGGGAAAAGGTACAGGAGCCTGAAGACGAGCACTTGGAGACACAAGAACCACTTCTTCCCTTCTGCCTTCAGATTCCTGAATGATCAATGAACCACGGACACTTCCTTTCACGCACCATTATTATTGATTTTTTTAAGGTGAATGTTTGCAAAATGATGCATTTCATGACGTGCTCATGACAATAAATTCGGATTCTGATTTTAGTTTTTCACATGATACCTGTACAGTGAGAAGGATTCTTTAGTGAGCAGACTAGTAGGCCATCTCTTTGCTTCATATATCCTTGTATAGAGCATAATTAGGGTTAGAGTATAGGATTAACTAGCATCAAGCAAGGGCATCATGAGGGCCTTAGAAGAACTGGGGGTGGGATCCGATGTCTTTACAGAGATGATAGCATGGATGTTATGGGGTGAATGGCCAGTCCTGTGCTGCAGATTCTGTGCCTCTGTGGGACCCTGAGGCCTAACTGCGGCAGTGGCTAAGTGTGTGTCTGCTGCCTTAACTCCATAGGTTGGTTTAAAATAACCTGACAGTTGAGGTGGTCCTTGAGGGCATCTAGGATTAGCTCATGTCAGCGAATGGCAACTTTATACTGTCCTGGTGTTTAGCAAGTTTTAATGAATGACAACACCTTCAATCTGCATCATTAAGCAGTGGGATCAGTAATTGGACCGTGCAACCTTCAGAGAAATGAGGGATTGTAAAACTGGAGCTACGCACAGTGCTGGAGAAACTCTGTGGGTCAGGCTGCCTCCATAGGAAGTGATGGATAGTCAATGTTTCTGGCCAGAACCCAGATGTCCACAGATGCTGCCTGACCCACTGGGGTTTTGTGTTTTTTGCCCATTTTGTGTTTTGCTCTTGCAATTTTCTCCATCTCAATGTCAGATATATTGTCCAAATACATACAGCCCTGAGATTCTTTTTCCTGCGGCCCAACAGAAGTTCTACTTGGACGTAGTGGGGGGGAAAAAGCTGTACTCAAAAAAATGATGCGCATACATGAGAGAAATGTAAACAAACTGTGCAAATGCTGAAAGTAAATATTCGTAATGAATAATGTGCAAAGCAAGTCTTTTAATAAGCCTCTGAGTTTGTTGTGGCAGTGTCTGATGGTGGAGGGGAAGCAGCTGTTCCTGAACCTGGTGGTGCGAGTCTTGTGGCACCGATACCTCTTTCCTGATGGCAGCAGTGAGAACAGAGCATGTGCTATGTGGTGGGGATCCTTGATGATTGCTGCTGCTCTCCGACGGCAGCGTTTTGTAGATGTTCTCAATGGTTGGTAGGATTTTTGCCTGTGATGACCTGGGCTGTGTCCATTACCTTTTGCAAGGCGTTGCCCTTGGGGAGGGTATCAGTATCCCTATTCCAGACCATGATGTAGCCGGTCAGCGCATTTTCCACAGCACCTCTGTAGTCTGTAGAAATTTACCAAGGTTTTCGATGGCAACCGAATGTCTGCAAACTCCTGAGGAAGTAGTGTTGCTGGCGTGCTCTATTTCCTTTGTTTAATTGATTGGGAAGAGTAACAGGTTGGGAGAAGGAATTTAAATTCCTCGCTTCCCCGCACTGTGACCTGCCTGGGCCTCACTCAGCTCGAGTCTCAGTGGAAGATGATGCTGTAGAGCAGGGGTGTCAAACTCAAATTCACAGAGGGCCAAAATTAAAAACTTGGACTAAGTCGTGGGCCAAACTAAATATTTATTGAAAATTTTCAACAATATCTGCATGTTTTCTCTTCTTTCAACATATGTAATGTTAAACTTTTTCTTATTAAAATAAATGTTTAATAATAGTTTTGGTTAAACTCTTTCCAGAAGAAGCATTAACAAATGAGAAATAAAATATTCAATAAATAATATTTCTCTATAGCCTTTAAGCTCCTTTTAAATGATTTTTTTTCACAAGCCAACAAGTCAAAAAAATAACAACTTGCTTCAATGAAAATCCAATCTTTCAAAGATGAACAGTCCAAAGTTGACCAAAGAAAATATGAATCCAAGCTTAGCTTGCTCCACTGTGATTTACTCTGATGCACCTGGGTCTAAACCAGATACTTGGCATCTCTTCTTCGATGCAAGTTCATCAAACTCTGGGGTCAGAGTTTGCCTCCCACCTGTCTTGAAAGGTCCTGTTTTCTGTCTTTCGTTTGGCCATTTTTCGTAAGGGGTTTATTACATGTGAGTTCGGCGACAGGTCACAGATGTTCATGAAAGTAAAGAGAGGAGGTGGGGGCGATTAGCGGGCTGACGGGCCGGTGCCAATGCATTTGCAAAGCATTCTGGGATTTGTAGTATTAGCTGTGCATGCGCTCTACTGGCGCAGCGGCCAGTGGGCCAGCTCTAATACATATTTGATATGATCTTGCGGGCCAAATATAATTAAATCACGGGCCAAATTTGGCCCGCGGGCCTGAGTTTGACATGTGTGCAGTAGAGATTTAGGCAGTCAGGCGAAGGGCTCAGGCCCAAAATGTTGGTTACCCTTTGCTTCCTACGAATGCTGCATGGCCTGCTGAGTTTCTCCAGCACCTTTGTGTATTGTACTCGACCCCGGTGTCTGCAGACTATCTTGTGCTGAATGTCCTTGCATCCGATTCAGCTGGCTTTCCTTGATGAAGCAGTCACATTCCTGTGTCCAGCTTGGTGTCTCCTGACAACCCCTCACACTGGTTGTTTAGAAGAGCTATTCTCAGCCTTCGGCTGTGCCCCACCCCACCAGGACTCTGTTTAAAGTTTGTGTCCTCGTTTCCTGTGAAACAGTCAAGTTTAGTTGTTTCTTCTATATTTCTCACTTACCGACTACACAAAAAAAACTTTGTTACATGAGGTGAAAAGAAAATAAGGCTTTTACTTAAATGTGCTGTGGCCCTTGGGTTGGGGGGTAGCGTTGAGAATAGTGTAGGGACAGGCACTGAGCCAGGAATACAGGTCTTTCAGCCCATTGAGTTTATTCCTACTATTCACATTGATCCCATTTCACTCTCCCCACCTGCCCATCAATTCCTCCCAGATTGATACCAGAGGAACGATTTACGGCAGCTATTTAGTCTTTATGATATGGAGGAAACGCACATAGTTGCAAGGAGAACCTGCAGTCTCAACACAAGCAGTACCAGCGCTTGGGATTGAATTGTTCTCTGGTAAATGTGAGACCATTCTGCCAGCTGCCTGGGGTGAGGGTCTCCTCCATTGCTCAACCTGTACATACCAACCTAGTCAGCTGGATGAGCTGGGAGATGGGGAGAGCTCTTTGGCCACTTCATTACAAACTTCATCTATCGAACCTTTGAAAAATTCCCTCAGCCAGTACTAAGTAGTTCTAAAGAATTCTGTGGAAGTGTTGAAGCTGGTGTGGCTGAGTGTGGCACAGTAAGATCCCATGGCTAGCTGTGTGTCAGTGACTTCCTGACCCAGGGTTAGAGAGCACGTTAACTATGGGCCAACTATTGGGCATGGGGTGCCAGGGAGAGTGGTAAGGTCTGCCTGCAATGCCCTGATGTGGTTTGTGTGAGCTCCCTTCAGTGTCCCAACAACTGACCAATTAAAGTTTTGGTAGGCAAGTGGATGTTGGCCAGGACCCTGACTAACTTTGGTGGGAGCAGTATGACAGGACAGGTCATGTTAAAACCGAACATTCTGGAACTCCCAGCCAAGGCCAAGTGTGGATGAACTGATTGGATGAAGGGTCTTCAACAATTTGGCCTAACACCACAGGCCCTTCTGGGCTGAGAGATCCTACCTGTTGCTCCTTACCCTGATCTTGTAGGATCAGGTGGTTTTGCTTGCTTTTGATAGGAGAAGCCCTTTCTGTACATTGTAAGGGAGGAAGGGAACTGAATGTGAGCCCTCACTGCAGCACCTGACATGGAAACGGTAGCAGGGTAGAACTTCCAACGCCTCCTTTAAATTTAAAATTTAAATTAGACATACATGACAGTATCAGGCCCTTCTAGCCCATTCACCCATGCTGCGCAATTAACCGACAAACATGGTATATTTTTGAAGGATGGGAGGAAACCCACGCAGACACGGGGAGAATGTACATACTCCTTACAGACAGCGCAGGATTCGAACTCCAGTCACTGATGCACTGTGTCACGCTAACCGTACAGTACCGTGCAGCTCCTCTCCAACCTTCGGACAGGAAAATTGGGGCAGTGATGCTACATAATTTGGCACGGCTTGTGTTTATTCATGATCTGTAACATCGCGGTGATGTGCCCCATTGTCCGTGAGTCTAAATAAGATATTTAGAATTTTGTGTTTTTATTTCCCAAAGATTATCAGTGAGGAGGTTGAAGGAAATGTCATCCTGTTGGGAAGGGAACTCAGTAGATCCTCTTGGGAGCCAATTAACATCATTTATTGAACAAAGAGAGTAACATAAATGTCAACTTGCCCTAAATAGAAGCTGCCGGTGTCTGGGATGGAATGTTGCCCTTTGGATGCTTTCCAACACTCCCATCCTCTAAGTTTGTGTGCATCTCTGGTCAGTACTCCCTGAATTGACTTAATTCGCCTGCTATCTTTTGTGTAGGATCCTCCAGCTCTAATTCTGAGTTCATTTCTTCATTTTGAGGAGTATTCTCAAAGATGTGCTCTGGGGTTGATGCAAAGAATGGGATGGATCTGTGGACTTTGAGGGGGAGGGTGGAATATGTCTGCATCAAAGAATTGTGCATGCTACTTGTTCCAGGCAGGTCATTCTCAAATCTTTTGGCTACACCTCCCCCCCCCCCCCCCCCCCCCAGGACACTGCCCAAAGTTTATGAGCCCCCTTCCCTGTATAGCAGTCAAAATTTGGTTTATTTCGTACTTCTCTCCTACTGACTACATCAAAAACGTAAAATTAGTTGTTATGTAAGGTGATGGCATGGTTAGTGTAGTAGCGCAACACTATTAGAGAGCTAGTGTTCTGGGTTCGAATCCGGTGCTGTCTGTAAGGAGTTTGTACGTTCTCCCTGTGTCTTCATGGGTTTCCTCTGGTGCTCTGGTTTCCTCCCACCCTTCAAAATATATGAGAGTTGTAGGTTAATCGAGTGGCACGGGTTCGTGAGCCAGAAGGGCCTATTTCCCTGCTGTATGTCTAAATTTTAAAAAAAAGTAAACTTTAAAACAAAACAAGGCTTTTACTTAAATGTGCTGTGTCTCCTTTTGGATGTTGGGGTGGTGGTGCCATAAGACACCTGCTGAGAATGGCTGTTCTAGGCTGGTGCTCAAGAGTTGACTGCCACCAATTACTGCTCCTTCCTTGGAGTGTGTTCTCTCTGCTGAACACAGGGAAGAGTGGTTGCAGCATGAATTGATTTGAGGATTGGTGTTTTAATGTGAAAAGGTAAATTGAGTCACAGTTCCACTGTTACATTACACAAGTTGGCCATCCGGCCCGTCAAGCCTGCTCTACCATTTAATAAGATCATGGCTAATCTGGGTGTGGACTCTACCTTGTCCCCATAACTCTTAATTTCCCTCCTATTCTGAAATCTGTCTGAGTCTTAAACAGATCTAATGAGGGAGCCTCTACTGCTTCCTTGGGCAGATTCACTCCTCTCCGGGAGCAGCAGTAAGTCCTCATCTCTGTCCTAAACCTACTCCCCCAAATCTTGAGGCTGTTCTAGATTCACCTACCAGCGGAAATGACTCTCCTGCCTCTATCTTTTCTGCCCCTTTGGTAAGTCAGTGTTTCTATATGATCCTCCCTCATTCTTCTGAATTCCATCGAGTACAGTGCCAGGAGACTTGATCTCTTCGTATAGACTAGTCCATTCTGAAATCAGCCTGGTGAAGTCGGTCTGCTCCGCCTCCAAAACAGCAGCCAGGGTGACAACCGCGGCAGGATACAAATAACCTCCCAAGGATGTTGGGAAACATAGAGACTAATGCAAGGGAGGAACTGAAAGAAATCAGTATCTCTAAGGACATGGTCTTGGGGAAATTGATGGGATTGAAGGCAGATAAATCCCAAGGGCCTGATAATCTACATCCTAGGGTACTTAAGGAAGTGGCCATTCAGATAGCAGATGCTTTAAGAATTATTTTCCAGAACCCGATTGACTCAGGATCAGTACCCATGGATTGGAGGGTAGCTAATGTTACCCCCCTATTTAAAAAGGGGGGTAGAGAAAAAGCGGGGAATTATCGGCCAGTGAGCCTTACATCAGTAGTGGGCAAAATGATGGAATCCATTATTAAGGATGTAATAGCGGAGCATATGACTAGCAGAGAAGGGATTGAACGGAGTCAACATGGATTTACAAAAGGTAAATCGTGCTTGACAAATCTATTGGAATTCTTTGAGATGGTGACATGTAAAATAGATGGGGGAGAGCCAGTGGATGTGGTGTACCTGGACTTCCAAAAGGCCTTCGATAAGGTCCCGCATAAACGACTGGCTTCCAAAATCAAGGCTCATGGGATTGGGGGCAAAGTATTGATGTGGATTGAGAACTGGCTGGCAGGTAGAAGACAGAGAGTTGGGATAAATGGCTCATTTTCCGAGTGGCAGGCGGTGACCAGTGGGGTGCCACAGGGATCTGTACTGGGACCCCAGCTGTTCACAATTTACATTAATGATCTGGATGAGGGGATTGGATGTAATACCTCCAAATTTGCAAATGACACTAAGCTAGGAGGGGTTGTGTGCACGGAAGAGGGGGTCAGGAAGCTCCAGTGTGATTTGGATCAATTGAGGGACTGGGCAGATCCATGGCAAATGCACTACAATGTGGATCAATGTGAGGTTATCCACTTTGGTAATACAAACTGGAGGGCAGATTACTATTTGAATGGCAATAGATTAAGAGATGGGGAAGTGCAGAGAGACCTAGGGGTACTTGTACATCAGTCTCTGAAGGCGAGCATGCAGGTACAGCAGACGGTTAAAAAGGCAAATGGTATGTTGGCCTTCATATTAAGCAGGCGGTTTGAGTCTAGGAACAAGGATACCTTACTGCAGCTGTACAGGGCCTTGGTGAGACCTCACCTGGAGTATTGTGTGCAGTTTTGGTCACCTTATCTAAGGAAGGATGTTCTTGCAATGGAGGGAGTGCAGAGGCAATTCACCAGGCTGATACCTGGAATGGCAGGAATGACTTAGGAGGAAAGATTGCGCAAATTGGGATTGTACTCGCTGGAGTTTAGAAGATTGAGAGGGGATCTCATAGAGACCTATAAAATTCTGGCAGGACTGGACAGAATGGATGCAGACGGGATGTTTCCAAGGATGGGAAAATCCAGAACCCGGGGCCATGGTTTGAGGATAATAGGCAAACCATTTAGGACCAAATGAGGAGGAATTTCTATACCCAGAGGGTGGTGAATCTGTGGAATTCATTGCCACAGAGGGCAGTAGAGGCAGGTTCATTAAATCTATTTAAGAGGGAATTAGATCTATTTCTTCAGTATAAGGGTATTAAAGGTTACGGAGAGAAGGCGGGGACGGGGTACTGAACTTTAAGATCAGCCATGATCTCGTTGAATGGCGGAGCAGGCTCGAAGGGTCGAATGACCTACTCCTGCTCCTATCTTCTATGTTTCTATGTAGGTTGAGTAGTCACCTCCCACAGAGGAGATTCACTAGTAGGGAGGGCTCAATTATCCCGGGAGGCTGGGGGACCTGCTAGAAGTTCACAAGCCTATCACAATGTCATGTCCCTCTCCATGTCATTTCTTTCTGCATCCTCGTGCCATCAGCGCATTCAGCAAATGTGCCTCTGGAGTGTGGAGCTCGTCCTTGCACATAGCGCGCCTGCAGAAGTGCCTCCTGTTCCTGGACTCCTTGCAAGGTTTCAGTGAGAGTCTGCAGAGCATCTATCCTCATTCTTTTTTCAATTTTTTTTATTTTTCACACTATGAACCCTATTAATCAAAATACACACAAACATTTCCCTCTTGAATGTACACAGTGGCATTTTCTCCCCTTTTTTCCCCCTCCCTCCAAATATCCTCCTCATCCTTGAGACCAACTCATATTGGGTGACCTCTTTGCTGAACATCTGAGCTCTATCCCTGGGAATAAACTGGAACTTCTTGTTGCCTACCATTTCAACTCCCCACCCATTCCTACAGTGGCATTTCTGTCTTCCGCCTCATCCATTGTCAAGATGAGGCTCCGTTGTTAGCTGAACACATCATGTTCCTCCCAGATGGCCTTAAATTTAATGGCACAAACATTGTGTTCTAATTTTAGGTAATCTCCCAACCCATCTGATTCCACTGTTCTCAACTCTTTTTCACCTACTCTCTAATGCCTCTACCTTCCCGCACGTTCTTTCCACCACTGGGCCCCTACCCCACTTTGTATATTTAATTGTGCCTTTTCATCTCATTTGATCATCTGAGCCGAAACGTTGACTGACCATTTCTCCCCTCTGACCTGAGAGTTTGTCCAGCAATTTGTGCTTGAGTTTCTCCATGGAATGTGGTGCATGGGCTCTAGGTGGTGCCCCAGGCCAGAGCAGTGATTATTCCACTACATTCAATCTTGTTTGCTTGTCTTTCTTTGGCTTGGCTTCGCGGACGAAGATTTATGGAGGCGTAATGTCCACGTCAGCTGCAGGCTCGTTTGTGGCTGACGAGACCGATGCGGGACAGGCAGACACGGTTGCAGCGGATGCAAGGGAAAATTGGTTGGGTGTTGGGTTTTTCCTCCTTTGTCTTTTGTCAGTGAGGTGGGCTCTGCGGTCTTCAAAGGAGGTTGCTGCCCGCCGAACTGTGAGGTGCCAAGATGCATGGTTTGAGGCGATATCAGCCCACTGGCGGTGGTCAATGTGGCAGGCACCAAGAGATTTCTTTAGGCAGTCCTTGTACCTCTTCTTTGGTGCACCTCTGTCTCAGTGGCCAGTGGAGAACTCACCATAACACGACCTTGGGAAGGAGATGGTCCTCCATTCTGGAGACGTGACCTACCCAGCGCAGTTGGATCTTCAGCAGCGTGGATTCGATGCTGTCGGCCTCTGCCATCTCAAGTACTTCGATGTTGGTGATGAAGTCGCTCCAATGAATGTTGAGGATGGAGCTTGTATTAACTGTATAAATCCACAAGGGGGCAGCGGTATACCATGCTTGCAACATTGAAAAACAAGCTAAAACACAGATGCAATGGGTTTACCTTGAAGGGCTCAGGCCTGAAACATCGGTTATTTATCTTTACCTCCTGTGGTCACTGAGATTCAGACCTGTTCAGTTCCTCCAGCATTTGTGTTTTTATACAATCACGGCATCTGCAGACTTTCATGTTTCACTCCAGATGTGTCTTTGTTGGACATCAAACGTTCAGTCCTTGTTTCAGGCCAGGCTGGCTCTTTGCGAGTCCAGGAAAAGTAGGCTCCTGGAGGAACTCTGGACATATAAAGGAATGCTGGAATCTGGAGCAAATCTTGAGTCGTGGTGAAGGATTCTGGCCAAAACATCAACCATTCTTTTTCTCCCACTAATGCTGTTCGGCTTGTTGGAACTCAGTGGGTCAGACAGCACCCATGCAAGGAAATGGGCAGACAACGTTCTGGATTGAAACCCTGCTTCAGGACTGAGAACACAATACAGCATAGAACAGACCCTTCATAGGTGTGCCCACCTATGTAAACCTATTTCACAGCAAATCATTACAACGTCCCCTCCTCACTGACAACACGGGTGCACCTCAAGGATGTGTGCTTAGCTCACTGCTCAACTCTCTACTGTGACTAGGCACAATTCATATGCCATCTACAAATTTACCGATGTCACCATGGTTGTCAGCAGAATCTCACACAGTAACGAGGAAGCGTACAGGAGGGAGATGGATCAGCAACAACAACCTTGCACTCAATGTTAGGAAAACCAAGGAGCTGATTATGGACTTCAGGAAGGGGAAATCAGGAGAACACGAAGCAGTCCTCATCGAGGGGGGTCAACAGTGGAAAGGGTTAAATTCCCTGCTGTCAACATCTCTGAAGATCTGAGGTCCTGGGACCTCCATGTCGATGCAATCATGAAGAAGACTTGCCAGTGGCTATACTTCATGAGGAGATTTGGTATGTCACCAAAGACTGTTGTAAATTTCTATAGGTGTACCATGGAGAGCATTCTATCTGGTTGCATCACTGACTAGTATGAAGGTGCCAACGCTCAGAAGAGGAAAAACTCGAGGGTTGTTATCTCTGACAGCACCATCATGGGCATCTTCACTCCATTAACATCTACAAAAGGCAGTATCTTTAGAAAGCAGTGTCTATCCTCAAGGGGTCCATGCCGCCCTCTCACTGCTACCATCAGGAAGGAGGTACAGGAGCCTGCTGTCAGATTTCTGAATGATCAATCATAGACACCTCTTATTTTTAAAATTTGGTTTCTAGCAGCATTCATGACAATAAATTCTGATTCTGTGGATTATTGACTTCACTCTGGTGTGTGGTTTTTCCCTTATAGCCATCATTCTTGCCGGGAGTGATACATTCCGAGGAGGAAGTACACAGTGATTCTTGGTTTTGTACATCCCATTACGAACTTGCAAAATGGGAAATTATTTTTTTAAATTTCCTTGTGGAGGATCCACCCCATCAGCAAACTGGTGCAGAAGCGTGGAGCAGTTCCTGTTTGTTAATGTGTTGAGAGCTCAGATAGCTGACATTATCTCATCACCCCGAGGCTCCACCAAGGTACAAGCGTGGCCAAGTGACGTCATCCTTCAGCTATGTGAATAGTTGCTGGAAAGTGTTACAACATTCACCTATTTATCATTAAAGATATTTGCTCAAGGAATAAAATTACCTATTGAGAAAGGAAATTGGGAATCCAGAGGAAGCAAGGAATTGCAGGAGGCCATGGGTAGAAATGGTCAGTCAGCATTTTAAATCAAGTACATAACAGCACAGAAACAGGCCACTTTGGCCCTTCCAGTCTGTGCCTTTTTCTGCCTAGACCCACTGACCTCCACGCAGTCCATAGCCCTCCATACATCTCCCATCCATGTACTTGTCCAAATTCTTCTTAAATGTTTAAATTGAGCCTGCATTCACCACTTCAGCTGGCAGCTCGTTCCACGCCACTCCCTGTGTGAAGAATTTTCCCTCATGTTCCCCCTAAACTTTTCCCCTTTCACCCTTAACCCACGTCCTTTGGTTTGTATCTCACCTCCCCTCTGTGGAAAAAGCCTGTATTTGTTTACTCTGTTTATCCCCTCATAATTTTAAATACCTCTATCAAATCTCTCCTCATTCTTCGCTCCAGGAAGAAAAAATGTCCCAGCTTGTTTAACCTTTCCCTGTAACTCAGTTCCTGAAGTCCAGGCCATATCCTAGTAAATCTCTGCACTCTTTCAATTTTATTGATATGTTTCCTGTAATTACGAGACCAAAACTGCGCACAATACTCCAAATTTGGCCTCATCAATATCATACAACTTGATCATAACATCCCAACTCCTGTACTCAGTACTTTGATTTATGAAGGCCAATATACCAAAAGGTCTCTTTGCAACCATGTCTACCTGTGATGCCACTTTCAGGGAATTATGTATCTGTATTTCCAGATCCCTCCCACGCTCCTCGGTGCTCTCCCATTTATCATGTCTGTCCCATGGATTGCTGAGTTTCTCCACCAATTCCTTGTCTGCTCAAGATTCTAGCATCTGCAGCCTTGTGTTTCTTTAGTGGAAATCCATGTTGGTTTTATTTCTCTGGCATTTCCTCTTCATAATGATCAGCTTGTGCGTGCTATGATGCCTCTCCTTGAGCCCAGCAGTGTGAGAGTAACACCACACAAGCTGGAAGCCTGCTTTCAAACCCAACTCGTAATCAAGTGCATTGCTCAACCCCCTCTCCTCTGTACCCTCTCCAGTGCTGCCACATCCTTATTGGCATGGTGCCAGAACTACACACAATGCTCTGTCAGATCTGAACAAGATTTGATAATGTTGGAATATAACTCCTGTGCTTAATGCAGTGAAGGCCAGGATCCAGTGAGCTGTGTTGCCATCCAGAAGGATCTGTGGACTTGTGCATCAAGGTTCCATTGTTTCTTAATGCTTCTTTGAACCCTATCATTCTTGATGTATGCCCCAACCACATTAATGCTCCCAAAGTGGGTCATCATTCACTTGTCTGAATTAAACAGCATCTGCTGTTTTCAGCTCAATTCAGCAATAATCTAGTATCTATCTCTGCAGCCAACATTTATGCTGTTTATAATATCAGGTCCTTTCAGCCCACAAGCCTGTGCCATCCAATTAACCTACAACCCCAGAACATTTTGAAGGGTGGTAGGAAACGGGTGCACCCAGAGGAAATCCATGGGGATAACATAACAAACTCCTTACAGTGCCAGATTTGAACCCCGGTCGCTGGCGCTGTAACAGCGTTGCACTAACTGCTATGCTAAACATGCCTAATATTACCTTCCACACTATTAAGAATTTGCCAATCCTCTTGTAATCTATGAGACGCAGAAGCAGAATTGAACCATTCATCCCAGTGAGTTTGCTCCACTATTCAAATCATGGCTGCTGTATTTTTCCTCTCAACACCATTCTCCTCTTCCTCCCCATAATCTTAAACACCCTTACTAATTAAGAATCTATCAACTCCAGTGCTGTCTGTGTCATGAATTCCACACATCGCCCTGCAGCTGAAAAACTTCTCATCATCTCTGCTCTAAAGGGGATGACCTTTTAATCTGAGGCTGTGCCCTCCGGTCCTGACAATGTTTAGTTTATTGTCATGTACATTGTTCAATGTACATATTCTCCAAAATTCTTGGTTGCTGCAGTTGAACAGATTCATTGCACAAGAAAAACACAAAAATGGGCGTTATTGGTGTGGCAGGTAGTGCCATGCCTTTACAGCACCAGTGATTGGGACTGGGGTTCGAATCCTGCGCTGTCCGTACAGAGTTTATATGCTCTTACCATGTCTCCATGGGTTTTCCATGGGGGCTCCGGTTTCTTCTCACCGTTCAAAATGTACTGGGGATTGTAGGTCAATTGGGTGGCACATTCGGAGGGTCGAAATGGTCTCTTACCATGCTGTATGTCTAAATGTTAAAAATTTTAAAATATAGAGAACAACAATTGTATATTTAATTGAATTAAAGTCAATAAATACAAAACATAATTAATAAATATTCACTGTTATTCTTGTGTGTGCAATAAAGGACAGACAGTCCTTTTTGTGGTGTGGGAGCCGTCCTTGATCAGTGGAACAAGGGAAGGTTCAAGAGCCTAATAGCTGTTGGAAAGTGGTCTTGAACCTAGAGGTACTGGACTTCAGGCTTCTGCACCTTCTGCCTGAATGTAGCTGTGAGAAGAGGTTGTGACCAGGGTGATGGGTGGCCTTGATGATGTTGGTTGCTTTCTTGAGGCAGAGCCTCACATCAATGTCTGCAATGGACGGGAGGTTGCAGCCCTTGATGGACCTGGCAGTGTTTGCTACCTTCTGTGTTCCTGGGCAGTTGAATTCCCAAACCAGGCTGCTATTGCCACCAATAAGGACACTTTCCATAGGGCAGCTGTAAAGGTCTGACAGAGCCTTCATGTCCATGTGAGGGTCAGTCGGTTTTCAGTCCGTTCCTTGTGGAGTGGTTTTACTTTGGAACGCTTGTATCCTGGCAGAGCCCGGGTTACGACTGGATCCTTCCTGAAAACTAACCTGAAGTTAGAAATGAATGAAAACTCTGTGTGGGAGAGGATCATAGATACTTAATGAACATTGAAAGGGCTGGACAGACTGTTTCCAGCAATGGGTGAATCTTGAACCAGAGGGCGCAGCCTCAGAATAAAACAACATCTCTTTAGAACAGAGATGAAGAGAAACATTTTTAGCCGGGTAGAGGGGGGTGAATCTATGGAATTCATTGCCGCAGATGTCTGTGGAGGCCAGGTCATTGGGTAGATTTAAAACAAAAGTTTTTGAGTTCTTGATTGGTGAGGGTGTCAAAGGTTATTGGGAGAAGGCAGGAGAATGGGATTGAGAGGAAAAATATTTGAATGGCAGAGCAGACTTGATAGACTGAATGGTCCAATTCTGCTCCTGTCATTGTTAGTTGCAACCAAGACAAACTGTGTGTGGAAATAGTCAGCTGGTAAAGCCTGCTGTTACACCACTGAGAAATTTCACCCCTCCTTCAGCCTCAATGTCTACTGGGACCAAGCTCACCGCAAAGACATGGAGACCCACTCTGTTAAAACCGGCACTGAGATGTTGGTGAATGTCTCTGCCAATAGCACAACCAGGAGCTGCCTTACTGGAGTGAGCTGCCATGCCGGTGCACCCTCTGCTTTGACATGTGGGATGGATGGTGGTCTTGTGTGGATATTTGCCACAGAACTTCATCTGTTCCTGTAGCTGCCTTGGGCTTTCATGAGGGAGCAAGAGACCTGGGTGAGTGGAAAGAGTTCCAGTCCATGCGGCGGTGTGACCTGTCTGGACTCGTTGGGAAGGAGTGGTTTCTGATGTTGTAAATTTGGGAAACCCTCTGATTTAAGCCTACCTGGCTGTGAGTTTTAATCATCCGTGCAGGAAGTTTCTGATGTGACCCTGTACTCATGGTTCTGTGAGGGGAAATCTTCAGTGTGTTTTATGAAAATCGTCTACTGGAATTATTGTGCAATGTCTTGCTCATAATCTTTGAAGTAGCTGATCTAACGACCAAGTATCTTTCTGTAGTTGTCATGTCTCAGCCCCAGGCAAATGAGGAGATTTCCCAATCCAGCGCTGACATTAGTACTCATACACAGGGTAGAGGACAGATGACCATGTGTAACAGAGGGGACCTCTTCTGGGAACTGCTGCACTCTGGGTGTCACTGGGTGTGGTTAGAACTATAGAACATTATAGCACAGAAACAGATTTTTATAGTCTGTGCCAAACCATTATTCTGTCTAGTCCCACTGACCTGCACCCAGTCCATACCCCTCCCATCCATATACCTGTCCAAATTCTTCTTAAATGTTGAAATTGAGCTTGCATTCACCACTTCAGCTGGCAGCTCGTTTTCCACACTCCCACCACTCTGTGAGAGGATGTTCCCCTGAACCTTTCCCCTTTCACCCTTAACCCATGTCGTCTGGTTTGTATCTCACCTCCCCTCAGTGGAAAAAGCCGACCTACATTTACTCTGTCTGTCCCCCTCATAATTTTAAATACTATCAAATCTCTCCTCGTTCTTCTGTCCTCCAGGGAATAAAGTCCAAAGCTGTTTGACCTTTTCCCCTAATTCAGTTCTTGAAATCCAGGCCCCATCCTGGTAAATCTTCTCTGCACTCTTTCTAACTTATTGATATCTTTCCTGTAGTTTGGTGACCAAAACTGCACAATGCTCCAAATTTGACCTCACCAAAGTCTTATTCAACTTTACCATAACATCCCAACTCCTATACTCAATACAGTACAACTCCAATTATCTGAAATTGTCAGGACATGGCCCAGATCAGATAAACATTTTTTGGGAGAATTGGTCATTTTTAAAAACAGCCCAGTAAATAGAAACAGCAAATCATTTGTAACAGTGTTGAAACAACAACAAAGAAAGAAAGGCTTTTAAACTATTAAAATAATGTTTAATTCTCACCAAAAAAAATGCTGGTCACCGCTGATCACTGACACCTCCCCACTGAGGACCCGCTCCTGCCGAAATCCTGAGTTTCCTGCTCCTGCCGAGGAGCCCAAGGTCCCCGCTGCCGTGGGCAGCCTGAGGTTCATGGTCGGTTTGGCTCTGAAAAAATTTCAGGTAAATGAGGATTTCTGATTTATTTTAGATATCCTCATTTATCTGAAATTTAAATTTTTTTTTGGATAAATGAGGATTTTGGAGAATCTGATTTCAGATAATTGGAGTTGACCTGAACTTTGATTTATGAAGACCAATGTGCGAAAAGCTCTCTTTACAACCCTATCCACCTGTGATGCCACATTCAGGGAATTATGTCTCTGTATTCCGGATTCGTCTGTACTACTGCACTCTTTAGTGGCCGACCATTTACCATGTACATCCTTTCTTGATTTGTCTTTCGAAAATGCAACACCTCACACTTGTCTGCATTAAATTCCATCTGGCATTTTCCAGCTAGTTCTGCAGGGGCTTTAAATCGTGGGACTGTGTCAGAGTACAGCAAAGTAGGACAATGCTACTGAGGTCCCAATCTCAGTGGTGCTTTTGTAGGGGGAAGCAGTGAGCAATGTTAATTGTCCCAGTAGTTAATTTCAATGCTAAACTGAGTGACACTCAGTCAATGAGTTATTATATAACTATATAACAATTACAGCACAGAAACAGGCCATTTCTGCCCTTCTAGTCCATGCTGAACACCTTCTTCCACCTAGTCCCATTGACCTGAACTGGCCCACATCCATATACCTATCCAACTTTTCCTTAAAAATTAAAATTGAATCTGCTTCTACCACTTGGCCAGAAGCTCATTCTAAACTCCCATCACCCACTGAGTGAAGAAAATCCCCCTTATGTTTCCCCTAAATCTTTCCCCCTTCAATCTCAATCCATGTCCTCTTGTTTGAATCTCTCCAACTCCCAATGGAAAAAGCCTATCCACATTGACTCTATCTGTCCCCCTCATAATTTTAAATACCTCTACCAAATCATCCCTCGATCTTCTATGCTCCAGGGAATAAAGTCCCAGCCTGCTCATCCTTTCCATGTAACTCAAACCTTGAAACCCAGGCAACATTCTTGTAAATCTCCTTTGCACTCTCTCTATTCTGTTTATATCCTTCCTATAATTTGCCGACCAATACTCCAAATTTAGCCTCACCTATGCCTTATACAGCTTCAACATGACATCCCAACTCCTGTATTCAATACTCTGATTTATGAAGGCCAAAACACCAAATGCTTTCTTCACCACCCTATCTTCCAGAATTCCTAAATCCTTTGTTCTACTGCCATTTAACATGTATGACCATTGCTGATTTGTTCCACCAAAATATAGCTCCTCACATTTATCAGTATTAAACTCATCTGCCACCTTTCAGCCCATTCTTCTCATTGTCCTAAATCCCTCTGCAAGCTTTGATAACCTTCTTCACTGTCCACAACACCAGTAATCTTCGTATCATCTGCAAATTTACTAATCCAATTTACCACCTATCATCTAAATCATTAATATATACGACAAACAACAATGGACCCAGTACCGATCCCTGAGGCACTCCACTAGTCACTGGCCTCCAATTTGTCCAACAATTTTCCACCACTACTCTTTGGCATTTCCCATCCAACCACTGTTGAATCCATTTCACTACTTGCACCTTAATACCTAATGCTTGAACCTTCCCAACTATTGTGTGGAACTTTTGTCAAAGGCTTGCCTAAAGCCCATATAGACAACATCCACAGCCTTGCCCTTGTCAACCTTCTTAGTATCCGCCTTGAAAAACTATAAGATTTTTAAAAAATGATCTACCACATACAAAACCGTGTTGACTACATCTAATCAATCCTTGTATAATTGTATATACCATCTCCAAGAAAACTCTGTTAATTTACCCACCATTAACATCAGACTCACAAGCCTATAATTACCAGGTTTCCTTTTGGAGTCTTTTTAAAACAGTGGAACAACATGAGCTACCAACCCTCCAATCCTCTGGCACCTTCCCCATGGCCATTGAAATTTTAAATATTTCTGTCAGAGCCCCCACTATTTCTATACTAATCACCCTCAGGGTCCTAGGGAATATCTTGTCAGGACCTGGAGATTTATGCACCTTGATTCTCTTTAAAATAGCCAGTGCTACCTCCTCTATATATTATCCATGACCTCACTACCAGATTTCCTTCCTTCATGTGGCTCAATATTCCTTTCCTTAGTGAATACTGAAGAAAAAATCATTTAAAATTTCCCTTATCTCCTCTGACTCCTCACAGAGCCGACCCTTCTGATCTCAATTTTATCCCTGACTATACTTTTACTTTTGATGTACTTTTAGAAACCCTTTGGATTGATTTTTACCTTGCCTACCAAAGCAGCCTCGTATCTCCTTTTAGCCTATTTAATTTCTTTCTTAAGGTTTTCTTAAGGTTTTTTTAACATTCCTTGTATTCCTCAAGCAGCTCATCTATTCCCTGATGTCTATACCTGTTGTTCACATCCCTCTTCCTCCAAACCAGATTCCCAATATCCCTTGAATGCCAAGGCTCCCTATATTTTCTAACCTTTTCTTTAATCCTCACAGGGACATCCCAACTCTCAACATTTCCCCTTGGAATATCCTCCATTTATCTGTTACATCCTTCCCTAAAAATAAATTATCCCAATCTACATCTTCTAAATCCTTTTGCATCCCCTCGAAATTTGTCTTGTTCCAATCAAGAATCTCAACCTTAGGCCCAGCCCTATCTTCCTTCATTATTAACCTAAAACTAATATTATTACGATCACTCGACCCAGTGTTCTCCAACACAAACTTCTGTCACCTGACCTAATAGGAGATCCAATACAGCCCCCTCTCCAGTTGGTTCTTCTATGTATTGATTTAGAAAATGTTCCTGAACACATTTGACAAACTCCAACCCATCCAGCCTTTTCACAGAATGGGCATCCCAGTCAATGTGTGGAAAGTTAAAATCTCCTATAATCACTAACTTGTGTTTACTACACATATATGCTTATAAATTTGCTCCTCTAACTCCCTCTGTCCATTAGGGGGTCTATAATATAACCACATTAGTGTTTTCATGCTTTTCCCATTCCTCACTTCCACCCAAATTGCCTCGCTGGACAAGCCCTCCACTCTATCCTGCCATAGCATCGCTATAATGTTTTCTCTAAAAAGCAATGCGACTCCTCCACCTTTGATCCCTTGTTTTATTACACCTAAAACGGTGGAATCCTGGAATATTTAGCTGCCAATCATGCCCCTCCTGCAACCAAGTTTCACTGATGGCTATAATATCAAATTTCCATGTGTCATTCCATGCTCTCAAGTCATCCACCTTTCTTACAATGCTCCTTGCATTAAAATATATGGACTTGAGAGAATGTCTCCCACATTCACTCCTTTGATTACCATCTACTTTTACCACCCCCTCTCCTTCATTAACTTCAACATTCTGGTTCCTCTCTCCTTTCAAACCTAGGTGTTCTTCTACCCCAATCTCTGCCCTCTCATTCTGATTCCCACCCCCCACCAAGCTGGTTTAAATCCTCCCCAACAGCTCTAGCAAACCTGCCTACCAGGATATTGGTCCCTCTCCAGTTCAGGTGCAGCCTGTCCCTTTTGTACAGATCAGACCTTCCCCAGACGATCCCAATGATCCACAAATCTGAACCCCTGCCCCAACTCTTTAGCCACACATTCATCTGCCAAATCTCCATACTCCTACTTTCTCTAGCACATGGCACAGGCAGCGATCCCGAAATGACCACTTGAGGTCCTGCTTTTTAACTTCTTTCCTAACTCCATACATTCTTTCTTCAGGACCTCATCTCCACTTCTATCCATGTCATTGGTCCCCACGTGAACTCGCCCTCCCCCTCCACAATGCTGTGTACTCAATCATACATCCCTGGCACCTGGGAGGCAACATACCAACTGGGAGCAAGCCTCCTATCTGCTCCCCTAACCAGCGAGTTGCCAATTACAAGATGAGGTAACTGGCCTTTCAGGTCAACGTGCCCAGGCCAACCATCAATCACTTAGTTACATAATCTGACATTAATCCTATTTTGTAAAATTTCTCCACACTACTAATGTGGCAGTTAGCCCAGCAACCTGGGTTCAAACCCTCCTTTATGTGTGAGGAGCTTGTACATTCTCCCCATGTCTGTGTGGGTTTCCTCTGGGTGCTCCAGTTTTTTTCCCACATTCCAAAGGCCTACGTGGTTAGTAGGTTAATTGGTCACATGGGTATATTTGGGTAGCGCGGGCTCTCTGGCTGGAAGGACCTATTACGGTGCTTTATTTCTAAATGAATTAAATTCATTCTCATCAATTCTCCCTCTCACCTTCACACTAGGGGCAACTTACGGTTGGCAATAAAGTTACCCACCAATCACAGCACACGTCTTTGGGATGTGGGAAGAACATGCAAATTCAGAATTGAACCTGCGTCTCTGGCGCTGTGTGGCAGTGGCGTTACTAGCTGTGACCAGTTCCACAGTCAATGAGAAGCAGTAGCATATTTTTATCCAAAAGCAAAATACTGGTAAGGCTGCATCTGTGGGGAGAAACAGTTAATATTTCTGGTCAGTGGGGTCTTTCATCTGCTTTCTGTTTAATTTAAAACATGAAGAACATATCTTGCAGAAGAACTGGAAACTGTGAGAGGCATTGATCTCGTGAATGGTCACAGTACTTTTCACCAGAGTGTAAACTGAGAAGCCATAGGGGACCAGAGGGATAAAGTTTAAAGGGACTGAGGGTAGTAGAGGTGGGGACAATTACACTGTTGAAAAGACATTGAGACGTGGATCGCAAGCACCGGAGGACGTGTGTACTTTTATTTATATATAGCACGCACGCACAGAGAGTTGTGGGTGCCTGGAATGCATTGCCAGGAATGGTGATGGAGTGTGAAACATTAGTGGTATTTAAGAGACCCTTTAGACAGACACGCAGATGGAAGGAATAGAGAGGGTGATAAGGTCGGGAGGGTTTAGTAATTTTTTTAAAGGAATAAATAGGTCGGCACAATATTGAAGGTTGAAGGGCCTATACTGTGCTGTAGTGTTCTATATTCTAATTACTGGAAATAAGACAAGTGAGGCTAGATGCTTTTTGAAGCAGATCTTGCAGATAATGTGGGGTCAACTTCACCCACGGCTCCCGTCGTGGTTTGCATACATCACGATTATGGTGGTCGCTCCAGTGACTTACGGAACCTGCCACCATACGACTTCCTGGTGAACAAAGGCTGGGTGTAGATGGTGCCGCTATAAAACCAGTGTCTGCTGACACGGCTCCATTTCACTCCCAAGTATCTCTGATGTAAAGATAGATACAAAAATGTTCAGTTGTACAACAATGCTGTTATGCAACTGAACATTGACTTTTCTCGAAATCCATCTAAAATTACTTATTTGCTAAGAATATCTACTGTTTGGATATATTCCAAGGTACTTCTGAAAAACAAATATATTCAGCTGGCATAGAGGCAATTTGTTCATAAGATTCTATAATGCAATTTTAAACTAAAATTATTCAATATTCCATCACTGGAAGATGGATTTATTTTTAATTTTTGGAAAATATTTTACCCTGCTAACTTAAGAATGTAATGCTGTCCCTCAATTTGCATTATTAATTTGCATGCAATATTATTTAAAAATGAATAGTATTATCAATGTCATTTTCTAAGCTGCCATCATTGATCTGAACCCAATTTAATTTTTCAATTTCTTTATTTGCTCTGCATTTTGTCTCATAACATCAACAGATTCACATTTTCTTTCCGGCAAGGAAATATTACACTAAAGTGGATCTGATTCTGTAGCATTAACAATTTTATCTCCTCTTTACCCCCACAATGTATTTTTGTTCTGCTTTTCAATCCCAAAAATTTCTCATAACGCAACTTAGAGCAGAAAAGGAGTTGTCAATTAATTCACTGTCAGCAATTAAATATCTATCAACTTTCACCAATTGTTTAAATCTTAAAGCCTTTAGTATTTAAGACCAATTGGTTTTTTTTAAAAAAAGGACTGGTAACTATTGGGCACATTTCAAAAGGGAACCATTTTATGTCAATAAAAAGAGAGAAAATAATTGAATATTTTTCCTGATTCCTGTCTAATTTTAAAATGTTTGATAAAATAAAATTATATTCAATGGTAAATAAAATAACCTTCTCAAAGTTGACTTTTTTTTAAAAATGGACTTTTCTCCCCATGTTCTCTCATTCTCATGATTTAGGAGGCCATTCAGCCCATAAAGACCATGTTGGTAGCCAGAGTAACCATTCAGTAATCGTATCCCGGTAATCTTTTCTCTCTCATGCACTCATCAATGACCTCCTGATTCTACCATTGCCATTTCTGATAATTTGCTGATTAATAGACCATCTTTAGAAGGTGGAAGGGATCTAGGGGAAACCCTTGCGGTCACAGAGTTGAATCTGGGTCTCCGGAGCTTGGGACATTGTGTCTCTTCTGATTGGGGAAAGTTTGACCCATCCGGCTGACCCCTCGTGATGTTTCTTGTGTGAAACCTGACCAGCCACTTCCAAATGCAACTCTCCCTTTGCCAGAATGTAGTTGGTACATCAGGGTGCATTGTTGCTGCATCTACTTTGGGGGTATTGGCAGGACACGTGGTCTGTGTTGATGCATAAACTTCACAGGCCAAGTTGCCAGGCAAATTTACCTTTCATTCTTCGACGCATCTTGCCTATTGACTATGTCCCTGAATCCCAGTCTTCTACGACCTCCAAACGCTGCCAAATGCCCCCAATCCTCATGACCTCTTCTTTCAATCCTGTGTCCTTCTCTTTGGTAAATAACAACGCAAAGCACTCATTTTGGCCACAAGTGTAAACCCCCTCCTCTATCCTTGAATGGACCTACCCTCTCTCTGACTTCCCTCTCATTTTTTTAATATTTTACTTTTGATTTTTTTTTCAAAAATATACATAATAAAATCTTCAGTAACACAATATATTTAACTTAGAAACAAAAACAAAACATTCCCTTACTCCTTTCCCCTTCTATACATACAGATCCACAAACTGTCAGAACTTGCATATCTTTTAAATGTATAGAATACAGTTGGGGAAATCACTTTTGGGTATGTATAGTATTGTGGTGGCCCGCCACTGTGGAGATTGATCTGGAATATCGCGCGTTACGCGCAGTAGTAAACACCAGCATAACACACTGTAACATGTCTCTCAACACAGTGAACTGGCGCGGTTGAAAGCTGGAGCAGTACAAGACCAGCAGTCCTAAAATGGTGCTGGCCAAGGTGCCCAGCTAACACATCAATAACAAGCTGGGGAAGAAGGGTATTCACATGCAAGAATGTTCCCACCCGCTATTGTTATTCATGCGGTTGATGTCAGCCAATCAAACAATCGGCGGGAACTCCAACTATATAAAAGGAGCCTTTCCAGCCTCAATAAATCTCCGAGCTTCACCTCCCACACTGTGAGTGTGTGTGCTTCTTTGTAGCAGTCGGCTAAAGTATCAGCATTTATATTCCTTTCTGTTTTCTCTATTTGGGCCCCTGTGGCCCCTATATGCCAGATCTCTACAGAAGTGTCATATTTATTCTTTAAATTATAGGTAATTTTTCCCATAGGTATATAACTGTTTATTTCCGCAGTCCATTGTGCTATAAGTAGAGGGGAATTGGACTCCCAAGTGATTGTAATACATTTTTTTTGCTACTGCCAGTGCTATTTTTATTAATGAGATTTGATATTTGGTCAATTTGTTGTTTATTTCCATAAAATTACCTAGTAGATACAGCTCCGGGTCGCCTGCAACGGCCACTCCTGTTATCCTGGTTAATTTTTTTTGCAATATCTTGCTAAAATGGCCTCGTAGCATGTAGAAAAGCTCCAATTTCAGTCCCACATCTGAAACACATCTCTGAAATTTCTGCTTTTGATCTATGTAACTTCTGTGGGGTAAGATATAATTGGTGCAGAAAATTGTACTGAATGAGTTCATATTGTCCTTAGACCAATCTGACCAGCTTCCTTCTGAATTAACTACATGCAAGTCCAATTCCCATCTTTCCTTTGATCTCTGAAACTCTGGTTTTGCATTTTCACTTTGAAGAGCATAATACATTTTTGTTATAAATTTGGGTGAATACCCCATCTATACCGTTCATTCCATTTCATTAGTTTCATATAGGGTCAATGTAGGTCCCATCTTTCTCTTCAGAGTGATCTTAGCTGGAGAAAACAATAGAGGGTCCCATTGGCCACTCTGTATTTGTTTTAGTTGTTTGAAGGACATAGGAGTTCTTTCTGTGTAGCAGTCTTTAATTTTTTTTTGACGTACCACAAATTCAATATTCTACATTTTTAGACAGTGGAGCTTTTTTTTTACTTCCCTCATTTTTAATGCACATATAAATTGATTTGGGATTTTCCTTGCTCCCATACAGCCTCTGGTTCCCAATCTGAGTTTCTTCCCTGCTTGTAGAGGTCTGTCTGATTCATCTTCCTAAACATTGTGTGAAAGCCTTGATCAACAAGCTGTGTTTTTACATCTCTGATTATCTTTGCCATATACACAAGTACAATGTACGCATGCACCAAAATCCTTGCTGGTTGTGGCCCTCATGATTGGCCCTGGTGAATCACCTCAGTTCACCCCTGCTGAGCCCCTGCACTTGGCTTTGAGACATTGGACATAGACACCAACAGGGCCCATACTAGCTGTACGATTGGCTCCCCAGCTTTGCCCCCAGAACCATAAAAGGACCATGTGCTCCTTTGTTCAGTCTGTTTTGGACTCCTCGTGGATCATGAGTATCACCTTTCATACTGGGTTGGGGGCGAGTAACAAGAGCCATACCCATACTGATCAAGGGGTGGGGGCACGTCCGATCGCCTAGAGCGTGTGCGTTGAGTGTGTCTGTTACTGTCGCTCTATTAGTATTGTCAGTTATCCCTCGTTGCTCCGGTGTATATTTTTTCCCCTGCATACTGTGTGTGAGTTTAAAGGTCTACTTGATAAACCAACCCCACTGCTTCCTCTTTTATTCCCGAAATAAAAGTTTGTTTTGTACTCTCCATCTCGGTCTGGTTCTTAACCTGTGGGACCCACACAAACCCAAACAACAATTGGTGCTGCGATCAGGGTCCAAGGGTTTTGGCCAAGCACAAAGTAGAGCGATGTTTTGGAACGGGGAAAAATGCCAGTAGTGGCCCCAAAGACAGAATCCCCAGGTGGGCTAATGAAAGTGAGGGATTTGGAAGTCTGGCCAGCTTGCTGGCTGACTTCGGTAAGCCCGCGGATTGGTCCAAGCAGCTTGACCCTCGAGGCGAGGGTATGGGCCTCCACGTTCTAGCCCTCCTTAGAGAGTCGGGATTCCCCAAGGCAAGGGGTAGTCAGAGGGTAGCCTACTGGCTGCTGAGACACCAGGTAGGGATCACCGGCAGCTGCTGGACAAGCTGCAGTCCCTCTCTGAGCAAAAGGACAGGGAGGCAGGAGCCCTGGAACGGACCTGCAGCGGACTGCAGGAAGCACTTAATGCTGCCCAAGGCAGAGCAAGTGACCAGAGGCACAGAGGTCGCCTGCCGACTGATGCAGCTCCAGCTGGCTCAAGCCGCCCATCGGTCGGGCCGGCTTGACCTGATTAAAGTTAGAGCCTTGATCCGGCGAGGTGAACAGCCGGACACTTGGCTGGGGATGGGGACATCTTGATGGAGAGTGAGGAAGACGGGACTCCCAGGGTCCCGACATAACTGTTCCACCCCCACTGCCAAGCCCTCACAAGTCTGAGCTGTCTCCATGCGGTCCTAGGTCCTTCGTGGCCAAGGGGGGCAGCGGGAACCCAGGCCAGGGAATGCTCAGAGATCACTGAAGAGGGAGGGGGGGGTGCAGCTGAGCTGGCACACTTACACTGCAGGACACCACGGACCATCCAGATTTATACTGACTCATGGGCAGTTGCCAATGGCATGGCGGGGTGGATGGCACGAAATGGGGAGGGAGATCGATGGATGACCAGCAATTAATTTGGGACCAAGCTCTCCACAGGGAGGTCACGGTACACCACGTAGATGCACATTCCCGCAACACCACAGAGGAGGCAGCGCACAACGTGGCTGTGGACCAAGCTGCCCAAATATGCACTGCCTCCATCTCCCCACCAGACGATGACAACAGCACACGGCGATGGGCAGAACAATTCGAGGTTGCCCTCACCTTGGAGCAGAGCAAAACTGCCGTGCTTGACTGCCCCATCTGGCAGTGTGTAAAGCCAAGGGGGTGGCCAACAGGGCCACCAGGCCACATTCGCCGCTGCACGGGAGCAGGTCGCGTATGGCAGATCGACTATATCGGACCGCTCCCACGCCAAAATAAAAAACAGTACGTCCTGACAATGGTGGACACATATTCTGGTGTACTGGTGGCAGTATCCTGTGAGAAAGCAGACCAGAATAACACCATTAAAGGATTGCAACACCTGTCCTCCATGTACGGAGTCCCGTGGGAGGTGCAATCTGATTAGGGCTCACATTTCACAAGATCCAAGGCCCAAGAGTGGGCTGCTGAGGAGGGGATTTCGTGGCTGTTTCACATACCCCGCCACCCACAGGCATCTGGTTTAGTGGAAAGAATGAACGGCCTGCTCAAAGAGAACATTTGCACTCGAACACTTCCCCACACATTGAGGGAGTGGCTGACAGTCCTCCAACAGACTGTGGACAGCCTAAAGTCCCATCCCACCAGCCTAGGATAACCCCTATGTCACGCCATCTCTCCTCCTCCCCGCCTCCGAAACAAGAACACCCCCCCAACCCCTGGAGACCGAGAACTCGGGAAGAGTATGGGTGCAGCAGCCACGAGGTCCGCCCCAAAAGGGGGAGATTGTTGCGTGCAGTCCAGGAGATACCTGGTGGGTCGCAATCCCGGGCCATAACAACCTCTCCTGTCTCCACACTAACCACATAACAAGGAGACAATGACTCTTCATTCTGCCCCCGCTCCCCTTTTTCTTCTTCTTTCCACAGGAACATGCAAGACCTGCTGCTACCCCTGCTGCTACTGGTGACCATCGACAATGGCCGTGTTTCTACTGAGCGATGAAAATTCGGGGCAATGCGTGGTGATGCGAGGTAACACCTCGAATTTTTCCTCAGTAGAAACACATCGGGTAGTGGCCGATGCGCGGTGATGTGAGGTGCTCCGTCGTCCACCTTTTGAGGTGGTTGATGCGAGGGACGATTTTTCAGTAGAAACACAGCGAGTAACAAATTCGCGGTGTACCGGAAGTCTCGATTTTTCGCCCACGCTTTTCAATTGATCATCGCATGCACGCACTGGCACAGCGCATTATCTTATTGCGTATATATACTCTACTAGCTAGCTATACTGCGTTCATATTGCCTCCGCTGTTCCTTTGTGTATCGTTAAATTGGAGTAATTTCCCTGGACAAATATCAAGCTTGTCTGTCGTTATAATAACTTTTTCGTTTCTTTGTTGGAATATGTCAGACAGTGTCAACTGGACATTTGATCTTCAGCGATTCTTGATCACAAAATGGCAGGAAATGATGGTGAAGGGCATTTTGGATGGGAAAACAAAACGACCTGATATGTGACCTTAAAATACGCGACTTCCTGGTCACCTCGCATCGCCCCGCATCACCGCGTATTTATCGCTCAGTAGAAACAGTTTGGGTAGTCGTAAAATACGCGGTGATGCGGGGGACAAAAATTTGCGATGTTGCGAGGTGATGCGGGGTGATACGAGGTGTCCCAGTAGAAACACGCACAAAGTTACATCAACCAGCACTTTCCTTCGTATTGCCTATGACTACGCCACCACCACAAACAGATTGGACTGTTGGATCTGTGTCCAAACTCTAGCACACGCTGATCAAGCACTGCTGCTCACACCCATCCCACTGGATGATGCTCAGATGAACTTGCTCCAGCGGGCTTTGGGTTAGCCGTATGGGACTAACCCACCATAACCCACCACCCCTCACATTCCCACGCAACACTACCCCCTCCACCGACTCCTGATGGGGTGGGTGCTTCAGGAACTGGTACTTCCCTGCCTAAAATTTGACCTCCACTTGAGTCCTGACCCTCCGCATTATCCCATAGCTCCTCCACAGACCAAAGGAATGCTGGTGCAGACTCTCCAACAGACACATCTCCAACTTCCTTGTCGGCGACAGTGACTGCCTCTCCAGATGGTACCCAGGCTCTGCACTCACCACCTCAAACAGTGTCGTCAAACTGGGGGCCCCCGGACATTGAATGGCACCTACTGGACATGCGGTCAACGAGCGTATCCGTGGCTCCCCACTACCTGACACGGGTGCTGCTTCCCCGCATTCGTGGTACCCGATATCCACTCCCTCGACGACCTGGGGAGCACCCAGCCTTTGGTGATCACCGCAACGAGAGGGCCATTACGGTGGCTGAACGGCTCTGGATGATCGCATTCCCCAGATATGGCACCGCACGGCTTTCCAATGAAGTGACCCAGATTACCACCCTCCTGGAGTCGTTGGCCAATGAGACTGCAGTGTCCCTCCACCATACGCAGGATGCCCTGACCCGAACATCTTCTGAGCTAAAGGCGGTGCATATGGTGGCACTGCAAAATTGAATGGCCCTGGACTACCTACTGGCGGCAAATGGCGGTACCTGTGCAGTCATCGGACAGGAATGATTCACCTACCTACCTGATGAATCCTCCATCATCACCCACCTAGCTGAGCACATTCAGGACTCAGTGGCCATTTAGGGACCAGTTCCTCCAGCATCACCACCTCATGGGGAGATTGGTGGCCATTTGGCCTCATTGGGAGGGGGGATCTGGACAACTGTCATACATACACTAGGGAATTGCATTTATTCTTGTTATTGTTGCTATTATAATGTTATGTTGCACCTGTCAAATTATACGCTCCATAGCATTGCCCCGATAGCCCTACTGCCTATTACACCCTGTTGACAAGCAGTGTATCTTCCGAAGGGATGCATTATAATGGAGAGGCAGCGTCCACCACTGGGCGGCGCTGCTGCGCTTCTATTCGGAGTTCACACTACCTGCCAATCAAGGTCAGAAACTCACCCCAAGCCATCAAGGTGACCCTCACGATTGGCCCAGCTGAATCACCTCGGTTCACCCCTGCACTTGGCCTTGAGACATTGGACACTGCCACCAACAGGGCCTATATGATTGGCCCCACCCCCCCAGCTTTGCCCCCAGAACCATAAAAGGACCATGTGCTCCTTTGTTCAGTCTGCTTTGGACTCCTCGTGGATCGTGAGTATCACCTTTCATACTGTGTTGGGACGAGTAGCAAGAGCCGTGTCCATACTGATCAAGGTGTGGGGACACGTCCGATCACCTAGAGCGTGTGTGTTGAATGTGTCTGTTACTGTCGCTCTATTAGTTTTGTCAGTTATCCCTCATTGCTCCAGTGTATATTTTTGCCCCTGCATACTGTGTGTGTTTTAAAGGTCTTCTTGATAAACCAACCCCACTGCTTCCTCTTTTATTCCCGAAATAAAAGTTCATTATTTTACTCTCCATCTCGGTCTGGTTCCACACGTACCCGAACAACAACAAAAAGATAATACAACGGTATACCTAATTGAATTAAAAACTGACAATAAATACAAAAAAAGTTGGTAGATAATAAATATTCAGATATTCTAGTGCAAATATCTTACTTTTTGATGAGTGGCCAGTCTGCTCTGCAAGATCCCACTGACAATGGTGTGATAATGCACAGATAGAACCATAGAACACTACAGCCATGAAACAGCCATCGAGTTAGTCTGTGCCAAACTAATTTTTCAATCTGCTACCATTGACCTGCACCTGGACTTAGCCCTTCATCCACATACTTAGACAAGCTTCTCTTCAATGTCAAAATTGAGCCCGCATCCATCACCTCTGCTGGCTGCTCATTCCACATCTCACCAGAAGTTCTCCAAATGTTCCCCTTCAAACATTTCAACCATTCATCCTTAACCCATGTTGTCTGGTTCTAACCTCAGTGGAAAATGCCTGCTTGCATTTACCCTAATCTATACTCATAATTTTGTACGTCTCGATTAAATCTCCCCTCATTCTCTGCTCCAGGAAATGAAGACCCAACCTATTCAACCTTTCCCTATAACTTGGATTCTCAAGTCCCAGCAGCATCCTAGTAAATCTTTGCACTCTTCAATACTTTTACTCTCTTTCCTGTGAGTAGCTGACCATAACTGCACACAAAACCCCAAATGAGGCCTCACCAATGTCTTTTTAAAAATTTAGACATGCAGCAAGGTAACAAGCCATTTTGGCCCAGAAGCCCGTGCCGCCCAATTGCACCTGAGGTACCTACAACTCCCAATACATTTTGAACGGTGGGAGGAAACTGGAGCCCCTGGGAAAAACCCACACAGACATGGGGAGATCATACAAACTCCTTACAGACAGGATTCGAACCTATGTCCCAATTGCTGGCACTGTAACAGCATTGTGCTAGCCATGCCATCTTGTCTAACTTCAGGATTGATTGATGAAGGCCAACGTGCCAAAAGCTCTGTTTACGATGCAATCCTTCTGTGATATCACTTTCAAGCATTACGTGAATGAAACTGATGGATAAATATTGGTCAGGACCTGAGTAAAAGTGGAGACTGCCGGGGAAAGTCAACAGGTTGGGTGATGTCTGAGGAAAGAGGAACTCAAATGTTTCAGGCTGAAAAAAACTATTCTTCAGAGGTTGTAAAGGATGGAGAATCCTGTTTCCTATGGTAGGGGAGTCTAGGACAAGAGGTCAAAGCTTCAGGATTGAAGGGTGCCCATTTAAAACAGATGCGGAAGAATTTCCTTAGCCAGAGAGTGGTGAACCTCTGGAATTTTCTATCACGGGCAGCCGTGGAGGCCAGGCTGTTGGTTGTAGTTAAGACGGAGATTGATAGGTATCAAGGGTTATGGGGAGAAGGCAGGAGATTGGGGCTGAGTGGGAGAATGGACCAGCTCATGATGGAATGGTAGAGCAGACTCGACCGGCAGATTGGCCTACTTCTGCTCCTATGTTGTATCTTATGGTCTTATAGAAGTGTTTCAAATTGCTAAGAAGTGTTTGGTGCAGTGAGAGGAAGTGTTGACATACCTGACGAAGGGGTTCTGACCATTCATGTTCTTCCTCTGATGCCACTGACTTTCTCCTCCAGATATATAAGTACTGAGTGAGTGTGTGTGTGTTTTAAATTTAAAAAATATATATGTATATGTGTGAATATATATATCTTGGCTACAGATTCCAGCATCTGCAGACTCTGTGTCTCCAAACATTGAGATATGTTCAGTTCAGAGAGGTAGGATTTGGTGTAACGTCTTATCCAAAGATGGTACCTTTCAGACTGCACTGGAGTATTTGCTTAAGTATGTGCACGGGGAGAGTTGACTCTGAGTCACGGGTGCTCCTGTTCAAACCATGTTAATTGGTCAGAGTCTGTTGGGTGAGTGGGGGGAGTTGATAGGACATTACAGCACTGGGAAGAACTCAGTGGGTCAAGCAACATCTGTGGAGACAGAAGGTGTGCATCAATATTTTGGGACAAGGACTTGATGGAAATGAGGGGAGAATGTAGTGGGATTGGTGGGCTGAATGACCTGTTTCCTCTGCTGACCCACTTGTGGTGACGGAAGCATTAAAGTGCAGGGAAGATTAGTGCAATAGCTTGGAATGGTTGGTCGTTCACTAGGGATTATTTCCCATGGAAAGCCACAGGAAGAATTTCTTGTGGAGATGGGTGCAGTGAACATTCTGGTGAGAGGCAAATCTTTGAGCAACAACATTGTTTAAGTTCATTCCCAGGGTGTTTATTTATAATCCATACTTGCCCTCAAGAAGATCAAGTCAAGTTTATTGTCATCTGATTGTACAAGTACAACCCAATGAAACAGCGTTCTCCAGTCCTCGGTGCAAAAACATGCAGACACTCAACTAGATATAATACATTTATGGACAAATAATACATATACATGACAAGTATTATATCTTTAAAAATAAATATTGTTTTGTACAAATTAGAGTCTCGGAGGGTCAGTGTGGGCAGTTCCTTTGGTTATTCAGCATTCTCACTGCCCTTGGGAAGAAGCTGTTCCTCATCCTGGTGGTGCTGGCTCTCTTCCCCGACAGGAGCAGCTGAAAGATGCCGTGTGCGGGGTAGAAAGGGGTCCTCAAGGATTTTGTGCGCCTTCCTCAGACAACGATCCCATTAGATGATGTCAAGGGGCGGGGGGGTGGGAAGATGACCTTTTGAGCTGCGTCAGCATGTGACACAGATTTGACAGGAACAATATATCTACAGGGAACATCAACGGAATGCTGCCATTGGAGAACAGCAGCAATCATCAAGAATGCACTTCACCCAGCACATGCTCTGTTCTCACTTCTGCCATCAAGAAAGAGGTCTCGGTGCCACAAGACTCACACCACCAGGTTCAGGAACATCTGCAACCCCTCCACCATCAGACTCCTCAACGACAAACTCAATCAGGGACTCATTTAAGGACACTTGTGCATTTTATTGTTTTTTTTCTCTCTGTATTGCATAGTTTGTTTACATTTCTTTATTTGATTCCATGTATGCTGTGCACATTTTTTTGCACTGCTAATAAGTGGTAATTCTGTCTCACCCGTAGGATTAAGAATCTCAGGGTTGTATGTGTCATGTCTGTACTCTGACAATAAATCTAAATATCTCCGAATCAGGGAAAGCAGAGTACGGTGCAAACGTTCAGCAGGCAAAGCATCATCTGTGGGGATGAAGCTTCAGGTTAATGACCTTTTGTCAGAACTGCAGACTCTTTCTCCCTCGCAAATGCTGCCACACCAGCTGAACCTTTCCACTGTTTTCTCTTTTGCTGTAAGATGTAAGGAAAGATGATGTGTTAATGGGTGTTTGCGAGGGATGCGGTGTAGGTGGGCTGAAGGGCTCGTACTGTGCTGGAATGTTCTATGTTCTGAAGTGCAGCCCCTGCAGAGTGATGGGGTGGTGGGTTCAGGAGGTGCCAGCAGTGAAAATTTGTCAAGGGCTGCCGTGCGCAGTGTTGCCAGCACCCGTGGCAGTACACTGCAGAACATGCTGTAACACAGAGGTGATTAGCAGGTATTATGTGGCACTGTTCACAGCTTGTATGTTTAATGATTGGGAACTCTGCTGGGTTTCAAAGCAAACCAAATGTCCCCATATCAAGATCTGGCATTGCGCCAACATGCCGTGGTTTGGGTGTTAGACCACTGTCTTGCCTCCTTTCCTGAACACTGTAAACTGCAGATGAAGTTCCTCTGAGCGCAGTCTTCGCTTTCCATCAACAGGCACTTGTACGAGAGTTGCGCGTCACCAGTAACTTTCTCCACAAAGGCGCGCGTTCTGACGGAAATATTTGGCTTGTTTCCATGGCAAATACTTCCTCCCCCTACCCTGTATTGTTACTACCTTCCTTTCCCAACGTATTGTTACCCCCTTCCCATCTCCTCAATTTATTGCCTCTTTCCCTTCTCCCTGTATCGTTAACTCCTTCCTTCTCCCATATGTAAACCCCTTCCTTCCCCCTGTATCGTTACATACTTCCCTCCCTTGTATCGTTACCTCATTCCCTCCCCTGTATCATCACCTCTTTCCTTCCCCCGTATTGATAGTCCCCTTCCTCCCCTGTATTTTTATCCCTTCCCTATTACCTCTCCCATCCAGGCCTGTAACGTAACGTTACCCCTCCCCTCCCCACTTGTAATGTTACCTTCTCTCTTATTTTTCCTACATTTATCGTTACCTCTTCCTTTCCTCGGTTTAACATCATCTCCTACCCTCCAGATGTTGCAGGACTGTGCGAAGGCACGACGAGAGGTGGACCTCCACTGGAGGGCATCCGGCTGCACCCATATTGTCCGTATTGTGGACATCTACGAGAATCTGTACCAGGGGCGCAAGTGTCTTCTGATCATCATGGAATGGTGAGTGCCCCACATTACTGCGGGCTGGGGAATAGTGTGTCCCCACACTACGTGGGCCATGAAATGGTGAGACCCCCAAACTACAGTGGGCTGGGGATTAGTGAGTCCCGCACTGTGGTGGGGCTGGCGAATGGTAAGACCCCTGCACTAGGGTGGACCAGGGAATAGTGAGTTCTCCACACTATGACGTTCACCGGCCTCAGCAACCTGTTGAAGGATGATGGAGTCAAAAGTAGTGTAGTAGTTCAGCCAAACTTCTCCATGCCTTGTAAACTTCAAAAACCATTCAACCAACATTGGAGGTAGGGGCGCCACTGCCCTGGGTCTGGGGTTTACACAATTAGCGTGGGTGTGTGTCCCACAAGTAGTCCCCACTTCTCAGAGGACTGCTAAATTAGAGATGTGGGGAAATGGGAGGATGAAGGTTGTGTTGTGGAGAATGGGGGTGAAGGGTGCGTTGTGGGGGGAATGGGGTGGAGGGTACGTTGTGGGGGGAATGGGGTGGAGGGTACGTTGTGGGGGGAATGGGGGTGAAGGGTGCATTGTGGGGCAATGGGGTGGAGGGTGCGTTGTGGGGAGAATGGGGGTTGAGGGTGCGTTGTTAGGGGAATGGGGTGGAGGGTGCTTTGTGGGGGAATGGGGTGGAGGGTGCGTTGTGGGGGAATGGGGGTGGAGGGTGCGTTGTGGGGGAATGGGGGTGGAGGGTGCGTCGTTGGGGGAATGGGGTAGAGGGTGCGTTGTGGGGGGAATGGGGTGGAGGGTGCTTTGTGGGGGAATGGGGGTGGAGGGTGCGTTATGGGGGTGGAGGGTGCATCGTGTGGGAATGGGGTGGAGGGTGCGTTGTGGGGGGAATGGGGGTGGAGGGTGCATCGTGTGGGAATGAGGTGGAGGGTGCGTTATGGGGGTGGAGGGTGCGTTGTGGGGGAATGGGGGTGGAGGGTGCGTTGTGGGGGAATGGGGGTGGAGGGTGCGTCGTTGGGGGAATGGGGTAGAGGGTGCGTTGTGGGGGGAATGGGGTGGAGGGTGCGTCGTGGGGGGAATGGGGGTGGAGGGTGCGTCGTGAGGGGAATGGGGATGGAAGGTGTGTCATGGGGACTGGGGTGGAGGGTGCGTCATGGGGGAATGGGGGTGGGGAGAGTGCATCGTGAGGGGAATGGGGATGGAGGGTGTGTCATGGGGGAATGGGGTGGAGGGTGCGTTGTGGGGGGAATGGGGGTGGAGAGTGCATCGTGAGGGGAATGGGGATGGGGGGTGTGTCATGGGGGAATGGGGTGGAGGGTGCGTTGTGGGGGGAATGGGGGTGGAGAGTGCATTGTGAGGGTAATGGGGGTGGAGGGTGCGTTGTGGGGGGAATGGGGGTGAAGGGTGTGCTGTGCGGGGAATGGGGGCTGTGAAGGATGTGTTGTGCAGCATGTTTCAGCATTGGGCTCCTCACGCCCTGCAGAGCTGAAATATGTGATAGGGAAGGGGGACAAATGGAGCATGGACCAGAACCACTGCTGGTCGACCTCAGCAGGTTGAGCAGCATCCATTGCTGAAGGGTTCTGACCCGAAATGTCGACTGTACTTTCTTTCCCATGGATGTTGCTCGACCTGCTGAGTCCCTCAAGCAGACAGGTTCAAATACCTCTGTCCACACGCATCTTGTGTCACTTGTTGATCTGGAGCTTGAAGCTGGGCCATCTGTCATTCATTAGTCAACAGTCGCCTCGCCTTTCCCACTTTGCCTGTGATGTGTTCTGATCAATCAGCAGTGACTCGGAGAGAACTGAAGTGCTTCTCACCGTTACCAGATCAGCAGGCAGCTCAGAACATCACGCAGATTTCTCTCCCCTCAACGGGCTCCATCTATATCTCCCACTGCCTGGGAAAGGACCCTTCAAACCCTAGACGTACTCTCTCCTCCCATTAGGGGGAAGGCTGAAGAATGTGATAGCACGCACTAACAGGCTGAAAGACAGTTTCTTCCCCACAGCCATCAGGCTCCTAAATGAACCCCACAACAGTGCTCTCACGCTGCCCTTGGTGCTAATCGATCTTACTTTTCTTGTATTCCGCACTCTGTAAATTGTACTCTTTGCACCAGTGGTTTCCAAATTGCCCCCCCCCCCCCAAACTTGTATAATACCTTAAATAATCCCTATACCATCGGTGCTCTGTGATTGGTAAGGGATTGCTTAAGGTGGTATGTGAGTGGGAAGGGAAGGTTGAGAACCACTGCTCTAGACCCAATTTTACTGAAATATTTTGCTTGAGAAAAATTTGTCATTGTTCCATTTCCTTTGGAGTTATGAAACCGTGCACGTAACGAGTCAATGAGGTACGATGAAAACAGTGGATTTCAGACCTTTTTCTTTCCACTCACATACCACCTTAAGCATTCCCTTAGCACTTCTAGCATAGGGATTGCTTAAGGTGAAATGTGAGTTTAGGGATGCAGTTCCCATGGGAACTGCCCCTCCTGCCTCCGATTCTGGTCCCGTCCTGCCAATCCAACCCCACTTCTGCCACACCAATTTTTGTGCCAATATGTTTAATTCCCAAATCTGACCAATCCTGCGCCAAATTGCCCATGGCTCAGGTAACGATCTAGAGATTTTTGCTTTTTTGGTTCTGCCTTTTAATTTAGTCCCCAGATGCTCAAATTCTTTCAACAGAACTGTATTCCGAGTTATCTTTACATCATTGGTACCCATGTGGACCAAGACAACTGGATGCTTTCTGTCCATCTTCACATTCCTCTGCAGGTGAGATGAGAAATCTGAACCCAGGCACTGGGTAGCATAGGCTTCAGGATTCTTCTTGTCGGCTGCCTTCTTGAGGCAGTACCTCACACAAATGTCTTCAATTTCCGGCAGGTCGGTGCTTGTGAAGCTTTTGGTTAGGTTTCTCACTTTCTGCAGCTTTTTGCATTCCTGGGCACTCGAGTTCCTAAACGAGGCTGTGATGCAACTAATGTATTATCTTCAGTGCACTTCCAGAGGTTGGTAGAGTATATGACGACTTGCTAAATCTCCACAGAAAGTAGAGGTGCTGGTGTGCTATTCTTCTGGTTGCACAGACAGTGATCTATAGTGCCTTGGCCATAGGCTCAGCTCGATTCTGCATAGGATCTGATGAGGATGGTGAGGGTTGGCTTGGTATCGCTTTTTTTTTAATATATCACAAATATTACAATTTAATGCATCATCATGTGACAATAAAAGGAACATTTGAACCTCTGCCCTGCTCAGTGGTATGAAGGAAGCTTTACTCTGCAACTCCCCTATGGTGTCCCTGTCCGTAGAGCATGTGATGGGACAGTGCAGGGGGTCATTCACACTGTGCCAAACACTTGGTAACTTTGTTTGAATGTTCTTTTTTTTTTTTTTTTAATTTTTAATTTTTCACACCATAAATCACAATAGCCATGATATACACTTTTTCTTTTCCACACATTTACAGTGACTTTTTCTCCCTCCCCCCTCCCTCCTCCCAAGCCACCCCCCCATCCCTCCCCCCTCTCATCCATTTTAGTTATACAATCTAGGTTGCATTAATTCAGTTAGACAATGTTGTCATTCAACAAAAATACACCAGAAATTCTACTGAGTCCATTTTTTTCTTCTCTTCTCCTTCCATCAACTTAGGTAATGTTTGTTCCCGGTAGGTTTTCGCTATTGTATTTAATGTAAGGCTCCCATACTTGTTCGAATATTTCAATATTATTTCTTAAACTATATGTTATTTTTTCTAATGGAATACATTTATTCATTTCTATATACCATTGTTGTATTTTCAAATTATCTTCCAATTTCCAGGTTGACATAATACATTTTTTTGCTACAGCTAGGGCTATCTTAACAAATCTTTTTTGTGCATCCTCCAAGTCAATTCCAAATTCTTTATTTTTTATGTTACTTAGGAGAAAGATCTCTGGATTCTTTGGTATATTGTTTTCTGTTATTTTATTTAATATCTGATTGAGATCATCCCAAAATTTTTCTACTCTCTCACATGTCCAGATTGCATGAATTGTTGTTCCCCTTTCTTTTTTACATCGAAAACATCTATCAGATACTGTTGGGTCCCATTTATTTAACTTTTGCGGTGTAATGTATAGTCTGTGTAACCAATTATATTGTATCATACGCAGCCTCGTATTTATTGTATTTCTCATCGTTCCAGAGCATAACTTCTCCCATGTTTCCTTTTTTATCTTTATATTTAAATCTTGTTCCCATTTTTGTTTAGTTTTACCATTTGTTTCCTCATTTTCCTTTTCTTGCAGTTTAATATACATATTTTTTATAAATCTTTTGATTAACATTGTATCTGTAATCACATATTCAAGGTTACTTCCCTCTGGTAAACTCAAGTTGCTTCCTAATTTATCTTTCAAGTAGGATCTCAGTTGGTAATATGCCAGCGCTGTATCTCCCGTTATATTGTACTTATCTCTCATTTGTTCAAAGGATAAGAATCTACTTCCTGAAAAACAATTTTCTATTCTTTTAATCCCTTTTTTTTCCCATTTTCTAAAGGCAAGGTTGTCTATTGTAAAAGGGAGTAGCTTATTTTGCGTCAATATTAGTTTTGGTATTTGGTAATTTATTTTATTTCTTTCTACATGTATCTTCTTCCATATATTGAGGAGATGGTGTAATACTGGAGAAGTTCTATGTTGTACCAATTTTTCGTCCCATTTATATAATATGTGTTCAGGTATCTTTTCCCCTATTTTATCTAATTCTAGTCTCGTCCAGTCTGGTTTTTCCCTTGTTTGATAAAAATCTGATAGGTACCTTAATTGTGCGGCTCTATAATAATTTTTGAAGTTTGGCAATTGTAAGCCTCCTTGTTTATACCATTCTGTTAATTTGTCTAGTGCTATCCTCGGTTTCCCCCCTCTCCATAAAAATCTCCTTATTATTTTCTTTAACTCTTTGAAGAATTTTTCTGTCAGTTGTATTGGCAATGCCTGAAATAAGTATAGTATCCTTGGAAAAATGTTCATTTTAATACAGTTTATCCTTCCTATCAGTGTTAGTGGTAGCTCTTTCCAATGCTCTAAATCGTCCTGTAGTTTTTTCATTAGTGGATTGTAATTGAGTTTATATAATTGGCCTAGATTTTTGTTTATTTGCACACCTAGGTATCTTATTGCCTGCGTTTGCCATCTGAATGGGGATTCCTCCTTAAATTTTGCGAAATCCGCGTTATTCATAGGCATTGCTTCACTTTTATTTACGTTTATCTTGTATCCCGACACTTCTCCATATTCCTTCAATTTCTTATATAGTTCTTTTATTGATAGTTCTGGTTCTGTTAAGTACACTATCACATCATCCGCAAACAGACTGATTTTATATTCCCTGTCTTTTATTTTTATTCCTTTTATATTATTATCTCTTCTTATCGATTCTGCTAGTGGTTCTATAGCTAGCGCAAACAATAATGGTGATAGTGGGCATCCCTGCCGCGTTGACCTGCTTAAGTTAAATTGCTTTGATACATGTCCATTTACTGTCACTTTCGCTAACGGTCCCTTATATAATGCTTTAATCCAATTAATATACTTCTCCGGTAAACTGAATTTTTGCAATACTTTGAACAAGTAATTCCATTCTACTCTGTCGAAGGCCTTCTCTGCGTCTAAAGCAACTGCTACTGCCGGTGCTTTATTTCCTTCTACTGCATGAATTAAGTTAATAAATTTACAAATATTGTCTGTTGTGCGTCTTTTTTTGATAAATCCAGTTTGGTCTAAATTTACCATTTTCGGTACCTGTTCTGCTAATCTGTTCGCTAATAGTTTAGCTATTATCTTATAATCTGTGTTTAGCAAAGATATTGGTCTATATGACGCTGGTGAGAGTGGATCTTTCCCTTGTTTTAGTATCACTGTAATTATTGCTGTTTTACATGAATCTGGTAAGTTTTGTGTCTCATCAATCTGGTTGATTACATCCAGGAGGGGCGGTATTATTAGGTCTTTAAATGTTTTGTAGAATTCTATTGGGAGTCCATCCTCTCCTGGTGTCTTATTATTTGGTAAATTTTTTATTATCTCTTGTATTTCTACTGTTCCAAATGGTTCTGTTAATTTATTTTGTTCCTCTATTTGTAGTTTTGGTAGTTCAATTTTAGTCAAAAATTCATCTATTTTCCCTTCTTTCCCTTCGTTTTCGGTTCGGTATAATTGTTCATAGAATTCTCTGAAGTTTTCCTTAATTTCTTTTGGATTATATGTAATTTGTTTGTCTTTTTTCCTTGTTGCCAATACCGTTTTCTTAGTTTGCTCTGTCTTAAGCTGCCATGCTAGGATTTTGTGTGTTTTTTCCCCTAGTTCATAATATTTCTGTTTTGTCTTCATTATATTCTTCTCCACCTTATATGTTTGTAATGTTTCATATTTTATTTTTTTATCCGCCAATTCTCTTCTTTTGGTTGTATCTTCCTTTATTGCTAATTTTTTTTCTATGTTTATTATTTCCCTTTCCAACTGCTCTGTTTCCTGATTATAGTCCTTCTTCATCTTGGTTGCATAACTTATTATTTGCCCTCTAATGAATGCTTTCATTGCGTCCCATAGTATAAACTTATCTTCCACTGATTCCGTATTTACTTCAAAGTACATTTTTAATTGTTTTTCAATAAATTCTCTAAAATCCTGTCTTTTAAGTAGCATGGGGTTTAATCTCCATCTATACATTCTTGGAGGGATGTCTTCTAGCTCTATTGCCAATAACAGGGGTGAGTGGTCCGATAATAGTCTAGCTTTATATTCCGTTTTCCTAACTCTCCCTTGTATGTGGGCTGATAACAGGAATAGGTCTATCCTTGAGTATGTTTTATGTCTAGTCGAGTAGTATGAGTATTCCTTTTCTTTTGGGTTTTGTTTCCTCCATATGTCCACAAGTTTCATTTCTTGCATTGATTTAATTATAAATTTGGTTACTTTGTTCTTCCTGTTAATTTTTTTCCCCGTTTTATCCATATTTGGATCCAAATTCAGATTGAAATCCCCTCCTATTAGTATGTTCCCTTGCGTATTAGCTACCTTCAAAAAGATATCTTGCATAAACTTTTGATCTTCTTCGTTAGGTGAATATATATTAAGTAGATTCCAAAGCTCTGAATATATCTGACATTTTATCATAACATATCTCCCTGCTGGATCTATTATTTCCTCTTCTATTTTAAATGGCACATTTTTGCTAATTAATATAGCCACTCCTCTTGCTTTTGAATTATACGATGCTGCTGTTACATGTCCTACCCAATCTCTCTTTAATTTCTTGTGCTCCAATTCAGTTAAATGTGTTTCTTGGACAAATGCTATATCTATTTTTTCCTTTTTCAGTAAATTTAGTAGTTTCTTCCTTTTAATTTGGTTATGTATTCCATTAATATTTAGAGTCATATAGTTCAGCGTAGCCATTTTATATTTTGTTTATCTTCTCTTTCCGTTTTTCCATCATTACCTTTCCTCCTTTTCCATTTCTGTTTTCTTATTTTCAACTCTTTACCAGACAACATTCCTACAACATCCAACATTTTCCTTATTCTCCTATTTCTATCTTCTTTATCCCCAATCTCCCCTTCCCCTCCTGAGTTGCCCTTTATCCCTTGTCGGACAACCACATCTCCCCTCTCCATTTGGATTTGCGAATCCACTCGCAAGCGTCAACTGATTTTGCAGTGACCGCTCTTTTCCCCCCACCCAGCCCCCCCCAGAAAAGATTTCGTTTTTTATATGTCACAAAGGTCACTCTTTTAGTTCCCTCCTTATTCTCTCTATTCCCTTACCTTCCCTTATTAATTCTTGTCTATACTTTCTATGTTTTCCTCTAATTACAGATACTTTCACATATGCCCGTTGTCTCTATTCACTCTTATACCTCTTTACCCGCATACATATCAATCGTGGTCATTTTTACCCTCCTTACCCGTCTTCATCCCTCAGTCTATTTTTGTCTTTACCCACATACATATCAATCGTGATAATTTTTGCTCTCATTACCCGTCTTCATCCCTCAGTCTATTTTTGTAATTGTTCTGCAAATTTTCGTGCTTCTTCTGGATCCGAGAATAGTCTGTTTTGTTGTCCTGGAATAAATATTTTCAATACCGCAGGATGCTTCAGTGTAAATTTATATCCTTTCTTCCATAAAATCGCTTTTGCTGCATTGAACTCTTTTCTCTTCTTTAGGAGTTCAAAGCTTATATCTGGATAAATGAAGATTTTTTGCCCTTTATACTCCAGTGGTTTGTTGCCCTCTCTTACTTTTTCCATTGTCTTCTCCAGCACCTTTTCTCTTGTAGTATATCTTAGGAATTTTACTACAATAGATCTTGGTTTTTGTTGTGGTTGTGGTTTAGGGGCCAATGCTCTATGTGCCCTTTCTATTTCCATTTCTTGCTGTAGTTCTGGACATCCTAGGGCCTTAGGGATCCATTCTTTTATAAACTCCCTCATATTCTTGCCTTCTACATCTTCCTTAAGGCCCACTATCTTTATGTTATTTCTTCTGTTATAATTTTCCATTATATCTATTTTTTGGGCTAGTAATTCTTGTGTCTCTTTAGTTTTTTTATTAGATTCCTCCAATTTCTTTTTTAAGTCTTCTACCTCCATTTCTGCTGCTATTGCCCGTTCTTCCATCTTGTCCATTTTTTTCCCCATTTCTGTTAAGGTCATATCCATTTTATTTATTTTCTTTTCTGTGTTGTTTATTCTTCTTCTTAAATCATTGAATTCCTGTGTTTGCCATTCTTTAAATGACTCCATGTATCCTCTAACAAGAGCAAGTACCTCCTTTACCTTGCCTATCTTTTCTTCTTCTATTTCCCTGTACTCTTCCTCTTCCTCTTCTTCTTCCTCTAGGTTGACCATCTGTTGTTTCTTTGCTGCCCTTTCCTCCTCTTCTTTCTTGTTTCCATTGTCTTCTGTGGTGTCTTCTTGCTGCAGGTGTTCTGCAGCTGTCGTTGCCGGCTGTGGAGATCGACTCCCCAGCTGGTCCCCCCTCCCGTCGGTGTGTTTTTTTGTATGCGCATCGCGCATGCGCGACTCCTCGCGCATGCGCGGTTGCGCACTTTTACTCGGCTCTGTGAGCCATTGTTGTAGTTCTCTTTCTACCGACCTGAGGTAGTGGGGTCTTCTCTCCACAGCGGGCCTCTTCGGACAGGTAAGGCCTTCACCTTTTTCCTCCGTTGTCTTCTCTTCCTCTCTTCTTTCCGTTGATTTTGATTTTTCTCCTTTTGTCTCCATCTTCTTTCCACCTTTATATTCACTTTTCTTTAACTTGTATTTCTGTGCCTTTGTATTTTCTCTCGTTTTTCCCGACTTTTCTGGAGAGGGCTGGAGTTCACCATCCGGCCACTACTCCATCACGTGACTCCTCCCGGCTTGGTATCGCTTGAAGTCAAAAGGTTAAATATCCTGCCTGCTTTAGGTATCTTGCAAAGTTGCACTGGTTTGTTGTTACGAGGCAACTGTTCATTTCCAAGATATTGCATCCTTCCTCCACCTGGTTTTCAGTGCTTTGGAACTGATTGAGGTTTACGATAGCTAGGATTGAATCTGGCTTGATTGGGTTGTGAGGATCATAACCTGCAATGTCTGTGTAGAAATCACTGACTAAATATTATTCTTGAACATCCAGATTGAATACAACTTGCCTTAAAGTTCAGTGCTGATCCTTGTCCATCAATGTTGGTCATTATTGTTTGTAGCTTTACCCTAAGGAGTTATGGGGAGAAAGCTGGACAGAGGGGAAAATGGATCAGCTCATGATTGAGTGGCAGAGCAGACTTGATGGGCCTGCTCCTACATCTTCTGGTCTCAGTTCTATTTCAGACTTCTTGGCTCAGTCGACTGAACACGCCGCGTGTTCACTGAGCTCGAAGTCTCTCAATCCTTAGCTGAACTTGCTCAGGTCTGTGACCTTGTTCATAACAGAGGAAGCCACCTACATGTGTCCATTCACTGCCTATTTAACTGTTTTGTGTTTAGACACCTTATGCTTTTGAGTTACTCAATGGTTACTCAGTTCTCCATTGTTCCTCTCTGTGGGAATTAGCCTCTCTTCCGGGAGGGTGGGGGGGGTGGAAAGCACATCACTACAACAGCTTCAAGCCACCACCCAGACTTCTGATCTGTGCTCTGAGCTTTTTTTCTATTTAATTGTGCCCTGTTTGGTACTGCAAGTGTCACCCACGTTACAGATTCTGCATTGAAGGATTGAAAAATTGAACGACCACTCTCCACTACACATCGATAATTCTGTAGTGGAGAGGACCGAGTTCCTTGGAGTTCAGGTGGTCACTCAACATCTTCTCGCTTGTCAAGAAGGCACAACAGAGACGACACTTCCTGAGAAGATTGAAGCAGGCAAGGACACTGGCCACCAACCATGTCAACCTTCTATATGTCTATTGAGAGTGTCCTGGCTGGTTGATTCAATGTGGTACGGTTGCTGCAGAGAAATGGATTGGAGGTCAATGTACAGGACCATAAGAAGGGCAGAGAGGATGACTGGAGTCTCCCACCCTGCTGCCCCCCTGATTGACATGATCTACTGGGATCATTGTCTGAAGAGGGCGTGCAAAATCATCGAGGACCCCTTCCACCCTGTGTATCATTTTTCAGCTGGTCCCATCGGGGAAGAAATATAGGAGGATCAGAGCCAGCACCACCAGGCTGAGGAACAGCTTCTTCACGCAGGCAGTGAGAATGCTGAACGACCACAGGAACTGTTTACACTGACCACCCGAGACTCTCATGAAACAATATGTATTTATTTATACAGATGAAATACTTTTCCTGCATATGCTTTGTTTGTATGTGAGTTATATCTGGATGTATGTCTGCGTGTTTTGTACCGAAGAACCCTGTTTCATCAGGTTGTACTCGTGCAATCAGATGAGAATAAACTTGACTTGATGCTGCAGTCCTCCCTGTCGCTCATGCACTGTTGTATTTGTACCTTGCACTCTGTGAAATCTGTCAGCTGTCTTCTGCCAGCTCCTTACAGACCACAGTTGTGCTTGCAAGATGAGATGCAAGGTTCTGCATGTATAACACGTTAATTTTCTCATCGATTAACCTGATAAAGGGCCCAAACCCGAAATGTTGGTAACTCTTTACTTCCTATGGATGCTGTGTTACTTGCTGAGTTTCTCTAGCATGTTTGTTTATTGCAATCAGGATCAGACTTGTTGTCATGGACATGAAATTTGTTACTTTGCAGCACACTGTTGTGCAGAAGAAAGTGCACAATTCTGGAAATACAAGATTTTTAAAAGAGTTCAGAAAAGGAGACCCTAGCAACTACAGACTTTCTTGTTTAACTGAATGCAGAAGTACTCCAGCTTTATAATATACCTTGGCCAGACCTCAGCTGTGTGCAGTTCTTATCACCGAGGGAAAGGAAGGATAGGAGAATGCAGAGAATATTCTTCAGGATCTGAACAATCATGTCGGAGGGACTCAGCAGGTAAAGCAGCACCAGTAGGAGATAAAGAATGGTTGATGTTTTGAACTGGGTCTATTTATTGAGCCTAGGGAAGTGTAGCGGAAAACCCAGTGTAAAGACGACAGAGTGGGAGGGGCAGGATAGGAACCTTGTGCAGGATTGGTTAGGGAAGGGTGAAGCATGGCAGACTGAGGCAGTAGATTGGCAGATGCCAGACATGAAGAGAGGCAAGAAAAAACAAGGGTGAAGATGAGTCGCACAGCAAGGAATGGGAGCTTAGAGACAAAGGCTGGCAGTTCTGGGGTATGAGAAGAGAATGGTCATGTGAAGAGAGACCAGGTGGAACCCAGGGTGTGGGGAGAGTGGAAGAACCCATTGGGGAGATGTGGGTGGAGGGAAGATAGAACTGAAAAAGAGGATAGATGAGATTGGATCGAGGTCTGGATGGGAAGGGTCAGGAAAGGATTTGGTTAGGGAAGTGTGGCGTAGATTCTCAAACGTGGTAGTGACTAGAGTCTTTGTTATAAGTAGTTGCCAATAAATCTAACTGGGGTTTTTGAGGTGGGGGGGGACTTTATTCTCTGGAATGTAGATGAATGAGGGGAAATTTGATACAAACTAGACAACCTGGGTTAAGGGTAAATGTGGAAAAGTTTAGAGGGAACATTAGGAAAATGTCACACAGTGGGAGAATAAGCTGCCAGTTGAAATGGTGAATGTGGGCCTAATTTTAAGAAGAATTTGGACAGGTACATGGGATGAGAGGGTTATGGAGGGATATGGACTGGGTGCATATCAGGAGGATTAGGTAGAAAAAGGCTTAGACTAGAAGGGCAAAAGGGCCTATTTTCTGTACTGTAATGTTCTATGATTCTAAACCTCTAGCCAGAGATTGTTGTCAAAATAAGTCTTTTCACAGTAGCTCAATGCATGTGAAAGTAAACATGAACGTTAACTTGAAGATGGACGTGCTCTCAGGAGGACAGGATGAGTTTAATAGCAGGATGGGAGGATGTTCTCGTGGAGTATAGGCAGATTTATTCTCTCCTGCTGCAGGCTCCTTGAACCTGGCATTCCTCATCTCCAACAGAGCCAACTTCAATCCAGACTGGTGTCAAACTGATCTCAATCCTTCTTCCTGCAAAGTTGTATCTCACCAGCAAGGTGCTTCCCAAGGGAGTGGGGCTAACCTTCAGAATAAATGGGAAATTGCTCAGGTAATGGTGACTCTGCCCAGAACCTGCCGTTGAAGGTGGTGTATTGCTGACATTTGCATCTGGGGCTGGAAGCTGAGCTTCAAGCCTTTGTCTGTCTATCTGCCCCATCCGTGGTATCCACACCAGCCACTTCTAGACCCCATAATGGAAGGAAGTCACCCTTGATCCTGGGGAAGGGAGGTGGTGAAGAAGAAAAGTCTATTTTGTCTCCAGGTGATGCCTGTAGTCAGCACTGTGTGTGTGAGTAGAGTACCTGCTTTCTAACAGGAATTGGTATGGGGAGTGTGCGTCATGCTCAAGGTGCAATGTTTTTATCTGAGGTACAGTGGAATATGAGCTCTTTGCTGACGCCAATATGAAGAAGAAAATGAGAAAGCATTTTTCACTCTTCAATTTTTTAAGCCGGTGTAATGCTCACAAATCAGTCAGCAGGTAATCTTCTGATGAATCATCACTCCTTCTCAGCATCTTTTGTGGGTTTTCAGCCAAAACTAGAGAGACAATATCTGGACCTGGCAGGATCTGTGAATAGTGCAATGTGTAATGCAGCGACGATCTTGTTTACTGACACCCTCCTGCATCTTCTAGTGGGCACGATTGGCGAGGCCAGCACTTTCAACAATCCTTCTCAAGCACCTCAGCCAAGGGAACCACTGGCCCTCCATCTGCCTTTATGATAATGGTGATGAGAAATTATTGTCATAAACACTAGTACCGTGAACAGATACAATGATATTCTTGCTGCAGCTACACCAGTACATAAGATGCACTAATAAGCAATAAGTATAAATTAAACAAATACAATTTGCCATGAGATTTAAAGAAAGATAGTAAATTAAAATGGATAAATGATAAATATTCACAGTTGCATGTACTGCAAAAACTAAGTAATGCTTCAATAGTACAGACGGGTCTTCAGAATTCAGAATCAGAATTTATTGTCATTATTTTTAGATATTTACAGATAAGGAGCTTTTTAAATTCCTTAGTATTAAATCTCCCTCAAGATTTGGAATTAGAGAAAATTTATAATCTTAAACCAAGTACCAAAATGTTAATATCAGTTCTCTTTGAGCTATTATTGATCTCTGGTGGTGATTCCCTGGACAAGACTAAGAAACAATGGGAACAAATTTTCAACAAAAATGTTCTGATGCTACGTGGGATTCTATCTTGAAATTGGTTAATTCATCTTCTTTGTCCACCCAACATTCATTATTACAATTTAAAGGGGTACATCGAGCTTACTTTTCCAAAGTTTAATTGGCTAAATTGTATTCTCATTTCTTGTCAAAGTGTGATAGATGAAAGACTGAAGAAGGTGCATTATTTCATATGTTTTGGTCATGTTCCTTGCTTTCCATTTATTGGGAAAATATCTTCTGTACCTTGTCTTTACAGTAGTTCTTAATGTTAATTTGACTCCTAATCCTTTTCTTGTTCTATTTGGAGTAAGTCAGTCAGCTGAGTGTAAATGTGTCTGAGCTACAATCCCATGTAGTTGCCTTTGCTCTTATTGGCAGAAGAGCTATACTTATGAAATGGAAGGATGCTGTCCCTCCTACAGACTCAGTGGTGATCTGATGTGATGGCATGCTTGACTAAGGAAAAAAATTAAATGCTCTACTAATGTAATGAAATTTAACTTTTTATATTTTAAATTTATGGGGCCCTTTCCTTGATTATTTTCAAAATTTATAAGATTATTGGATCCCATTTTATGGTTTGGTTGTCCTTTCATACATTAATAGAATATTTATCTTTAATCATATCTTCATAAGGGAGGGGTTAGATTATTAGAATAGGTTTTTGTTTTTGTACTTTTTCTTTGTCTCTCCTAGGTTGCTTAACATCTATTTGTCAATATGCCTTTTATTTTCTTGGATATATATTACCTATGTATGAACATGCAAATCTAAATAGGTCATATGCATTAAATGGTCGGCCTTTGAGATGTGCAGAGCCACAAAGGGATTTAGGAGTTGTGGTAAATAGTACCCTCAAGGCTGATACTCAGGTAGATGGTGTGGTGAAGAGGGCATTTGGAATGTTGGCCTTCATCAATCGGAGTATTGAATTCAAGAGTAGGGAGGTTATATGAAATTGTACAAGGCATTGGTGAGGCCAAATTTGGAGTACTGTGTACAGTTTTGGTCACCAAATTATAGGAAAGATATAAACAAAATAGAGAGAGTGCAGAGAAGGTTCACGAGAATGTTGACAGGATTTCAGGGTCTGAGTTCCAGGGAAAGGTTGTGCAGACTAGGGCTTTTTTCTCTGGAGGGTAGAAGATTGAGAGGGGACTTGATCGAGGTGTTTAAGATTTTAAAAGGGACAGACAGAGTCAACGTGGATAGGCTTTTTCAATTAAGAATGGGGGAGATTCAAACTAGAGGGCATGGTTTAAGATTGAAGGGGGAAAATTATAAGGGGAACATGAGGGGAAATTTCTTTATGCAAAGGGTGGTAGGGATGTGGAATGAGCTTCTGACAGACATGGTCGAGGCGGGATCATTGGTTACATTTAAGGAAAGACTAGATAGGTACATGGATAGGAGAGGACTGGAGGGGTATGGACCGGGTGCTGGTGAGTGAGACTAGGAGGGTGGGGATTTGTTACGGCATGGACTAGTAGGGCCGAACTGGCCTGTTCTGTGCTGTAAGTGGTTATATGTATAGATACATAAAACTCAATAAAAATATTGGAAAGATAATTCATTGTCACGAACATATCAGGCCGTGTCGGTGGTTCATTGTTCATTCAGGAATCTGATGGCAGAGGAGAAGAAGCTGTCCTTGTGCTGTTGAGGGCAGAATGAAGAGGGCATGGCCTGGATGGTGGGGGTCCTTGAGGATAGTCTTTGTCGTGTTCTGTTTAGCATAGTAAGGGGAGGTCTGAGCCTGATAGATGTTGGAAAAATCTGTTCTTCAATGTAAAGCTGCAGGATTTCAGGCTTCTGAACCTTCTGCCCGAAGGGATAAGTGAGAAGAGGCTGTGACCTGTCTGATGGGGGTCCTTTTTCATGTTGACTGTCTTCTTGAGGTAATGCCTCACATAAATGTCCTGAGATTTTCACATTACTTAACAGGAGGTGCTGGCAGCCATAAAGCATTTCCAGGGTGAGGACAAATCCCAAAGGCCTGACCAAATATACCCTAAGACAGTGTGAGGAGTGAAGTAAAAAAAACTACTGGCCCTCTTGCAGAAATATTTGTATCATTATAAACCACGGGTGGGGTGCGTGAAAATGGGAGGGAGGATATTGTTGCTCCTTTATTGAAGAAGTACAAGCCAGGAAAGAACTGGACAGTGAGCCTAACCTCTGGAGGGAAAGTGACTAGAGGAGATTTTGAGGGGTAGGTTCTACCTCTATTTGGAAAGCTAAGGACTGGAGTGGAACAGACAGCCTGGCTTTGTGTCTGGTGTTGCCAATTAAATGCAGCACATGTGAAAACACACACTTTGCCTCATAACTATATTGCAATTGGTTCAAGCAACTCGGAGACTCACTACAGTTGGATCAAAGAAAACTCATTAACCGTAGTAAAAACACAAAAATGTCGGAGGAACTCAGCAGGTCCCACAGCATCCATTGGAGGTAAATATATGGAACCGATGTTTTGAGCCTGAGCCCTTAATCAAGGAATGAGTAAACAGCAGGCTATACTTGGTGAGAAGATTTGGTTTGTCATTGAAGATTCGAAAACTTCTACAGGTGTACTGTGGAGAGCATTCTGGCTGGTTGTATCACGGTCTGGTACGAAGGTGCCAACGTTCAGGATAAGAGAAAACTCCAGAGGATTGTTAACTTGGACTGCAACTTCATGGGCATTCGTCTTCGCTCCATCAAGGACATCTATAAGTGATGGTGTCTTAAAAGAAAGCCTCCATCCTCACCACCCAGGCCATGCTACCAACTGGGGAAAAAGATACAGCAACCTGAAGATAAGAACTCAGCAACACAAGGACACCTTTTTCCCCTCTGCCATCAGATTCCTGAATAATCAATGAGGCACAGACACTGCCTTATTTTGAATTTTTCTTGCACTATTTTTAGTTATTTTGTAAGTTGATTTATTCAAAATGTTTGCCCTCTGATACTGCAGCAAATCAACATATTTCATGACTTGTTCATGACAATAAATTCTGATTCTGAAAAGTCAGTAAGGTCCTGAATAAAACAGCTTGGGGAGGAGGAGCACAGGCGATAATTGGACCGAGATATCATCCGCTTAGTTGAAGCTGCCCAGGGTTTGACATGACGAGTTCTTCTCCTGGTCACAGACATGGGATTTGTTTTGAATGGATGGACTCCTACCAATCCTCTTGCAAGACACCTTTATATTACATTTCTTTGTAAATTTCCCAGACATTGCTTGAGTTACAAGGAGAGACTGGAAAGGATGGAGCTGATTTTATAGAGATATATAAAAGCCTGAGATGCACGGATAAGATGAATGGTCACTTTTTTCTCCACAGTAAGGAAATCTAAAGCGAGAGAGCAATGGATTAAAGTGACAGGAAAGGTTTACCACTCAGGATTTGGACAAGTTGACAAATTAAGCTGTGGAGATGGGTACAACTCCAGCTAATGGGATAGCATCATCTCAACTACACCAGATTATTGGTCTGTGGGATCAGTTTTTCTGATCTGCAACCTTTTCTCTCTGAAATTGAGATCATGATTACCTTATTTGAGTTGGAAGTCCAACTCCAGAAGCTGGTGCATAATTTACATCTATCTGGAGGATTATCAAAAGCAAAAGAAAAATTGCCAATAAAATCAGAAATAGCTGGTTAGTTAAAAATGCACAATTGGTAGAAGTGATGGTGTCCAAGGAGACAGATGGCGTTTCAGGTTGCGGTCATTTCCATTGAGTTTACATTTGTCTTTGAGCTTATGCGCTGGTTCATTTGGTCTTTCATCTGGGGAAAGTGAAAAAAGCAAGTCTCTAGGTGATAAACAGTTTTCTCCCCACCCCCTTGCTTTGGAATGAAGAGATTTGTTCTTCATAAAGATTCCATTGTGTCTTTGTGCATGGCCATTGGTGTTCTGGAGTATCCGCAGAGAACCTGACTCTGGTATTAAGATACTCTCTTAGTTCTCTAAGCTGCTTTTACAAAAGATTATTTTACAAGAAAGAAGCAGGAGCAGGTTGTAGACATCACAGACGTCTTGCATTTCCCGTATCAAGATTATAAACATACTTTTCAATGAGATCCCCTCTCATTCTTCTAAAATCTAGAGAGGAGGAGGGTGTCGGGGCTGAGCTTTTAATTGTCAGTCCTCTCCTCTTCCTCCCCATCCCACTGTGAAACTTACAAAAGTTTTAAAAATATATAAAGATGAAAATGCAAACTCTTCTCCACAGCTAAAGAGAAAGTTTAGGAGCTTTCATCAGAACTGGAAAATGTCAGGCATAGAGCAAGTTTTTGGACACAGGGTGAAGGGGGAGGTCTGTGTAGCGTTGGAGGGTGGGACATGTGAAATGACAATAGGGTTGGTGAGGCAAAGAAATGGAAGCCCTGAAGGTGAAAATGCAGAACAGTTCTTTAAATTCATGGAAGTAATTTGGAAAGAAGTCTGAAATTTAAGATGCAATAGGGTGCTGAGGGCAAGAAGGGGTCTCAGGCGCTGAAGGCTTCCTGATCATGTCGGAGATTTGGAACTGGATCTCAGGTGGCCAATGAATCAAACAAAAATCTTTGTGGCCTCAGAGGCTGCGGGAGCGCTGGAGGCAAATCCACGGACACTCAGTGACTCAGATGGGACTCTCTTTTGCTTCTCTTCCTCTCATACTGTAAGGGATGCCGTACAACACTACCAACAGCTAGAGAATGAGGTGCTGTTGTGCATGGTGGTATCAAAATTCCTTGGGACCATGTTGTAGGATCAGGGTGGAGAGCTTGGTGTGGGTGATGTCAATTCTTTAAGCCCCATCTTTGGCTCTCCCTCATCTCCTTTCTCAGTTTAATTCTGTCCAAACTACCCCTTGGAAAAATAAACTTGGCTGTAACGAAGTTAAATCTTGAAAACAGTCCTTTCATTCTGTGAGATTTAAAATTTGCAACCTGCTTGGTCAGTTTTGAGCAATGTAAATGCCACGCAAGCTCTTTGACTTAATATCAAGTAAATGGGTTACCTAATTTTGAATTCTCGACAGGATATGTTGTAGTACACTGTGCCCTCGACCAGAGTGCTTTGAGTATCCTGTTATACCACGTGAGCACATTTCTGTTGTGGTTTTGGAGGTGTTAGTACATTTAAACACTCCCAGATCAACAAAGATTTCTTCTGAAACAATCATTAGGAGAACTATTGTGTGTTTCTGACTGAATCAATAATCCCAGGAGTCCAATCTGTTTTAACTTGTGTTCTTTGACTCCCTTGCTTTGGAATGTTCTGTCTCTAGTTGATTTGTGAAGCCCCAGAATAAACTCATCTGAATTAGAGACCTGGGGTGCCTTCTGAACGGTGACCCATCTTCTGAAGATTATCGATCCAGGGAGTCAATGGTGGTTTTCTGTTGTTTTGAAATCTTGACCATAATCTGATAAATAAAACTAAAATGAAAGAAAGAGGAACACAGATAAGATTGTGGCGTTGTTTACAAGAATTGTTGGAGCAAATTGTGTGGGAGCACTTACAAGAAAGTGATCCTATCCTTGGTGGTTTAACTTGCGCTAACTTAAGAGGTGAACTGTTTGAAAGGTTAATTTAAAGGCACAGGATCAGACCAGTTGAATCATGTCATATTTGAGGTTGGCCACAGGTATGCTAATGCAGAGCAGACAGTGCCAGGTTCTTGATGTTACGGGAAGTGGGGTAAACCACTTCAGCAATCCCCTTCTGCTGCCATTAGGCCAAAGTAGCTCCAAAGGGCAGGCTAATGCAGTAATAGAAGTGTGTGTCATGGTACAGAAGATTTGTTCACAGACAGCTGAAGGTGTCCTGTCACTAGAGAAAATACTATGCCCACTGTGGTGGAAAAGGTTTGCTGTAACGTGATGTGACATTTGTGTTGGACAGTATGAGGCTGCATGCGAAAAGGGAGAGGTGATGGACGTGGGGCTGCTGCACTGCTTGCAATTGGGGCAATGTCGTGAGAGTTCTGCTCTCCCTGCCCCCAATCTAAATAGATTAATGAGGAGGAGGGAAGATTAACAGAAATGATGCAATTTATCCATTTTCATTATGAGGCACTTCAGAAATTTAAACTAATGTATAGTCCTCGTGAGCTTCAAAAACCATTCTGCCAATGTTGGAGAAGGGGGTGGAAGAGTGGGTGCCACTGCCCTGACCCTGACTCTCAAAAGTAGTCCCCACTTCTCAAAGGTACTTTTATGCTAAATCATAGATGTGTTGTGGGGAAATGGGGGGGGGGTGAAGGGTGTGCTGTGGGGAAATGGAAGTGGAGGGTATTGGGGTGAAGGGTGCGCTGTGGGGGAATGGGGGTGGAGGGTGCGTTATTGGGGAATGGGGGTGGGGAGAGTGCATCGTGAGGGGAATGGGGATGGAGGGTGTGTCATGGGGGAATGGGGTGGAGGGTGCGTTGTGGGGGGAATGGGGGTGGAGAGTGCATTGTGAGGGTAATGGGGATGGAGGGTGTGTCATGGGGAATGGGGTGGAGGGTGCGTTGTGGGGGGAATGGGGGCTGCGAAGGATGTGTTGTGCAGCATGTTTCAGCATTGGGCTCCTCACGCCCTGCAGAGCTGAAATATGTGATAGGGAAGGGGGACAAATGGAGCATGGACCAGAACCACTGCTGGTCGACCTCAGCAGGTTGAGCAGCATCCATTGCTGAAGGGTTCTGACCCGAAATGTCGACTGTACTTTCTTTCCCATGGATGTTGCTCGACCTGCTGAGTCCCTCAAGCAGACAGGTTCAAATACCTCTGTCCACACGCATCTTGTGTCACTTGTTGATCTGGAGCTTGAAGCTGGGCCATCTGTCATTCATTAGTCAACAGTCGCCTCGCCTTTCCCACTTTGCCTGTGATGTGTTTCTGATCAATCAGCAGTGACTCGGAGAGAACTGAAGTGCTTCTCACCGTTACCAGATCAGCAGGCAGCTCAGAACATCACGCAGATTTCTCTCCCCTCAACGGGCTCCATCTATATCTCCCACTGCCTGGGAAAGGACCCTTCAAACCCTAGACGTACTCTCTCCTCCCATTAGGGGGAAGGCTGAAGAATGTGATAGCACGCACTAACAGGCTGAAAGACAGTTTCTTCCCCACAGCCATCAGGCTCCTAAATGAACCCCACAACAGTGCTCTCACGCTGCCCTTGGTGCTAATCGATCTTCCTTTTCTTGTATTCCGCACTCTGTAAATTATACTCTTTGCACCAGTGGTTTCCAAATTGCCCCCCCCCCCCCCAAACTTGTATAATACCTTAAATAATCCCTATACCATCGGTGCTCTGTGATTGGTAAGGGATTGCTTAAGGTGGTATGTGAATGGGAAGGGAAGGTTGAGAACCACTGCTCTAGACCCAATTTTACTGAAATATTTTGCTTGAGAAAAATTTGTCATTGTTCCATTTCCTTTGGAGTTATGAAACCGTGCACATAATGAGTCAATGAGGTACGATGAAAAGAGTGGTTTTCAAACTTTTTCTTTCCACTCACATACTACCTTAAACAATCCCTTACTAATCACAGAGCACTTCTAGCATAGGGATTGCTTAAGGTGAAATGTGAGTTTAGGGGTGCAGTTTGAAAACTACTGCTTTACACAGTTGTCTGAATGTGAGAGAAGACCTGTTGGTCTGTTTGCAGAAGAATCCTTCTCACTGGACTAGTCAAGTTTATTGTAATCTGATTGTACAAGTCCAACCCGATGAAACAACATTCTCCCATCCTCAGTGCAAAACACAAAGGCACACAACACATACAAACAGTACATATGCAGGACAATTATTAATATATGCAAATAAATAAATATGGTTTCATTAGTATAAGTCTCAGAGGGTTAGTGTGACCAGTTCCTTTGGTCGTTCAGCATTCGCGCGGCCCATGGGAAGAAGTTAGGTATTTTATGACAAACTGTTTGGGTCCACAGGGAATGGCCTTGTGTTTGCCCAGACATGAACCCATTGCATCCGCTCATTTGTTTCTATCTGTGTTGAAAATCTTCTCTCTATGTTGTATCCTCTGTTCTATGAATGCAGTGTCATTGGAAGTGTGGGATTCTGAGCTCTTTGTCCAGTTGTCTTCCCAGAGAATAGTGGAGGCCCTGACCTTGGATCTTACAGTGCCAGCAGTCACATCCTCTTGATCTGAGCATGTGGTGTCTGACTCCTGATGTTCGACCTGTACAATTCCCAGGCCAGCATGTCATGACTTGGTCTTCAATTCCAGCCAGTAGTCAGAATCAGAAATTATTGTCATGAACACATCTCGAAATGTGTTGTTTTGCGACAGCATTACTGGTGCAAATATTGCTATAAATTACATTTTTTTAAAATAACTATATTCGTCCAAAAGAAAAGTGAGGTAGTGACTGGTTCAATGTCCATTCAGAAATCTGGTGGCGGAGGGAAGAAGCTGCTTTTGCACCACTGAAGATTTGCCATCAGGCTCCTGGACCTCCTTCCTGATGGTAGCGGTGAGAAGAAGGCATGGCCTGGGTGGTGAGGGTCTTTGATGATAGAGGCTGCTTTTGTAAGACACTACCTCAATGGAGTGAAGATAGATGTCCATGATGGTGTTGACAGAGTTCACAACCCTCTGTTGCCTTTTCCTGTCCTGTGCATTGGCACCTCCATAACAGGCAGTGATGCAATCAGTCAGAAATTTTCAAGTCTTTGGTGAGATACCCAATCTCCTCAGAAATATAGTCGCTGGCGAACCTTCTTTGTGATTGCATCAATATGATGGCCCCAGAACAGATCTTCAGAGATGTTGACACCCAGGAATTTGTGAGAATACATTGTCTTTGGGAAGACCACATGAACAACTTCGGAATACATTAACCTGACTATTCCCTGCATGGTTTTGCCCCACGTTGAGTTAAATTTTTCAAGTGAATTCTCAACTTGAGTTCTCGTTTGGTTCCACTCTCTTTACACATTCTTCATGTATTATTAACGTTTGCTTTTCAGAGTGTGGTAGCCATATCTTTCCTACACTCAGACAGCATCCAGTCTTCCCCCTATCCCAAATTCACATGTGCCAAATGGAAATTTTTTCAGACAATGCACAGCAAGATCTCACACTGTAGTAACACCTGAACAATGTTTGGGCCACTGCTCTGCGACAATTCCATGTCTTCTCCAGGAGGCCTCTGCACTATGGGTCTCTGTGTTCTCCTCTCACGCGAAGGCAATCTCTACGGGTTGTTTCGCTTTGATTAGGTGCCAGGCTGCATCTGAAAACGAGTGTTGGGCATCACCAAACTGCGTGTGTGTGGTGCAGGCCTGCGATAGGCTGCTTTGAAGACAGCCATTTCCACCCCTGACTAGTCAAGTGGCACCTCGAATATCTCCAGCATGGTGCAGGGTTGCTCAGCTTGAACCATTCTGGAGTATTGAAATTCAATATCCCTGTGAAGGCGCGATGAAATGTGGCTATCAATTTCTGAATTTGTGTCAGCTTCATCATACTCCGTGTCTCGGTTTTAATCTGACTCATCAGTCCCTGCACAGACAGAAAAATGAACTTCCTTCACACGTTGATGTGATGCTACATTGAAATGTTCTTGATCTCTGTTCCTTATGCTTGTCTCAGGGTCTTCCCCTCCGGGGGGGGGGGGGTCTTACCCTCAAGAGATTGTGCCATCATAACATAAACTCTTAACATAAGTTAAGAATAGGTTGGGCCCAAAATTCATCATTGACCAAATCTGGGACATGAGCTGGGAGAGGAGATAACAGGTATTGCAGGCTGCAGTGGCGGACAATGAGGGGTTGCTTGTATGGGAAGGATATGTCCCAGTACTTGGATATGGAGCTTTTGTATTCATGATGTAGAGGCCATTCAGCCAGCTAGGTAGTGCTGGCTCACAACAATCCCATCAGTGTCAATCATATTTCCCTTCAGCCTATTCATTTTTCTTTACAGCAGAGAAAGTGGCAGTTCAACCCATCAAGTCTATGCAATCCCATTCACTTCTCATTTTCCTGTCAGGCTGTACGAACCAAATTCCCACCAACCTCTCATTTCTCCTGTGCAGTTGTCTTCCCAGAGAAATTGAAAGCATCCAAATAGCACACCGCTGCTGGTCTTTGGGATGGGAGTGGAAACTAGAGCTCACAGAGGGCACCCACATGGTCACAAGGAGAGCATGCAAACTCCACACAGGCAGCACTTGAGGTCCCTGGAGTGGTGAGGCAGCTGCTTCACCGATTATACCACTGGGTCTTCTGCTTCAAGGAGTGAGCCCAGTGACTGCAGCTGAAGTCCAGCAATGTTTGTGAAGGGTGTGGCAGACGGAGCCTGGGGGAATCTCGTGAGGCAACAGTCCATTCCATTGAGATTAATCCTCAAGATGGGAAACTAGAAGAAGCAAAGTGAGAGCCCAGAGAAAATTATTAGAACAATCCACTATTTATACTGGGCTTCATCTTCAGTTTTTCAAAGTGTCCTAGTTACGTCAACTTTTCCTTTTCTATGCTAGGGTTTTTCCTACCTCTCAACCGGCAACACACATTTTATGATTTTTCTCAAATCGGATTGTCTCTGCATGAACGTGGCAACGTGTTTCTGAACGCCACTCATAAATTCATGCTCTTGGGAACTAGGGATCTGGACTGGGATCCATGAGGGTGCTGATGGTGAGCAGGGCTCCTAAAGGCCTTGGACTCTGACAAATCACTGATGGTATCGGGGGTGGAAACTAGGGCCAAGGAGGGAGACCTGGATGTCTGGAGCTCAGGTTCACCACTAGACTGGACGGGAAGCTGTGCAGCTACAGAGGTTGTGGGGCGCAGGAAGCAGTGGCAGGATCCACAGACCCTCAATATCTCTGAGGGTCTCTCTTTTCTTATGGATGCAACAAAACCTGCTAAGTTTCTCCAGCACTTTAGTGTATTGCCTCGACCCTTTCTTGAACTCTTCCCACTCTCTCTCTTCTTGACCATGATGAGTGGCTCTTCTGTTTCTGACCCTATAGAGCAAACAAAATCAAAATTACTTGCACAATGAGGTGCAACCTTGAACCTTGGTCCCTGTACCCTGAGCTGATGGAGAATCCCTGGGTTGCAAGGTTGAAAGCTTTGGTAGGTTGCCAAGATGTGAATGTCCCATCCGTCAGAGGAACTGGCAGACAGCAAGGGAACAGACAGGAGCAGCTGAGGCAGCAAGAATAAGCTTCGCAATTCTGCTGCTTGGATGTGGTGAGAATGTAATTGCTTTCAGCTAATTAAATGAACAGCTACAAAGGATCAGTACATTTCCAGAAACCTCCGGGACACCCGTAGTTTCCTGCTGTTTGTCAAGAAATGTGCAACTCTCAGACGTATGAGCTTCGGCACGTGGCAATGAATGGAGCAGGGAAAAATAATGCTGGCAGACAGTCGTGAAACTCCACTGAAACAAGGCAGGGGAAACCACACCACCCACACTCAGTGGCTGCACTGCTGGAGCTGTCAAACAGACACGTGCGTCAATACCAATTTGATTACTGAATACCGTGCTTGCTGTCGAATTAATAAAGCTAATTCCCTGCTAAATCAACCTGCCTGCAACACAGACCATTTGCCTGTCAAAGTGGTTGTGAGTGATGGAACAGCAGTGTCACATCTGCACCTTGTGGTTCTGCTGGTTTTCCACAGGTTAATAGTTGATGTGAAGCAATGCAGATCGGCCTATGTGACTTGTTGGGTGATGACAATTTGATGAGTCTGTGTCCTTGCTGAAGATGGTGTCCGTGGTTGGTCCTTCATGCCTCCACAACCAGGCTTTGTATGTTGAACGGTGAGAATATGCTGGAACTGCTACTGTAAATGCAACTTCAGTTTGCTGCAAAATTAGTTGACTGCACGGATAACTTCTAACCCAGCACCCTCTTAACAGACCGTTAAAAGATGTTTCTGAGCTATCTCCCTGGAGTTGACTCTCGTTCCTTCACTTTTCATTGTGGGAGATTTTTTATTTTTTTCTTCATTTCCTTTAACTTTCCCCTTGTGCTTTTAATTCCGTCTTTCCTTGCTTTGAGCAGCTTGTAAGTCACTGAGTTCATCCATAAAAGTAGAAACTGAAGATCAGTGGCTAGTGAAGTACCGCAAGGATATGTTCTGGGACCCCCTGCTCTTTTGTGATTTTTATAATGACTTGGTTGAAGAGGCGGAAAGATGGGACAATAAGTTTGCAGATGATACAAAGGTTGGAGGAGTTGTGGATGGAGATGAAGGTTGTTAAAGGCTACAAAAAGATATAGACAGGATGCCGAGGTGGGCAGAGAAGTGGCAGCTGGAGTTCAATCTGGATAAGTGTGAGTTGATGCATTTTGAATATTTTATTTTAAATTTTCCATTATTAAACAAGGAGAACACATTACTGACTGTTACAGAGTATATCAATATCTTCCAGCAATCTGTGTATTTATGTTTTTCCCCCTCCCATTCCCACCCCCAAGAGAGAGAAGGAAAAGTAGAGGTAACAAGAGAAAGAAGAAAAAAGGAAAGAAAGAGAGGTGTTTCCAGTGTGTATCAGTAGAAGCTATGGAGCCACTTCTGTAGCTACTTTTCTTAATCCATCTGTCAGTAAATCTCTACAAGTCCTTTTGTTGGGGTGTGGTTTCAGTCGTGCACTTGTGCACTTCAGATATGGCTGTCATATTTTAACAAAGGTGCTCTGTCGGTTTCTAAGATTATGTGTAATTTTTTTCCATGGGAATATAGACATGCATCTTGCCAATCCACTTGCTGATATGAAGAGGGGAGTCAGACTTCCAGGTCATGGCTATGCATTTTTTTTTGCTAGGGGCCAAAGAGATGAATACAAATTACATTTGGTTAATTTGAAGCTTATGTCTATGAGGTTCCCTAATAGATACAACATTGGGTCCGACGGGAAGGTTAGCTTCATTATTCTAGTTAGTATGTCAGCCAAATCCTGCCAAACCTTTGCTCAGGACTAGGTTGTATGAATGAATGTTGCCTACTCCACTCCACACCTAAAGCTAAAGCATGTTTCTAGTTTTGCCTTGTGGATTTTTTTGTGGTGTGAGGTAGAGCTGGTGCAGGAAGTTGTATTGAACCAGTCTGTATTTAGAGTTGATTACTGTTGTCACACTGTCTCTACACCAGTCTGACCAACCTCTTTTGTCAATTGTGATGCCCAGGTCTGACTACCATCTCTCTTGACCTGTCCAGCCGCAGTTTTGGGCTTTTACCTTGGAGTACTGAGTACACTCTTGATATAAATTTGGGTGTGTTTCCCAGTGGAAGAACCCCTAGATGTAGGTGAGGTCATTGTAGGGTCCCACCTGTCCCTTAGGAATGATCTTAATTGGAGGAAACAGTGAAAGGTCCCATAAGACAAATCTATTTGCCTTTTAGCTGCGCAAAGGACATAAATTGTCTCCCCTCATAGCAGTCCTCAAATTTGGCGTCCCATTTGTATATGAAATCCTTCACTGTATTCTCCGCCATTGTGTGCAATCCCATTTGCATCCAAGTGAGTGGTTCCCCTGTCTCAAAGAAGGATGGCAGGAATCTCGAATATTTCTTAAAATCAGGCAAATCTAGTCGACACCCCCCCCCCCAAGCTGTAGTCTCATGTCAGTTTTTTTAAGGCTATTCTGAGTGCTTTCCCATTCCAAATAATTTTCTTACATTTCCATTCAGTGCCTTTAAAAAAAATTGCAGCAATGGAATTGGCAAAGACTGGAAGAGGTATTGGAGTCCCGGCATCTCCGTCATCTTTATGCAGTTGACCCTTCCCATTAAGGTGATGGGCAGATCCCTCCATCTCATTAAGTCACCTTCAATCTTCTCAAGCACAGGGGGAGTTGAGTTTGTATAAATTTTCCAGGTTACTATCAATTTTGATTCCTAGGTATTTTATAGCTCCTGCTTGCCAACTGAACTGGCTGTTTCTTTGGTATTCTTCATGGTCATATTTATTCAGTGGCATAATGTTTTTTTCTCTGTTGACTTTGTAGACCCTTGTTCTCCAGTGTGGTAAACAACTTTAGCATCTCTTGGCACCTTGGATTTACACAATTTCTCGTAATAAGTTTTAAATGTGTCATTTATTTCTCTTGGATTATGTGCTACTGAGTCCAGCCCAGACTGAACCACATTAATCGTTCTTAAAGTTTCCTCTGCTCTCAGTTGCCATGCCAGTATTTTATGTGTTTTTTTCACCTAGTTCATAATATTTTTGCTTGGATCACAGGAGTGTTTTTTTCCACTGTACATTTGCAGAATGTTGTATTTAAGTTTCTTGTTTTCCAATTCCCGATGTTCCTCATTCAATCCCAGATTTTGATATTTTTCTAATTTTGTGATCGCCTGTTCCAATGTCTCCACCTCAGTCAGGTGTTTTTTTTAATACTTTTGGTATACAAAATTATTTGCCCCTTAGATAGGCCTTTAGTGTCTCCCAGATTTTTAAAAAATGATTAGTTGAGGGGCAATTTGTTTCACAAAACAGTGCAGAAGTCTGGGTCCTTCAACCGCGTAGCATTAAGATGCCACCTTTATGCATTTACCCATTTTTCAAGCATTGTTATCTGCAAGTTCAACTGTGAGTGAGCTGATAGTTGCCTTGTTAAATATTCTGACTCAAGCACTCTGCTTTCCAACCAGGCAGACATCAGAAAATAATCAATTCTGGTGTGAGAGTCAAGGGGCTTCGAGTAAAAGGAGTAGTCCCTAGCTTGCGGGTTCCTCTGTCTCCATATGTCTATCAAATTTAATTCTTTCATAAAGGCCGCCTTGGACCTCGTCGGTGTCTTTGTTGTCTTATCTAGAATAGGGTCAAGGCAAAAATTATTATGTTCTGTTTATCTTCTGCATAGAGGTTTAGCAGTGTCGATGGTTGTGAATATAACTGGCAGTACACCATTACAAATCTCCCGGCTGGGTCTGTAGCTCCACTACTCACCACCATGGGGACATTTTTGTATATTAAAATGGCTACCCCTCCTTCCCAGCCATAGAACTGAAGGAGGAGGAGAATACTTGCCCCACCCAATCCCTTTTAAGTTTATCATGTTTCCTTTTCATCAAGTGTGTTTCCTGTAGGAATATTATATCTGCTTTCAATTTTTTAAAGAGAGCCAGGACCCTCTTCCTTTTTATAGGGTTGTTTAAGCCATTCACATTAATACTAATAAATTTGATATTCTTATTCATTTGTTTCTATATCTTATCTTTTCACCTCCATCACCCTCATTGGTTTGTCTTAAATGGCACCTTCCTCCTACCTTCTGTCGTTCATGGTCTCTCCATGCCGATGTCCACATCAGCCACAAAGAAGAATAAGAGAAAAACGAAATGCCCCCCCCCCCCCCCTACTCTCCCCATAGTCAAGTCTAGGTAAAATAAAATAAACATTAAAAAAAAAACCCAGTTTATCAAAGTTAACAAGCAAAACATTCAAAATTTCCCTGTCCTCTGTTTTGGCGCTTTTCTTTTTTGCTCCTGCGCCATCTTCCCTCCTATGTCAAGTCTTCACGTGTACCATCATCTTTCTCACCTGATATGTCCTGCAGCCTCGCGTAGCCTCTTCCGCCTCAAGCTCCCATTATTTCCCCCATTTATACATTTTTAAAGAAAAAACAAGGAAAGTTTATAACCCTCCATTCCCTCTGAATCCCTCCCTTCCCAACACTTTGGGGATCCAGTGTTCAAAGAACTTCCCTTCCTCCCCCTCTTTCAGGCCCAGTAGTCGAATGTCATTGTGCTGACTGTAATTTTCCAGTTATTCCAACTTATCTATCAGCTGTTTTTTTGATAACATTCAGTAGGTCAGGCAACATCCGTGGAGAGAGAAGCAGAGTTAATGTTTCAGGTTGATAGCTTTTCATGGACTTGAAATGTGGACTCTGTTTCCTTCTCCACAACGCTGCCTGCCCTGCTGAGGGCTTCCAACATTTATAGAGCCTTGAATTTATTTTGCTCTCTCAATCCTTGTGCTGCTGGTACCCCAGCCTTCACCGTTCTCTTTGGGTTTGGAAGCGGAGTTTTGCTCGTTCACCTGCAATTGACCATCGAGGAGCCTTTCTACAGAGATGAACATGTTTATGCTGAGGATGGTTTTCCCAAATGCATCAAGGTTTAACACCCTGCTGCCACATCCTGCTGACGGTATAATTACACAATGTCTTTCTTAGACTGGACAATCTTTCCACCACAGATTTCTTTGCTAATTCACCATTTTAAATGATCAACCAGTTTGCTCAGGAGCAGAGTCTTGTGCAAACATGTCCAGGTTTGCTTTGAATGTTTCCCACCATCATTTTGGTTTCTGTGACCTTTAACCTCTGACGATGCCTTCTCTTATTACAGCATGGAAGGCGGGGAGCTATTCAGCAGAATCCAGCACCGAGGGGACCAGGCATTCACTGAACGAGGTAAGACCTTGGCTTTATCCTTTGCCACAACAATAGGAAAGCATTGTTGGTGATGAAGAAAATCTAACCAGGAAACTCCTGCCTTTGTTCCAGAGGGTTCGGAAATCATGAAGAACATTGGGGAAGCGGTTCAACACCTGCACTCAGTGAATATCGCCCATCGGGATGTGAAGGTAAGCAACCCATTCGTCCTGTGCATGGTGCTGGAGAAACCTAGCAGGTTGTGCATTGGTGGGAGGTGAAAGGCTGGTTGTCCTGTGGTCCTAGAGGAGAGGGCAGTAAAAAGCTTTGTGGTTTCCAGCATTTTCTGCTTTTTGTTCTCCAGCCAGCCAGGATAATAATTCATACCTATGTCACAACCTCTTTGGGCAAAAGGTACAGAAGCTTGAAGTCCAGCTCCTCCAGATTCAAGAACAGTTTTGATCCAACTGCTGTCAGTCTCTTAAACCTCTCCATTCTTCCCTGACCATGAACTACTCCGGGATAGAACCATAGAATGCTACAGCACAGAAAACAGGCCCTTCGGCCCATCTAGTCTGTGCCAACCACCACTCCGCTAGTTCTTTGAACTGCTCCCATTCCATAACCTTCCAGACCTCTCCCATCCATGTATTTATCCGATTTATTTTTAAAATTTAAGATCGAGCCCACATTCACATCAGTTGGCAGCTCATTCCACATTCCCACCACTCTGAGTGAAGAACTTCCCCCTAATGTTTTCCTTAAACCCTTACTCTTTCATTTTAAGACTATAACCTCTCGTATTTATCTCCCCAATCCAAGTGGATAAAGGTTTACTCGCATTCATTCTGTTTATACCTCTCATAATCTTGTAAACCTCTATCAAATCTCCTCTCATAAAATCCAAACCTGTTTATTCTTTCCCTGTAATTCAACTCCTGAAGACCCGGCAACATCCTAGTAAATCTTCTCTGCACTCTTTCAATCTTATTAATATCCTTCCGATAGATAGGCACCCAGAACTGCAGACAATATTCCAAATTTGGCCTCACCAATGTCTTAAGTAACTTCAACATAACATCCCAACTCCTATACAAAATACTTTAAAGGCTAAGATGCCAAAAGCATTCTTTACCACCCTCTCCACATGCGACTCCACCTTCAGGGAATTATGTATCAGTATTCCCAGATCTCTCTGCTCCTCCGCACTCATCAGTACCCAACCATTTACTGTGTAGGTCCTACCTTGGTTTGTCCTTCCAAAATGCAACACCACACACTTGTCTGCATTAAACTCCATCTGCCATTTTCTGTCCCATTTTTCCAGTTGGCCCAGATCCCTCTGCAAGCTTTGAAAGACTTCCTCGCTGTCCACAACGCCTCCAATCTTAGTGTCATCAGCAAAGTTTCTGATCGAATTTACCACATTATCATCCAGATCATTGATATAGATGACAAACATCAATGGTCCTAACATAGATCCCTGAAACGTACCACTAGTCACAGGCCTCCAGTCTGAGAAACAACCATCCATTACCACTCTCTGTTTTCTCCCACACAACCAATTTCAAATCCAGTTTACAACTTGTCTATGGATACCTAGTACCTTAACCTTCTGAACTAACCTCCCATGTGGGATCTTGTCAAAGGCCTTACTAAAGTCCATGTAGACAATATCCTTCATCTCCTTCTTTGGCTTGGCTTCGCGGACGAAGATTTATGGAGAGGTAAATGTCCACGTCAGCTGCAGGCTCGTTTGTGGCTGACAAGTCCGATGCGGGACAGGCAGACATGGTTGCAGCGGTTGCAGGGGAAAATTGGTTGGTTGGGGTTGGGTGTTGGGTTTTACCTCTTTTGTCAGTGAGGTGGGCTCTCAGGTCTTCTTCAAAGGAGGTTGCTGCCCGCCGAACTGTGAGGCGCCAAGATGCACGGTTTGAGGCGATATCAGCCCACTGGCGGCGTTCAATGTGGCAGGCACCAAGAGATTTCTTTAGGCAGTCCTTGTACCTCTTCCTTGGTGCACCTCTGTCACGGTGGCCAGTGGGAAGGCGATGGTCCTCCATTCTGGAGACGTGACCTACCCAGCGCAGTTGGATCTTCAGCAGCATGGATTCGATGCTGTCGGCCTCTGCCATTTCGAGTACTTCGATGTTAGGGATGAAGTCGCTCCAATGAATGTTGAGGATGGAGTGGAGAAAATGCTGGTGGAAGCGTTCTAGGAGCCGTAGGTGATGCCGGTAGAGGACCCATGATTCGGAGCCGAACAGGAGTGTGGGTATGACAACGGCTCTGTATACGCCAATTTTTGTGAGGTTTTTCAGTTGGTTGTTTTTCCAGACTCTTTTGTGTAGTCTTCCAAAGGCGCTATTTTCCTTGGCGAGTCTGTTGTCTATCTCGTTGTCGATCCTTGCATCCGATGAAATGGTGCAGCCAAGATAGGTAAACTGGTTGACCATTTTGAGTTTTGTGTGCCTGATGGAGATGTGGGGGGGCTGGTAGTCATGGTGGGAAGCTGGCTGATGGAGGACCTCAGTTTTCTTCAGGCTGACTTCCAGGTCAAACATTTTGGCAGTTTCCGCAAAACAGGACATCAAGCGCTGAAGAGCTGGCTCTGAATGGGCAACTAAAGCGGCATCGTCTGCAAAGAGTAGTTCACGGACAAGTTGCTCTTGTGTCTTGGTGTGAGCTGGCAGGCGCCTCAGATTGAAGAGACTGCCATCCGTGCGGTACCGGATGTAAACAGCGTCTTCATTGTTGAGGTCTTTCATGGCTTGGTTCAGCATCATGCTGAAGAAGATTGAAAAGAGGGTTGGTGCGAGAACGCAGCCTTGCTTCACGCCATTGTTAATGGAGAAGGGTTCAGAGAGCTCATTGCTGTATCTGACCCGACCTTGTTGGTTTTCATGCAGTTGGATAACCATGTTGAGGAACTTTGGGGGGCATCCGAGGCGCTCTAGTATTTGCCAAAGCCCTTTCCTGCTCACGGTGTCGAAGGCTTTGGTGAGGTCAACAAAGGTGATGTAGAGTCCTTTGTTTTGTTCTCTGTACTTTTCTTGGAGCTGTCTGAGGGCAAAGACCATGTCAGTAGTTCCTCTGTTTGCACGAAAGCCGCACTGTGATTCTGGGAGAATATTCTCGGCGACACTAGGTATTATTCTATTTAGGAGAATCCTAGCGAAGATTTTGCCTGCAATGGAGAGCAGCGTGATTCCCCTGTAGTTTGAGCAGTCTGATTTCTCGCCTTTGTTTTTGTACAGGGTGATGATGATGGCATCACGAAGGTCCTGAGGCAGCTTTCCTTGGTCCCAGCAGAGCTTGAAAAACTCATGCAGTTTGGCATGCAGAGTTTTGCCGCCAGCCTTCCAGACCTCTGGGGGGGGGATTCCATCCATACCTGCTGCTTTGCCACTTTTCAGTTGTTCATTTGCCTTATATGTCTCTTCCCGGGTGAGGACCTCATCCAGCTCTAGCCTTAGGGGCTGTTGAGGGAGCTGGAGCAGGGCGGAATCTTGGACTGAGCGGTTGGCACTGAAAAGAGATTGGAAGTGTTCTGACCATCGGTTGAGGATGGAGATCTTGTCGCTGAGGAGGACTTTGCCGTCTGAGCTGCGCAGCGGGCTTTGGACTTGGGGTGAGGGGCCGTACACAGCCTTTAGAGCCTTGTAAAAGCCCCTGAAGTCGCCAATGTCCACGCTGAGCTGGGTTCGTTTGGCGAGGCTAGTCCACCACTCATTTTGGATCTCCTGGAGTTTGCGCTGAAGATGGCTGCATGCGCGACAGAAGGCTTGTTTCTTCTCTGGCCAGGACGGCTTTGTAAGGTGAGCCTGGTGGGCAGCTTGCTTCTTTGCCAGCAGCTCCTGGATTTCCTGGTTGTTTTCGTCGTACCAGTCCTTGTTTTTCCTGGAGGACAAGCCCAGTACCTCTTCAGTGGATTGCAGTATGGTAGTCTTCAGCTGATCCCAGAGGGTTTCAGGGGACAAGTCCGTGAGGTGGATTGCATCCTCAAGCTTTGCTTTGAGGTTTGCCTGGAAGTTTCCTCTCACTTCGTCTGACTGCAGGGTTCCAACATTGAACCTCTTTCTGGGGGCTTTACTGTTCCTGGACTTTGGCTTGAAGTCAAGGTTGAGCTTGCAGCGAACCAGCCGGTGGTCAGTGTGGCATTCCGTGCTGGGCATGACCCTGGTGTGGAGAACATCTCGTTTGTCTCTTTCTCGCACCAGGACGTAGTCCAGGAGGTGCCAGTGTTTGGATCGGGGATGCATCCAGGTGGTCTTAAGGCTGTCCCTCTGCTGAAAAAGGGTGTTTGTAATGACAAGCCGCTGTTCTGCGCAGAGCTCCAACAGGAGGCGCCCGTTGTCGTTGCACATGCCGACACCATGCTTGCCCAGGATTCCTGGCCAGGTTTCTGAGTCTTTGCCAATGCGAGCGTTGAAGTCGCCAAGGATGACAACCTTGTCGGCTGTAGGGGTGCGTTGAATGAGGTTGCGCAGATCAGTGTAGAACTTGTCCTTTTCTGCTGGTTCCGCCTGGAGGGTTGGAGCATAGACACTGATGAGGGTGATGCGACGCTTGTTTTGAAGGGGGAGTCGCATGGACATGATCCGGTCCGAGTGGCCTGTCGGGAGGTTTTCGAGTTTGGAGGCAATTGAGTTCTTGACCATGAAGCCTACAGCAGATAGGCGTCGTTCATCCATAGGCTTGCCAGACCAGTAGAGTGTGTAGCCCGTGCCGCGTTCTTGGAGGCTGCCTACATCTGCAAGGCAGACTTCACTGAGAGCGGGTATGTCGATGTCAAGTCTGAGGAGTTCATGTGCGATGAGGGCTGACCGACGTTCAGGTCGGTGGCTGTCAGCCTTGTCTAGCATGGTTCTGATGTTCCAACATGCTAGCTTGAGTTTGTAAGCATCTTTTGAGGGGGAGGACGTGGAGGGGGAGGACGTGGACATGTCCTCGGGCCTGCGCAAAGGAGCTTTTAGGTGGAGTGCAGTGTACACAGTACTGGCCCCACCCTTTACACCCATGGTTCGTGTGCCGTGGCCAAGCAAGCTGGGATGTGGCAGCGAGGTCCTTGGGTCGTAGGTTTTATATTGGAGTGGCCTTCTCCTATGCAGGTTTCTTACCCGGGCTGGAGGGGCCTGCCTCCCCTCCTAGGTCGGACCATACTGCCCGGACCGGGGCCAGGGCCGCCACTGCTTTCCCTGTGCCCGGACCGGGGCCTCCGCCTGCTTCGCTCTTGATAATCTCCTCAAAAAACTCTACAAGATCCGTTAAACATGATCTACCATGCTGACTGTCCCTAATTGGCCCACGACTGTCCAAATGCCTATATATCCTATCTCTCAGAACTTTTTCCAATAATTTACCTACTACTAACGTCAGACTCACTGGCCTATAATTACCTGGTTTATTTTTGGAGCCTGTTTCACTGGGAAGGGGGTCCATAAACTTCAAGCAGAGTCCTGCGGGGGGGGGGGGGGGGGGTGTGGGGGACGGTAATAGCTAAAGGAAGGTTGAGAAATAGCTGATTTAGACTAACATTTCCCCTGCGATCTTTGAATTTACAAAGCGTGTACTGCAGAAGGGCAATTGATAACCATGTTGTTCATCATTAAATACTGGTTTTACTTCAAACTTTCACTGATAAGATCATTTTCAAGCAATGAAATTTTCCAGAGTTGTTATGGAATAAAGAACTTTTTTTGCTTTTCAAAGTTGATTTCAACCTCTGTCACCATCTGACCGTGCACATCTCATTGAAACTTTCCAGCAATTGTGAAACACTTTCTATAGATGTGCAAGAGGCATTGATCGTGTGGATGACCAGAGGCTTTTTCCCAGGGGTTGAAATGGCTAACACCAGAGGGCATAGATTTTTTTTTTTTTTTTTTTTAATTTTTTTATTTTTCACACCATAAATCACATTAGCCATGATATACACTATTTCTTTTTCACACATATACAGTGACTTTTTCTCCCCCCCCCCTTTCCTCCCAAACCACCCCCCCACCCCCCCCCTCATCCATTTTAGGTATACAATCTAGGTTGCATTAAGCCAGTCAGACAATGTTGTCATTCAACAAAATTACACCAGAAATTCTACTGAGTCCATTCTTTTCTTTCCTTCTCCTTCCATCAACTTAGGTAATGTTTGTCCCCGGTAGGTTTTCGCTATTGTATTTAATGTAAGGCTCCTATACTTGTTCGAATATTTCAATATTATTTCTTAACCAATATGTTATTTTTTCTAATGGAATACATTTATTCATTTAAATTTGGTAGTTTCTTCCTTTTAATTTGGTTATGTATTCCATTAATATTTAAAGACATATAGTTCAGCGTAGCCCTTTTATATTTTGTTTATCTTCTCTTTCCGTTTTTCCATCATTACCTTTCCTCCTTTTCCATTTCTGTTTTCTTATTTTCAACTCTTTATAAGACAACATTCCTACAACATCTAACATTTTCCTTATTCTCCTATTTCTATCTTATTTATCCCCAATCTCCCCTTCACCTCCTGAGTTGTCCTTTATCCCTTGTCGGACAACCACATCTCCCCTCTCCATTTGGATTTGCGAATCCACTCGCAAGCGTCAACTGATTTTGCAGTGACCGCTATTTCCCCCCACCCCGCCTCCCCCAGAAAAGATTTCACTTTTCATATGTCACAAAGGTCCCTCTTTTAATTCCCTCCTTATTCTCTCTATTCCATTACCTTCCCTTATTAATTCTTGTCTATACTATCTATATTTTCCTCTAAGTACAGATACATTCACGTATGCACATTGTCTCTATTCACTCTTATACCTCTTTACCTGCATACATATCAATCGTGATCATTTTTACTCTCATTACCCGTCTTCATCCCTCAGTCTATTTTTGTCTTTACCCACATACATATCAGTCGTGATCATTTTAACTCTCATTACCCGTCTTCCTCCCTCAGTCTATTTTTGTAATTGTTCTGCAAATTTTCGTGCTTCTTCTGGATCCGAGAATAGTCTGTTTTGTTGTCCTGGAATAAATATTTTCAATACCGCTGGATGCTTTAGTATAAATTTATACCCTTTCTTCCAGAGGGCATAGATTTAAGGTGCTTGGGAATAAATACATGGGGATGTAAGAGGTATATTTTTTCACACAGAGAGAGGTGGGTGCTTAAAATGCATTGCCGTCATTGGTGGTGGCGGCCGGGACAATAGGATCCGTTAGGAGACTATTAGATAAGTACATGGAACTGAGATATTATGCAGTAGGGTATTTCTTGGCAGCTGTTAGAGTAAGTTATTAGGTCGGCAAAGCACTGTGGCTGAAGGGTTGGAGCCCCCTTAGGACTTAGCTCAAAGTTTATGGGCCCCCTTCCCTATGAAACAGTCGTTTAGTTGGTTTCTTCCATACTTCTCTCGTGGCGACTACATAAAATGAAATATGTTTTATGATTTCAGTCAGTGTTCCCCTTAAATGTGCTGCGCCTTTGGCAGGGGTGGGGGGGGGCGGCCTGTGTGCATGGCCCCCATTGAGAATGGCTTTTCTGGAGTATCAGCATCTATCCTCCTGCAGGAGGGTAATTGACTACTTTATTGTAGTTGGTGGTAGAAATATTTGAGAGGGGAGGTGGGCAGAGAGCTGATGGCATGTAAAAGAGAATGGGTTACTTGGAAATAAGTGGCAGGATGGAAGCAATACAAGAGCAGGGATGTGATGTTGAGGCTTTATAAGGCTCTAGTCAGACCGTACTTGGGATATTCTGAGCATTTAAGAAAGGGTGTGCTGACATTTACAGCTCTTGGACTGTACTTGTTAGAATTTAGGCGAATGAAGGGGGGGGGGTCTCATTGAAACATTTTGAATATTGAAGGGCAGGACAGAGTAGATATAGAAAGGTTGTTTCCCGCAGTGAGAGAGTCTTGGACAGAAGAGCGTCTGCTTAGAACAAAGATGTGGAGGAATTTCTTCAGCATGAGGCTGGTAAATCTATGAAATTTGTTGCCACAGGAGGTTGTGGAGCCCAGGTCATTGAGTGTATTTAAGGCAGAGAATGATTGGCCAAGGCTTGAAAGGTTATGGAGGGAAGGCAGGGAAGTGGGCCTGAGTGGGGAAATGGATTAGCTCATGATTGAATGGTGGGGCAGACTTGATGGGCTGAATAAGCTTATTCCTGCTCCTTTGTCTCATGTTCTTGTGAAGGGTTGCTCTGTGAGATAGTAGGGACAGTGAGCTGAATGGCCTCGGTAAAGCTCTGAATGTTCAGCTCAGTTCCAATCTATTTCACTGTCTCATGCATCTGTCCTTTGGCTGCCTCCAACCAATCGAGGGCAAGCAAATGGGGAAGTTTACTGTGGTGGGATATTCACAGCTCTGGCCTTGCTCTTCATACAAGTGAAAGTGGCTTGTTGGAACTGTCCAACACCACCCATTCACCTCTTCCCAGATTATGAATAGGTGAACTGAGCTACATAAATTTAATTAGCTTCATTTAAACTTCAATTACTTGCCCTAAAATGCCTGGAATTTAAAGGGCTTCTATGACATGCTTTTTGTTAACTTAAATTCTCTTTCTTTTCAGCCAGAGAATCTGCTGTACACCTCCAAACGACCCAACGCCATCCTGAAACTCACAGATTTTGGCTTTGCAAAAGAGACAACTAGCTTTAATTCATTAGCCACACCTTGCTACACTCCATATTACGTGGGTAAGTTCACCAGCCCTGAAATCATCATGCATAACATTGTAGTGAAACTTGTGCACAACACTATTTTAATTAAAAAAAAATGTAAACATACTGCATTGGTAACAGACCATTTCGGCCCAATTTACACCCCAGTAACCTACACCCCCGGTACTTTTGGAACAATGGGAGGAAACCGGAGCCCCCGGAGAAAACCCATGCCGGCAAGGGGAGAACATACAAACTCCTTACAGACAATGCGGGATTCGAATCCAGGTCTGGTCCTGATCGCTGGTCCTGTAAGAGGCGTTACAACTTCACTTTTCGAAGTAGTTTCGAAAGATGTTGCAGTTAGTCATTCAAAAGTCTTGATCCCATGAATTACTTTTCATGAAATCTTAACTTGACAAATTCTTTTTATGGCACATAACTTGGAGGAGGATGTGAGGCAGGAGAATTGGGGTGAGGTGGGGCAGTTGGTGTGGGATAGAATAGGTGAGAATGGGATTGTGCAGGGGGCCAGCATGAATGGCCTCTTCATAAGTCATTGAAAATAAAAGTAAAATCAAAACATACAGAACTTGGATTCTCTAGGTGAAACTGTCAAATACTAAAGGGGAACGTTTAAACAAGACGAGCAAGGCCATTTTTTTTACTTGGAGGAGGCGGCTGGGGAAGGTGGTGGAATCAGGTACAATGGGAGCATGCAAGGAATGTCAGTGGAGAGATAAGGACCTATGTGCAAGTAGATTGGATTGGCTTCTGTCTGGAACCCGTTGGGACTATGGATTGGGGAGGGTCATGTGACTGGAGTCTAGCTGGAAGTCACCTCACTTACCAATCAAGGTTTAGAACTAGCCATCTATGAGCCTGATGCGTGATCACATGTCATCTGCCAGGGCCAGTCATGCATCAGCCACATTGTTTCTCGGTATACCGTGCCTGCGTGCTGTGTGTGAATTCTGTATGTAAATAAAGACCACTGTTGTTCATAACACGTATCCAGCCTTGATTCTCTTTCAACATATTGCTGAACACAGCATTGGTGCAGATTTGCGTCATGGGTGGCAGGAGCATGTATTCCTGCAGTGCAGTTCTGTGTTCTATCTCAATGACACATTCTCAGAATCAGAATATGGAGGGAGGTGGGAGTACTCTTTAACTGCCCCCGCAGAGCTCTGAATGTGGAGACAGGCAGGTTTTTGGCGAGTTGACGATTGTGGAAAACAAGCAGTAAAGTGAACCTTATCAGCCACATTGCTATTGAGTAGCAGAGTAGGCTGGAAGGGTGAAACAGCCTGGTTCGTCTCCTGGTTTGAGTGTCCTTGTTTCCCGGAGGAAAACTGTGCCCCCGCCATCGGGTCCCAACCCTGCCAGCAACCACTGAACTTTCACTTCGCACTGCAACTGAACAAAAATCTCAGGCTGATTCCAGTTTAAATGGCAGAATGTAGATTATTCTGATTGGATTGGAAGTTTTGCCTCATTGCTGTTGAATATTGGGAGTAGCACCAGAGCAGTCAGTTTTAGAATGGAAAACCAGCTTTTCCAATAATTACTGACAGTGAACATTTGGGCAGGAATTTATCAGAGCCAGAACCATCAGGCTGAGAAACAGCTTCTTCCCATGGGCAGTGAGACTCATACAAACCCTCCGTGACCCTACTATTTATTTAACCATAATATTTGTTGATTTTAATATTTGTACATACTGTTTGTCTGCATGTGTGCTTCCAATACATGGCACTGAGGACTGGAAAACGCTGTTTCATTGGGTTGTACTTGAACAATCAAATGATAAATAAACGTTTAGGTGTCTGGGTCAGATTTGGATGATAAAGTCGCAACAGGAATACTGAATGCAATTTGGGAATGAATTGGCAGCAAGAAGTTGGCAAGTAGCTGTGTTTGGGGAAGGTCTTGGAGCAGGTAACTGCTCAGTAATGTGATGGAGGAAAGACCTCAACAAATAGCACTGGTGAAAGAATATCTTTACAAATATTTGCCAGGAATAAAACCAAAGAGGGAGTTTTTTTCGGCATGGTTCTCAGTGGTGTCCCACAATGTTCAATTCTTGAGCAACCTCAGCACTCTTCACAATACTGGATGCAGATGAAGAGACTGCAAGATAAACAATATCTTTGAAAACCAACAGCCTGCAAAGTGATATTGATAAATCTCAAAATGTGCTGAACTGCATCATAGTCAGGCTCTGCATCACTTCCCACTTGTTCTCGTTGTTAATCATCATTTTTCTTATCCACATATATCCTACCCGCTGCATTTTGCACATCATCCTGTCTACAATTTTGGATCCGAGGAAATGCTTTGTGTATTTAATGTTGAGAGACAGTACTCACTGCAGAGTAAGTACAGAGAATTACAATTGACCTGTGAAAGTCGGAGCTATTACTGAAGATTACGATCTCCTTGTTGTAAGCTTAGAATTAGAATTTATCAGAATCAAAATTTATTGTCATGAACATGTCATGAAATTTGTTTTTTTGCGGCAGCGTCTCAGGGCAAACATTTTTATAAATCACCTGACAAAAATAAATAAAGCACGAAAAGTCCAAGTGAGGCAGTGTCTGTGGTTCAGTAATCATTCAGGAATCTGATGGCGGAGGGGAAGAAGCTGTTCTTGTGCCATTGAGTGCTCCTCTTCAGGCTCCTGTACCTCCTTCCCAATGGAAGCAGAGTGAAGAGGACATGGCTTGGGTGGTGGGAGCCCTTGAGGATAGAGGCTGCTTTAAGGCACCACCTCTTGTAGATTTCCTCGATGAGGTGGTCTGGTGCCCGTGATGTTGCAGGCCGAGTTAACAACCCTCTGGAGCTTTTTCTTGTCCTGAGCGTTGGCACTTCCATACCAGACAGCGATGCAACCAGCCAATATGCCAGGAATGCAGGAGCACTGGGAGGTCAGTCTTTTGTGTTAGTTTTCTAGCAAACAAGGTGACCTGAAAGAGAAGTGCAGACTCAATCCTATGTTCCACTTTCAGCCCCAAGGGATTCCTAAACTGCTGCTGTGAGACTGCAGACAGTGAACCACTTTTTATTCTGCAAATAGAAAATATTTGCAAACCCATGCCCAGTCTCAGAATGTTAACTCTCTATTGCTTTGACGCTGCCTGACCCTCTGAGCTACTCCAGCACTTCCACTGTGTGTCGAGTCAATGTGGAGAGTGTACAATGAACCCTCGGAGAGGTCAACCACATTGGCCAAGATGAGGAAGTGTAGTTGCAGTCACAGAGAGGTTGTGTGTTAAGACAAGTAAGTAGAGCTCTAAAGATTAGAGACCTAGACTAGAAAGGAGAGTGACATTTCCCCGCACCTTCTACAAACTCCAGATATTCTAGCGAGACATTTGATAGCCAATAACATGTCAATAATTTGTGATCATTACAGAAGTGTAGACTTCAGCCATGTAACAAGGAGAGCAGAGTTGCACAACTGTGTCAGGGTAGTTTACAGATTCGCCAGGACTCTGAAAGGGCCCTAGATATAGTTATCCTCAAGCCCAAATATTGTATAAATGTGCCATTGACCAAAAGTCGTCTTTACCCAGCAGAGGCCGAGTGAACCAGTGTGGCTTGTCAAACACCCATCTATTCTACTCAGTGATTACCTTCCTTTAACTAACTCCACTCTGATCCCCAATTGATTCTGTCAACCTCCCCTGCCCAGATTTTACCACTCACCTACACAAGAGACCATTTACTGTGTCTGGGATGTGGGAGGTCGGCACAACATCGTGGACTGAAGGGACTGTACTATGCTGTAATGATCAATGCTCTAAAACTCTGCAGCAGCGAGATGTGCAAGCTCCAAGCAGCACTCGAGGTCAGGATTGAACCCATTTTGCAGGAGCTGTAGTAACCCACCCACTTGCACTTTGATCCACCCACAAAACGTCTCCTTCACTTCTTCATAGGGCCAAAAAATCAGGGGGTGCCTTGACTGATGCTCAGCCAGTTTATTTCTGTCTGTCTGCAGTTTTCTATTTCTACAACAAATTGACAATCTTCCTTGGCCTCCGGTTCACATCCCCTTGCAACTCCAGTTTCAACTCTGGAAGCAGCGTGAGCAAACCTTCCTGCAAGGATATTGCTGCCCCTCCAGTTCAGATGCAAATCCTTCCCCTTTCCCTCCTCCCTTGGTGGGAGCAGCGATTGGGGAACCATTTATATGTCAATTTCCAACCCATTTTATCTGTCAGCTGGCTTGACGCAGTGCTGTTTCCCATGTCTTGTTTCAAAACATTGCCTGAACCCACATCAAGGGAATGAAGATAAAAGAACCCAAAACCCCTTCATTCACTGTGCAGACTTCCAAATAACCTGACTGAACTGATTATCTGTTTGACTGAAAATGCTTGATAAATATCAGTGGTTCACCAAGGCGCAGACTGGGTGTTGCACTCCCTCTGTACCAAGGTGGCACCCCTGACAGTGTGGCACTCCCTCTGTACTGGGATGGCACTGGCGGTGCACCACTCCCTCGACTGAGCTGGCATCCCTGAAGGTGTGGCACTCCCTCTATTCAGCACCTGACATGAGCGTACCACTGAAAAGCAACAACATGCAGAGAGCATAAAATTCAAATCGACAGACATCGTTTGATCATGAACACAGGAAGGTGCATGTTTCCACAGCACTGTAACCATGTCGACGTTCGGGATTATTTTGGGTCAATTAGAAAGGGTCAATTGAAGTCTGGCAAACTGGTGTGTAGGTGAGTGGGGTTGGGGTAGGTATTAACCGAAGGCCACAAAGGCAAGGTGGGAGTGTTTCCAGGTCAGAATGTCTGTGAATTGTTGAGGAGAGCTCTTCCAGTCACTTACCCACTAAAGGATGTGATATGACTTCCAATGGCTGTTTTCTCTTTACAGCTCCGGAGGTTCTTGGGCCTGAAAAGTACGACAAATCGTGTGACATGTGGTCGCTGGGCGTTATAATGTACATTCTGTAAGTTCCATGTTGACCTGTCTCTCCAAGTGTGTTGGATCTGAAAGAGCAAGTCAGAGGGAAACTTGCTGCCTGAAACACTAGCAATGTGCAACTGAAGTGGAGGTTGCATAACCCTTGAAGGTGTTCCTGTTGCAGTCATGTGCTCACTGCTTCTCAGAAATAGAAGTTCAAGCAATGGTGCAGGCTGTGCTGAATCAGCAAGGAGGGTGCCCCTCGCACTGGTTCCACCAGGTTGGCCTTGGGTAGCCCTCTGGGCATCCCATTCCCACAGCAGCACTCCTGCAGACAAGCTCGATGGGCAAGCCACTCATGCACAAGGAGGATGTTCCATTCCCAATAATGGCAATGTTTACATTGGTATGATTTTTAAATTTGCACGAACAGCACAGGTACAGGTGCTAACTGCTCTGCTACTATGTGCTGCCTGTGATCGTTTACATTAAAAACACCCAGAAATGCGAGAAGAACTCAGCCAGTCTTGCAGCACCCATGGGGGTAAAGATATATTACCCATGTTTCAGGCCCGAACCCTTCTTCGAGGTATGAGCAAAGAACAGGAGATGTCTGAATAAAGGCAGAAAAATGGCCGGGGGAGGAGTCCAGACCCACAAACGCTCTTATCATTGGATATGCTAAGAGGGAAGGTGAGAATTGATTTTGGCTCTGTGAAAGGAGACAGGGGAAGAGAGACAGGCAGACAGAGTTGGGGGAAGGTGATGGGGAGGAGAAGAAGTGGTTTAACAGAAACCAGAGAAGTTAATGTTAATGCTATCAGATTGGAGGGTCCCCAGACAAAAGATGAGGTGTTGTTCTTCCAACTTGTGGGCACTCAGTCTGACAGTGCATAAGGACCGTGGACAGATATCAACAAGGGAATTGGATGGGGAATGAAATGGGAGATCCTATGGTCTAAGAGGGGAGATGGCCGGTGGGGGGGGGGGGGGGGGGGGGGGGTGTGGGGAGGAGTGAGACAGTAGCTGTCAAGTGATACGTGGATCCAGGCGAGAAGCAGTTGATAAGCAGGTGCATCTGGGTGGGAGTGGGAAGGATAGTGACAGGCTGGGAAGTGATGGGGGAGGGATGGTGGGCAGATGGGAACAGTGGGGAAGGGTGCTCAGAAGGAGGGGTGTGTGGGTGATGGGCAGATAGGGCCAGGCGAAGGAGGGGAAATGGGTCACAGAGGGTTGGGGGAGGGGGTTTGGAATGATGGTGAGAGAGGAGCTGGTGGGTCTGAAGGAAAAGTAAGGAACTGGGGGGGGGGTGCAGGTGATCTGTAAAAGGAGAGTCCCAGACACCTGGTGTCATTACTCCAGTTCACTCCTACTTTCTCTCTTTACACGAATGATCTCCCCACTCTTAATTCAGAGTCTCGACCCAAAGTGTCGACCGTCCCTCTGCCAGACCTGCTGAGTTCCTCCAGAGGCTTGTTTTTCATGAAGATGATTGTGCTGGGAGCTGACCTGCTGAGACTTACACTTCAACTTTTGCTTAGGTTTGAGTAACACCATCCCACCTCCCCACAGACCGCCCCCCCCCCCCCCCCCCACAAACTCCTGCCAGTCCCCCCTGCTTATATGGCTCAGCAAGGATCAGGCACTCGACAGGATTGCTTGTGGTGCAGCCATTGCTGTTTTGTGTCATGCCATGAGCCTTCCGCTGATTAATAGTTTGACAGCACATGGCTCCTCTGTGACACAGCAGAGGGCTGCCAACCTCTCTGGTGTCCGAGTACACTGTCACTTAGTGATTTTAATGGTTTCTTACAGCATGGTTGGCACAACAGTTAGCGCAATGCCTTTTGAGTGCCAGGGATTTGGACTGGGGTTCGAATGTTGCAGTGCATTTCAGGAGTTTGTACATTCTCCCCATGTCTGCGTGGGCTTTCCACGTGGGCTCTGGTTTCCTCCTGTCTTTCAAAACATAACGGGGTGTGGTCAGTTGGATGTAAATTTGGTGGCATGGGCTCATGGGCCGAAATGGTCTGCTACCATGCTGTATGTCTAAATTTTAAAAAAAATTAAATTAAGATGATCCTGATCCTGTTGCTTCTTCCATTTCATTCACACCTCTCAGCAGCCTGTACGGTGGATCTTAAGTCACTCAGGAACCTGTGTTCCCGGAAGCACTTGTATCATAATGAGAGGATAATTAATCTTTTAAATTTAAATTTAGACATACCGCACGGTAACAGACCCTTTCAGCCCACTAGCTTGTGCCGCCCGATTACACCCAATTGACCTCCAGCCCTGGTACATTTTGAAGGTTTTGGGAGGAAACCGGAGCCCCGGAAGAAACCCACGCTGACATGGGGAGAAAGTACAAACTCTTTACAGACAGCGCGGGATTCAAACCAAGGCCCTGATCACTGGCGCAGTAACGGCTAAACATGCTGCCCAAACCTTGTCACGAGTTTGCCTTTGATACCACGTGTAAAAACAGAAAATCCATGAAGCACTTGCAGGTCAAACCGCATCTTTGGAGAGGAACATTGAGCTCACGCTTCAGGCCAGCAAATTATCGGCAGTATCTTGGCTCTTGGCTCTGATGTTTGTATTGAAAGTGAACTTCAGATCTTCAACAAAGAAAGGTGCCAGGTCATGCCAAACAATGAGAAATTACAATTAAAAACAAGATCTATGACTAAAGCAATTGTAATGTTTTTATGTTTCTGGAAATGTATAAATTGGACCTGCATTTGAAATATTCTTGTCAATCGTCACACCTATCAGCATCCCAGTTTGCCAGAGAAAATCATCTACTTTCTTCTCACCCTTGACTTTGAGGTTTTGACTTTGCACTTCAGGCTGTTAAGTTCACAGTTGAATCAAAACATGAGATAAAATATAAAGGTAACCGCATCATTATGCCATTGCGTTGATGCCACACATTTTCCCTCCACCTGAGTGATGCTTGGACCAGGTTTTCACCCAATGGAGCCTTGTCTGCAGAATGCTGCAGTGAAAGTTATTAAATCTTTGATGTCAGTGAAACAGAGGACACTCAATGTTGTTTTGATTTGATGACACCACTTGCCGGTCTCCATTGCAAGTCGATGCAATTGTTGCTATGTTTGAGATGGTGAGATTGGGCGGATGGAAGCGAGACATACCCTCCGACCTGCAGCCCTGTCTCTCTCATTCTCCATTGCACTGTTCGTGGGAATGTTCAGTGAAGGCTTGTGATTGTTCAGCAGTACTAACAACCTAGGCCACACAATTGACTGTCTACAAAAGGTCAGCAAATTGTCTGAACTGCAGGATGGTGGTTAATGATTATCTTTTGTTGGCTGAGAAAAATTGTGCCAAATGCAGAAAACTCCTTGCTTAGAGTTGCAGAGAAACCCAACAAAGAATCAGATCCTGTGTCCACTGACCATTGACTACTCGTTTAACGCTAATCCAGCATTAATTCCCCCCACCCCCCCCATGCTTATCCACAACTCCCAGATTCTTCCACTCACTGGAGCCAATTTACATCCTCCCAACCAGAATGCCTAGGATGTGGGAGAAACTGGAGCATCTGGAGGAACTCACACGGTGACTGGGCAATGTGCAAACTCCACACAGCAAGCTCTGGAGGTCAGGCTTGAATCTGGGTCTCTGACGTTGCGAGACACTCTACCAGCTGCGCCAATGTAAATTTTATTGACAGCTTAGTAGAAGCCAATTCCAGCTATTTAAACCCATTCTGTCCAATTACACACAAATTAACCTCCAACCCCCAATAAGTTTTGGACGGTGGGAGGAAACCGGATTCCACAGGGAAAACACACACTGTACAAACTCCTTACGGACAGTGCCAGATATGAAGCCAGGTCACCACTGGTGCTGTAATAGCATTGCTAACTGTGTCACACTTACTGAGCTAGTGCAAAGAATAAACTTCCACCTGCAGCTGGGTTACACTTGGAAAGACAGGAATGACAAGGATCTGCCACTCCTTTCTACAGCAGGGCAGTATTATTTCCAATGTAGAGCAAGAGTCTCAATGCTCACCGATGGTTCACACCACTAAAGGCACAGACATTGTTAATGAGATTAACTGATTCAGAGACCGCAAGTATCGTTTCACACGCTTTATTTCGCATGATATTTTATGGGGAGCAGGCGGCAATTTACACTGCTTACCAACTCCAAAATCCACTTCTACAGCACAAATATTTATACAGAGAGACAAACAAGCTGTAACAGAAAATAGGATTGCACCATTGAATAAACTCGTCGAAAACTACATCAAGCCCTTTACTGTGAGTTGTTCACCAACTTATGTTAGTGTTATTGTCAAAGCTGCAGAAAACCTTGTTTCACAGTGTCAATCTTCATAAAATTTATTGGACAGACGTTGATGCAAACAACTCAGCAATATAACCAACACTCATACATGACATTGTCAAATCATGCCTTCTCTAGATGCTGTTAACCTTTTTCATTATAAAAATACTATCTCTATTGATGCTGGAAATAATAGTTATATTGAAACTGACTGCAGTTTTAATGAAGAGTTAGGGATGTTTCACTTCTGTCTTTGCTGTGCTTTAACCCATAACTCTTTGAGCCCTGTGTCCCTAACAGCCCTTCTCTTACTAAACCCTCAGGCTATGTGGCTATCCCCCATTTTACTCCAACCACGGACTGGCCATCTCTCCTGGAATGAAGAAGCGAATCCGAATGGGACAGTATGAGTTCCCAACTCCAGAATGGGCAGAGGTATCGGAGGAAGGTAATTGAATGTTCATAATTGCTATTCTTGTCACTTCACAATTCTTCCTCGAGAGTGAATGTACGTAGGCAGGAAGCTAACATTTCCTCAATGACTGCAAAACAGATGCTACAGTTTTAAAATTTGCTTTGTGTACATTGCAAGCATTAATCAACAATGCATTAAAAGTCCACTTGCTTTCAGATTTCTTGTCAGAGTACATACATGACATCATATACAACCCTGAGATTCTTATTCCTCTGGGCCAGGCAAAAAAAGGTACTCAACATACACGTGGAAACAGGGAATGACGATAAACAAACTGACTGCAGTACAGAGAGAATTAAAAAATCAATAAAGTGCAAGAGTCCTTAAATGAGTCCCTGGTTGAGGAGTCTGATGGTGGAGGGAGAGCAGCTGTTCCTGAACCTGGGAGTCTTGTGGCTCTCTCTCCTGATGGCAGCAGTGAGAACAGAGCGTGTGGTGGGTGATGTGGATCCTTGATGATGGCTGCTGCTCTCCGACGGCAAGGTTCCCTGTAGATGTTCTTGATGGTGGGGAGGGTTTTGCCTGTGATGTCCTGGGCTGTGTCCACTACCTTTTGGAGGACTTTATGCTCAGGGGTATTGGTGTCCCATACCAGATTGTGATGCAGCTGGTCAGCACACTTTCCACCATACACCTGTAGAAATTTGCCAGAGTTTCTGGTGTCGTACTAAACCTTTGCAAACTCCTGAGGAAGTAGAGGTGCTGATGTGCTTTTTTCATGGTGCTGTTAGTGTGTTGGGTCCCAGAAAGATCCTCCAAACTAGTGACTCCTAAGAACTTAAGTTTGCTCACCCTCTCCACCTCTGATTCCCCCCCTCCCCCCCCCCCCCCCCCCCAGTGATCATTGTATCTCACTCATCTGGTTCATGAAATATCCTTTGTCATAATTAAGCTGTGTCTTGCTCACATTTCAGCCTCACTGTCAAGTAGGCATGGTCTCACTGATAACCCGTTTGCAGCTTACTTTTGATGTCTGTTGCATTACAATGTTTCATTTGTGGACTGCAGTATTTAGGAAGTTTGCTAGTTTGAAAGCCAATCAATGTGCAAGAATATCATACATCTTCCTGATTTGTTTTTAATAGTGTACATTAACCTGAGGAGTGAACCAGCATTTAGAAATTATGAGAACGTTGTGCAAACCCTATTCTTTACTAAAGCTTCATTAAAGAGCACAGTTGGAAAATTCACCACCATATTTTTTTCTCTGAAGCTGCACTTCTGGGAAATGTACTGCAAGAGGTTTACCACTGAGAGGTTTGCATTTTTCAAGTAAGGCAGACACCAACCACTCAGCTGTGAAGCCATTTTCTCAGCTCTTCATTGAGACACTTTACTCTAGAACTTACAGGGCTGGGAGGTTAATAGGGTGCAATTGGGCAGCACTGGTTTCACTGGCCAAGATCGGCTTCAACCGTGTTGTATAGAAATTGAATGAGCTGAAATGCCTCTTTCTATTCAACGTGTTATGTCACAATACCAACAATAGACTGCTTTGAAGTCCTTTATTGACGCCTATGAGATGGGCCAGGGGCAAGGTCAGATCTCTAATAAGTGGGGTGGTATAGTGGATAAAGCTTAGGCTGGCACTGTACAGTGTGGTCCAACCCACCCTGAGCTCACAAGTGCCTTTCTGAACACAGGTGGGTCTTGCCAGGTTTGAGGTGGTTGGTCCAGCTTGACAGTGGGACTCTCTGGGGATCTGACTGCAACCACAGAGTGATTTCTGCCTGTATCTCAAGGGAAGCAGAACCCTGCCCTTTCAGTCCTAGTAAGACGGACATGTTGATGCTGTTCTAATTTTTTGAAAATTTACAACACGGTAGAAGCTGATTCCAGTCATTGAAATCCATGCCGCCCAATTGCACCCAATTAACCTCCAACCCCATATGTTTTGGAAGGTGGCATCAGGGCAAACCCACACAGACACAGGGAAAACGAACAAGCTGCTGGTTAGCACAGCAGCACACACTATTTCCGCTGCGATATCTCACTCCTGGCCCTGAACGCAACATGCACAGAATTGGTAATGGCCTGCTCCACCCTCATCCACATCCTTTGCATTCAGGTAGAAGATACTCTGAGCATTTGGTCACACATCCCCATCAACTTTCCCATGGAGCCTCTGTCCCATCTCTCATCTGAAATCTCTAGAGCGTCCCTGACCTGTGACCTCTTGCTTCAGGATGCCAGACTGGTGTGATCCTGTTGCACCTAGCCTGACTAAAGGTCCCATGAGGCATGCAACCAGTTTCAGTGCTATCTCCGTGGTACCAGTAGCATTGGCTGGTGTGCCCTCTGTGCCCACAAAGAGGAGGGTCCCTCCAGGGCAGTTTGCCTCAGTGTGGGACAGTTCTCCTCTTATCCTATGTATTGTGATGTCTGGAAGAGAAAGGTGAAACTTGACCTCGTGTGTGCCTATAATGTTTAACGTGTCTTAGTGTGGATGTCGGCCTGCCCACCTCTGGGACCAGGTGTATTCCTGTCCCTGCTGGGTATGCGAGTGGCTTTCTGAGGGGATCGGGGGGGGGGGTTGATTGTATCTGAAGGCAGCACATAAAGGAGCAGTTACAGTTATAGCTACTGCCCATTTTGCCATATCAAGAACATGAGTTGGGCAGAGGATGGACCACGGCCTGTGGCTACCTGCTTCAATCTCTCCTGGGCCCCTGTCACAAAGGACCTTATCCCTACCCTCCTTCTCCTTGACAAGCTCTGCAGAGGACAAGGTGTGGAGAGACCTTTCTCCTGCCTCTTTGTTGTTTGGTGCTCAGCACAGTCCCATTGGTGCGCAGGCTTGAGAGCTGAAGTTGGCTTCCTTTGGGTTAATGCGACTATGGAGGACTCTCCGGTATCTGCTTCTGGTTTCGGCCACACTGTAAAACTCTATTCTAATTCTAAATTCCATTTATTTGATTCTTTCAGCCAAACAATTGATCCGACATCTCCTGAAGACAGATCCAACACAACGCATGACCATCATGGAATTCATGAATCATCCGTGGATTAATGTACGTACTTCATTGTAGTTGCGGATTTGAAGAGAGGCTTCTCCTTTCCCTTCCCTTCATCCTTGTCAGATTGTTCTTGAGATTTTCTTTGTCAGCTTCCCTGTCCCAATGTTTCTGCCACATCTGCCCTCCCCTCTTCTGTCATTGGATGAGCAGATGGCAGAAGGTTAATGTGGGTCATATTTCTTGGCAATGAAAGGATTGAAGACTTCACAAGAACAGGAGGATTTTCAGATAATTGGATTTGCCAATTTTAATGCAGCTGGCCTTTTCTACAGACCTTTTCAAGCCCATATGGGCTATGTGCATCATAACTGGGCAGTGCAGCCCTGTGGAGGAGCACAGTGTCTCTGCTCCCAGGTCCCCATCAGCAACCAGACTGCCATTGCTTTCATCTTTGCTTCTAATCTAAAGGAAGATCCCATTTGTTTCAGGTTCTGCACTTTGCCTCATGAGGATCTAAGATACGATCATCCTCCCACAACTATTTACCTCCTATGGACGCTGCGAGATCTGCCGAGCTCCTCCAGCATTTCTGTGGTTTTTTTTAATACAATGACAGCTTTTGCAGACTTCTGTGTTTCATTTCCCCTTTCTTTCCCCAGCCTTTGATTCAGACACTTGTTTTATTTTCCACTTCTACCTTGAGGAAGGGCTCAGGCCCGAAACATCGGTAATATGTCTTTACCTCCTATGGGCTCTGTGAGATCGGCTAAGTTCCAGAACTTCTGTGTTTTTACCCAGTGGTACAAAACCAGCTGCTTCCTCACCACCATCAGATTTCTGAATGGACAATGAACCACGGACACAACCTCTCCTTTTTTCTTCTTTTGCGCTATTTTTATTTAATGTAATTTATGGCAATTTTGGCACCTGTAATGCTTCTGCAAAACAATGAATTTCATAACATGTTCATGACAGTAAATTCTGATTTTATGTCCATTCTTCAGCAATCAATGCAGGTACCACAGACACCTCTTCACACCAGCAGAGTCCTGAAGGAAGAGAAAGATCTTTGGGAGGACGTGAAGGTAAAGTGGATTTCACTTATCTCTGCCACCCTGTGTCAGAAAGTCTCGCTTGAAGCCATCTGTGCTGTTCCTGAGCTGCATGTTGGAGAAGGGCAAAGGCCCAGGAGCAGATCACGTGTCATCTCCTGCTTGCAATGTTGCCTGGACTTCAGGAACTGAGTTAAACAGATTTTATTCCCTGGAGAATGAGGGGAGATTTGACAAAGGTATTTAAAATCAAGGGTTATAGACAGGGTAAATGTCGATAGGGTTTTTCCATGAGGTTAGGGGAGATACAACCAGAGGGCATTGGTGAAAGGTGAAAAGTTTAGGGGAAACATGAGAGGGAACTACTTCACACAGAGAGTGGTGGGAGTGTGGAACGAGCTGCCAGCTGAAGTGGTGAATGCCATCTCAATTTGAACATTTAAGAATTTGGATCGGTACATAGATGGGAGAGGTATGAAGGAGTATGGACTGGGTGATGGTCAGTGGGACAAGGCAGAAAAATATTTTGGCACAGACTTGAAGGGCCTGTTTCTGTGCTTTAATATTCTATGATTCAATGGAAACTCCCCTCCAGAGGAGGGTCTAATGCAGGTCTCCCACTTTGAGGTTCTAATGCGATGTTCTCTGCCAACAGGAGGAAATGACCAGTGCCTTGGCTACCATGAGAGTTGACTACGAACAAATTAAAATCAAAAAAATAGAAGAGTCTTGCAACCCCTTGCTGTCAAAAAGGAGGAAGAAGGGGTTAACTGCGTCCACCACAGCAGGCCACTGAGACTTTGCAACTCACAAAAGTGGACAGGATGGGTGCTGCACTGTTATTTTTAGAAAATTCTTTTTAAACATCGCATGAAGTTGAGAAATTTTTAATCAGTGGGCTTTTTGGATTTTATTTTTAAATATTCTCTCTCTCTCACTCTCTCTCTCTCTCTCTCTCTCTCTCTCTCTCTCTCTCTCCCTCCCTCCCCCGCCCCCCCCCCCCTTCTCTCTCTCACTCTCTGGAGATGAGATGAACATTCTGCTGTGAGGTGGTGCTTTCTTTGGGGAAAGGTGGGGTTAAACTGATGTAAAAGGTCAAAATTAGGGGTAGGAGGTCCACTGGTGAGTCCTGTGAAAGAATTAGCATGCTTTTTAAACAACTTTCTTCTCTAATTTTTATTTGATGTAAAGGTTAGTTTTTAAAAAGATTTATTTCTCAAAGCTTTAATCGATTATTTCAAACCCTTACTTTCATGGAATTCATATTTTGTGGTTTTAAGGGTGAAGAATGGTGAAAGCTGTGATCAGATTAATTTTTCTATGGATATTTATTCAAAACCATAAAATCCATGTAATTGCCCATGAACAGAACAGGTTTTGTCAGATGTAACAAGAAAATCTGCAGACGCTGGGGTCAAGTGCAATACCCAAATGTGCTGCAGAAACTCAGCAGGTCATGCAGCGTCCTTAGAAAGTAAAAGGTGACCAATCTGACGAAGGGCCCAGATGCGAAACGTTGGTTGCCTTTCACTTCCAATGGATATTGTGTGACCTGCTGAGTTTCTCCAGCACATTTGTGTACTGCAGGTTTTATAGTGTTCCCCCTTCAGAGTTGCTGCATGAATTTTAACAGCAATGAAAATGTCAGATGTAGCAGATGCAGGGAGTTTTATCAAGCTCTGGCTGAGTTGGGATCATGATAACTGTTCCCCTACTATCTAAAAGGCTCGTAGGGAGCCACTCCTTCAGTTTCACTGGGATGTGATGCCAACTGCAACCATTGGAACCACGTCAATAATACCCAATAACATCTGTGTCTTGCTCATGCCTCCTGGCAGGCAGTTAATTCTCTCCTTGTGCCTGTTAAGCAGTTACGAAATGTAATACTGCAGGATTTGAACTAAGCAGCATTTCACACTGCTATGAAGTGAAGCACAAAAGTCTGCAGACGCTGTGGTTGTGTTAAAAACACACCAAAATGCTGGACAACCTCAGCCGGTCTCACAGTGTCCACAGGAGGTAAAGATATATTACCGACGTTTCAGGCCTGAGCCCTTCCTCAAGGTATGAGTGAAAAAAGACAAGTCTCTGAATCAGAGGCTGGGGAAACAAAGGGAAGTGAAACACGAAAGTCAGCAGACACGGTGATTGTAGTTAAGGACACAGAAATGCTGGAGGAGCTCGGCACATCTCGCACTGTCCACAGGAGGCAAATAGCTGTAGGAGGATGATCGTATCTTAGATCCTCGTGAGGCAAAGTGCAGATCCTGAATCTTCCCTTATATTAGAAGCAAGGATGAAAGCAACGGCAGACTGGTTGCTGATGGGGACCTGGGAGCAGAGACATCGTGGTCTTCCGCAGGGTCCTAATGCCTGACCATGATGCCGACAGTAATATATCTTTACCTCCTAAAGACGCAGAGAAAGCAGCTGAGTTCCTCCAGCACTACTCTGCCTAGACACCATGAAGAATTTCCCTGGGGTAATCATGAGATATTGTCAGCAATATGTCCCCTTTGTGGTAAAAGCCCCCAGTGGTCAGGGTTTGGAAACCTTGCAGAACTGCAGATGTTGGAATCTACCAGCAAGCAATGAGAAGCAGGAGGAACTCAGCAGGCCAGGCAGCATGCGTGGAGAGAAATAATCAGACAACGGTTCAGTTCAGCACCTTTTATCGAGACTGACATAGGATCCACAGCTGAAATGTTGGCTGACCATTTCTCTCCATGGACGTTGCGTGACATGCTGAGTTCTTTTGGAAACCTTGAGTATGGTTGACTGCTGCCATTGGTGGGCTAGTTAGTATATCCTGACAATTCTCTCTTACTTGTTCTTTGTGTGTGTGTGTGAGTGAGAGAGAGAGAGAGAGAGACCATGCCTCCCAGATGATGCTCAGAGTCCACTGAGAGGCAGCTGGAGCAAAGGGAATGCAAATTGAAAGCTAACTCCTGGCTTAGATGGAATCTGACCCACGGATCATGATTTTTAAAAAAATATTTTGTAGTTTTAGTAGATTTAATCCAAGAAGTGAAATACAGTTAAAGGTCTGAGTGAATTAACTGCAGTTTTTTTTTTAAAAAGTTGGGAGTATTCACTAAGAATCTGTATTTTTGAGATAGCAGGGCAAGTAGTTATTTTTTGTGGACTGCTTTTTTTTAAAGAGAAAATGAACTTTTGTTTGTAATGGCAGAGATTTTTGTGCTAAAGTTTTCTACAGTTTTTGAGAAACAAGACTGCAGTTACTGGAATCTGAAGCAAAAAAAAACACACTGCTGGAGGAATCAGAGGGGTTGGGGGTTGGGGGTGGGGGGGGGGGGTGTGGATGCAGGATCATGACCCAAATCAACGACCGTGCCTTTGTCTCCATAAATGCTGCTCGACCTGCTGAGTTCCTCCAGCATTCTGCTTTTTTTTCCCCTGAAGTATTGTCTCTATTGACCTTTATCACTATTCATAGGCAGGACAACATCTTTGACTAAATATCAGTATTTAGCCACACTCTGGTATCATGATAAGACAACGAGGCCGTTGGGCCTATAAGATTCATGATGGCTCCCCTCAGTCCTATTCCCCCCCCCCCCCCTTTATTTCCCTTTAGCCCTACCACACACGTCCACCAGCTCCCCTTTGATTTTGTCATCATGAAGGGATCATTTACAGACAGTTAACCTATCAGCTCCCATGTGGGTGGAGAGCGGAGCACTGTGAGGGAAGCCCGTGTGGTCACCCGCAGTCAGGATCAAACCCAGCTCACTGGAGCCATCGGGCAGCCGCTCTCACTGCTGCACTATCGCCCATGACTGAGCCAAGCATGCCCTGCTTTCTGCCACATTTCATTGGAAACACTGACTCATTTTGATAAAATGGCACAGTATAAATATTTATAGAAGTGTTTGAAGTTGCTTGTTACAGGTGTCTGTGTGACTGCTCTTGATTTTGGATGGCAATGGAACATCTGATTTTGGACTTAGAGGAGCACAGTTGTCAAAGCTTCGCTGTATAACAGCTTTTACTGGCAGTTTATGCGGTGATGCTACTGTGCCAACAGATCACGTGTTACGACAGCACCCAGCAAGAGTCATACACCATAGAACAGGCCCATCAGCCCAACTAGTCCATGCAGACCAGCTTGGCATTCTGGATAATCCTATTTGTCTGCATTTGGTCCATATCCTTCAGTCCCTTTCTGTCCATAAATGTTCAGATATCACTGTGCCTGTATTTGCTATTTTCAGATACAGAGCACCTTTGGAGAGAAAAAAAAAATGCCATTCTCACTTTAAACCTGTCTGCAAGGTCCAGAATCATCTCCCCAAGCAAAAATACTGTGAACATTCACTATATCCATGTCCCTTATGATTTTATAAACCTCTTGAAGGCCACCCCTCAGCCTCCTCTCTGAAGAATAAATATCCAGCCAGTCCAATCCCTCCCTGTAGCTCAACCTCTTCAGATCTGGCCACGTCCTAGTGAATCTCCTCTGCGCCCCTTCATTGATGATGTTGTAGCTGGGTGACCAGAACTGCACATGGTGCTCTGTGTGGTTTCACCAATGCGTTGTCCAGCTGAATCCTGAGGTCCCAACATACTCAGTTCCCCACTTAGTGAAGGCCAGTGTTCCAAACATTGCCCTCACCCCCGCCCCCCACCTGGTGCCACTTTCACCAGAACCCTGTGACTCTATTCTACAACACACCAGGCCCCTACTGTACACTTTGTAACTCCTCCCTTGGCTTGGCTTTCCAAAGTGTAACACCCACATGTGTCAGAGTTAAATTCCATTGCCACCAATTGATGCTGATCCTTCCTGTTGTGGTGAGATATCCTTCCTCACCAAGTTACAGAGGTTCACCTGACCTCTCTCCAAAAAACCTTCACCATAGCAGAAAGCACCAGTTCACCATGAGAAGAGATCCCACTTCTTTTCCTGAAACATGTTTCCCCTTCTAGCACCAATAATCCACCAGAGACCATATTTGAAGTGAACTTAGTCCACTTCTAAGTCTGTTCCTCCTCACCGCTCCGTGAGCGCCGTCAGGTCAATAATGATGTTTGGGGAGTAGCATTTAATCATACCTTGTACTTGGTACCAGCAGCTGATCTACATTGAGCAGAGAATAGTCAATTCATCCAACAGCTTTCCTTGGGTGAAAGCTTTATTTATTTTTAACCAAGTTTCACCCTGTTTTTTTTAATTACATAGAAATATGCAAACAATATTTTGTAGGACAGGTATGTTAATATTAGCTTTAATTAAAAACTATCCATTTATATCTGTTTAATCATTTATAGCTCAGCATCTGAAAGCAATAGTTATCTTCCATCTGGTTGATAAAATTGACTCAGGAGTTTTCTGGGTCTTCTTTTTTAACAAAACAGAAATTTCAGCTTGAAACACCATACCTGCTCTCAGGTTCTGTGCAGTGTGGACTTTACAATGACAGAAAAATGCATCAAAGAGCGGCTCACAATCTTTCTGAAAAAGAACTAGAATTGATCAGTCAATAACTGAAGCTGAAAGCTAGAAATCAGAATTGCTGAAATACTTTTGAGTTGTCGAGAATGTGGAGAGGAACAATGGAACTGATTCAAAGCAAATGATCCAGGATAGTGGGAGATCATCTTGTACAGGCTTCTGGATTTAATAAACAGAACACCCAGCAAAGATAGACTGCGGAAGTAACAAACCATCTTACTGTCTGTCCCAGAAGTTTAGCCATGATCCAGCCTTCTCCCTTCCCATCTGTCTTCCTCGTCCTTCATCTGGAAGCCAATGTACAGTTCACAGAGTAAATCTCAAGGCAGGATGTAGTGGAGAGGTGAATGTGCTGGCAGCTCACCAATGAAAGGACACTGGGAATCCCCTGGTACATAGGCTCCTACAGGCTAAGGTGGAGCTTCTTGGATACAGTGGGAATGAGCAAGGACCTTGTTGTCAATATCCCAGCGAGAGACCAAACAGATTTTGGTCCTCAAATCCTCATCATCCCATAGACTTAGTGATGGTATCTGCAGAAACTCTCATCCTCATCTTTGTTCCCTCCAGATTTGAGAATCCTGTGCATTCCCTCATTCCATTCTCTGTTAACCCAAGGTAGTGTAACTCTTTGCTGCGCTCTGAGCCAAAACATCTCATCTCATTTCATTCATCTCTGCTCCCTGGTCCCCAGATAAACAACACATCTGTCTTAATCTTTTCTTCAGATCTCTCCATGGTCTCTGTTATCCCTCCTTCAAAAATCTCCTCTCACCTTCCCTCCAATTATGGCTTAGCGCCATAGCCCCATAGAGTTGTACAGCACAGGCAGGAGGCTTCTGCCTAACAGATCCATGCTGAACTTTCACCCCCACCGCCCCGTCCCCAACCTACATTCATCCCCTTGGCCCACATTAAGCCTGCTTAAGGACCTGTCAAAATGTCTGAAATGCAGTGACTACACCTGATTTTATCACCTCCTCTGGCAGAGATATTGACCACTCTGTATATATAAAAAAAAGGTTACCTCTCAGATCCCATTTAAAACTCCGACTCACCTTAAAACAGGATTTTATTTTCTATCTACCCTATCTATTCCTCCTTCACTCCAGTATCTTTGTAAATCTAGGCAGCACCTGGTGAATCTCTCCAACACAACCATATCCTTCCTGTATGGGGAGCAGTTCATAATGCTGGTTGAACTGATGTTTTGTATAGTCGCTACATAACTTCCTAACTTTTGCATTCTGACTGGACCAGTGGTTCTCAACCTTTTTTGTTCCACTCACATACCACTTTTAATAATTCCTTATTAACCATAGAGCATCAACGGCATCCTATGCTAGAGGTGCTCTGTGGTTACTAAGGCATTACTTAAGGTGGAATGTGATTGATCAAAAAAGATTGAGAACCACTGGTCGAGACCTACAAAGACAAGTGTGCTGTTCACCGTGGCTGCTCTGTCCCTGCATTCCCATTTTCACTGGACTGTGAACTTGAACTTCAAGGTCCCTCTGTTCATCAATATTCTTCAAAGGTGTGCACTACACCTATTTGACTACCCAAATGACACCACCAAACACTGGTTGGGTTAGCTTCCATCTATTGACATTCTGGCCAACTCTATCGATCCATATTCTGCTGCATCCTTGAACAACCTCCTTCAAGTTCATTCCACTATGCCAGATTCCTCCCCAATTGCATGGCAAGGAGCATTGTTGTGTTTCTATTCCACCTCCAAGTCAAGTTGTCATCTGATTGTACAAGTACTGTACAACCGGACAAAGCAGCGTTCTCTTGTCCTCAGTGCAAAACACGCAGACACAACTGTACAAAGCAATAAATATTGATTTGTACAAATGAGATGGTCAGTGTGAGCAGTTTCTTTGGTCATTCAGCGTTCTCCCTACCCATGGGAAGAAGCTGTTCCTCAGCCTGGTGGTGCTGGCTCTGATCTCTTCTCCGACGGGAGAAGCTGAAAGATGCTGTGTGCAGGGTTGGAGGGGACCTCAATGGTTTTTGTGGGCCTCTTTAGACAATGATCCTGGTAGATCACGTCGACGGTGGGGGAGGGAGACTCCAGTGATCCTCTCTGCCACTCTTATGGTCCTGTGGATTAACCTCCGATCCATTTCTCTGCAGCAACCGTACCTACACTGTGATGTAGTCGGCCTGGTTGCCATATGTTAAGTGATAAATGAACTAATTATCCAGTCTTCTGTAAGTCACAATCAGATACTGAGCCTGAGTGTTTTCCTCTTTTCTCACGTACACGCACAAGCCACGTGTTCATCTATATAGTCATTTAGTTTTATAAACAAAGCTTGTATATAGCAGAAAAGACCAGATAAAAACCAGAAAAACAAACTGGACAGTGTTTAGAAACATGAGGTTTCCCTCTGAAAGACCTACAGTCTTCCACTCAATCCAGGAGCAGGTCCGTCTCCACTGTCAACCTTAGCTCTCCATTTCACTGAGTGGGATTTATATTTTATACTGGAAAAGAGCATGAAGAGCTACTGCTAAAAATAATCCATGATCCAGGTGGCATGTGTACTGTTACCACACTGCATCCTCAGGCAAACATGTTTCATTCCCATAAGGGTATAAAATCCAAGCCCTTGTAGTGAAGAGCAGACCCCCCCCCCCCCAGCAACCAAGGATAGGCTGAACTGCATGCCTTGTGTCCATGATGAAACATGGTAGCTGAGCTAAAGTCCAATGTTCCAGATGGTCTCACCCTTCCCTGTCACCAGAATCCCCCATTCCTTCAACCCGAACGTCTCTGCTCTTCCTTGGTGGTCTCTGTAATCACTGCTGGCTGCAGCTCCCTGGACCCATGTTGAGAATTCCCTGTCTATCCCTGTCCACCTCTCTCCTTGTGAGGCACCCTCTGGGCAAGCTCAAGGCTATCTTGTTCCTTGTGTGATGTTCTTGGCATCACCTTGTGGCAATGACGCTTGGTACTGGAGGGGATTGTTGTGGCAACCTGTGACCTGTCTGGGTTGTAATGGTTAAAGTCGAAGCTGGGCTGGTGTGAGACTGCTCAGTGATCTGCTGGCTTGAAGCCTGGCAGCTCAGCGAGTCTTTACCTCTGGTGTTGCCACTACAGATCCACGTAATTGCTGCGGTGTTGGGGGAAATGCCTGGTTTTGGATTCTGTATGAAATGTCTCATTGGATTTTTCACTCTCGCATCACTCTAGTGATGGACTGTTTGTTGATTTCCATGCTGTGGAAAGATTGGGTCGTGTGTTGCATTGTGACTGTACCACATTGGAATCAAAGACACCATCTTCAGTAATTAAAAATTATATTTATTCAAACTGCTGCTGCCTGGCTCTTAATTCTTTATGGAAATGCAAAGTGGTATTCTGCACTCACCGTGCTGAACTCCTCCAACGCCATCGCCCCCATGCCTTTTTCTGTAGCCAGAAGTCTTCACTCAACACCATGCATCTGTCTCCAGAATTCCCAATCCTCCCAGACCCCTCCTACTAGCCTCAGCATCCCAAGATCTATGCAAAGTGACATTGAGCATCTCATTTTCCCTTCCTTCACCTCGTTTCCCCCCCCCCCCCCCCCATCCCCATTGATCTTAACACCTCTCACACTAAGGAGCTGCCTGGGCAAAGTTGGAGAACAGTTCTTTTCCTCGCTCTTTCACTGCTTCCTCTGAACCACAATACAAGCACTGAACACCAGCCCATAGCCCCCCATTCACTGAACCCAATTATCAGGGGATGTGGTCTCCACAAACTCCAGCCCCCTACCACACCTAGCTGATATAGACCTCCCCATCAGCCACAGGTAGCTCTGTCTTGCACCCATTCTTCACCTGTGCTTATGCAAGGGAACTCATTTCTTTCTCCTATCCTTCGGTCTTCGCACTCATACCTGACTCGCTTTGCCATATGAACAGTTTGGCATGTCTTCATCGTGAACATCCTTTCCCTCTTCCCCTCCCACACCATGAAGTCCTGATTGCACTTTGCTTTTGCTTTTCAGGAAACCATGCTGACTTGGACCTATCTTATGATGCTTCTCCAGGTAGTCTGTCACCTCATCTTTGACAATTGATTCCAACATCTTCCCAGCCACTGACGTCAGACTAATAGGCCTATAGTTTCTGCTGCCTCCTTCCCTTCTTAAACAGCGGAGTGACACGATCCTCCAGTCCTCCGGAACCATGCCAGAATCCATTGATTCCCGGAAGATCATTACCAATGCCTCCACAGTCTGCAGCAACCTCCTTCAGAACATGAGGGTGCATTCCGGGAGGCTTACCTTTTAGCTTTTCAAGTTGCTTCTCTTTTGTGATTTTGACTGCACTCACTTCTCTTTCAAGAGACACTTGAGAGTTATTAAAGCTACTAATGTCCACCTCACTGACAAAAGACAAAGGAGGAAAAACCCAACACCCAACCCCAACCCACCAATTTTCCCCTGCAACCGTGTCTGCCTGTCCCGCATCGGACTTGTCAGCCACAAACGAGCCTGCAGCTGACGTGGACATTTACCCCCTCCATAAATCTTTGTCCGTGAAGCCAAGCCAAAGAAAATGTCTTCTACTATGAAGACTGATCCAAAATAATTCATTCAGTTTCTCTGTTATCTCCTTGTCTCCCATTACAATCTCTCCAGCAGGTGCCCGTCACTGATCTGCCTGTGGGGTAGAACAGGTGCCCGTCACTGATCTGCCTGTGGGGTAGAACAGGTGCCCATCACTGATCTGCCTGTGGGGTAGAACAGGTGCCTCTCGCTGATCTGCCTGTGGGGTAGAACAGGTGCCCGTCACTGATCTGCCTGTGGGGTAGAACAGGTGCCCATCACTGATCTGCCTGTGGGGTAGAACAGGTGCCCGTCACTGATCTGCCTGTGGGGTAGAACAGGTGCCCATCACTGATCTGCCTGTGGGGTAGAACAGGTGCCCCTCACTGATCTGCCTGTGGGATAGAACAGGTGCCCATCACTGATCTGCCTGTGGGGTAGAACAGGTGCCTCTCACTGATCTGCCTGTGGGGTAGAACAGGTGCCTCTCACTGATCTGCCTGTGGGGTAGAACAGGTGCCTCTCACTGATCTGCCTGTGGGGTAGAACAGGTGCCCATCACTGATCTGCCTGTGGGGTAGAACAGGTGCCTCTCACTGATCTGCCTGTGGGGTAGAACAGGTGCCTCTCACTGATCTGCCTGTGGGGTAGAACAGGTGCCCATCACTGATCTGTCTGTGGGGTAGAACAGGTGCCCGTCACTGATCTGCCTGTGGGGTAGAACAGGTGCCCATCACTGATCTGCCTGTGGGGTAGAACAGGTGCCCGTCACTGATCTGTCTGTGGGGTAGAACAGGTGCCCGTCACTGATCTGCCTGTGGGGTAGAACAGGTGCCCGTCACTGATCTGCCTGTGGGGTAGAACAGGTGCCCGTCACTGATCTGCCTGTGGGGTAGAACAGGTGCCCGTCACTGATCTGTCTGTGGGGTAGAACAGGTGCCCGTCACTGATCTGCCTGTGGGGTAGAACAGGTGCCCGTCACTGATCTGTCTATGGGGTAGAACAGGTGCCCATCACTGATCTGCCTGTGGGGTAGAACAGGTGCCTCTCACTGATCTGCCTGTGGGGTAGAACAGGTGCCCGTCACTGATCTGCCTGTGGGGTAGAACAGGTGCCTCTCACTGATCTGCCTGTGGGGTAGAACAGGTGCCCATCACTGATTACCTGTTACTATGCTGACCAAGTGCAGACTTGCTGGGGGTATCGCAGCGTGGGATGGAAGCTGCTCTGCTCATGATCGGAAGAAGCTGCAGCAGGCAGTGAAAGCAGCTCAGAACATCATGAAAACTTCTCTCACCTTCACTGACACCATCTAGATCTCCCACTTCCTGGGCACACTGAAGGACCCATTACACTCAGTTCGGGCACCTGCCAACATTTTGTTCATATGTTGATGAAGGGCTCAAGCCCAAAACATTGGTGATTTATCTTTATCTTTGCTCTATAAAGTCCACTCTTTGACCTGCTGAGTTTACCATTGACTTTCGTGTTTTACTCCCTCGCTTAGCACACACTCTTTTCTTCCACCTCCCATCGCAGAGTAGGCTCAAAAGTGTGAAAGTGTGCACTGAGGCTTAAAGGCAGTTTCTTTCCTTGCAGCCATCAGGTTCCTGAATGAACCCCACAACAGTGCTCTCGTGCTGCCCTTTGTGCTAATCGATCTCCCTTCTCATTGTAATCCCGCACTCTGTCCATGGTGCTCTTCATACACTTCATAACCTGTTGGGCTGCTTGCCAAAGAACCCTTCTCACTGTGCGAGGTAATAATATGACAAACTCAAATTTATCTGGGATGAACACAGCGGACAGGCACTTACTGGACAGTAACACCCCAAAACTGAAAGTTGCCAGGATCATGGGAGGATCCAGAAGGAAAGATGCTGCTTGCTGGATTTTGAGGCAGGAGTGAGGAGAAGGGAGACTTGGCTGCAGAATCGCAAGGCCCAGCATCACGTGAGTTATTGTTGGGATTCGTAATACAGCATGGTGGGTGGCCTCTCAAATCATCTCCAGTTTTCCTTCAACATACACTGAAACAATAGCAATTTGTGTTGGATTGGCTCAGTGTTCCTACAGCTGGTTTTCCAACCCTTTGGAGGGGACCCCAAGACCAGGTACGTCCATGTGATTATGAGGAGTGTTTGATGGCTCTTGGCCTGTTCTCATTGGAATTGAGAAGGGGATCTCATTGAAACATTTTGAATGTAAAAAGGTGTGGACAGAGTAAATGTAGAAAGGCTGTTTCCCACGGTGGGAGAGTCTCGAACATAAGGATACAACTTTAGGATTGAAGGGTGCCATCTTAGAATAGAGATGGGGAGGAATTTTAGGGGTATTGGTGCCCCCATACCCCAAGACCATGATGCAGCCACAGCACATTTTCCACCACACCTCTGTAGAAATTTGCCAGGGTTTCTGATATCATACCAAACCTCCATAAACTCCTGACGAAGTAGAGGTGCAGACGTGCTTTCTTCACGATGCCATAAGTGTGTTGTGTCCAGGAAAGATCCTCCAAAATAGTGACTCCCAAGAACTTAAATTTGGTCACCCTCTCAACTTCTGATTCCCTGATGATCACTGGATTGTATACCATTCAACCAAGTTTTCAATCTCCATCCTGTACGCTGACTCATCCCCTTCCTTTATACAACCCACTACTGGGTATTATTGGCATATTTGGAGATGGTGCTATTGTTGTACCAAGCCACACAGTCGTAGGTGTAAAGTGAGTAGAGCAGGGGGCTAAGAACACAGCCCTACGGTGTTCCGGTACTGATGGAGATTGTAGTCTGGAGGTGACAATATCCAACATCTAATTACACTATGGGGTGTTGAGTCCTAGTTCTTGGAATTTGCTAATCAATTTTGAGGGGTTGATGGTGTTAAATGCTGAACTGTAGTCGATAAAGAGCATCCTGATGTAGGCATCTTTACTGCCCAGGTGTTCCAGGGGTTTGTGTAATGGCATCTGCTTTCGACCTGTTGCTACGATAGGCAAACTGTCACCACTCAGACAGGAGCTAATTTGCTGCAACACCAGCCTTTCAAAACACTTCATCACTGTTGATGTGAAGCCGCTGGTTGATAGTCATTTAGGCAGACCTCTTAGGCACTGGTATGATCGATGTCTGTTTGAAGCAGGTGGGTACCATATCATGTCAAAGTGAAACGTTAACGATATCCTTGAATACAGTGGTAAATTGGTCAGCACAGATTTTTAATACTTGGGACAGAGATGGAGAAAAGATGGTAAGAAAAGGGAACCATAGTTTATGAAACAGGTGAGACAGCTGATCAAGGGGAAGAAGGAAGCAGATGTTAGATATAGGAAGCAGGAAACAGGAAGGGCCCATGAGAAGTATATGGTAGCCAAGAAGGAGCTTAGGAAAGGACTTGGGAAAGGAGAACCCCAATGTGAAGAACAGAAGGATCATGAGAATGAAGGTGGGGCCACTAAATGATAAAGGAGGCAACATGTGCCTGGAGGTGGAGGAGGTTGGGGAGATCCTAAATAAATACTTTGTGTCAGTATTCACAAGAGTAAAAGACCTGGATCAGGGTGAGGTCAGAATAGAACAGGCCTGTCTGCTGGACAGTGTTGAGATTAAGGAAGAGGTGTTGGATCTTCTTAAAAGCATCATGATTGATAAGTCCCTGGGGCTGGATGCTATACAACTCAGGCTGGTGTTGGAAGTGAGGGAAGAGATAGTTGGGGTAGTAGCTATGATGTTTGAGTCTTCTTTGGCCGCAGGGGAGGTGCCAGAGGATTGGAGAATGGAAAATGTTGCCCCCTTGTTTAAAAAAGGTAATAGGGAGAATCCTGGAATTATAGACCAGTGAATCTTACATCAGTCTGTAAACTAATGGAGAGGGTTCTTAAGGATAGAATCTATAAGCATTTGTAGAAGTCCAGTCTACTCAAGGATAGTCAACATGGATTTGAGAAGGGAAGGTCATGCCTCATGAGACTAATTGCGTTTTTTGTAAAAGAAATTAATGAGGGTCGGGTGGTAGATGTGGTCTATATAGATTTTAGTAAGGCATTTGACAAAATCCCTCAGAAAGTCATGAGGCTCGTGATGAGTGGGACCTTGGGTGTGTAGGAAGAAAGTAGAGAGTAGTAGTGGAAGGAAAGTATTCTGCCTGGAGGTCAATGACTAGTGGAGGGGCCGCAGGGATCTGTTCTGGGTCCCCTGCTCCTTGTGATTTTTATCAATGATCTGGATGAGGAGGCAGAAAGATGGGTCAGTAAGTTTGTGGATGACATGAGGTTGGAGGAGTTCTGGATGGAGCTGAAGGTTGTGGAAGGTGGCAAGAGGATATAAACAGGATGCAGAGTTGGGTGGAGAAGTGGCCAATGGAGTTCAATCTGGATAAGTGTGAGGTGATGCATTTTGGAAGGTCAAACCAGAAGGCTGAGTGCAAGGTTAATGGTCAGTTATTTAGGAGTGTGGATGGACAGAGGGACCTTGGGGTTCCAAATCCATACATCCCTCAAGGTCACTGCACAGGTTGATAGGATAGTTAAGAAGGCCTATGGGATGTTGGGATTCATTAATGGGGGATTGAGTTCAGGAGTAGAGAGGTCATGTTGCAACTCTACAAATTTCTGGTGAGACCACACTTAGAGTGTTGTGTTCGGTTCTGGTCACCTCATTACAGGAAGGATGTGGAAGCCGTGGAGAGGGGGCAGAGGGGATTTACCAGGATGTTGCCTGGATTGGGAAATAAGTCTTCTGAGGCAAAGTTAGCAGAGCTGGGACTTTTCTGTTTGGAGCAAAGAAGGATGAGAGGGGACTTAATGGAGGTCTGCAAGATTCTGAGAGGTGTAGAAAGGGTGAACAGACAGCACCTGTTTCCCAGGGCAGGATCAGCAAACACCAGAGGACGTGTGAACAAAGTGAAGGGAGAGAAGTTCAGGAGTGACAACAGGGGTAAGTTTTTTTACACAGGGAGTGCGGGGGGGGGGGGTGCCTGGAATGCCTTGCCAGGGATGGTGGTGGATGCTGGAACATTAGGGGCATTTAAGAGAGTCTTAGGCACATGAAGGAAGAAAAATAGAGGGTTATGGGGTAGGGAGGGTTTAGTATTGTTTAAGAAATATATGGGTTGGCACAACGTTGAGGGCTGAAGGGCCTGCACTGTGCTGTGTGCTCTGTCTGTATGCATGTTTGTACTGTTTTACATTGTGGACTGGAGAATGCTGCCTGGTACAATTGGATGATAATAAACTTGAACTGAACTGATTTGTTTGAGCATAACACAGGTGAAGAGGAATTGGTTGGGCTGCGATGTTGAAGTGCACGATGGGCTGTTTCTCAGCCTGAGAGGAAGTGCTGGCTGGTTGAGAGACCAATAGATTTATGAAATGCTTCAAGCCTACAGTGACAGCCAATACAGAAACTCTTCTGGTGACAACCACAGAATTCTTTCTCATAATTAATATCAGCTCCTTTTCTACATTGTAATGCTTGAGAATGGTGCTGCAATTCCACTGGCTGTGAGGCTTGAGATGACAGGTGACATGAGAGCCCCGGTTAAATGCCTGTGGGTTTCACAACTGGGAGTCCAGTCAGAACCTGATAGCGCACCAGAGATGGGCAGACACTGGAATCGGGAGCAACAAACAGCAGGTGGGAGAGAAAGAATGGTCGATGTTTCAGGCTGGAACCCTCGATGAAAGGTGCTGGCACAGAACATCAACCAGCTAGACAGGGTGAAAACGGATTACAAGTTCCCAATGTTGGGAGAGACTAGGACTAGAGGGCATATTTTAAGAATACAGGGAAAGCCCGTTAGGATGGAGATGATGAGGAGAATATTTTTTACCCAGAGAAGTGTGGATCTGTGGAATACTTTATTGCAGAGGATGGTCAGGGCAGATTCGCTGGATATGTTCAAAAGGGAGTTAGATAAGGCTCTTGTGGGCAGGGGGTTAAGGGTTATGGGAATAAGGCAGGGAATGGGTACTGACAGTGAATGATCAGCCATGATCTGAAAAATGGTGGTGCTGGCTCGACGGGCCATTTGGCTGACTCTAGCACCCACGATCTATTGTCTATTTTCAGCCTCTCTCTCCACCCACTGGGTTCCTTCAGTAGAGGGTATGTCATTGCATTCCTGGTAATAATGGTGACGAATGGGTCAGGAACTACCTCCACACAAACCAGAAGATTAGAACAGTCTGATCTGAAAGGTTGACCATTGGAGAGGGCACTCTGCCATGGGGGGGCCTGAGCCCCCACCCCCCCCCCCCCCCCCCCCGAGTCCCTCCTGCTTCATTTTCTTCATACAGAGAAATGCCTGACTGATCACCTTAAGAGACTCTCTAAAATGGGCTGGTGGCCATGGTGAATGATGGCCAGAACCCAAACAGCTGAATGAAGCAGTAACTGGATGCCCAGAAAGACTTCAGCAGCCAATGGTAAACACTTCTCTGCTTCACAAGTTTATTGCCACATGAACCAAGATGCAGTGATAGAGGTTGTTTTGTGAACAGACCATTTGGACATCTCGTACATAGTACAAGTAAGGCACAGAACTGAGGCACAGACTTACAGTGAGGTGAGTTGGGATAGAGCAAGGACAGCAGAATTTTACCAGTGTGGGGTTCATTTAGGAGTCTGATAACAGAAGGAAAGAAACTGTCTTTGTATCTGGTGGTGTGTGATCTCACACACATGAAACTTCTTTCAGGACAAAGTGGGAAGTTCATTTATTTATCATCCGATTGTACCAGTATAACCTGACAAAACAGTGTTCCCCGCCCCACACATACACATACATATATATCACACACACACACAGAGAACATGTATCCAAATATTTAAACAAATAGAGATGGTTTCACAGTTGTTAAGCAGTGTGGGGGTAGGGGGAGTGTTTTAATATGTTGACTGCTTTTAAATTAGGGTACAGAAGGGTCTGATGAGAAGGATCTCATTGACTATTCACAGGGCTGGATAGTGTGGACTTGGAGGAGAAGCTTTCAGCAGTAAGGAGAATCTAGGATGAAGGGCACAGCCTGAGAGTAAGAGATGAGAAGTTCCTTCAGCCAGAGGGCAGTGAATCTGTGGAATTCATTGCCACAGATGGCAGTGGAAGCTGGGTCATTGGGTAGGTTTAAAGCAGAGGTTGACAGGTTCTTGATTAGTCAGGGTGTCAAAGGTTTTGGGGAGAAGACAGAGAATAAGGTTGAAAGGAACAATACATCAGCCATGATTTGAATAGTGGAGCAGACTCGATGGGCCAAATGGTCACTATCACAGGCACAGTTGCCTTTTGCATCAGATTGAATTTCCAACAGCATTCCCAAGGCACTTCCATCCTGATTCGTGCTTTGAAATATTGAGAGGTGACCACAAATGTGCTCCTTGGTAAGACCACGCATGAATATATCCAACAGTGTATGGTGCAGGAACTGGGCGATGGGTTAGTGGGGAGACAATAAAGCCTTGGATTGTTTCCTGGCCTTTTGGTTCTGGGTGAAGTGATAAACGGAAGTATCCCATAACCTTTGTCGTGGTACTCTGGAACTTGTGGTGTCAGGGAACTGACTGAACTCACCAACCAGGAGCACAACACAACAGGCAGCTCGCTCGGTCCCTCTCCAGTCTCACCTCCATGTTAATTACTGCAATCCATAGCAGCCCACCACATGACTCTACTTAACCAACAAACAGCCTTAAACCTACTGATGCCCTTTTACAGCTCACAGTAAACAAGAAAATTAATTTAAATCTAATGAAGTGCTGACACTTTGAGGTTCAAATACTTTTGGACAGGTCCCTCACATTGAGAGGGAAGCTCATCTCAAACACACAGAGTGGGCTTGCCTGTTCTTTATGGGTTCCTTAGAGTATATGGCTGTGCTCATCACAAACCACATCCTTTAGAAGAAATACCTTAATAGGCAAGGCAGCCCGAGTCGAGCTGGGGCAGAGGTTTCATTTAACGGCAACATTTGCTTACATGGTTCCAATGGCTGGAATCGGTTTCCACCATGTTAAATCAAATCTCATTCTTTGTGCTGTCCCAGCCAATAATGAAAATGTTTACTGTCATATACATTGTACAGTCTACACATGCACTGACATTCCTACTAGTGCACTCGCAAGTAGTCTTCCTGTCAGCTGCATCAACAAGGCACCACCCTTGTCTTTACAACTGCCTGGCTCATCCCTGGACAAGAGTGAGTTCAGGCTACACCTCATCTCTGCTGCCAACAGAGCAGTGCAGCCCGTTCATGCAGAATATCAGACTGTTCCCATCCTCATTGTATCCCGGAACCACAATGGGCTGCCTGTGGAAGTGTGGCGGGCTTGAGTTGGAAGAAGGGTGAAGTTGTATTTTAATTTAGAGGTACAGCTTGGTAACAGGCCCTTCTGGCCCACAAGCCCACTCAGAATCCATCCATGAGCCCAAATCCCATACATTTTGAAGGGTGGGAGGAAGCTGGGTGTTGGGAGAACGTACAAACTTCTTACAGACAGGACTGGATTTGAACCCGGGTTGCTGGCGCTGTAATAGCGATGTGCTGGCCATGCTGCCTTTGTGATATGGCATGGGCCAACCAGGGGCAAACCGGACAACTCAGTGGCAAAACTCATCTGTCACGGAGGCCTTGTTTCTGCAACTGGAGGTCTTTGGGGAAGTGAACCAGTGGGTGTTGTTTGATCTTTTCCCATGGGATTTCAGGTGATTCATTTCTCCCTTTCACAGCCCCCAGCCCAGAGATGGCACAGAACCACTGCCTCAGAGCTCCTGACCTCTGACCTCTGGCACAGTCTGCATGGAGTTTGCACCCTTCCCCTGTGATACCGTGGGGTGGCCCTGGACACTCCAGGTTTCTCCCACATCCCAAAGAAATTTGAATGAGACAGTTGGCCACAATAAATGACCCTTTCGTGTGGGATAATGTCAACAGAGCAGGTCAACATGTGTGAGGGAAGGGGGATGAGGGATAGCAGTGGCCTTACACGGTCTCCTTCCGACACGTTTCAGGACCTGTTGAGCAGCTGCCTTCTTTAAAATCTTTTGCGCCGTGCTTCATCTGAGTGTCATGCAGCTGAGTGTGTGGAAATTATCATTCCGTCTAAAAGGCTGAAAATCTGAAACAAAATGCTGGAAGTTTTCCTCAGGCAGCATCGATGGAGAAAGAGACCAAAGATGTGGTGCAGCTGAGTAATTGTTGAGTAGAAATGCTGGCATCTTGAAAGGATTGTCTATCTCACATTTAAATTTAGACCTACAGCACAGTAACAGGCTATTTTGGCCCGTGAGTCTGTGCTGCTCAATTACACCCAATTCATCTACATCCCTTGTTCATTTTGGAGGAGCCCCCAGGGAAATCCCACACAGACACAGAGAAAATGTGCAAACTGCTCACAGACAACGCAGGATTCGAACCCCAGTCCCAGTCGCCAGCACTGTAAAGATGTTGCCACTATGTTAACAGAATCTTCTACCTGGTTTTTACAACAACAATGGGTCTTGATTTCCCTTGGCTGAGTCAGAATTGGCGCCTGCCTCAAACAGAGACTAATTTCAATCCACAAGCGTGTGAGGTTTTACTGATTCATGACAAATTGCTTCAGTCCATTACAGGACCTCCAGGACCTCCAGGAAATTCATTGAAAGCATCAAAGCAGGTTCAACATGTTGATCTCCTAAGTGAGAATAAGATGAAGTATTGAGTGGCAGAGATTGATGCGTCTCAAGCGTATTTTCATGAGCTGCTACTTGCTGGCTGTCGAGCAAAGTTTCCTCTGCAGTCACAGAGCTGAATGAGCCTCCAGAGAGTCTCTCCCCTTCACACCCACCAGCCAGTAGAGAGCAAAGCAACTCATTCCATATCGGAACAGATTTAGAGAAAAATCAAGTTGCTTTTGTGACGTGGAAAATTCATCTCCAGACTGTTGCAGGATGTTTTTACACTTCCACCACAGCCTTTGGGGAGATTCACCCGAATGTAAAAGGCAAACAACAAATGCTGGCCATTCTCAACAGCGAGAACAGAGCGTGTGCTGGGTGGTGTGGATCCTTGATGATTGTTGCTGCTCTCCGACGGCAGCGTTCCCCTGTAGGTGGTGGGGAGAGTTTTGCCTGTGATGTCCTGGGCAGCATCCACTACCTTTTGGAGGGCTTTACACTCAGGAGTATTGTGTTTCTGTACCAGACTGTGATGCAGCAGGTCAATGCACTTTCCACCATACACCTGTAGAAATTTGCAGGGTATTTGATGTTGTACCAAACCTCCGCAAACTCCTCAACAATTAGAGGTGCTGATGTGCTTTTTTCACGATGCGATTGGTGTGTTGGGTCGAGAAAAGATCATCTGTGATAGTGACTCCCAAGAATTTAAATTTGTTCCCCCTCTCCACCTCTGATCCCCCAATGATCACTGGATCGTAAACCTCTTGTTTTCCCTTCCTGATGTCCATAATCAGCTCCTTGGTTCTGGTGACATTGTGTGGGAGATTATTGTTGGGGCACCATTCAGCCAAGTTTTCAATCTCCCTCCTTTATAGGCTGACTCCATCCCCTTTCTTTATACAATCCACTCCTGGGGTTCGTCAGCAAATTTGATTCGAGCCACACAGTTGAAGGTATAAAGTGAATCGAACAGGGGTAAGAACACAGCCCTGCGGTGCTCCGTTACTGATGAGCAGAGACTGGTGGGGTAGGGGTGGAGGGCAAGGAGGGGTGGAGAAGGGTGGAGAGGAGGAGTAGGTGGAATGGTCAATGTCAGCGGCTCCCTTTCAGCTGACCTATGGCGAGGATTGCTCCATACCACCACGGGAGGAAACTGTGGCTCAATTGAAGCAGAGTTATTCAGTAGGCCACGCAGCAATGTTCACCATGACCAACATGCTCAGCAGAAAAGTCTTCTACCTCTGTCTTGGCAATTCACAAGTGTGTCTTGATGCTTCTGAAGTGCTATAGGAATTTCCCTCCCCCCACACGTTCCAGATTCCAATCGCTGGGTGACAAATCCTCCCCCCCAAACTTCCCACCTGCACCAGGTCACACCTCGGAGGGAACAGACCCAGGTCCTTTAGTCTCTCCCCTTCACCGAATCGCTCCGTTCCCAGCCATCGCCCTGGCTGCACCTCTCCCATGCAGTCACATCCATCTGAGAGGAGGACACAAAGGTTGGAGGAGTTGTGGATGGAGCTGAAGGTGGATGGAGCTGAAGGTAGCTGTAGGTTACAACAGGATATAGACAGGATGCAGAATTGGGTGGAGAAGTGGCAGATGGAGTTCAATCCGGATAAGTGTGAGTGGATATATTTTGGAAGGTCAATGCTGAAGGCTGAGTGCAAAAGCACATCCTTTTTTCCGAGGTCCTTGGGACAAGACACTTCTCAGTATTTGGATTATTCCTGATTATGAAATTAAAATGGCTCCCTCCCCACTCACCCGCCTGAGTCGCATTCTCTCTTCACCCTCTCCCAAATTGCCTGTCTGAGTCGCGTTCTCTCCTCGCTCTCTCTCTAGAACATCTGAAAATATACTGTACATGCAACAATAAAACATTTGGTTTTTGGAATCACGGATAAAGAGATAAGGGCCTGGATATGGTAGAATTATTAGCAGTGTGAAGGAGCAGAGGGACCTTGGGGTCCAAATCCATTTATCTCCCAAGTTTGCCAGGTCAATGATGTGCTGGGGTTTAAGTTCAAGAGTCATGAGGTGGTGTTACAACTCTGCAAAACTCTGGTGAAGCCACACTTGGAATATTGTGCTCAGTTCTGGTTGCCTCATTACAGGAAGGATGTGGATGCTTTGCAGAGGGTGCAGGTGGGATTTACCAGAAATGTTACCTGACTGGAGAACATCTCTTACAAAGCAAGGTTGGCAGAGCCAGGGCTTTTCTCTGTGGAGCAACAAAGGATGAGAGGTGACTGAATAGGAGGAAATAAAGTTATGAGGAGTATAGATAGGGTGGACAGCGTATCCCTGGACGACAACAGCAAACACCAGAGGACCCCTGTTGAAGGTGAGGGGAGAGAAGTTTCAGGGAAATCTGAGGAAGATTTTTTACACAAAGAGTGGTGAGTGCCTGGAATGCCTTGCTGAGGTGGTGGTGGAGGCTGATACAATAGGGACATTAAGAACATTATCTTAGACAGGTACATGGATGTGTTAAAATGGAGGGTGAGTGGTGTGAGGTAGGGAATGGTTAGAATCTACCCGTTAGGTTTACATTGTGGGCAGGAGAACACATCGTGAGCTACAATCCATGATGTGCTGTGGTGATCAGAACAGTGCACAATTCTCCAACTGTGCTCAGCCAACTTCCATTAATTAGTCAGAAACCTGTCAGCGCACCTCGGTAATTGGTTACAGGTCTGAGCAACAATGGAGGAATGACCCCCCCCCCAAACACCCCCCCCCCCCCACCACTGGCCCACTGCAATATACTGGAAGTGAGTGTAGGACACACACTAAATAACTTGCACAGGTACCAACTTTCTTCTAATCCACTAATTATGGTCAGTGTGTCAGAAGCCCTGAGTCATGGTGATATTCAGACACAGCACTGACTCTTCGAACATAAACTAGCCATTTACAGTAATTTTGCACAGACTGGAAATGCTGGGGTTGTTCTCCTTAGAACAGGGGTGTCAAACTCAAATTCACGGAGGACCAAAATTAAAAACTTGGACTAAGTCGTGGGCCAAACTAAATATTTATTGAAAATTTTCAACAATATCTGCATGTTTTCTCTTCTTTTAACATATGTAATGTTAAACTTTTTCTTATTAAAATAAATGTTTAATAATAGTTTTGGTTAAACTCTTTCCAGAAGAAGCATTAACAAATGAGAAATAAAATATTCAATCAATAATATTTCTCTCTAGCCTTTAAGCTCCTTTTAAATGATTTTTTTTCACAAGCCAACAAGTCAAAAAAATAACAACTTGCTTCGATGAAAATCCAATCTTTCAACGATGAACAGTCCAAAGTGAACCAAAGAAAATATGAATCCAAGCTTCCCTTGCTCCACTGTGATTTACTCTGATGCACCTGGGTCTAAACCAGATACTTGGCATCTCTTCTTCGATGCAAGTTCATCAAACTCTGGGGTCAGAGTTTGCCTCCCACCTGTCTTGAAAGGTCCTGTTTTCTGTCTTTCGTTTGGCCATTTTTCGTAAGGGGTTTATTACATGTGAGTTCAGTGACAGGTCGCAGATGTTAATGAAAGTAAAGAGAGGAGGTGGGGGCGATTAGCGGGCTGACGGGCCGGCGCCAATGCATTTGCAAAGGATTCTGGGATTTGTAGTATTAGCTGTGCATGCGCTCTACTGGCGCAGCGGCCAGCGGGCCAGCTCTAATACATATTTGATATGATCTTGCGGGCCAAATATAATTATATCACGGGCTAAATTTGGCCCGCGGGCCTGAGTTTGACATGTGTGCCTTAGACAATGGATCGCAAATCAGATTTATTCTGATTCCTAAGTGCCAGAGTCCTGATCTCTGGCACTTGTAACAGTTGCACTAACCGTGCCAGCCCAAGGATGTCGTGAGCCCGTTCCTTTTATGACTTTCTCTGTCAGATGTCTTCACTATGTCTGCTCCAAGGAGAACAGCCCCAGCATCTCCAGTCTTTCCTCAGCCCTGGAACAACTCTCCATCTTGCCTACTGCCAGTAGTACCTAGAACAGGACGTGAACTCCAGCTGATACTGACTGTTGGTAGAGGTTCACCATGACTTCCCTTATGAACCCCTGCAGATCCTGGATGCTTTTATAAACCACTTTCTCAACCTGCTCTCAGACTTTCAGCAAATGATATGTGTTCACCCCCCAAATCCTGTGGACCTTTCACCATTGTGGCCTCTTGTTAATGCTCCATTCCTCTCACCAAACTCATTCGTCACCTCTCTGCCCAATCTACCAGACTGCTCGTGGCTCCTTGGGCTATGACTGTCCCCGCAATTTACTGCACCCTCAGGTTTTGTGACATCTGCACGTTGGAAATTGTGCTCTGCGCAGCCAGGTACCAGTCATTCTATTTGCTGTGAAAAACAATGGTCCAACAGCGACCACTGGGGAAATTCCACTCGATGTTTCTCTCCAATCTGAGAAGCAACCTTCACCGCTCGTCTGTTTTTTTTTACCAATCTTGCAGCCCCCTTCTGTTCCATGGGGTCAATTTGATGACAAGCCAATTGTGTGATACTTTCCCAAATGTTATTTTTGCAAATGCTACATTATTTATATTTGTCTCTTTAACCCTCCCTGTTATATCATTAAAGAAATCCTACCAAGTTACTTTGACATAAGTTTCTTTTAACAGTCCACGTTGTCTTTCTCTCATCATTCTCACCAGGACAAAGTATCTGGGTATTTATTAAGGAAAATCCACTCTTCTGGGCAAACTCAACAAGTCAAGCATCATCAGCGGGAGAGACAGAGTGGTCGACGTTTTGGATGTAAAGTCTGAGACTGGTTGTCGCACCTGCGTGCGTTAGCTAGTTCGTGAATGTCTCTCGAATGTTTTGCCACTATTGACCTGCTCTGCATTTACTGGGGTTTGTGAACACGGGTGCCTCGTTTACAACTTTTCAATCTCTGACCCATGTGTGGGCAAGTTCTTCCCTCAGCAACCTGCTATACACCTTGCTGGCCATGCAACGCTGTGTGCTCTGACAGCCTTTCTTCATTTGTACACATTAGCAGCACGGTTAGCGGAACGGTCAGCAGGATGCAGTTACAGCGCCAGCCACTTGGGTAACAATCTGGCGCTGTCTGTAAGGAGTTTGCACATTCTCCTCATGTCTCTGTGGGTTTCCTCCGGGTGCTCTGGTTTCCTCCCACCCTTCAAAATGTACCAGGGTTGTAGGTTAATGGGCAGTGTATTTGGGCAGTGCGCGATCGTGGGCCAGAAGGGCCTGTTACTCTCTTGTCTTTCTAAAGTTTTTAAAATAATTTAACCCTTGATTCCCTTCCTTATCAAGAACCTATCTACCTCTGTCTCAAATATCCCCATTGACTTAGCCTCCATAGCTGCCTGGAACAACAAATTCCACATTCACCTCCCTCTTGGTAAAGAATTTCCTCCTCATCTCTTTCTAAAGGGATGTTTTTGTTTTCTGAGACCCAGACTTCCCCACCACAGGAAACATCCTCTCCATGTCCACCCTATCCAGGCCTTACAGTATTCGATAGGTTTCAATGAGATCCCACCCTCATTCTTTTAAACTCTACGAGTCCAGGACCAGGGCCGACAAGTTCTCCTCATATTGATAACCCTTTCATTCCAGGGATCATTCTCATGAACCTCCTCTGGACCCTGTCTAATGCCAACACATCCTTTCTGAAATAAAGAAAACAAAACTGCTCACAAGAGCAGTCTGACTCGTGCCTCCACATTGCATCCCTTCTTTTATATGCAATCCCCCTCAAAAGGAATGCTAGCATTGCAGTTTCCTTCCTGAACACTGATTCTACCTGCAATTTAATCTTCAGGGAATCTTGCACGAGGACGCCAAGTCTCTCTGTGTCTCTGACTTCTAAATTTGTTGCCTGTGTACAAAATAATCTTCACCTTTATTCCTTCCACCAAAGTGCATGATCATACACTTCTCTATATTATATTCCATTTGCCATTTCCTTGCCCAATCTCCTAATCTGTCTAAGTCCTTCTGCAGACTTGGTGTTTCCTCAACACTATCTGCCCCTCCTCCTATCTTTGTATCATCTGCAAACTTGGCCACAAAGTCATCAATTCCGTCATCCAGATGGTTGAGGGAATTAGTCTGGAACTTCAATCGGCAAGCGCAGAGAGAAATAGTCTGACGTGGAAAACTCCCTTACCCCTTCTCTCCGTCCCTCCCTCCCTGATGTGGACAAATGTAGGGGGGTGGAAAGTTCAGTGAGGGTATGATAGGCTAGAGGGCCCTGTCTCAGTACGGTTCGCTGTGTGAGGGGAGATGGTCAGAGGTGAGTATTTCTACAAGGGCTGTGACTGAGATGTTACCACACTGTTCCCATCATGAATGAAAGCTATCTGTTTGGTCCCTGTGAAACCTCCAGTTTGTAATTGGTACTGGCTGGTCTGAAGCTACATAAATCTGTTGTGTTGGTAAGCAACGATTAAGGGGGCTATAGTGAGCTTGAAATAACAAAACTGCCAAACAACTGGATGCAGAAGTGAGACTTCAGTCGGGTCTAGCTAAGATCTCTGTAAATGTTGTCAGGACTTTCCACACATCCATCCCCTTCACCAGCCATACTGCCTTGTCTCAAAGCAAGTGCCTGCCTGAGGGTGAAAGTGTGGCCCATATCGCTATATAGGTTCCAGCAATCTGACCAACACCTCGGCTCTCAGACTTCTCTGATAGATTGTGGGCAATAGTCTCACCTCCCACAGAGAGTTCCTGCCATGGCATCATGAGGAAGAGAAGGAGTAAGGGAGGGCCTGAGGGTGGGAGGGAGGGAGGGAATGCTGCAGTCAGAATGTTTATGTTCGGTGAGCTGCCCGCTGGCTTCCGCCTGCATTTGCTGCCCGGTGTTTGGGAAGAATTTCTCTCTCTGTCGCCGTTCCTCTGACATTTAGAAAGTGTGAACACAGATCAGTGGGATTTCTAACAGCTGGTTATTACTGCTCCACACGAACCCGTGACCTTCAGAGCCTGTTACTCAGGGCCGTGTGCGTGAAAGTGGGCAATGAGTGGTCTTTCCCCAGCTTTACAGTGAAAGCAGCAGGAACTGGTGAAAGCACCAAATGAACCTGTGTGCAACATCGGAGTGTTGAAGCCTGCGACAGAACATTTCACAATGGCAGACTGTCAGTCAACACGAGTTGCCTCTCTGCTCATTGCTTAACAATGGGACTTCCAGCAGGACTTACCTCATTGGCCTCTCAATGCAAGACTCTCCACCTCAGCAGCTTGGGAAGCTCGCAAAGACTATAAGGAGGAGCAGTAGCAGGCCATTCAGCCCATCCTGCTCCACCATTCTACCATGAACTGATCCATTCTCCCACTCAGTCCCACTCCCCTGCCTTCTCCCCATAACCTTTGATACCCTGACTATTCAGATACTCATCAATCTCTGCCTTAACTACACCCAATGACCTGGCCTCCACAGCCGCCTGTGGCAGCAAATTCCAGAGCTTCAACACTCTCTAGCTAAAGACATTCCTCCGCCTCTCTATTGTAAATGGGTGCCCTTCAATCCTGAAGTTATGCCCTCTTTTCTTGGACTCCCCAACAACAGGAAATGACTTTGCCACATCTACTGTGTCCAGGCCTTTCAACATTCAAAATCCTTCTGTGAGGTCCTCCTTCATTCTTCTGAACTCCAAGGAGTCCAGTCCAAGAGGTGTCAAAAGTTCTTCATGTGCTAATCCCTTCATTCCATGAATCATTTTTATGAATCTTCTCTGAAACGTCTCCAACACCAGCACATCCTTTCTTAAATAACTGTACCCCCATACTCCACGTGAGGCCTCACTAGTGTCTTATAAACCCTCAACACCACATCCCTACTCTTGTATTCTATCCCTCTGGATATGACGCCAACACTGCATTCACCTTCTTCACCACCGACTCAACCTGGAGGTTAACCCTTTGCACCTCCAAATTTTGAATCATCTCCCCATCCAAATAATAGTCTCTCCACCAAAGTACACAACTGTAGACTTTCCAGCATTGAATTTCATTTCCCACTTTTTTGCAAATTCTCCTGATCTACCAAAGGCTCTTTGCAACCTCCCCATTTCCTCATTGCTACTTGCCCCAACACCATCTTTGCATCATCTGCAAAGTTAGCCACAAAGCTCTGCCATTCAAGTTGTTAACATACAGCCATACAACATAAAAAGAAGTGGCCCCAATACCAACATAAAAAGAAGTGGCCCCAATACCAATCCCTGTGGTAAACCCCTGGTAACTGGTAGCCAACCAGAAGAAAAAGTATTATGTGCTGGACATCGGAAACAAAAAAAAAAGAAAATGGAGATGAACAGAAGATCCTCAGAAGTGGCTGCAGGAAGAGGCCATTAAGCTTCTTTTGCCTGCTGCACCATTCAGTAAGATCATGGACGATCTCATCCCTGCTCCGTGTGGGGTGGAAGGGGTCCTCAATGATTTTGCGAGCCTTCTTCAGACAACGATCCTGGTAGATCATGTTGATGTGGGGGAGGGAGACTCCAGTGATCTTCTCTGCCGCTCACGGTTCTGTGATTGACCTCGAACCGAGGCTCTGCAGCGACCGATCCGCAGTGTGATGCAGATGGTCTCGCTAGATGCCAGTGTGTGAATGTCACCACTCAGCTCCTGCATGGTCGTTGCACACCCGTCTGCAGGCAGGCACAGGCTGTACATAATGCAGTCATCAATAAGCCACTCCCGATGGGTGGAAGGTGACGATAAAGGAGCTGACAGTTGGACCCAGAACCTGGTTTATGTCACCTTTACACCTAATTCTCATTCAAAGTTCATTCAACTCTAAAGGTATTAAATCTGATTTAATATTTTAAGAAGCATTTGTAGGCTTTTTTTTGTATGTGAGAGTAGTTGAATGTTAAATTACTAGACTCCTTGCCCATGTTTCTGTAGGTGGGTGAGTCAGAAATGGTCAATTTTGTGGCTTCTTTTATAACTCTGTCTGATTGTTGGAGTTGAGAATTTAAATAGTTCAGAAAATCAGACAGTTTTGGTAAAGCATCACATTTCAACAATGGAAAATATCTCACAATAACAGAGAGTAAAAAAATCCCAGAGTATATTTTTGTCAAAATTGTTTCAGTCAAATCAGAAAATGCATACGAACTTCCTGGATTCTAAAAATAATTGTTATGGAAGATTTAGAACAAAGCAAAAAAGTTTGTGATGGGACAGGTCATCAAAATCTACAATTCAGCTACTAGAAAGTATTTGATGTGATTTATATTTAGCTATTAAAATATCCATGTGTGTAGATAAAAGAGGCAAATTTGTAATTCCAGAGCAACTTTCACTGGTTCCACACAGGCTGAATCTGCAGAGGGTTGGGAATGTGACTCAGACCATCTCACAATCCCCCTCCCCTCCATCAACTCCATCACACCCCCCTCCCCTCCATCAACTCCATCACACACACCCTCCCTCCATCAACTCCATCTCACACCCCCTTCCCATCAACTCCATCACACCCCTCTTCCATCAACTCCATCATACATAGCCCTCCCCTCCATCAACTCCATCACACCCTCCAACAACTCCATCACACCCCCATCAACTCCATCACACACAGCCTTCCCCTCCATCAACTCCATCACACCCCCCAACAACTCCATCACACACCCCTCCTCCATCAACTCCATCACACCCCCCAACAACTCCCACAGCCCTCCTCCATCAACTCCATCTCACACCCCCAACAACTCCATCACACACCCCTCCTCCATCAACTCCATCACACACCCCTCCTCCATCAACTCCATCACACACAGCCCTCCCCTCCATCAACTCCATCACACACAGCCTTCCCCTCCATCAACTCCATCACACCCCCCAACAACTCCATCACACACCCCTCCTCCATCAACTCCATCACACCCCCCAACAACTCCCACAGCCCTCCTCCATCAACTCCATCTCACACCCCCAACAACTCCATCACACACCCCTCCTCCATCAACTCCATCACACACCCCTCCTCCATCAACTCCATCACACACAGCCCTCCCCTCCATCAACTCCATCACACCCCCTCCCCTCCATCAACTCCTTCACACACCCCCTCCTCTTTATTGACTCCATCACATACACCCTCCCTTCCATCACTCATCCCCCTCCCTTCCATCACATACTCCTTCCCCTCCATCACATACCCCCTCCCCTCCATCGACTTCAACACATACACCCCCCTCCCCTCCTTCAACTCCATGCATAATGTCCACTACCTTGGTTAAGCAGGCAACATGGCAACATTTTACCCTGATCACATTTTCTACATTCCCCCCACCCCCGACAGGAAGACAATCTATGAGTGTGAGATCTTGCACCACCAGATTTGAGGACAGTTCCTTTACTGTTGTTAACAGGCTCCTGAATGAACCTCACAATGGTAAAATAATGCTGTCTTTTCTCTGTGCGACTGATCTCTGCAACCCAGCATCTCTAAGCTTTGTCTTATTTGTACTACGGCTGAGATATCCACTGGTCTGCTTGCATTTCTGCATTTTGGATATATGTGAGACTAAACCTGGACTTGATCATGATCTGTTTAAGTTAGAGGAATGAATATTGGTCAGGACCTGAGAACATCTCAATTCTTCTCCAAAATAGTGCCCCTTGAATTTTATACATTGAGCTGAGATCTTATCATGTCCAACAGAGCTGCTCCCTCAGTGTGGGTCTGAGCTATAAGCCTCCATCAGATTCGGATTTCAGATTTTTTGTCAGAGAACATACATGACATCTCATACAACCCTGAGCTCCTTTTTCCTGTGTGCCAGGCAGAATTTCCACTTATTGGTAGTGAACATATAAACAAATAAAGAACTGAAAACAGATAACAAATGTAAACAAACTGACTGTGCAATACAGAGAGATTTTTAAAAAATCAATAAAGTGCACAAGTAAGCGTCCTAAAACGAGTCCCTGATTGAGTTTGTTGTTGCAGTGTTTGACGGTGGAGGGATAGCAAGTGTTCCTGAACCTGGGGCTGTGAGTCTTATGGCACCGATACCTCTTTCCTGATGGCAGCAGTGAGAACAGAGAGTGTGCTGGGGGGTGATGGGGATCCTTGATGATGGCTGCTGCTCTCTGACGGCAGCGTTCCCTGTAGATGTTCTCAATTGTGGGGAGGGTTTTGCCTGTGATGTCCTGGGCTGTGTCCATTACCTTTTGGAGGGCTTTACATTCAGGGGTATTGGTGACCCCATACCAGACCGTGTTGCAACCGGTCAGCACACTTTCCACCGCACATCTTTAGAAATTTGCCAGGGTTTCTAATGTCACACCAAACCTCTGCAAACTCCTGAGGAAGTAGAGGTGCTGACGTGCTTTCTTCAGGATGCCATCGATGTGTTGGGTCCAGGAAAGCTCCTCCAAGAGGGCTCCATCCTCTGTATTTTGGTTCACACATTCAACTCCTTGGCTCCTCAACATGCCCCACCACCCAATGAGCTTGCCCTCATTCCCATTTCTGCATCTGTTCCCCAAGGCCCCCTGACTTGCTTTATCACAGGAACACATTGAGCTCATTCTGACTTGGCCTCCATGGCTCACAAGCAAGGACTTGTGGCCCTCCCTAGGAAATGAAACCCTTCCTCATCTCTGTCTCAAATGGGTGATGTATTATTCTAAAAGTGCAGTGAGGAGTGGGATGAGGGGGGAAACAATGAAACTTCCTCAGTGATCCTGCCCTGGCACACTAACTTCTGCTTTTGTCTTGGACTCTGCAGCTTTTCCATTGACACGGGGTCATGACACCAGACCAGACCACTGCAAAGTCCATCTGCAGGGGTGTGCGCACCCTGAGCCACCCAGCCGTGATCTTCCTCAGATCCGTCTCCCAGCCTGGTGTTGGATGATGAGCCCACCTGATAGGGAGGACTCTCCTGTGGTGAGCACGAGTTGGAGAGCTGTTCTGCGTGATAATGCAGGATGTGAAAAATCTGTTTAAAAGCATTATTTGGCTACATTTTTTTTAAAGTTAGTAGCATTGCATTTCTGGAAATTGGGCATGTATCTCTGAAGGGATTTTCTTCTGGTTCCCTCCCTTTTATAGTGAGGGTGGCGGGCAATGCTTTATCTGACTCTCTGTTTGCTGTTTGCCCAGCAGAAGTATATTGTGTACATTGCATTTTTATGCATTGTTACGCAATAATAAAATGAACCTTGATTTTTATTTGAAGTTTACAAGTTCTGGAAGGCACAAGCGTGTAGACTATACCTTAGGCATAGTATGTGAGGAGTTTGCGTTGACTCCCTCCCCGCTGAGTACCCCACTTCCCCCCACATCCTGTGTGCAGGCTGGTCGATAATCTGGCCGCTGTAAACTACCCCTTTGTGTGCAGGTAAGTGGGGAAGGGAGCACGAGTGGATGGGGACATGGGGAAAAGAGACCACCAGGAAATGGTAAGTTGGGTGAGTTGTTATGAGAGCCAATGGGGTCCCTTTAATGGTGGGAGAGTTCTGATCCCCATGTTCATTTGAATAAGTAGTTGATGGTGGAGTTTGCATGGGAGCCACAACATCTCTCACGAGGTCGATAGCCCTCGGCACTCTTTGGGTTTCACTTTCCTTTTCTGACGCACCCAGAGACAATTAATATCACTAATAGAAACCAAACTGTAAGCACTCAGCAAGCAATGTCCCAAGAAAGAGAGACACAGGCACTAGGAGCCCTCTCATCGCTATTCAAATGGCTTCAGCAACATGATAGAATCTGAATTTATTGACGTGACCATGCCAAACAATTTGTGGTTTTCTGGCAGAGTCACAGGTGCAAATAGTCCACGAGCTGATCCATCTCCCTCCTGTTCGCTTCCTCATTGGCGTCTGTGATTCTGCTGACAACCTTGGGGTCATCGGCAAAATTGTCGATGGCATTGGAATTGTGCTTGGCCTCGTAGTCATGGGTGTAGAGTGAGTAGGGCAGTGGGCTAAGCACGCATCCTTGTTAATTCTGGCCATGACCAGCCTCTTGAAGCATTTAATCACAATAGACGTTGGTGCTACTGGACGGTCGTCGTTGAGGCAGCTCACTCCGCTCTTCTTGGGCACCGGGATGATTGATACCCTTTTGAAGCAGGTGGGAATCTCTAACTGAAGCAATGAGAGGTTGAAAATGTCCATCAACACTCCGGCAAGTTGTTGGCCTGATGCTTTGCAAGGGTTTACCTTCATGAAGGATGTTCTAACATTAGCCTCAGAGTCAGGGTTGTCAGCTTCTGGGGGGATTCTCATTAGCACTGTGGAGTTCTCATTGTCAAAAAGGTGTTGAGGTCTTCGGTAGTGGTGCATCACCTGATGTTGTGCCCCAGTGTTCCATGCCCTTCCCTAATTACTCAAGGAGGAAATGGTGGGGCACATGCTCACATTGACGGGGAGGAGAACTCTCTGTCCTTTGAATGTGGCCGGCCAGCTCGTGAATGCCCACTGCTCTGGTACAACTGACCAGAGCCGGTGAGGACCACAGATTTCCTTCCGTCATCAGAGATCCAGACATGTCTATCTGTTGAACTGAATGGAGAGATTTCTAAATTACTTGTCCACTAAAGTTACAAATATCCTGGCATAAAATGCAATGTTGGGATTCATATCTAGAGGGATAGGATACAAGAGTGGGGATGTGATGTTGAGACTTTATAAGGCACTGGTGAGGCCTCATGTGGAGTATGGGGACAGTTTTGGGCTCCTTGTTTAAGAAAGGATGTGCTGGCATTGGAGTGGGTTCAGAGAAGATTCACAAGAATGATTGCTGGAATGAAGGGATTAGCACATGAGAAACATTTGTCAACTCTTAGACTGGACTCCCTGGAGATCAGAAGATTGAGGAGAGCCTCATAGAAAGCATTTTGAATGTTAAAAGGCCTGGACAGAGTAGATGTGGCAAAGAGGGTACACCCTTAGGATTGAAGGCGTCCATTTAAAACAGAGGCGCGGAGGAATTTCTTTAGCCAGAGAGTGGTGAACCTCTGGAATTTGCTATCAAGGGTGGCTGTGGAGGCCAGGTCATTAAGTGTAATTAAGGCAGAAACTGATAGGGATCTGAATAGACAGGATATCAAGGATTATGGGGAGAAGGCCGGGGAGAGGGGCTGAGTGGGAGAATGGAACAGCTCCTGATGGAATAGTGGAGAGGACTTTATGGGCTGAATGGCCTACTCCTCCTCCTATATATTATGGAATGAAGATCGCTGGGCATGTACTTTGTACATTTAGAATCCAAGATGCAAACTAAAAATAATTCAGGATTCAGAACGGAGAACACAGCAGACAAGAGTTGACGCACTTTGTGTATTATTGCATTTTGGCAACAAACGTACCTGTAGAAACACAAAGACTGCAGAGGCTGGAATCCATTGGTGGAGGAACTCAGCGGTAAGACAGCATCCATGGGTAGACGTGGTCAGTCAAAGTTTTGGGTCCGGGGGTCGTTGAGATTAAGCTGAGACCAGCAACATTGACTGATAATTTCTACCCAGGGACAGCTAGTTTACAGAACTGGTTGGCTACATTCCTCAGTGCTGACAACAGTTTTGGTCTTGTTGGTGTAGTTCAACACAATGAATGTTGATTCATGAACTGCATTCCTTGTCTTGAGTCAAAAGGATCAGCTTAATACCTTTCAACATAAAACTGGCCTGCAACTCATACCCAGTCTGTGGGAATGCAACTACCAAATGTTTTAAATTTATATAGAACCGTAAAACATTACAGCACAGAAAGAGGCCCTTCAGTCCTTCTAGTCTGTGCCCAGCCACTTTTTTAATGTTATGTTTTTATCATTGGGATTGAATAGATGTAATGATGTAAATAATAAACCGTGTGAAACCGAGCAGGTCAATGTTTCGGTTTGGGTCTGAGAGTGCAGAGGGAAATAGCTCATGCAAAGAGGTGAGAGGGAGAGTGAGAGGGGCTTAGAAGGGTGCAACCAAGCAAGATGGGGGGATCATGGACAGATGGAACCAAGTGGGGTTAAGGAAGGGGGGAGTTGAGACACAGGAGGGTGGTGAGTTACAGGTGGAAACAGGCTATAGATCATAGAAGATTCCAGCCACAGTACAGGCTCTTCTGCCCATGATGTTTGCTGACCTATGGAAACCTATTCTACTACAAGCCAACCCTTGCCTACCTCGCACCCATAACCCTCTTCTTACATCTAAGAGTCTTTAAATGTCCCTGTGAGAGATGAGTAAAACTAATATGAAAATATGAGAGATGAAGAAAGTTAGTATGGATATATGTGTAATGAATAAAGCCAGCATGAATAGGATAAGGGTAGATAATAGAATGTAGGAAAAAAGTTAGTCTGAATAAGATAAGGGTCTTCTAGCCTAAGAGAGTTTCAGCAAGTTCTGCATATGTAATTAGTAAGTCTTACAGAATTAGCAAGTTCTGCATATAAGAGTTAGTTAAGCCCTGAGGGTTGGGAAGGTGTGAATAAGGACAATAAGGACAATGACATGATGGGACACAGACAGGATACCCTCTGGTCCTCCAAATTCACAGAAACAGCATGTAGACAGACAGGATTGCCTAATGCCAAACTCATCCAGGAGGCAGAAGAATGTAAGGGGGAGGGTACTTCTATACTGAAATAAACTGTATAAAAGTTAGGTGAGCCCCAGTGTGTGTGTGTATTCCCAGGGTAAGGGGAAGCACCCAACTTTGCATTGTTGTATAATAAATGTTCTTTGTTCTCAATTTTTGTCTGGAGCAATTTCTGTGAAGGTACTTCTGCTTCTCACATCCCCATTGTAGCAGCCTCCACCACCACCCTCAGGATTACATTCGTGTAAGCAACATACTCTTGATGTCTCCCCTAAACTTTCCTCCCTTCACCTTAAACAGACGTCGTCTGGTGTTTGCTGTTGTTACCACAGGACAAAGTTGCTGGCTGTCCATCTTTTTTAAGCCCCTCATAATCTTATAGACCTGTATCCCAGTGTGAAATGAAGAATGAGAAAATGATCAGACGTAGTTGAGTCGAAGTTCAGTAAAAGTCATTTACTCAGACATTCACGCATAGCTTTTTAAAACCCCAGACGTTCCAAATGATGTCATTGCAGTGTGACGTCCTGACGTCACTCGGAACCTCCCGAGCCAGTTCGATTAAGCCTCCGGTGAGCGGCTACACCTCTGTTGATTCATCTCTCATCCTTTGTTGCTTCAAAGAGAAAAGCCCTAGATCTGTCAACCTGATATGTTCTCTAATTCAGATGACATCCTGGTAAATCTCCTCTATGCCCCTCTCCATAGCAACCACAGAATTCCTGTAATGAGGTGACCAGAACAGAACACAATACTCTCAGTGTGGCCTCTTCAGAGTTTTATAGAGTTGCATCGTGACCTCAAGACCCTTGAACTCAATGCCCCAACTTGTCAAGGCCATACCATAAGCCTTTTTAATTTGCGTGGCAACCTTGAGGGATCTATGGACCTGGACCTGAAGATCTTTATTTTCCTCTGCACTGTTAAAAATCTGGCCATGAAACAAGGAAATAAATTTTTTAAAAGCAGCAAGTTGAGGCAGATGAGGTGGGGTATGATGGGCAGATGGAACCAGGTGGGTACAAAGGCAGGCCATGCAAAAGTATTATACACAAAAGTGCTCGAGAAGCTTAGTAGGTCACTCAGGGAAAGAAACAAGGAGAAGAAACCTGGTAGAGAGGTGAACAAGTCTTCTTAAAATGTAGAAGTTCTGGTCAATTGAACTAATTCTTCCTGATTCTGTTCACAGGGTGTAGAGCAGAATAGTGTAGGTTTAGGATTTTCATCAGATGCATGGAAATTCTGAAGTTATTCTCAGTCTCTTACTACAATGTCACCTCGAAGGCACAAACCCAGACCATTTGCAACCCTCGGATATCTGAGACAATCTTTCCCTCCTATCTCCACCGCTCTTCACATTCTTGACATGAAAAGATGGGCCTGAATAAGGGAACAATACCAATTTTTGTTGAAAAGCTCTCTCCCAATTCACTGTGAGAGCAAGGTGCTTGGGATATTGAACTGTACCTGGAAAGGATCCAACAGTCCTGTTCTAATCTGCACCATTGGAGTTGACCAACATTTTATTAGACATGTAGCAAAAGCAGTCGTATCACAAGAGTGGATTACATAGCTGTGCAGGAAACCATTCCAAATGTCACACGTTGCCTCAGAAAAGGGAACTACTTTACCAAGGCAGAAAGGATAATGATAGAAATGGAGGACTGCTCTGTGAGCAGTTGGAGAAATGGGGCTGTTTATGAAAGTGTGGAGAGGAGTGGTGTGAACAGGAAGAAACCCTTCCCACTGGTAAGACTCGGAGGATTATTGACTCTTTCTCAGAGGAGATCACTTGGCCCATCGAGTTCTTTCCTCCCTGCTGCATCTCAAGGTTCCCTACCCATCAGCACTTTGGGAATATGTTGACCTGAAGTACAGTGATAGTTCAAGAAGGCAGCTCGCCACCACCTTCTGGAAGGCGATTAGGAATGGCCCGTAATCCTGGCTTTGCCAGTGATGCCCAGATCCAAGAAATTAATGAAATGAAGAAGCATGAATGGGGAATGTAGTGACCATGGGGTGTGGGACCCAAACACCCGGCAGTCACTTTGCCTTGATGCCATGTGCCAGTGGCCTGGTACAGAATGGTATTCACAGCTGAGTGGGCTGACAGGCTGACCACCTGCCTGACCTCGACATTCTGACCCCTGTTTGTGCCTGAGACTGGGAGGTGTTGGGGCTGTTGAAGATCTGGCCTCGTACCCTCTCTGCATCCATGCTCTCCAATGTCTGCGGAAATTTTTCTTCTCTCATGCCAGAAGTTGCAATCCAGCCACACAGAACAGTAGAGGCCCTTCAGCCAACACTGCTGTGCTGACCATATCTAAACCCCCTCCCCACCCTGTAATCCTCTATTTTAATTCCATTCATGTCCCTGTCCAAGAGTCTCTTACATGTCCCTATTATACCAGCCTCCATCACCATCCCCAGCAAGGCATTCCAGGCACCCACATCCCTCTATGTAAAAACCTTATCCCTGATATCTTCCCTAAACTTCCCTACCTATCCCTCTCAGAATCTTGTAGACCTCTATCATCTCCTCTCATCCTACACTCCACTGAGAAAAGTCCCAGCTTTGCTAACCTTATTTTTCAATCCACGTAACATCCTGATAAATCTCCTTCCTCACTCTCTTCACAGTTTCCTATAAAGAATGAGGTGACCAGATCTGAACACAATATTCTAAGGGTGGTCTTACCAGAGATTTGTAGAGCTGCACACCTTTCAACTCCTGAACTCAATCCCCCTATAATGAAGCTCAGCATCCCTTAGGCCTTCTTAACAACCCTATCAACCTGCGCGGTGACCTTGAGAGGAGCATGGATTTGGACCTCAAGGTTCTTATCAGCCACACCCCACGTTTGCTGTGAATTGGCCCCTTGATCTGGTGGTTATTCTCATCTAACCAGCAATGAGGACATGGGTGTCCAATGCTATGGATTCTGATTGCTGAAGGGCATGGTTGACAGGTTGTCCCTGAGTGTCCACCTGATCCCGTGGCCACGCTGCTGGGTTGGTGAGTTGGTGACCGTCCAGTGATTGTTGGTGTGAAACACAAAAGTCTGCAGATGCTGTGATTGTAGTAAAAGCACAGAGATGCTGGAGCAGCTCAACCAGTCTCACAGCGTCCACAGCAGGTAAAGGCATGAAATATAGGTAATATATCTTTTACCTCACATGGACGGTGAGAAACTAGCTGAGTTCCTCCAGCATCTCTGTGCTTTTACAGTGATTGTTCGCACCTGTCCCAGTGTCAGGCCCTGTGGCCATTTCCTTTCCTTGTGTTGAGTGTGATAAAATCTCACAGTGTGCTGGATGACACTGCCAGAAGGGTTTGTTTTTGTCCCGTTAATGAACCGGGGGTTTGGTTATCACAACAGTCTGCTTACAGTGTGTGGTCAGTTGAAGGTCCATGTCGAGTTAGCTTTATTGGTCATGCAAGAGGGTTGTTCCCCTCTCCAGCCTGTCACTGATATATTGATTCAGTATACTGTGATAATTTCATTAACCCTGTTGTAGTTGGTGAACCTTATAGACCTGAGTGGCTGCAGCAAGTAAGAATTTTGGTTCCTCTGTACACTGTACTGATACATGTGACAATATAGTGTACAGAGCTTTCATAAATCAAAATATTGAATGCAGGAGTTAGGATGTTATGGTCAAGTTGTATAAGGCATTGGTGAGGCCAATTTGGAGAATTGTGTGCAGTTTTGGTCACCGAACTACAGGAAGGATATCAATAAGATAGAAAGAGTGCAGAGAAGATTTACCAGGATGTTGCCCGGACTTCAGGAACTGAGTAACAGGGAAAGGTTAAACAGGTTAGGACTTTATTCCCTGGAGTGTAGAAGAATGAGGGGAGATTTGATAGTATTTAAAATTATGAGGGGGACAGACAGAGTAAATGTAGGTGGGCTTTTTCCACTGAGGGGAGGTGAGGTACAAACCAGAGGACACGAGTTAAGAGTGAAAGGGGAAAAGTTTAGGGGGAAACATGAGGGGGAACTTCTTCACACAGAGAGTGGTGGGGGTGTGGAACGAGCTGCCAGCTGAAGTGGTGAATGTGGGCTCAATTTGAACATTTAAGAAGAATTTGGACAGGTACATGGATGGGAGGGGTATGGAGGAGTATGGATTGGGTGCAGATCAGTGGGACTGGGGAGAATAATAGTTCGGCACAGACTAGAAAGGCCAAAGGGCTTGTTTCTGTGCTATAATGTTCTATGGTTCTAATAAACTCTCATTTCAATTCCCTCCCGTCAGTGGCCAAAGAGCTACTCCTTCAATTGCAGTTTGAATTCCATCACGGGGCACCGATGACATGGTTTTCACAGTGTGACAATTCTATGTGCGCGCGAGAGAGAGAGAGAGCCTGGCAGCCGCACCGACCATCCTGCATAGACTTCTATCAACTCACTACAGCCTTTCAGTTAAACATCCAGGAGGATCTGTGGCCTCCTCAAACTGGGCTCAATTGATGTTGCAGTGGGGTCCAGTGAACTGGCCCTGAGGAGATGTTCAGATGGCAACTGGTAGTTGTGCCTTGTAAGGAAGCACCTGTGGTAATGCTTGTGAGTGAAAGGGAGAAGCAAGTGACCACAAGTAAGGCTCTTGTGTCATTTGCTGAAAGTACCTTGTTGTTAATTAATGTCAATTTCAATGAAAATCTTTGAATTTGGGGGAAATTGATTCATTTTTTACAATTGCTTTAAACTCACACTCTTGGTTTCTCTCTGCTGCTTTGATAAGAAAGATGATACACGATTTTGCGAGAAGTAAATCACTCTTCCCCCATGGGTACAAGTGCTGCCTTTAGGTAGTGTCATGGTGCGAGGTGCCCGTGAGGAGGGTTGGAGCGTCAGTGAGCTGAGCTGCACAATGGGAAAATGTTCTCTGAAACACAAGTGAATGACTCAACCAAATCAACAGCCACAAAAGGGAAAGTGGCTGATGTGGATTGAAGACGTAACAGCTTCTGAACAGATTGCGAACCGGCAAGATTTGTCATCCTGTTATGGCGCGCACCCTCCACCCCATCCTGCCAATGTCCCCTGCCTGGCCACAGAATCAACCAGGAGTGAGGTCTTAAGAGGGCTTGCAAAACCATTGAGGACCCCTTCCATCCCACAAACAGCATCTTTCCTGTCGGGAGAGAGATGCAGGAGTATTAGAGCCAGAGGTTAAATCACAGAGATGCTGGAGGAACTCAGTCAGCCAACAGTGTGCATAGGAGGCAAAGATTTCCAGTGTCACAGACATTCTGGCCCTGAGCCCTTCTTCAAGGTCTGAGAAAAAGAAGGTAAGCACCTGAATAAAAGAAAAGGCAGAGGAAGGAGTGCAGCCCAACGGACAGGTGATAATGGTCAGGGCCAGCACCACCAGGCCGAGGAATAGCTTTTTCCCATGGACAGGGAGAACGACCAAAGGAACGCCCACACTAACCATCATACTTATATTTATTTCTTTTTATATATGTTTATACGTATTGTACATCTATCCTTTGTCTGTGTGTGTGTTATGTCCATGGGTCTGCGTGTTTTTGTGCCAAGGAGCAGAGAATGCTGTTTTGTCAGGCTGTACTTGTGCAATCAGATGACAGTATACTTGACCTTGACCACAGATGGTGATGGGTACATGGAAGGAGCTGCCAGAGGAAGTGGTGAAGGTGGGTATAATTCTGACATTTGAATGTACAGCTCAGCTAGCAGATCTTCTCACCGACAACTTTAACACCTCCCCGAGAAGCGCCATGGTCCCATCGTGCTTCAAAGCCACCACCATTGTCCCCGTGTTGAAGTTGACTGTGTCCTGCCTTAATGACGACCGCCCTGTCGCACTCACGTCCATCACGAAGTACTTCGAGAGGCTCGTCATGGGGCACATCAAGCTCTTGCTGCGCCCTTCACTAGACCCCACTGCAGTTCGCATACAGACTCAACTGCTCTATGCGTCCTCCATCTAGCCCTCACCCATCTGGAGAGCAAGGACTCGTATGTTCGAATGCTGTTTATTAACTTCAGCTCAGCATTCAACATGATCGTACCTTAGTACCTGATAAAAAAGTTGAACCTGCTGGGTCTAAACACCTCCCTCTGCAACTGGATTCTTGACTTCCTGTCAGGGAGACCTTGGGGAGTCCAGATCTGTCGGTTACAGCACCTCCAAGATCATCCCACTGAGCATGGGGACCCCCCAGGGCCATGTGCTTAGTCCACTGCTGTTTAACCATATAAACCATATTGTCGCGTATAGGCTATGATGAGTGTGGAAGGAAGAGACATGCACGAGGAGTCGAAAACTATTTTATTGCACTGGCACCTCTGCTTATATGGGCCCCTGGTGCTGACGTCAGGGCTCCATGTCATCGGAGCGCCGACCTTGGGTTGGCCAGCTTTCTGCCAGAGTTCCCCATCTTCCCACCCTGCAGAGGTCACCTGGGATGATGGCCAGTGTCACCCCCTGATCCCTGCGGTCGCCGCGTTCGTCAGTCATTTTGTGGGCTGGTTTGTGTCTCAGTGCGTGGGCCTCTACAATATATCCACATAACAATTACAGCACAGAAACAGGCCAACTTGGCCCTTCTAGTCCATGCTGAACACATTTCCCACCTCACCCCACTGATCTACACTCATCCCGTAACCCCCCTCTTCATTCCTTTCCCGTCCATATACATATTCAATTTCTCCTTAAATGCTAATATCGAGCCTGCCTCCACTACTTCGTCTGGAAGCTCGTTCCACACGCCCACCACTCTCTGAGTGAAGAAGTCCCCCCTCATGTTTCCTCTAAATTTTTGCCCCCCCAACTCTCAGCTCATGTCATCTCGTTTGTATCTTCCCCTTCCTTAAAGGAAAAAAGCCTCTCCATGTCAACTCTATCTATACCTTTAATAATTTTAAATAGCTCAATGAAATCCCCTCTCAACATTTTACGTTACAACGACCTAACTTATTTAACCTTTCCCTATAACTTGGACACTATAACCCCAGTAAATATCTGCACTCTCTCCAAATTGTTGATATCATTCCTATACTTTGGTGACCAAAACTACACACAAAACTCCAAATTTGGCCTCACCAATGCCATGTACAATTTTAACACAACATCCCAGCTCCTATACTCAATGCTCTGATTTATAAAGGCCAACATACCAGAAGCTTTCTTCATCACCCTATCCACCTTCAAGGAACTATGTCCCATTATTTCTAGATCCCTCTGTCCTTCTGAAATCTCCAACGCCCGACCATTCACTATCTATGTCCTATTTTGATTAGCCCTACCCAAAATGTAGCACCTCAAACTGATCTGCATTAAACTCAATCTGCCATCTCTCAGTCCATCCTTCCAACTGGCCTAAATCCCTTCTTAAAAAAAAAGAACACCTATCTCCGTATCATCCGCATATATACTAATCCAATTTCACACCCCATCATCCAGATCATTAATGTATATGACAAATAGTAATGGACCCAATACTGATCCCTAAGGCTCACTACTCATCACTGGCTTCCAATCTGACAAACAGTTATCGACAACTAACATATGTTGAATCCATTTTACTACCTTAATGTAAACACCTAATGATTGAACCTTCTGAACTCAACCTGAAACCCTCCATTCCTTTCCCATCCAGGGAATCTTATCTAAAGTCCATATATGCAACATCCACTCCCTTACCCTCATCAACCCACGATTGTGCAGCCAAACACAGCTTGAACCACATCATCAACTTCGCTGACGACATGACCGTGGTGGGTCTGATCAGTAAGGATGAGGAGTCAGCGGACAGAGATGAGGTGCAGTCACTAACGGACTGGGGCAGAGCCAACAACTTGTATCTGAACGTTGAAAAAACAAAAGAGATGATTGTCTCCCACCCTCCATCCTCTCTACATTCCACAGAGGATGTATCGAGAGCATCCTGTGCAACTGCATCACTACCTGGTTTGGAAGCTGTACCACCTCAGACCGCAAGACCCTGCAGAGGATAGTGAAGTCAGCGGAAAAGATCAGTGGAGGCTCTCTTCCCACCATGAAGGACGTCTACAACACTCGATGCAGGGAAAGGCAATAAACATTGTGAATGACTCCACACACCCCTCATGTAAACTGTCCTCCCTTTTGCCATCTGGTAGGAGGCACTGTAGCACTTGAGCTCTTATGTTCAGAGTGGGAAACAGCTTTTCCCCCAGGCTCCATAACTCCCAGTATAGATGTTCATAGTGTGCCTCAATACCTTAATATTTTAATGTGTTAACTGCTTTCCTAGCTTATATCTATATAATGATGCTCCATAGTCCTGGAGAAATTCTATCTCGCCTTTACCATTTGAGCATGGGATGAACGGTAAATAAAATTGACGACTTGGCATTTGGATAGTTCATGGATAGAGATGGTTCAGAGCAATATGGGACAAAGCCCAGGCAAATGGGACTGGCTCAGATAGACAACCTAGTCACATGGTCAAGCTGGGCTGAAGGGCCGGTTTGCATGCAGTAAAACTCTATTACTCTGTCAGACCCATAAAAGTACCCGTACTGGTTGGCAAGGTAGGTAAAAATCATATATGCTGTTCTGTGTTGGCAGAGGCACAGAATATAGAGAGGGAGTGACTGGGAGGTAGACTGTGCTCACGGGGACACCGATGGAGGGCTGCATCCTGGCCTGCCCTACATTATTACAAAGATGTGGCTGCACTGGAGAGGGTACAGAGACTCGATGAGAAGGTTGACAGGGAGGTGGTTCCAAAAAAAAACTGGACACAACAAGGGTTTCTGGTTGACAGGGTGGATTTCAACTGCGTCAAGTTGGATTCTGTGGAACAGAGGAGGCTGGAGAGGTATATTTAGGTAGATGCAAGGGCTGAGATCATTGGGGGATCAGAGGTGGAGAGGGTGAGAAAATTTAAATTCTTGGGAGTCACTATTTGAGAGGATCTTTCCTGGACCTGACTCACCAATAGCATTGTGAAGAAAGCACGTCAACACCTCCACTTACTAGGAGTTTGCGGAGATTTGATATGACACCAGAAACCTTTGTTTACATGTTTACACTGTGCACAGGTTTTTTTTTGCATTACCAACGAGTGGTAATTCTGCCTCACCCACAGGATAAAGAACCTCAGGATTGTATGTGATGTCATGCACGTACTCTGAATATACCTGAAATCTGTATCTGAGATAGTTAGACATCCATTAGCAGAGAGGTTAGCGCAAGGGGGCATAGAAGGCTTCTCATCTGAAGAGTGGGGGAGAGACTAGATTCATAGAACCCATAAAACTCACTCCTGAGAGGGATGGGACAGGCAGGAATTCTTTTCACATTTAAACAATATTTCAATGGGGCGGCACGGTTGGTGTAACGGCTAGCACAACGCCTTTACAGCGCAGTGATCGGGACCGGGGTTCGAATTCAGCGCTGTCTGTAAGGGGTTTGTACATTCTCCCTGTGTCTGTGAGCATTTTCCTCTGAGGGCTCCGGTTTCCGAAATGTACTGGGGGTTGTAGGTCAGTTGGGTGTAATTTGGTTCATGGGCCTGTTACCATGCTGTATGTCTAAAGAAAAAAATGGGTCCTGAACAGCAGATCAACATAGTTACAGAGGGTTGAGACCGGGGAGAGAGTCACGTTGGGTTAAATCTTTCTACATTTCTGTGGTTCTACTAAAGTGGAGATCTGGTCCTGGCTGGTCGTGGGATCACACTGTGCAGACAAGCGGTTGTTGCATTTTCCACTTTAACTGTCAAAGGTGCATTGTTGGTTCCTAGAGATTTGAGATGTTCTGAGAGCACGAGATCACTCTTAGTAGTCTTATCAGCTTTTAATTCTTTCAAACTTCCACCGAAACAGATCAGAAAGGAGGAGCTTGAAAGACCATAAGACATAGGAACATATATAGGCCATTCAGCCCATTGAGTCTGCCTCACCCTTCAAACATGAGCTGATCCATTTCCCCACTCAGTCCCACTGCCCGGCTTTCTCCCCATAGCCTTTGATGCCCTGGCTAATCAAGAACCATTCAATCTCTGCCTCAAATGTACCCAATGACCCGGCCTCCACAGATTCACTGCCCTCCGGCTGAAGAAATTCCTCTGCATCTCTGTTCTAAGCGACATCCTTCAATCCTGAAGTGTTTGGAATCATCAGAGTGAATTCGGAGCACTGGAAGGCCCGGCGCACTGGAAGGCCCGGCGCACTGGAAGGCCCAGAGCACTGGAAGGGCCGGAGCACTGGAAGGGCCGGCGCACTGGAAGGGTTGGAGCACTGGAAGGGTCGGGATTCAGACGACACAAGCATAAGATGATTGGTTAGAGAACCAGGTATCCCTTTCAGTCAGTAATGTTTCACAGAGTAACAGGTCGTGAAACCAGACACGATTATGAGTAGTTGGGAGAAAATTGTCAGATGATGCAAAGATTGCTGGGAATGGGATAATTGTAGGTGGCCTGCACAGCCCAATGGGCAGAATGGCCTCATTATGTGCAGTTAATGATCATTATAACTCTGTCAGAAGGCAACGGCTGGATCAACAAAGATTTGAAGAATATTATGTTTATTGAAACAGTGCAATCAGGTATGTTACAATTCTGAATCACACACTACATGAAACTTGAGGTAAGTAGTGTGTCAACACATAAAAAAACATGAATAGCCAAACTTTGACACTTTAAAGCCATTGGTGAACTCCAAATTGCAGCAATTATTTATAATTTAATATAATGCATTTTGGGATGCCCTTTAACTTTCACAAGTTTGTGAAAATTTGTACTTCACGTTGATTTATATGCCATAAGGTACGCTTGTTCAAATTTACATAGATTGCATTCTCAGCATGACGGATTCATTTTTACCCAGCCTTCCCTCTGCTGAGGCACACTCCCTCTCTGTCACACACATCAGATAAAAATGTGTACAAGACTGATAAAGTTTTGTCTCAGATGCATTGAATAACCAGCAAAAGATTTTGGACTTCATCTTTTAAAGGCTAATGCATCATCTACTGAAATGTTCAAATGGGAGGATCTTGTCAAGAGTCTAAGACAAAATGTAAAGATCTAGTACGCAAGAGTTTAATACTTCAAACCAGCCATTTTCAATGGGGGCGATACATCCACCTTGGGGCCATACATCTCCCCTTGGGGCCATACATCCCCCCTGAGGGCCACAGCACATTGAACAGGGGCCACAGACCAAAGTCAGAAAATAGTTTAATGTTTTTTCTGTCATTGGATGAATTAAATTTTAAATTATTAAATTAAATTTATATTTTAAATTTAGACGTACAGCACGGTAACAGGCCATTCCAGCTCACGAGTCCATGCCACCCAATAACACCCCATTAACCTGCGCCCCAGGTACGTTTCTGAGGGTGGGAGGAAACTGGAGCCACCAGATAAAACCCACGCAGACACGGGGAGAACGTACAAACTCCTTACAGACAGCGCGGGACTCAAGCCCTGGTCCCGATCGCTGGTGCTGTGAAGGTGTGGTACGCTCACCGCTACACCGACCCTGCCGCCGTGCTGAAGTAAGGAGGAAACCAACTAAGTGGGTGTATTTGGGTGGAATGGGCTCATGCTGATTGTCTACATTTAAAATAAATTAATAAATTGAAAATTGAACCTGTGACGGGGACCCATAAACTTTGAGCAGTCGTAAGGGGGCAAAAAAATGGGCAAGAATGGCTGCTTCAAACTAATCTAAACTGTAGCTCCCCATATTCTGCAAGCGTTATCTACTAGAGACAGTTAGCATAAAGTACACACAAGTGCACACAAACAGTATTCATTACAAATCAATAAATAGTTGGATTGAATCTGGCTGAGCCCATGGTAGTGAATGTCCGTGAGCTGGGTGTTAAAGATTTACTGATACAGTAATGGATGCGCATATGAAAATACATTCAAATTAAAGTATTTAAAACTCCATATTTCACTCTCATAAATAATAAAAAATTTGCAAGTTAAAGTATTTCAGTTTTGTATCAAAATATACAGATTACTAGCAGTGAAGAATATGGAGCAAATAATATGAACGAGTGATGGTATTTCTTCTTTCTGAAATACACTATTTGTCAAAATTATACTTGCTGATCTAACAAAAAAATTAAAAACACTATTATTTACAATTTCATTCTATTGTAAAATAAAACCGGAATGAAATTCATTCAGATGTGATTTACATTTAGTTTTTGGCAGTTTCAGGACTAATTGCACAGGGTGGGACACAGAAAGGATCCTTTATGAGTTACTCTGGCTGATGGATTTAGAGCAAGTAAAAACTCAAAGCTGGGGAAACTCACCAGGCCAAACAGTGTCCTTTATGTAGCAAAGATAAAAATGCAGAACTGATGTTTCGGGCTTGAGCCCTTCACCGAGGTACGAGCAAAATGTAGCCAGGAGCCCAAACTCAAATCCAAAACGTTGGTTCTGCATCATTATCTTTCCTCTATAAAGGACACTCTTTGACCTGCTGGGTTTCTCCAGCTTTGTCTTTTTCTTTTTAACTTAGAACATGGGGATCTTCCAGTGAATTTACTGGGGGCAGCAGGTAACATTGGGGAGAGGCATGAGTCAGAGGGACACTTCCACAAAATTCGACCTGCTGGCTACAGGACTGATCGGCACTGCTTGCCCTGCCATCTCTCATGGCTTCCTGCTTGTTTCCATCTTTTATTATTTTGCTCAAAGGCAGCCATTTTCAATGGGGTCCTCCATTCTCCCCTCCTTCCTCAGGACAGAGGGATTGATTTAACCTCCTTCCCTCCCTCCCCAGGACAGGGGAACTGATTTAACTCCCCCCACACCCCTCCCCAGGACAGGAGGACTGATTCCCCTCCCTCCCAGCATTTAAATAAAAACCTTGTTTTCTTTTCACTCACCTACCACAAATATTTTTTTATGTTTTTGTGTGTATTTGGTAAGAAAATTTGACTGTTTCACAAGGAAGGGGCCCCATTAAACATTGACCAGAGTCCGGGGGGGTTTGGTGCTGAAAAGAAAGGTTGCAAATGGCTACTCTAAAGGGTGGAGAAAGGTGAGGAGTGGCAGTAGTACTGAAACTGCCAAGCCTAAATATAAATACTGTATGGCTTAATCCAGGAAGTGTTGGGACTCCTTCTGCCAGCTCGGCTGCTTCTCAATTTCTTCTCATGTTTATGTATTTCCAAACCCAGTCAACGAAGACGTTGAGCTCTCCCATGGCTTTATACACACCTCTCACCTGTAACTGATGGAAGACAGGAAGACAGTGAGGATTGAGGGCTCAGGAACACATGCAGGGTTGTTGGAAAGTCAGCTCCCTGGTTAATTAAGAACAGAATTGCTCTCTTACCTGCTTGAATATCCTTTGAATTTTTTGGAAATGCGGACTTGGTTTGCAGCTGCAAAGATCACAATTGAAGAACATGCGCTGAAAGGCAAGATTTCTCACTTTACAAAATGGTTTAATCCTGTGTCATTTTGAAATTAGACACATTCTGATACCAATGTAAAAATATTGTTTTGAGTCTAATGTTGTGAAAATATTAACAGGAGTAAGAACGGGTTTGGAAGACATAGTGGAAAAGATCAAAGTGCAGAGAAAGATCCTGAATTGTATCTTGCGTAAAAACAACATCGTGATTCATTTTAATCCATTCGAATGTTACCATATCACAAGAAAAATGTGCAAACGTAAAGGTTGCAGATGCTGCCTCCGGCAACAGTCTGCATTCTAGGCATTATATATTCCACCATTCAATTAAAAAAGTGAAATTGTGATGACTACTTGACCTTAAGCAGGACTCAAAAGTGCCTCAGTACCGATTCAAGCCTCTGTCGATTACAAGGTGTGACAGAACCCTAACTCTCTGTCTTGATCTGGAGCTTGCTCAGGCCCTGACTTGGTGTTCACCAGAATAACGCTGCCCGCACCATGATCGCCGAGTGAATGCCCGTGCAGCCATGGCCGCAGATTAAAGGATGCTGTGCAGCAGTGGGATTGAGCCCGGCAGCTTGGGTGTGGTTATGGTCTGAAAGTGTGGGAAGAATCTCATCAATACAAACCCAGGAAGGGACAAGACCGTTTATTTTCAAAGTGGGAATCTGGAGAAGTGACCTTTTATTTGGCAAATCACTCAGTGAAGAATAAAGAAGTGAAGTTTTGAACTCAGAGGTTAACTTGTGCGACTATTTAAATGCCCAGTCTGGGGCTGAACTTATTCTTCAATATTATTGCAATCAGTTGCTCTGCTTTGATGGGATGAATTGGTTGCAAAAACAATTAGGTCAGCAGTTCTTTTTCTGTTTGCAGCTGGTGCTGTCCCGCTGAAAATTTGCATCCTTCGCTCTTGCTCAGGCTGATGCAGATACGCTGTAGTTGGCTGATTATCTGCTTAACGGTTTTTGCAGTAACAATGATGAAATGTTCATTTCATGCCTGCCCTTGTTTCATTTTGAATTCAGCTGCTTATATTAACAGAGCGTGGTATCAGAGGTGAATGAATCACTTCACTTTTGCATGCAGAGAACCAGAAGCCCTTCTTGTTTCGGCTCAGGACTCCAAGATCTGCTGCCAATTGGACACAAGGTATGTCGATTCGCTGGCTTCGGAGGAGTTGGCAAACCAGCTTCAACAGGGTGCTGTTGTAAATCTGCACAGTAAAATGATGTTTCTGGAGGTTCACCTTAACCATCAGAAGCCGACTCCAGAAACGCGAAGCAACACAGAAAGAGGACTAGAACCTGCCAGCTCTCAGGGACCAGCCTCATCACTCCCATATCCCATCTCTGCAGAACTAGGAACAGCAGTTCGCTCCCCTGCCCCACAAGATCATGGCTGACCTGGCTGTGGCCTCACCTTCCTCATAACCTTTCATCCCTCTATCCTTCAAAAGTCGACCTTAAGTACAGATAATGGGGCAGCCTCCACTGCTTCCTTGCGGAGAGAATTTCCTTATGTTCTTGCAACTTACTCTCCACCACACAAGCCTGTCTGCTGCCCTTTCACATTTTTTTTTGCCACAAGCAACAATATTCAGCAGCTTAAATGAACCTTTTGGTGCATGAGAGAGAATTGTAGCACCGGGGTAAACCCATGGGGAGAATGCGCAAACTCCACACAGACAGCTGAGGATCAAACCTGAGTCACTGGAGCTGCAAGTCAGTGGTTCAACCTGCTGCATCACTATGCCACCCCAAGCAAGCTGTCATGTCAGTGACCATTCTGAGCCTGACCACCCTGGTGGGATGCCGGTGGTCTGGAAAGAGGTCAGCACAATGGGCTAAGAGCTGTGAAGAATGGTTGAAAGAATTGAACCAACTGAGTCCGGACGGAGGGTTGCAAGAAGGGACTGCTTGCTGTTCCCCAATTAGCACCATCTCCAAGAAGTTCTGCCAAATGCTCTCAGTGACGTTCTGATGCGTTAGTGGGTCACTGGGCTTCAATAAACCTCATGAGGGGAACATGAAGGAGAAATCACATTGAAACCTACCGAAGTAGAGTGGATATAGAGAAGAGGTTTCTAGCAGTGGGAGAGTCTGGTACCTGGGAGAGGACACAGCCTCAGAATAAAGAACAGAGATGACAAGAAGGTTCTTCAGCCAGCGGGTGGTGAATCTGTAGAATACTTTGGCACAGATGGCTGTAGAGTCCAAGACATTTGGATACATTTTAAAGTAGAGGGTGATAGGTCCTGATTAGTGAGGGTGTCAAAGGTTATGAGGGAAAGCAGGAGAACGGAGTTGAGAAGAAATGTACATCAGCTGCGATTGAATGGCAGAGCAGACTTGATGGGCTGAATGGCCTCATTCTGCTCCTACATTTTATGGTCTAAACAGGAAAGAGAGTGACTGGACTATCTTCTGGGACAAACTAGGTAAAATATCTTGTTACGGTGGGGTTGGTACACCACTGTGCCAGGCTGGGGCAAGTGTTGCAGTCATTTTACCAAAGTCACTCGGTTTACATTCCATGGTGAAACTGAAACCCCAGCCCACGTTTGGGTCCGTGGAAACAATTCGAGGGTAAAAGTAACTCAATCACTGCTGTTTCTCATGAGCAGATGTGCATTGTGCATTTGTATTGAGAACTTTTCACCAACTCACCATCCAAATTCTGTTCAGCAACAAAGGTCACAAAAGTTCAGGATGAGGCTGAATATCCAAAAATAGTGAAGAATATTACTCAGTCCTTTGCAAGTATTTTAAACCTTTTGCAGATGAGTAAATAAAGTTTTTTGAAACTAAGTTAATGAATGTCAATCTCAAAATCTATATTTAATCTTCTTGTGAAGGAATTTCAAACCGTAAACATAAAAATGATTTGCTGGCCCATGTAATTCTCTGAGGTCAATTTTAAGAGCTCAGTTGGACTTCATGTGGACGTTTAGTGTTTTAGATTGGGACTAATTCACACTTCAATTCCAGTGATATTACTGACTGTGATAGACAAGGCTCTCTCCGCTTCAAGGTTTTGATAGGAAGTGCCAAGGCGAATATTAGGAACACTTTCACAGAGTTTGAGTGGATGACATTCTCGTTCGGTTAACGCGACCCACATTCTACCAAGTAAACTGACTGGCAGCATCATGGTCTGACTTGGAAACTTGATTGGCCGGGCACCAGCCTCCTGTCCACGAAGCATTGGACATCTTAAAGGACCCCCATACCCTGGTCACAACTCACTTCTCCCTTCGGGCAGAAGGTACAGAAGCCTAAATACCTCTAGGTTTAAGAGCAGCATTTCTCCAACAACTATCAGGCTCTTTAACCTCCCCTTTAACCCAGACCATAAACGATTCCGGGATCACCAAAGATCTGTCTGCACGAACACCTTTTTCCTCTTGCACTTACTGCAACTGAGAATACAGTAAAATTTTCCTGATCTGGGATTCAAACGATCAGTAGCTCAAGCAACCGGCAAAATGAATGGGTGAAAAATCCGAGACGCTCCAAACCGTTACTTCGCCAATCACGCAACAAGCAACCTCAAAGAAACGGAAAAGTCACTTCACTGGTGCCGGACGCTGGAGGTTTACTGTATTTATTTATCTATCCTTCAATAATTATCCCTTTTTCTGACTATTATCTTGAGTTGCTGGTGCGTCTAGCACACCCCCTGTGGCTCCAGCTAGTGTGCATCCATACCTATACATCTGACAATAAGTTCTCCTCTCAATTGTGAAATACTCACACAATGTTGCACATTCTCGTTCAGCTCATGCAAAGTGTTGGCAATTTTACTGATATTCCTCCTGAGGCTGTGGCCGTGGGTCTTCGCTGCTGGGATGACATCTATGAGGTAAAAATTCAGCATTTCCTTCAGGAACTGGCAACTGTGGATGTCCTAAACATGTACAAGAGGTCACTGTTAGGTCTTGAAAAAGTCATTACGCAGAAACAGAAAATTTGGGTCCCAGATAAGTTCCAAAGTCTGGGTCCTGGTTTAGATAAAATGCACTTTGAAGATCCTCTGTTTTGAAAACCGTAACCCAAAATTGAAGCAGGGAACTATTTTACAATATTACTGTTTAATTTTCTATTTTTAAACTTAAAACTCATTTTTTTTACTTCTTCCATCAGCGTATGCCCGACTAAAGCAACTCCAATGCAGATGATGCTCAAAGTTCAGTTTAATTTACAAGGCCAACATTTGATTATGTCAGTGATCTGAAGCTTGGCTCCTTGGGTGATGGAGTAGGAGTGTCTTCTCCCACAGGCAGGCCCAACCAGTGAGTGGTGAGTCTTGGTATGTAGTCTTCCCTGCCGATCCCCCTACACCATCCCTTACTGTCACAGACCCTGCTACTATTAATATAAAGTCCTGCTGAATGAAATAACAACACCATTCCCACACAGAACAAGACCTTTGTCGCCAGGTCTAAATCCTGAAACTCCTTCCTAATCTCAGTCTGGGAGCCCTTCACCAGTTCACTGCAATCTTTACAAACTGCAGGAAGAGCTCAGCTGGCTGGCAGCATCTGTGGAGGAAAATGATGCAGGTCGAGAGCCTACATCAGAACTCGAGGGCAACCAATAGATGTTGACTGCCTATTGCTAGATGACTTGTGAGCTCCTGTGTGGGCCACAAATGTTGACATGTTCAGTGATGCACAGATCCCTAATAAAAGGGGTTTCCAAAGTTGTTCCTGATATTTTCCCTTCGTGAATCATTGCTTCTTCATTTCAAGTGTGGGCAGGTCTTCGTTGTCTTCAGTCTAATCACTGGCGCATTGGCATAACCCTTTGGCTGAAGTTCTAATCAGTTAAATCAAACCTACACTGACAATTAACACCCAACGTGAAAATTAGTCTGCTCACTCCCACTTTCTACCTGGTGAAGTTTGAGTTGTTAAGAGAAAAGGGCACGCAAAATCATCGAGGACCCCTTCCACCCTGCACACAGAATCTTTCAATTGCTCCTGTCGGGGAAGAGATCCAGGAGGATCAGAGCCAGCCCCACCAGGCTGAGGAACAAATTCTTCCCACGGGCTCATATTAACTATCCGAGACCGTCATATTTATTGGTTTATTTATTTATATGTATGGGTGTGGATCTGCATGTTTTGCACCGAGAACCAGAGAACATGGTTTTGTCAGGTTGGACTTGTACGATCTGATGACAATAAACTTGACGGTGCTTGAATCAGTCCACTATTCTCATCTCCTGCCCGTGAACTTTCTTGAGCTTCTGTTTATTTTTGGGGAACTACAAAGCAATTTGTGACTCAGCACCAGACACACAGATCAAAGCAGTGAAACCAACCACCGGAAGGGAACAATTTGTTGGCAAACCCTCACCGAGAGTGACACCCCATCACTCCTGTTCTCCAGGGCACAGGCACCCGGCTACATTCCCACGACACTCCACCACAGCACCCTCCCAGGGGCTCAGCACGTCCACCTTTAACCATGCAAGTGAAGCTTCCCTCTCACCGTGAATCCTGGCAGGTCTCGCGGTTTCAGCAGAATTGTCTTGAAATTGCCATCTTTTTCTTGCTGCAGTAAAGAAGCACAAATTCAGCACTTGGGCGCGGATGAATTATTCCTCTGCCACCTTCCACCCTTCACTTGACTGGTACAGCTTTACTCCCCACACAACAATGAACACAAACACCACGAACGGAGTCAAACATTGTCTGATGAATTCATTTAAACTCCCATTTAAAATCTGCGCTCTCTAAGATGATGCCATCTTCAATAAAGCAGCAATCCCCGGTTATCATCCTCTCTTGGTCAACATTGCGAAGTAGCATTGAACAATTCTATATATCTTTTCTCTGCATCACTTTTAAAACATGCATTGTTTAAAACAGTTGATATCAAGCTCAATTAACATGTACCCCATTACTACGATATTTGGATCAGCTTCAGATTTTGTTTGTGCCTTTGATGTCTTCAAGTATTACTTGGAACCTGCTTGCATGAAGAGCTGTAACAAATGCAATCCCAGCCTGACTGACTTTCCAACACAGCAGTAACTTGCAAAGAGTGCTCTGTTCTCACTGCATCTAAAACACACACTTCCATTTGATACTTACAAAGTGAACCCTGATTTTGTGATATGAAGTCCTGAGTTCTTCGATGTGAGCAGGGAAGATGGCGTAGTTGAAGCAGAGCTGAGAGGAGTGACAGTAGTGACACTGAATGCTAATCAGTGTACACAATACCAGAGTGACGCTCTTCATGGTTTCTGTCTAGCTCACGCTGCTGTGTTTTAGGCACTTGAATCAACACTTAGCCCTTATATGCAGTATTTCTCTTTGTGGTTAATATTATTTGCAATTTCCTATTTTATTTCCTGTTGATTATCTATTTGAGCTGGCTGCACATTTGAAATGTCACAAAATCTTCCTGGTAATAGAAATTTCCATTGACCCCTTGAGTGTTTAATCATTCTGAAATTTATGCATCAACTTGGTTCATTTAAGACCATTCTTTTTCCCGTCAGGTTGAATCTTTGCAGAGCTTTGCAGAGCTTGCAGATAAATCATATTGTGAGCTCCTGTTTTAGTCAAATGGATTGTCACTGTAAGGGATAGTATAGACAGGAGGGATTGAATGGTCACAGTTAACATTTAATATCTCACAAAAGCACAACACAAGCCACTGCCCAGAGATAGTTCGATACATTGGAAGAACTGAGGGAAGGTTTGTCACCGTCCGTTCCAGATTCAATACATTTACAAAAACGCTGTGATTTTGTAAGGGAGAACCATCCTGATGCTGGAGAGGAAACAGCTTTTTGAAGCAGCTCTTGTGACCAGCTTCTGTGGAATTAAGAGCAAAGCCGGCTCTGTGAACGGCTGGGGTTTTTCGACGGATTAATCTGTGCCAGGAGGAGAGACGGCTTCATTTTAAGTGTGACTAGCAGTGAAGTCACTTGGAGAGACCGGTGTCAGGGTCTTGGAAGGCTTGCCCAGTTCGAGTCTTGTCTACAAAAGGACCAGGAGTGTTTTGACCACAGCTTGTGTGGATGGACATTTCTTGAAAGGTAACGCAAGGAGAATTCATGAGTCTGTAGAAGACACAAGTCCCATCTCCCCATCAGTGAGACATTCATCCTGGGCATCAAATGTCAAAGGCCGACGCTTCAACACTGAATTTGAAAGAGTGAACTTGGAAGTAACTTTCTAAAGTTTGGCCTGGACTGTAATGGTTTGGGTATAACACACACACACACACACACACACACACACACACACACACACACACACACACACACACACACACACACACACACACACACACACACACACACTAGTACACTTGCGCATAGTTGGGGATAGATTTACTGTTAAGGATAGTTTAAAAGTTAAGATTATAGTTTAAGAGTTAGAAATAAAATTAGTGCTTTAAAATTAAACACTGACTGGTTAATTGTCTATGGCTGCTCGTTACGCGCAGTTCATAACAATCATTCTGAAGCAATTAATTCTTTGAAGCTTAAATATTGTGGTTACGGACCACAATTTCTGCCTCACACACTTTTGACTACAGTTTGATACCGTTAAGTGTGTGTTAACGTGGGTCAAAATTTGTCCTGTGTCATCAGTGCCCAGAGGGCCATTATACTGTTCTTACACATCTCCATCGGGCACACAAAACTCAAAACGGTCAACCAGTTTACCTATCTCGGCTGCACCATTTCATCAGATGCAAGGATCGACAATGAGATAGACAACAGACTCGCCAAGGCAAATAGCGCCTTTGGAAGACTACACAAAAGAGTCTGGAAAAACAACCAACTGAAAAACCTCACAAAGATAAGCGTATACAGAGCCGTTGTCATACCCACACTCCTGTTCGGCTCCGAATCATGGGTCCTCTACCGGCACCACCTACGGCTCCTAGAACGCTTCCACCAGCGTTGTCTCCGCTCCATCCTCAACATCCATTGGAGCGCTCACACCCCTAACGTCGAGGTACTCGAGATGGCAGAGGTCGACAGCATCGAGTCCACGCTGCTGAAGATCCAGCTGCGCTGGATGGGTCACGTCTCCAGAATGGAGGACCATCGCCTTCCCAAGATCGTATTATATGGCGAGCTCTCCACTGGCCACCGTGACAGAGGTGCACCAAAGAAAAGGTACAAGGACTGCCTAAAGAAATCTCTTGGTGCCTGCCACATTGACCACCGCCAGTGGGCTGATAACGCCTCAAACCGTGCATCTTGGCGCCTCACAGTTTGGCGGGCAGCAGCCTCCTTTGAAGAAGACCGCAGAGCCCACCTCACTGACAAAAGGCAAAGGAGGAAAAACCCAACACCCAACCCCAACCAACCAATTTTCCCTTGCAACCGCTGCAATCGTGTCTGCCTGTCCCGCATCGGACTGGTCAGCCACAAACGAGCCTGCAGCTGACGTGGACTTTTTACCCCCTCCATAAATCTTCGTCCGCGAAGCCAAGCCAAAGAAGAAAGAGAAAAAAAAAAAAAAAAACACAGATGGATGGACATGGATCTGGCATCAGTGGAAGAGTTTCCACTCCTTGCCCTGTCCTCTGCATTGTGTTGCTCTGTGCATTAGATCTCAAATTGCTGAGTTTGATGCACCATGATCCTACATCCCATAAGCCCTTTAAGTCCCATTCAAACTTCAATGAAAATGGAAGGATTTCTGCTATTGAGCATTGCCCTGGAGAGCAGCTGCGACCTCAAAGCCCCCGAGAGACAGTTCAAAAACCAAGGCACCACCCTCGCACACCCAAAGGCAGCAATCAACCTTTGCTTTCTTCGTTAGATAATTTTCTGACCTCTGCTCTGCAATGCTACAAAGCTCCTCAACATTACCTTCCCATTCGGAGACTCTGAAATAGAAGCTGATTTCACTGCCTGTTGGGAGATCCTACGTACTCCAGACACGAGCGATATCTCCCACGTTAAAAAAAAAAGTCGCAAGACCACCATTAGGTGAAGGAAAAAGTGCGTAAAGCTGATGATTATTTTGCCAAGATCTTTTCCTCTTGTATAAACTCTAGTTTTTGAACCTTGATCTTTTGCCTCAAATGCAGGGACCTTCATGAACTGTTGACGTAAGTGTTTGATTCTTCTCCATGACTGAGTGGAACTGATATCCTCTCTAGTAAACACAGACACGTGTGAGCAGATGATTGCAAAGCAAAAATCAACTTTAATATCAACCTTGGGGTTTTTTTCTCTTGGTAAAGATTTAATCTTGAAACAGGATATTAGTGGTTGTGATCTGAGGTGATTCGCAGAAGTGTCCACAGATGTGTTAGTAGTTAGCCACTCAGCAACCCACTTGGCATCCTTTCCAATGCTTTCAGTCCCAGATATATGCTTCATTACTGAAATAAGAAGTGCAATTTTGAATGAATATGGTGCATGCAATTGAGCTGGACCATATTGACCTTTAGTTAATATCATAGCTGTGCATGCAGAGGTGTTTACAATTTGGTGAGACCACACTCGGAGTATTGTGCACAGTATTCACGACCCCACTGTACAAGGCGTTGGTGAGACCACACTCGGAATATTGGCTACAGGAAAGATGTCATTAAGCTGGAAATATTCATGAGAATGTTTCAGGGATCAGTGGGCTTGAATTATGAAGAGAGACTGGATGGGTTGGGACTTTTCTCCCAAAAGTGTAGGAGGCTGATGGTTTATAAATCAGGAGGGACGTAAATCAGGTAAATGGTCACAGTCTTTATCCCAGGGTAGCAGAGTCTAAAATGAGAGGGCATAAAATTGTGAGAGGGGAAAGATTTAGAAGGGACCTGAGGAGCTCCTTCACAGAGAGGGTGGTGGGTGTGTGGAACGAGCTGCCAGATATATTTGGGGACATTTACAGCGAAAGACATTTAGACGGATAGGAAAGGTTTAGAGGGATATGGGCCAGATGTAATAGGTGGGATTTATTTGACTGAAGGGCCAGTTCCAATGTACGTCATCATCATTCCCTCAATATTAGTGGTTCCAGCGCCAGCGATCCAGGTTCGAATCCCGTGCTGTCTGTAAGGAGTTTGTACGCTCTCCCTGTGTCTGCATGGGTTTCCTCCGGGTGCTCCAGTTTCCTCCTACCCTCCAAAATGTACTGGGGTTGGTAGGTTAATGGGGTGTAATTGGGCAACACAGGCTTGTGGGCCAAAATCTCTTGGTGCCTGCCACATTGACCACCGCCAGTGGGCTGATATCGCCTCAAACCGTGCATCTTGGCGCCTCACAGTTCGGCGGGCAGCAACCTCCTTTGAAGAATACCGCAGAGCCCACCTCACTGACAAAAGGCAAAGGAGGAAAAACCCAACACCCAACCCCAACCCACCAATTTTCCCCTGCAACCGCTGCAACCGTGTCTGCCTGTCCCGCATCGGACTTGTCAGCCACAAACGAGCCTGCAGCTGACGTGGACATTTACCCCTTCCATAAATCTTCGTCCGCGAAGCCAAGCCAAAGAATTGGGCAACACAGGCTTGTGGGCCAAAATGGCCTGTTACCCTGCTGTTTCTCCACTTTTGAAATTTAAAATGTAAAAATGTAAATTTTAAATGTAAATTGAAAGCATTTTAACCATGCAAAACAGCACTCCATTTTATGCAAGCTTGCTCTGTGCCCCTGGAATTTCTGCACCCCTCTCACCTTCCAGGATTTTAGTAATTCATTCACTCTTGCCTCATGCTCAGCCCAGTGGCTGCCACTCCTCCAATAAAATGCTGATTCGAAACAGCCAAGAGCTTGTTCAGCATCATTACAGGAAGTATGTTTAAACTTTAGAGAGGGTGTAGAGGAGATTTCCTAGGACGTTAACTAGATTGGAGAATGTGCTTGATGAGGGCAAAGTTTGCTGAGGAGAGGCTTTTCTCTTTGGTGCGAAGAAGGATGAGGGGTTGACAAGTTTCTGAGAGGCATTGATAGGGTGGACGGCCAGCACCATTTTCCCAGGGCGGGAGTAGCAAACACCAGAGGACGTGTGTACAAGGTGAGGGGAGCAAAGTTTAAGGGAGACATCAGGGGTGTTTTTTTTACGCATTGAGTGGTGGGGGTCTGGAATGTGTTGCCAGGGGTGGTGGTGGAGGGTGGAACATTAGGGGCATTTAAAATGCTCTTAGACACATGAATTTAAGAAAAGTTGAAGGATGTAGGTGTGAGGGAAGGTTTATACAGGTCGGCACAACATTGTGGGCTGAAGGGCCTGTATTATGCTGTGATGTTTTAGATTCTATGTTCAAGGGCGATGGAAACTGCGATGGTTGACATTATCTGAATAGCAATGTGAAGATTGGAGAAGATGTTCTCATCTCCATACTGAACAATAAATTTGAGAAGCTCTTCAGGTCTTGATATTTTCATGTTGGTTCTCCTTGATAGTAACATTCTGCAATCCAAAATTTCTTCACATAGCTGCTGTCCATCAACACCAGAGATGTACAATTTGCTCAAACTTTCACATTTCTTTAGGCCGTTACTGTTGGTGCCGAGAAGGAACCCAAACTTGGCGTCAGTGTTCCATTATTATCATGTGATATACATTTAGAATGTAAAATGCATGAAATTCTTTAACTTTTGTCTACCATTAATCAGGCAGTGATTCGCCACTTTGTCCAGTGCCACTCATATGTCCTGGAGAACTTGAAGTATCTCCTCAAGGTACTTGTGACGGGCTTCACTGCTTCTGTTCTTTCCCTCCACCTGGTTTCAGACTCCGACTTAACAACCACTTCGGCCGGAAGCTCATTCCAAACTCCCACCACCCACTGAGTGAAGAAATTCCCCCTCATGTTTCCCCAAAACCTTTCCCCCTTCAATCTCAATCCATATCCTCTTGTTTGAATCTCCCCCACGTGACTCTATCTGTCCCCCTCATAATTTTAAAGACCTCTATCAAATCACCCCTCAATCTTCTATGCTCCAGGGAATAAAGTCCCAGCCTGCTCAACCTTTCCCTGTAACTCAAACCCTGAAACCCAGGAAACATTCTTGTAAATCTCCTCTGCACTCTCTCTATTCTGTTTATATCCTTCCTATAATTCGCCGACCAATATTCCAAATTTTGCTTCACCAATGCCTTATACAGCTTCAACATGACATCCCAACTCCTGTATTCAATACTCTGATTTATGAAGGCCAACACACCAAATGCTTTCTTCACCACCCTATCTACATGTAACTCAACTTTCAGGGAATATGTATCAGAATTCCTAAATCCTTTTGTTCTACAGCACTCCTCAATTTAATGTGGATGATCTTTGCTCATTAGTCCTACCAAAATGTAGCACCTCACATTTATCAGTATTAAAATCCATCTGCCATCTTTCAGCCAACTCTCCTAACTGTCCTATATCCCGCTGCAATTCATTCTGGACACCTGGTGAGAGATAAGATATGGATCCAGGATGAGTGAAGTGTCCTTCTATGACAGGGGCAAAAATGGGCAGTAGTTTCATTAAGCCAAGGAAATTTCCCACATTGGAGTAACTCCCTGTGTCCTCATAAAGCAAGGTTCTGAGTTGCAAGGAATTTTATGGAGTGAAGGACTCTTGTCAAGATATCACACAACTTCTGCTTTTCCATTTCAATCAGTGACTGAAATTCCGTGTCAATGACTTCACTGTTTGCAGCTAAAGTTCTTTCCAGTTCTTTCCACTGTGTGAAGCCCTCCCAATGATTCTTAGCATTTTCATGAACACAAATCCTTTTAGGTACTTTCCACTGGTTGAATCTACTTTCCTGCTCCAATGAGGATTCATGGTCTGACCAGGAATAGACAAGACAACAGATACACAAAATGCAGTTCTTTTAGAAGGGGAATAGACCAGCCATGAGCGAGTCACTTCCTCAACATGACCATTTCTCACTTTTTTATTGAACCAAGTTTTGTACATTCAGCAGTTATTTAAGAGAAACTTGTCCGTGAACTACTCTTTGCAGATGATGCCGCTTTAGTTGCCCATTCAGAGCCAGCTCTTCAGCGCTTGACGTCCTGCTTTGCGGAAACTGCCAAAATGTTTGGCCTGGAAGTCAGCCTGAAGAAAACTGAGGTCCTCCATCAGCCAGCTCCCCACCATGATTACCAGCCCCCCCACATCTCCATCGGGCACACAAAATTCAAAACGGTCAACCAGTTTACCTATCTCGGCTGCACCATTTCATCAGATGCAAGGATCGACAATGAGATAGACAACAGACTCGCCAAGGCAAATAGCGCCTTTGGAAGACTACACAAAAGAGTCTGGAAAAACAACCAACTGAAAAACCTCACAAAGATAAGCGTATACAGAGCCGTTGTCATACCCACACTCCTGTTCGGCTCCGAATCATGGGTCCTCTACCGGCACCACCTACGACTCCTAGAACGCTTCCACCAGCGTTGTCTCCGCTCCATCCTCAACATCCATTGGAGCGCTCACATCCCTAGCGTCGAAGTACTCGAGATGGCAGAGGTCGACAGCATCGAGTCCACGCTGCTGAAGATCCAGCTGCGCTGGATGGGTCACGTCTCCAGAATGGAGGACCATCGCCTTCCCAAGATCGTATTATATGGCGAGCTCTCCACTGGCCACCGTGACAGAGGTGCACCAAAGAAAAGGTACAAGGACTGCCTAAAGAAATCTCTTGGTGCCTGCCACATTGACCACCGCCAGTGGGCTGATAACGCCTCAAACCGTGCATCTTGGCGCCTCACAGTTTGGCGGGCAGCAGCCTCCTTTGAAGAAGACCGCAGAGCCCACCTCTCTGACAAAAGGCAAAGGAGGAAAAACCCAACACCCAACCCCAACCAACCAATTTTCCCTTGCAACCGCTGCAATCGTGTCTGCCTGTCCCGCATCGGACTGGTCAGCCACAAACGAGCCTGCAGCTGACGTGGACTTTTTACCCCCTCCATAAATCTTCGTCCGCGAAGCCAAGCCAAAGAAAGATTGGTATAAAAGGCCCCTCACTGCTCTGGAAATATTTCAAATCCAACTTTATTATTTCTGTCTTCAATGCGTCAGGCAGAATTGCTTTTCCAGTATCCTTGTCAATCTGCAGAAGTCCAATGTCATGCTGTTCAATCGCTTCAGGTATGACAGTTCGAAGCTCTTTGACACCGTCCAGTTCACTAGGTTCAGTGTTGTCAGATAAAATCTTGTCAATAAACTCACCACCACCATCATCTTCCCCTCCCGTTACGTCCACGCTCTCTGTGGCAGCCCCACTCTTAATCTCGTCATATTCAGATTTATCTGACCACTTCCTCCTCGGCTTGTGACGTATCTGTACTTGATCCACCTTTGGATTCTAACAAACTTGTAGCAGGTGCAGGCGACTCCATGGAACGTGTCGAGCTGCTTGTTCCGGGCTTTTCAAAGAAGAGCATGAAGAACTTGTTCGACTTCTTGGCTTCCGCCCCCTCCAACTTCCATACCCCAGCACTGTATTTTTACCTAATAATTTGTATAAATGGTTTAACAATCTGGCATCCTAGTTCTTCTCACCCGTGATAATCAAAGACAGATCATACATCTGAAGAACATGCTTTTTTCAGTATTCCAGGATGGCTTGTCTGACATAGAAACTCCTCAGCGGCACCCCCTTTAAGTGGCGCCCAGGGCACATGCCACACCTGCCGTACCTTTGAGTCACCACAGTCTATGTTTCTGTTGCTCACTGGACCAAGGCAGTACAGCTGGAGCTGAGGACCCTCAGGGGAGAGGGCTCACAGGGACAGTCGTCCATGTGGGGCAAGATAGAGGCCATTTGGTCCACTGCTTGCAAGTGGACTGATTAATCCAACTGGATCTTACATCTCAGCCTGGGATAAAAGGCATACCATATGGTTTCTATACCACCCTATCTACTCGCCACATTCAATGAGTTAAAGGCCTGGACCCCCAGATCCCTCTGCACATCAATACTTTAAAGAGCCCTGCCATTAAAAGTAAGCCCATTCCCCATACATTTGAACTCCCAAAGCGCAGCCCCCCACACTTGTCTAGATGATCTCCACCTGCTATATCTTTGCCCATGTCGATAAGTGATCCCTATCCTTTTGTATTCTTTGATGAGCCTTGACAGCAGGAGTTTTCACTGTTTTTCCATCTAAGGTCCACCTGGTTTCCAGCCTCATGTGCCAAGGCCCACTGGTTGAGAACCACTGCTCTGCGCTGTCCAGAACTCTGTCAATCTTTGATTCATCAGCAAATTTACTAAAACCAGCCACCAACTTTTATATCCAAATCATTTAAATGAAGATATTCTCGTGAAGATCAAAGATCTCATGATAGTGTTCAAAGTGAGGGAATTTCCCTCTGGTCCTCAACCTAAAGCCTTTGAGTTGTGACACATACACAAGCTCCCTGGTCCTGCACCTTCCAGGGGTGAGCAATGCTGTGGTCACAGTGAGTGTGTGACGACTCTGAGGAATTACCAATGCATTTATGTTTGATAAAGTCACGTGTTTGGTGGTGGTTCCCGTCACCCTTCATGTGTGGGAACATGACTGAAAAGTGCAAAAGTGAAAATGAGCTGTTCATATTAGTGAAGAAGCTATGAATCTAAGGACCCAGTTTGTATCATCAGTTCCAAATCAATCCAGATTTTTGTGATTTACTGAAAATAGAGCCCCTTTGAACAGAACCGGCTTCTGCAGCTTTGCAACATGGAAGTGATTGAGTCTGATGAGCAATCTCTCAGCTTCCCAGTGGCACTGAATTGCGATTTGAAAAACAGAAAGAAAAATTGATGTTCGACATCTACTCATGGGGAGTCCGGAGTTTTGAAGGTTTGCTCCAAATTGCAAAGAAAGAATCGCTCAGAGAGGTTCCAAGGGTAACCATTCTGTTTACACGTATACACACACACACACACACATTCATATGCACACACATGTTCAAACAAACGCATACACACATACACACACACGCACACACAAACACACACACAAACACACACACACACACATGCATATGCACACACATGTTCAAACAAACGCATACACACATACACACACACACACACACACATTTATGCACATGGAATGAACTTATAAGGCCATAAGACATAGGAACAGAAATAGGCCATTCAGCCCATCGAGTCTGCCCCACCATTTAATCACGAACTGATCCATTTCCCCATTAACCCCACTGCCTGGACTCCTCCCTAGAACCTTTGATGCCCTGGTTAATCAAAAACCTATCAATCTCTCCCTTAAATACACCCAGTGACCTGGCCTCCACAACCACTCGTGGCAAAAAATTCCACAGATTCACCACCCTCCGGCTAAAGGAATTCCTCTGCATCTTTCTTCAAAGTGGATGCCCTTCAATCCTGAAGTTGTACCCTCTTGTCATAGAACATTATTAAAATGTTATGTTTAAAATTTCACGTTAAACTTCATAAGATGTGAGTTTAAAAATTGTAATGAAAATACCCCCTTTTAAACAATCTCCTCTGTATATACTGTGTTGATTATAGTTTGAAAAATTACTCCCTCCCATTGAAATTACCATAAATTAATCGATTGAAAGCAAAGCAGAAATTGTTGAAAAGCATCTGTGGAGAGAGACAGAATTAATATTTCAACGTAAGGCCTTTCATTAGAAATGGGAAAGGCTGACAGGTTTCAGGGTAAGGGGGAAGGGAGGAGAGAACACAAGGGAGATTAATGACAAAAAAGCTGATGGAACAAGATGAAAATCGGTGGGGGGGGATGTAAAGGGGATAAGGGACAATTTGGAAGAGGTGCAAATGCAGGTTTATTACCTGAAATGATCAGAAAGTATCATTATCTAAAATTAGATTTAGTAAGCCACCATAGACTCTTGCAAATGTCTACAGGTACCGTGGAGAGCGTACTGACTGGTTACATCACTGTCTGGTACAGAGGTGCCAATGCTCAGGACAGGAACAGGCTACAGAAAGTTGTGAACTCAGCCTGTGACATCACGGGCACCAGTCTCCACCCCATAGAGGACATCTACAAGACACCTCAAGAAAGCAGCCTCTATCCTCAAGGTCCCTCACCACCCAGGCCATGCCCTCTTCACTCTGCTACCATCAGGAAGGAGGTACAGGAGCCTGAAGACGAGCACTCAGAGGCACAAGGACAGCTTCTTCCCCTCTGCCATCAGATTCCTGAATGGTCTATGAACCAATGAGACTATGAGTCTGCTCTGCCATTTCATTGTGATCTGCTTCATTTCCCCACTCAGCCCCACTGTCCGGCCTTCTCCCCATAACCTTTGATGTCCTGGGTAATCAAGAACTTGTCAATCTCTGCCTTAAATACATCCAGTGACCCAGCCTCCACAACCGCCTGTGGTAATGAATTCCACAGATTCACCGCCCTCTGGCTGAAGAAATTCCTCCCCATCTCTGTTCTAAGTGGACACCTTTCAATCCTGAAGTTGTGCCCTCTTGTCCTATACTCTCCCACAGTGGGGAACAACCTTTCTACATCTACTCTGTCCAAGCCTTTCAACATTTGGCATGTTTCAATGAGAGCCCCCCCTCATTCTCCTAAATTCCAATGAATACAGGCTAAGATCTGTCAAATGTTCATCATACGATAACCTTTTCTTTCCCAGAATCATCCTTGTGAACCTCCTCTGAACCCTCTCCAACCTCAGCACTTCATTTCTTAAATGAGGAGCCCAAAACTGCTCATAATTCTCCACGTGAGGTCCCACCAGGGCCTTATAAGACCATCAGCCACACAACAGCAAATGTTGGAATGTGGAGTAAACAATGAGATCTGGAGAGACTCAATGGGCTAGGCAGCATCCGTGGTCGGGACCCTTTATCGAGACTGGATCTCAATCTTCACTGAAACAGGGCTGGGTGTGGCATTTCTCCATGGATGGTGCCCGTCCCACAGATGCCTTCCAGCTTCTCCTTGTTTGTTCATTTTTAATATTGACATACAGCATGGTAACAGGCCCTTCTGGCCCATGGGCCCACGCCGCCCAATCACACCCAATTGACCTACAATCCCAGTAGGTTCTGAATGATGCTAGGAAACCAGAGGAACCCCATGCAGACATGGGAAGGACATGCAAATTCCTTATAGACAGTGTGGGATTTGAATTTTGATCGCTCATGCTATAACAGTGTTAACTGCTTTGCTAACCGTGCCGCCATGTAATGTGAAAGGCATTCTGGATGGAGGGGTTGGTGGGTACGCGTACAACAGCAGAGGTTTCTCCAACTAGAACTCAAAGAATTCTACGGAAGGAAACAAATAGTTGTGCGCGTTCCTTTCATGTGTAGGCAGGTGATGAGGTAGATGATTAATAATTGAGTTTATCATCACACGAGAGTCTGCAGACACTGCAGTTGAAGTAAAAACCCAACGCTGGAGAAACTCAGCAGGTCCTGTATGTAGCAAAGATAAAGATGCAGAACCAACGTTTCAGGCACGAGCAATGTGTCGCCAGGCACTAAAACAATGGTGGTGGCAGGAAGGGGGGCAGAGGGAGGAGCACGGTCCCACAGGCAGGAAGTAGGGAGGGAGGGAACACTAGCCAACAGGGGAGGGGGGATGGCTATGAATGGAGAGGGATAGGGATGGAGAGCTGGAGGAAAGGAGACAGAGGGATGGGAAAGGGAGGGAGAAGGGGCACTTTCCATTCAGATGGCATTAACATCAACCTCCAGTTTGTGCTGGCCCACTCCACCATTCTCCCTCCCTTCCCCAACCCTCTGCCTTCTTTCCTCCAGCTCTCCACACTCTTCTCTCTCCATTCTCAGAGCCATCCCCCCCTCCCCCTGCTTGCTTCTGTGCCCTCCCTCCCTTATCCACTTACTATCTCCTCCCTGTGGGACTGTGCTCCTCCCCCTGCCCCTCCCTCCCACCTTGCCCACCATTTTGTTCAGGCACCTACCAACATTTTGCTCATTCCTTGATAAAGGGCTCAAGGCCGAAATGTTGGTTATGTATCTTTATTTTAGGGGGAACTTATTCACATAAGGGAGCAGTGGGAGCGTGGAATGAGCTGCCAGCTGTGGTGGTGAATGCAGGCTCAGTTTTAACATTTAAAGAAAATTTGAACATGTACATGGATGGGAGGGGTATGAAGGGTAATGAACTGGGTGCAGGTCAGTGGGGCTAGGCAGAAAAATAGATTTCCACATACTAGAAGGACTGAAGGGCCTATTTTCTGTGTTGGAATATTCTATGGTTCTAAGGATGGGAGGGTGGAGTCCATGATGGACCTGGCTATTTTTCCCATCTTCTGCATTCCTGGACATTTGTATTGCCAAACCAAGCTGCAATGTAACCAGTCAGTGTCCTTTTCCACAGTGCGCCTGCAGAAGTTTTATAGTGTATCAGGCGACATGCCAAATCTCATCAGACTCTTTACAGAGTAGAGGCATGGGTGTGCCTTCTTCACGCTTGCCTCAGGGTGCTTGCTCCTCAAGAGGTGATAATGCCCAGGACAAGAACAAATTCCAGAGGGTTGTTAACTCGGCCTGCCGTATCAAGGGCACCAGACTTCACCCTGTTGAGGACGTCTACAAGATACAGTGTCTTAAGAAAGCAGCCTCCCTGTATCCTCAAAGACCCACCACCCAGGTCATGCCCTCTTCTCTCTGCTACCATCGGGGAAAAGGTACAGGAGCCTAAAGGCAAAAACAAGGACAGCTTCTTCCCTGAATAATCAATGAACCAAAGACTTTTCATGAACTATTTTTATTTAAGGTGGTTTATACGAATGTTTGCCCTGTGATGCTGCCGCAAAACAATGAATTTCATGACTTGTTCATGACAATAAATTCTAATTCCAAAAGGTGTTCTCAAATGTGGGCTTCCAAGAACTTGGTTTCTGACCTCCTCCACCTCCTTCTCATCAGTGTGGACAGGTGAAGGTGTGACAGAGTATATAGATATATTTTTGGGAGATAAATTGGGGAAAAGTTTGTTAGAGTAGGTCACACACAAACACTTTAAATCAGATCTATTTGAAATACTGGAGCTCTGGCCCCATGCTAGACATATCCGCCCCAGAGCCTTTGCAAGAGATTTGGATATTGCCCAAGAAACTTCACTAATGGATTATTGTTTAGAAAAAATGCAACAGATGAAAGATTTTGTCAAAGCCGCAGATTGTCTAGAGCTGTTCTAAAAGGGTCACAAGGTTTGGCAAGCAGAAAGAGTAAAACAGGCTTTTTCTCAGAGAGAGGGAGAGAGACCAGTTCTACAGTGTTACAGTCAGCAACAGGAGCTGGGACTGGAACAGGACAAGCTGGCGAGCTTGTGGAAAGCCCTTTTTGGAAGACGCCCTGGTCAAAGCGCTTGTGGTTCATGCAAGAGGAGAGGACTGGCTCTCTAATGCTTCACTTGGGATAAGAGAAACAAAAAGGTGCTCTGGTGATCTGAAAGGAAGCGGTTATAATCTTGAGAACCCTGAAGGGGCAAGTTTCGTCAGCAAAACACTGAAGTGGTTGATGGAAGTAAATGAGTTGTGGATGTCCTGGAATAACACACCTCTCTCTGAAAACCTACAAGATCTTTCATCTGTTGCCTTTTTGTAAACAACAATCCATTAGTGAAGTCTCTTGGGCACTCTCCAAATCTCTTGTAAAGGCTGTGGGGTTGATATGTCTAGCATTAGCAGAGCTCCAGTATTTCAAATAGATCTGTTTTAAAGTGTTTGTATATAACCTACTCTAACAAACCTTTCCCAATTTATCTCCCAAAAACATATCTATATACTCTGTCACAAAGGTTCCCTCAGCCTTATCGTCCTAAAATCAACCGTAAACTCCTTTGTTGTTGAGAATGTGACCCATCACCTACCTTTGATGGGGCTTTGCAAGATCAGGGCCCTGCGTGGGAGTCTGCCAGACATCTGTTGTGTTGCCCTGGTCAAGCCTAACCTCTTTGTTACTTTCTTTTCTACATTTTGCTGCTGTTTCCAGCAATGAGTTGGGTAGATGTGACAAGCTCTGGTCTAACAGCGAGTCCACCCTCATCTTTCACAACCCAGACCCTCCGCTGATTTGACTCAGTCTTGAGAAATAGTGGCTGAGGTAAGTAATGAAATAGATGAGTTTGAGGCACAGTACTGGTGAGTGAAAATGGTGTCAACTTGTTCACCAGCCACACACAGCAAGAATCGATTGTACAGGAATGAATCAGTGTGGTTCTGCCCCTCAGTATCCCCACTCTCCCATAACCTGCGACTAGGTAAAATGGTGACCAAACACTGCCGAGAATCAAGAGAGTCGTTTGACCTTTCAATAATCGTAACATTTGCAGTGTGCTTTTCAACTGGTGCATAGATTTATTACAGAATATTGACCACGTGGCCTTGGTGAGGTGAACCTTGTCGGGCCTGAAGAATTACAGTTTACATTTTGCGCAGACTCAATAGTGTCTTGTCAGAGACCTGATGTCCTCGATGGAGTACGGGAGGTTCCAGACTTTTATGAATTTGAACAACCTCTTGACTCTGGGGTGGCAGAGGTCATCATGGAGGGACTGGAGGTGGTCAAGATTTGGGCTGGCACACGTCCACCAGGATAATGCATCTGGGGGATTGTTGAGTTTGTCTGGCCAGTACAGGCTACTGGCTGCAGTAGTGGCATCTTGGGTGTCCGATTGCGACAGGAATAGGGTCATGGCTCACTTTCATGGAGGCCATCTGTGACGCCGGGTCCCAACATGGTGGTGCCCGCGGTCCGCATGCAGGGGCCCCGTTCTTACCGGCAATCTCGTCGGCCTTGTGTTGGGCCGTCAAGGGTCCTGGAAAGCTGGAAGGCTCTCTTCAGGGGCATCTTGTCCTCCTTGAGCAGTCCCTGACCAATGTAGTCAGACCTCACTCCAGTCACGCAAGCATCTCGCAGCAGCTCCTCCACACATTGGGCTACGGGCACAGGGGCGGAAGCAGTGTCCCAGCAGTCTCTCCCTAGGTCGTACAGTGCTCAAAGGAGCTCATCCATGGATTCACCGGGTTGCTGTCTCCTCGAGGCCAGTCGATACCGTGAGTAAATTTTGTTCACCCGGGGTCGGTAGAGGTTGCGGAGCTCAGCCATGGCCTCTGGGTAAGTCATGCAGTTCCCAATCTTCAGGTACCCTCAGTGGCCCACTCAAGCTTGCAGGACCTTGAGTTTCTTCTTGTCAGAGTCTACCAGGCCTGCTGCGACTTCAAGGAAGTTCGTGAAGCAGGGATCCACTGTTCATAGCGTTCGGCAGCTCGAGGTGTCTGTGGATCAATTTTGAGGCGATCGGGTCTCAGCAGCTTGTCCATCCCATGTGGAAAATTAATGTGTATTAAATTGATCCACACTATCAATAACTCCAAAGGCTGAGTGAGGAACGATATGTGTATTAATGATTTCAGCTGGCCCAACTCCATGTGCCCAAATGAATGGAAGGGGGCAGGGAGGTTGACCTTTATGGCCAGGTCACAGCGGGAGGGGTTACATGGGGTCGAGTCGTCAGTGAACGGGCCAGCCACTTATACACAGGACAGCACAGAAAAACATATGCATATCACCACATGCCCCATGTCTGTGTGGGTTTTCCCCTGGAGGCTCTGGTTTCCCCCCACCCTTCAAAACATGCGGGGGCTTGTAGGTTAATTGGAGTATTTGGGCTGAACGGGTTCATGGGCTGAAGGGCCTGTTACTGTGCTATGTGTCTAAATTTAATTAAATAGATCAGCACAGCAATGCTCAGGCCCCCGGCCCACAATGGAGTTAAACTGGAAAGTCTACAGCTGCTGAAGTCAAATGCAAGACACAATCTGCTGGAGAAACTCGGCAAGTTACACAGCATCTGTAAAAGACCATCAATGTTCTGGGCTAAATTCTTCGTTAAACCAGGATGTTAACCTCTGGAATTTGCTGCCATAGAGTACCTTGGTACCGTGGACTCCTACAGTATATGCCTTCATATTTAATATTTTATGTATTTAACCTATTGTAACATATTTATGTAAATATGCTCTGTGGTCCTGGAGAAATGCGATCTCATCTTTACCGATTATGGTCTGAAACCTACTCCCCGCCAATCTAAACCTTCCCTCCATCGCTGCCCACAACCAGCTATTTTTCTTGCATCCATGTGTCTATGAGCTTTTTAAATGCCCCTATTGTTCCAGCCTCCATCGCCACCCCGGCAAGGCCTTCCAGCCACCCACCGCTCTGTAAAAACCTTATCCCTGACGTCCCCTCACCATGAATGCATATCCTCCAGTGTCTGGCATTTTTATCCTGGGAAGAAAGATTTGGACTGTCCACCACTCATGATTTCATGAACTTCTCTGATAGGGTTGAACGTCAACTTCCTGACCTGTGAACTACAATTGGTGAGGACTAGGGTCAATCGCAGAAACCCTCAACGCCGATGCCCTGTAAGGCTGCGTCCTCAGCCACTCTCTGCACACTCTCTGTATGGCCAAATGCAGCTCAAGGTTCGTCCATAAGTTGGCCATTGTAGCTAGATCGCAAACAATAACAGGATGGAGTAAAACACAAACGTCTGCAGACACCGTGACTGAAGTAAAAACACGATGCTGGAGAAACTCAGCAGGTCAGACAGTGTCCTTTATAGAGCAAAGATAAAGATACAGAACCGACGTTTTGGGCTTCAGCCCCTTCATCAAGATGCGAGCTAAAAGATAAAGATACATAACCAATCTTTCGGGCGTCTGACTGTATTTTGTTCATTCCTTGATGAAGGGCTTAATCCCGAAATGTTGCTCATACATCTTTATCTTTGCTACATAAAGGACATTGTTTGACCAGCTGATTTCTCCTGCATTACATTTTTAATGACAGACAGAGTACAGGAAGGGGATAGGGATTCTGGTGGCACAGTGTCAGGACCACAACCTTTCTCTCAATGTCAGTAGGAGTGGCACAAGCCTCAGCTGTGTTAATGGTGTTGAAGTAGAGATGCTGGAATGATTTGTATTCAGGAGCAAATATCACCGATAGCCTGTCCTGAATCAACCACTTCTGCCCCACGGCCAAGAAGGTTCACCAGCAACTCTACCTCCTCAGAAGCCTGAGAAGATCTGGCTTCATAGATTCTCACAAATTTTTAGAGATGCATCCACCGCTGCTCTGCCTAAAACCACAGGAGACTGCAGAGGGTTATAAGTGCAGATCAGACCATCACACAAGCCAACCTGCCCTCCTCTCCTCTCTATCGGGTCCGTCCACACCTCCTGTGGAAAGCAGCCAACATATTAATAGGCACTTTGCACCCCACACTCTCTAGTCCCTTCTCTCTTCAGCCAGAAGATAAACCAGCTTGAAAACACAAACCTCCAGGTTCAAGGCCAGTTTCTTTCCAGCTGTTGCCAGACTTCTGAATGAATCTCTCTTTGGTCTCAGAAAATGCCTTGTGCTGTTTAACTCTGTACTTAATATTTTGCATATATGTGAAACTATACCCTGCACTTTGTCTTATTGGAACATTATGTTTATAATCCTTGCATTACCTGCTGTATCATACAGCAATGGACTTGTCTGCATAGCATGCTGGACAATCTTCTCAATATGTCTCAGTTCACATGACATTGAACAATTCAATTCAATCCAATTCAATTTCTGTTGAAATAAAACGTGATAAATGCCAAAATCTGACTGAAATTCTGTGTATTTTGTAGTAAATGGCAGTTTTGGCCAGCAGTTTCGATTTCACAAGTAATCAGCTTGAGTAGAGTGTGCCTTGATAAACCCTTGAGAAATCATTATTCTTAATGCTGTTTGCATTTACTGGAAATACTTGCGCCGGAACTGCCAATTACTTACTGGATGTGAAGAATGGGTGTTACTTCAAATGTGAGATATATTTAGATGAAATGAAAGATCAAAAGAAATATTGGTCCATTGCATATGTTGTAGTCACTTGATGCCAAATAGAACTAGTTTCCTTTAAAGTTCAGTATTTGGTGCAATTGACCTGTCTCTTTGGTTATGTCTTGATGTCAGTGGAATGACATTCCAAGCTGTTTAGGGGTAGTTAGTGAAATGTTACATTAGTCGAGAATCTAAAGACCAATTTCTGGAAATACACAACAAAGCTAGCAGCGTGTGGAGAATGCAGGCCCGTGACTGATGTAGCATTGGAAATGGAACAAAGAACACACAGTGGGAACCTACACTTCTTTGAAGGAAACACACAAGCCAGCTGAGAGCTTGTGATAATCAAGCAAGGAGACAGGACTAAGATGGGGAATAGGGAGAAAGTCCACTCTGGTGTAAGTTGGTGTTGTGGCCTTTTAACACTCTGGAGAGCTGTTCTGTTAGATTAAGTGCCTGAACTTCCCACTTTTCCCCTATCCCCTTTGGTACCAAAACATTCTTGTTTTAAGGTTGTAAATTGTCTCTACCCATTGCCAAATCTTTCTGCTCTCTGTGAATGCAAGAGCTTCTCAACTTGCCCTAGTTCAGAATCAGAATTCATTGACACAAATATGTCACAAAATTCGTTGTTTTGCAGCACCATCACAGGGCAAATATTGCTGTAAATTACATTTCAAAATAAATAAATAGTGCAAGAAAATAGGAGAAAATGAGGTAGTGTCCATGATTCATAGTCCAATCAGGAATCTGATGGCAGCGGGGAAGAAGCTGTCCTTGTGTTGCTGAGGGCTCATCTTCAGGCTCCTGTAACTTTCCTGATGGTTGCAGAGTGAGGAGGGCATGGCCTGGATGGTGGGGGTCCTTGAGGATAGAGACTGCTTTCTTCAGACACTGCCTTGTGGATATCTCTTGTAGGGGAAGTTGTGGCCTCCCTCACCAGCAGTAATAGTTCTCTCCATCTATCTTATCTGTTTTTGTTATATGTTGTAGACTTTGACCACCCCTCCCCAAAACCTTCCAAGGTCCAGGGAAATCTATAGATTCCCTTCTGGAGTCCAGGTGACATTCTGCTGAAGCTTCTAAACTGACTCTGGTTAGATCACAACTAGACCCTGAGGCTTCACCACTCACTTTGGTTTGATCTCAACAGGAACCTTGTGGTGTGAAGCTCAGGGCACCAGGAGAGTTGTAACCAGGGCGTTGAGGGTCTGTTTGAGAGGAGCACCAATCAAGGTACAAATTGTTCCTCATAGTCCTGATTAGATCCCACCTGGAGCCTTGGGCTGCACACCACAAAGCTCCAAGGGAGATGTAACCAGGGCTTTAAGGACAAATTTGTGTCCTGATTGAGCTCCTCTCAATCAGACATGCTCTTAAAGACTAGGTACCTTAAAGGTGAGGAGGTTCCAGGCATGCTATCGCTATGTTCATACTCTGTAGACTCTCAAATCTGTTGCACTCTATTTGTTACTGTAGAATAATATTAACAGAATAATCTAAGGAAGGATGCATTGGCTTTGGCGTTGGAGAGGGTCCAGAAGAAGTTCACAAGAATAATTTCAGGATGAGAGGGTCGATGTATGAGGACCACTTGAGGGCTATGGGCCCTGTACTCACTGGAGTTTAGAAAGACAAGGGGCAATTTCATTGAAAAGGCTGGATGGAAAGGGCACGGACATGTTTCCAGCAGTGGGAGAATCTTGGACAAGAGTGCACAGCCTCGGAATAAAAGGACATCTCTTCTGAACAGAGATGAGGAGAACGTAGCTCAGTCGGCGGGGGGAGGGGGCGGGGTGAACCTATGGAATTTGTTGCCAGAGATATCTGTGGAGGCCATGTTATTGGGTAGATTTAAAGCAGAGGTTGTTGAGTTCTTAGTTAGTAAGGACATCAAAGGTTATGAGGAGAAGGCAGGAGAATGGGGTTGAGAGGAAAAAATACATTAGTCATGATGTGAATGGCAGAGTAAACTTCATGGGCTGAATGCCCTAATTCTGTTCCTAAGTCATGGGCTTGTAATCTTATAAAATTGTATGCAGATCTATTAACCAGGTTGGCAACTTCTTCAGAGGGAATAGTATATCCATTGGTTAGTATGATCACATGCCATTGCTTTGATCTCCCAGTCACAGAGACTGTTTTTTAGTTACTAACACTAGCCCTACCCAACAGGGCAAGAGTCAAAGATCATCTGTCAGACTGAGGACTAACGTCTGTGAGCTCTGTGCAGGTCTGGCCAGCTGGGGAGATGTTCATTGCTGGGAGTCAAAAATTATGCTATTTTTGTGGTTTTTTTCTCCATTTTTCTCTGCCTCTAATACATTGTTGTCACAATTTGCCTTTGGACTTGGGGTGGTTTGGGAGGAGGACCAGCCATAGATCGCTGGTGGCCACCACTGTCACTCTGCAATGCTTCCATTTCTAAATGATTGAGATTCCAGATCCATTCCAGAGGATCAAACAGGACAGCCTATGCAGCATCCACTGAGGCAGTGACGTGTGACCAAAATGCCATTGACGTCTGTGTGAGATAATGTTTTGAGGAAGAGCAGGTGAGTTCTCCCTGATGGATTATTTCAAAATTGATCCCGAAGTCAACATCAACAGATATCCTACCTGATCACATAATGCCGACTTTGCAACTTTGCAAGGAAGAGGTTAGTTGTGTTTCTAGAATTGTAAGGGCATCTCTCATTGGCTGGAAGAAGTGCTTTGGAAAGCCTAGGCAAGAAGACCAATTGAGTCTGAGAACAGGCTGCTTCCCCTCCTCAATTCTGCCCCTGCATCGTGTTACTATAATGTTTTTATTCAACAGTCATCATACCCTTGAACTACCCCATTCTTCTCAAACCATAAGCTACCCCAGGACCACCAAAATATTTGTCTGCATCGCTGAAATGTCACTTTTCTTCTTGCACTCAGAGTTAATATTTATGTATCTATCCTTGGATATTTATTATTCTCTTCTATCTTGGCATTTTGTGGTCATTTATCACTCCTCATCAAGGGGTCAGCAGTGGAGAGGGTTAAGAACTTCACATTCATTGCTGAAGATCTCTCCTGGAGCCTCCATGTCGATGCCATCATGAAGAAGGCTCGCCAGTGGCTAGACTTCATGAGGAGCTTGAGGAGAATTGGTAGGTCACCATAGACTCTTGCAAATTTCTACAGGTGCTTCATGGAGAGTATTCTGGCTGGTTGCATCACGACCTGGTATGGAGGTACACAAAACTGGAAAAGGCTACTGAGCGTTGTGAACTCGGCCACCACCATCACTCAATCGAGGACATCTACAAGTGATGGTTTGGGAGAAAGCAAGCAGCCTCTATCCTCAAGGACCCCCACCACCCAGGCTGTGCCCCCTACTCTGGTACTATCAGGAAGGAGGTCCAGGAGCCTGAAGATGAGTACCCAGTGGCACAAGGACAGCTTCTTCCCCTCCGCCATCAGATTCCTGAATGGATAATGAATGAAAGACGTGACCTCACTTTTTTCTCTTCTTTTGCACTAAATTAGTTATTTTATTTAAAAAATAATAATTTATAGCAATTTTACACCTGTAATGCTGACATGTTAATACCAATAAAAATTCTGATTCTGATTCTTAAACTTCTTACTGTCGTAGTTAGAGTATTTTACATACCTGTGTGACCATAAGACATAGAAGCAGAAATTGGCCATTCATCAATTCTTACTTGGCTGCAACAAATAAGAATTTTACTGCATCCGTACGCTGTTTTGATGGAATGACAATAAATTCCCATTGACATTGAAATGTATTCCTACATTGAGCTCAGTGAAATCGAGTTCTGGCCACAATGCAATATGGAGACACAGTCACTGAACTCTGACTATCTTAGGTGGACAACTTGGTCAGCATGGACAAGTTGGCCCAAAGGTCCTGTATCTGTGCTGTAAAACTATGAATCGGTGACTCATGACAAGGCCCAAACCAGTCTCTCAGGATCCCCCCTCATGAAACTGCAGATCCACTTTGGGAAACCTTTTCCTTTGTGCTAATTATTGGTTCAAATACTTAAAGCGGTTCCCATGTAGTTGTTTCAAATGTTAAAAAGTGTAGACAGTAGATATAGAAAGGTCGTTCCCCATGGAGGGAGAATCAAGAGGACTAGAAGGATTGAAGGGCATCCTCTTAGTACAGAGATGTAGAGGAATTTCTTCAGCTAGAGGGTAGTAATTCTGAGGAATTTGTTGCTACAGGCAATTGTAGAAGTCAGGTTATTGGGTGTATTTAATTTTTAAAAATTTAGACATACAGCACGGTAACAGGCCCTTTCGGCCCATGAGACCGTGCTGCCCAATTACACCCAATTTACTAACAACCCCCAGTAAGTTTTTGAACGGTGGGAGAAAACCAGAGCACCCAGAGGAAATCCATGCAGACACGAGGAGAACGTACAAACTCCTTACAGTGTGGGACTCGAACTCTGGTTGCTGTTTCATTTTGTATTGGTATGTGTGAGTTCTTAGATAACACATGGATGAAGAAAAAGGTTATTTACTTTAAAGTTGTTGTAAACAGCACCATGAGGCATGCCATGAGGCTGCAAGCTTCCATTACAGATCTAACATACTGCAGCCTCCTGTGTCAGCCCCTGCTGGCTGCCAAGTCTAATCAAACAGGAACTATAATCAAGGCCTTACTAGTGGCCATGCAAACATAATCACTATTATTACATCTCCCTTTCTTAAAACAAAAGTAGCAAACTTTTAACTAACATGTTTTCTTTGTACAACTCTGCAATTTTAACTTTAACATCAGGAACTTACATTTTCATTATTATCAACATTGTTAACATTTTTAAAACTTGTTTTGTGTGTTTACATTTACATGCACTTGAAGAGCAAACAAGACAACACTACTTCATTCTATAACAGGAGTCTTTAAATTTGCTTAATGAGTCTCTTAGGAAGATTCACATGTCTTGACAATCTCCTGATTGATTGTCCTTGAATCTGAGTTGTTGCCTCAGACGATGTGCATTCAGGTTGTTCAACATTATCTGTCTTTCTATCTACAGTGGCTGGTCCCATTTGAAGATCTCAACAATTTCTTTGCAGAACAGCTCCTTAATCTGTCTGAATGGTGTATGATCTTGGTTGGACTTCACTAAGGACAGTTCCCTTCTGAGTCCATAAGTTTGTTTTGCCTTTTAGCTTTACTTGGTCACCAGGGTTCCTGGAGTTTTTTTGTTCCTTTGTCAAAGTAATACTTTTGCTTCTCTTTCTGTTGTTCTTTGAACTTTCTCACTTTCTCCCCCTCTTTTGTTTTTAGGAAGTTCTCCTGAATGGGTAGATTTGATCCCATAAGGAGTTGTGCTGGTTACATACCACGCTCGAGCGATATGGTGCAGAATACTAGCATGCTCTGGTAGAAGTCTGTTCCATTGTCTTTTGCCTTGTACATGAGTCCTTTCACTGACTCTACCAATTTTTCCACTGGACCATTGGACTGTGGAAAATGAGGACTTGATGTCGTGTGTAAAAGTCCCACTCTTTGGCAAATTGTCAGAACTTTAAATTGCAAAACTGGGGTCCCTTATGACCTTGCATGCCATGCCATGTCTGGAGAATATGGCTTTCACACCTCTTATTACAGCATCTGCAATGGTGGTGTTCAGTCTACACACCTGATACAGGGAGTAATAGACCAGTTTTGCTGGTGGGTGTAGTCCTTCCGTTTTTCACTTTGTTATCTTCTCTTCACTGATCAGTTGCTGACTTTAGATTTTACCTTTTAAAGTATTTCCTTATAATTTCCTTTATCCCACTTCTGACACCATGTTTCATCTTGTATTCGTATGTGTGAGTTCTTCGCCAACACATGGATGAAGAAAAAGGTTCTTTACTTTGAAGTTGTTGTAAACAGCACCATGAGGCTCCATTACTGTGTGTCAGCCCCCTGCTGGCAGCCATGTCTAATCAAACTGTAACCATAATCAAGGCCTTACTAGTGGCCATGCAAACATGATCATATCATTACAGTTGCTGGTGCTGTATTAGCATTGCACAACCACTACACTAACCGTGCTGCCCTATCAAGACAAAGATGAAGGGTTCATGATTAGCCAGGGCATCGATGGTTAAAAGGGAGAAGGCCGGGCAGTGGGGCTGAGTGGGGAAATGGATCAGCTCATGATTGAAGGGTGGGGCAGACTCGATGGGCTGAATAGCCTATTTCTTCTCCTATGTCTTATGGTCCCTTGTTGAGAAAAAAATAAATGCAAATAAATTGCTTGAAGTGTTAACTTCTGAATCCTTTTCTCCTCAGTAATCTTTAATCTGTTCAAGTAGGTGTGAGAGCCCAATTCACAGCACTGTCCACATGTTCTCACTTGGACACACCTACATGTGCGGGAGTTGCAGCCTTAGTGAAGACATCGCATTCTGGAAGTTCATTTCCAATTTTGGTCTGAGAATTTCACAGTCTTTTCACACTTAACCAAGTTCATACAAAATCCTCATTGCTTATCACACCCTGACAAATGAATTTGACAAGAGTCTGCTGTCAATCCATCTGGTGGCCCAGTTTACTGAAGGTTGACTCAAGGATCTTTCTGTAAGCTGGTTCAGTAACTGAACAAGTGAGAGGTGGGTCGATTCGTGAACGAACACACCATTTGCTCATTGATGTGCTGATGTACAGCTTTAATGTCACCTTTTGCTCCTGGACGATACATTTTTGTCAAGCAGGACATTTCAAAAGGCAGGAGCGTTGCAGTTTATTGTCAGTTTCATAACCAGAGAAAGATGCAAAAAGGTGATTCTCACTGAACAATCATTTAAGATGTTATCAACGTTAGCCCAAAAAAATGACTGAGCTTTTGGGCTGGTGAAATAATACTAACAAAGAACATAAGAACATCAGGAACAGGAGCAGGAGTTGGCCATTCGGCCCGTCGAGCCTGCTCCGCCGTTCAGTGAGATCATGACTGATCTGATGATGGCTCATCTCCACCTACCTGCCTTTTCCCCAGATCCCTTAATTCCCTTACTAGCTAAAAAGGAACAAGATGTAGCCAATCCTACCCCAACCCTGGTCTAAGAACATGAGAACTCAAGACCCCGGGGCCTCTCCAGCACCATGGCCGATCTTTATCTTCATGTCATGTACAGGAACGGCTCCACTCAAGTCCATGAGTAACTACAGAGTTGTGAACCCAGCTCAGGCCATCACACACTGTTGGACTCTGGCTTTAATTTATTTACTCTTAATTTAGTCTATGTGTGAGCTGAGTCCAGCGCGTTCGTTGAATGAAGTGATAGGAGAAGGTATTCGGTTCAACAGTCAGTTTATTACACCACACAGCACAGCACAGCACAAGAATAAAACTTAACAGAGCTCTGGGTCAGTCTGTTAGTTCATAGGTCACCTGCCAGTGAGCTACTCCCCGAGACTGACCCCTATTGTCCAGTTGGCACAGTTTATATAGGTCAATCTTATCACACAGAACAAAAGTTGTTTTCCCTGCTAGATCTTTTTGCATAAGGGTTATCACAAGTCATCTCCTGTTTTGCAGATTTCTGGGGTGTAGCCTTCCCATGTTAATCCTCCAGGCCAGACTATCCTGTTGTTTAGATCTGAAATTAATTCATCCCCAGATATTTCTAATCACCATTTGGTCCCTGTCTGGCCAATTTCTGCTGTTCTCTTTAACACCTCCTCGTGCCTTAATCTTCCTCCTAGACTGGTTTCCCATTCCCTTTGATTCTTGCGGGCCATTCTTTGTTCTGATCTGGCCTGTGTCTCCTGTGCTACTTCCCACCTCCTTCAGTTGAGCATTCCTCCTAAATCGTTTTATGCATATCCTCTCCCTGTATCTTGGGAGCAGCCAATTTTGTTCAGCCAACTTTGCTCCATGCTGTGACAGCCACTTAGCCACATTCCTCTTTTCCTGACTCATGCAGTCCAAATAAACTTATTGATTAATCATTTATTTCATACTGTTTTAACCCCTAGATTCCAACAACACCCATCCCCTCCCCTCCACAGACTCAGCTCACACTTGCCACCGACATGGGAGAGCTGCTAATGTTCTACTCCAGACCGTTTACACTCCACTTGGCTGCTCGTCTGGCCTAAGTGGTTAGTGTGACACTCTTACAGTTTTGGAGAACAGGGTTCAAACCTGGAGCTGCCTGTAAGGAGTGTGTACGTTCTTCCCAAGTCTGTGTGGGTTTTTTCCTGCTTCTCTGCTTTCTTCCCATTCTCCATAATTATTCAGGGCTCAAAGTTCATTTGGGTGTAAATGATTTTAATCGGCCAGAATCAATTTCATCCGTGCTGTAAATAAATAAAAATAAATCACCCTCCCATTGGGCAGAATATACACATTTGAAAGCACCAACCTCCAGATCTAAAGACCATTTTTTTTCTGCTGTTATCAGATTCTTGAATGGTCCTCTCATTGGTAAAATATGTTGTTTAACTGTTTCCCTGAACTCTTTGATTTATTGTAACACCACTCCCTACATTTCTTGTTTGTTATTATTGCACCACTTTCTGTTGAGCTGACCTGCCTGGATAGCATGCAAAACAAAGCTTTTATTATATATTTGTCTCTGTGACAGTAAACCATTCAATTCAATCATGTCCTCTGACTGCTCTCATTATCTAGCAACATCATGGTCTCTGTTTTGAATGAAGTCTGGGTTAGGTTCCACCGTGCTCCAGAATGGATGTTTCTAAAGGTTCATTACTGCCTGGTTGAAGATATTTTTGCCTCAATTCACTTTTAAATAGTCTGACCCTTATCCTGAGACCATGACTGACAGTTCTCAAATCCAAAGGCAGGGGTACATCCTCCAGCAACTGCCCTGTTGATCTTACAAGAATCTCCTCACACCTTTGAAAACTCAAGAGAAAAATTATTGTCATACACCTTGTACAATTCACCGGAATTTCAACTTGCTGCAACTGACAGGTATTTGGCTAAAAAAAACTACAATAGCAGACATTACGTTAAATTAAACAATATCTTTCAAACCCTGGTCCCGATCAGGGCGACATGGTTAGCGTAGCGGTTAGTGCGCCAGTTAAAGCGCCAGTGATCAGAATCAGGGTTCAAATCCCGCGTTGCCTGTAAGGAGTTTTACGTTCTCCTGTGTCTGTGTGGGTTTTCCCCAGGGTCTTCAGTTTCCTCCCACCCTTCAAAATGGTTAATTGGGTGTAATTGAGTGGCAGGGACTCATGGGCTGAAATGGTCTGTTACCATTCTGTACGTCTACATTAAAAAAATTTTAATTTAAAGTGTAAAACTTTCCCCCTTTACACATGTCATTTCACTTATTCTATCTTAGTCTTGCTAAAAGGTTCCAATCTGAAACGCTGACTGACCATTTCTACCTGTGGATGCTAATGGACCTGTTAAGTTTCTCCAGTAATTCTTTGCTTAACATTAGCACGTTTGTTGGCCATTCTTTGTGTGAGATTGTGGGATGGGTACGTACACCTTAACTTACAATACTACACTGACTGATCTTTAGAGAAACTTTGGAATCCCAAAGCAGACGTTCTATTCCAAGCTGTCATGGGGAGTGATCAGCAGTGAAAGGGTCACAGACGTGCTCAAACTTCACCATCTTCACTGAACCACAGGCTCCTGCTCGACCCATCAGCAGCCTGAGCTCCAGATCCGAACGTCCAACATGATCAGGAAGCCTTCAGCTCCGGAGGCCCTTCAGATGCCCTTCTTGCTCACAGCGCCCTCTCGAATCCATGCCCTGATACCTGGTTCCCACAGGCCTGTCTCCAGCAGCCCGTGGGGGCCCCCCGACTACAAGATGCCCATAGCCTGTGTGAGTGGGTGTGTGTGTGTATGTGTGTGTGTGTGTGTGTGGGTGCATGTGTGTACATGTGTGTGCGAGTGTGTGTGTGTGATTGTGGGTGTGTGTATATGTGTGTGAGTATGTGTGAGTGTGGGGGTGTGTGCGAGTGTGTATGTGTGTGTGAGAGTGTGTGTGTGTGTGTGTGTGTGTGTGTGTGTGTATGTGAGTGTGTGTGTGTGCATGTGTGTGAGTGTGTGTGTTAGTGTGTGTGTTAGTGTGGGTGTGTGGAGATACTGGAAAGACATTGTGTTCAGGATTTGCCTCCACCTCAATACCGCAGTGCTGTGGTTTTTCTCGTTCTGTGACTGTGTTTTGTGCATTCTTGGGCTTTAATATAGCTTGAGTTCTTTTTTCTCAATTTAGATTTCCTCAGAAGTCATTGCCTTACCTTTGATACTGGAAAGATAACAAACCACATCTATCAGACTGACAGAAAGAAGAGTAAGTGATTCTAAACTGATTGTTTTGTTAGAAATTATTTACTAATTACAACATTGTTAGTCAGGAATGTCACTGACCCAGCACCAACAGAGATCAGAATGATGAAAGTTTACAGATTATTTTCTACGACTGATTTGTGCTCCCAGACCTCTGGTTGGGCTACATGTTGGGCAGGAGAACTCTGGGTGGGCTACAAGGCATTGACACATCAAAAGGTGTGATGGCTTTAGGTAAAGCTACAACATGCCCTGACCATTCATCAGCATGAGCCTTCAGGTCCCGGGCATCTCATGGACAGGAAGCACCAAGACATTGACTTGGTCCATCTTTGGATGTTCACATGGAGCACAGGATGTCAGCTAAAGAAGTGCCATCAGCCAGTTCCCCCCAATCTCAACCCCTTGAAATGTTGCTCAAATGGAGACAGCGAGGCCGCAGATCGTAATAGTGGGCGATCTCCCCATGACTGTCAATGGTCCAGTCATAGTCAACACTCCCATGGGGCGATCTTCCCACGTCTGTCAATGGTCCAGTCACAGTCAACACCCCCATGGGTCGATCTTCCCACGTCTGTCAATGGTCCATTCACAGTCAACACCCCCATGGGGCGATCTTCCCACGTCTGTCAATGGTCCAGTCACAGTCAACACCCCCATGGGGCGATCTCCCCACGTCTGTCAGTGGTCCAGACATAGTCAACACCTGCATGGGGTGATCTCCCCATGTCTGTCAATGGTTCAGCCACAGTCAACACCCCCATGGGGCGATCTTCCCACTGGATAAATCGGACTTTACCTGCTTAATTTTTTAAGTATAAAATATTTTATTTATTTCAGTTTGCCTATTTTAAAAAAAACACCTAATTTATAAAGCTATTGACGTGTTCCTGGGCTCCCATCTCCCTAAATTAGAAATTGATTGTAACACACTCATCCTGAAATAAATGATGACTTGCAAAGAATATTTTCTCTACTGATTATTTTCTACGACTGTTTTGTCAGTGGTCCAGTCACAGTCAACACCCCCAAAATTATTGCTGTTCAAAATTTGTTCTTCTCTTTCTTTGCGAGAATTTCAGAAGTAAGCAAGTTTTATTTCCTGCAACATACCTTGGAGCATCTTGAAATCAGAAAGGTTCAAGTTAAGATGGCAATTTTTTTTTAACTTGCCGCAGTCGGGGACAAGAAGTCCCAACATCAAGAAGATGGAAAACAATTGGTAAGTTTCACATCAATAGACTTCATCAAAAGGGTCTCTGGCCTGAGACTTTACCTCATTCGCTCTCCATACCTGCTGCTTGACCTGCTGGGTGTTTCTGGCAATGGCGATCTCCCCTCCCGTTTTGGAACTGCAGCAGCTGCAGTGTTTTTGTTTTGTGGGGAGGACATGGTTGCAGAGGTGGAGACGAGGAAGTAAATGATTAGGAAGAAAGTCAATGGAGAAAATATACGGAGGGGGAAAGAAAGGGAAGATCCAAATCAGAGAAGAGTTCGATCAGTGGTGAGAGGGTAAGAGAGGAAGGAATGAAGGGGGGAAAATGAGCAATGTGAATGAACAGGCAGGTGGATGGGAATGGGCAGAGGTAGAGACACAGTGTGGGTGTATCTGTGTATGTGAGTTTCTATGTGTCTCTACATGTGTGTGTTTCTGAATGTGTCTCTGTGTCTGTGTGTGTGTTTCTGAGTGTGTGTGTGTGTGTGTGGGGGGGGGGGGGGTGGTATGTAGGATTTAGGCACAGTTCTCTGGATGACTGATCTAACTGCATCAGTGGGCCCTGACCCGACCCCTCTGGCAGTTCCAGAGGTTCCAAACATTGGTAACCACTTCTGCTGCCCAGTCATTGTCACATTTAAGCACGTTACCATGAGAATTCCTCGTCCTCCTCACCCGAACTCCAGACAGATCACATAAAGACAAAAATAAACATGGAATCACCAGCTCAGCATGAGTGGACATTTTCCTCTGTGCATTACCTCACATCTTCCAGTCCCTAATGTAAAATTGATCTCACCTTTAGTCATTGTTAATTCACAGCTTCCCTTAAAATAAAAGTGTGGTCTTTATTCCTTGGCTTAGAAGGCTGAGGGGGACCTGGACATTTATAAGCATGAAAGGCATGCTTATAACAGTGTTTCCCATGGGTAGATGGTTCTAGAATGAGAGGTTTAAGGTGAGACGGGGAAGATTTAAAAGGGACATGAGGGGCAATTTTTTCCACTCATTGGGTGGTCCGTACCTGGAACGAGCTGCCAGGGGAAACTGCACATTAACAATATTCAGAAGATATTTGGACAGATTTATGAACGGGAAGGGTTTAGAAGAATATGGACCAAATGCAGGCAAATGGGACAAGCCCAGAATGCTCACTTGGTCAGGATGGACCACTCGGCTGAAGGGCCTGGTCCACCTTTAAGACCTTAAGGCCCAATTACTTTACCCCATTTATAATTACTGTTCCATTTCAAAGCCCAATTAGCAACAATGCATTCAGTTGGCTGGAACTTTTCACCAAAGACCAATTTAAGGGCTGCTTGCTTAGCTCAACACTCTCACACACCAGTGACCAGGACTGCGGTTCAACTCCTGCGCTGTCTGATTTGTACATTCTCCCCCTGTCTGTGTGGATTTTCCCCGGGGGCTCCAGTTTCCTCTCACCATTCAAAATGTATAGTGATTGTAGGTTAATTGGGTGTAATTGGGTGGCACGGACTCATTGGCCAGAAGGGCCTGTTACCGTGCTGCACACCTAAAAAAAAATCAACCAACCAAGCCAAACCCTGACATCTCAGGAACAGGAACTCTCAGCCTTTCCACAGTTTAAAATGAGCTTGGATGAGTTTAACTCCACTTATCCATTTTCAGCCTGTAGCATTGTACCCTTAATCCAACAGAGATCGTCCATGGAATTAACCATGCTTCCATGAAAATGACTCTAAGCCTCAAGAGGCTTTTGGGAGAGAAGGGTAAAACATGAAAGTCTGTAGACACTTGTGAGAGATGAGTAAAACTAATATGAAAATATGTGTAATGAATAAAGCCAGTATGAATAGGACAGGGCGCAGGTATAGAGTATAGTCATAGTGAGGTACCTTATTTAGTATGGGTTAATATAGGATCTCAACATGGACCAGGGGAACAGAACGGCCCTAGGGGAGTAGACTTGGTTTGTATTCCGGCCTCTACAGATATTAAAAAGAAGAGTTTTAAAGAGATAGCACAAAGAAGATGGTGGGACAATGACAGACAGTATGTTAGTCAGGATTGTATATGTAGCAGAGATAGAGTGAATACATATGCTAATGTTCGCAGACAAGCTGCAACTCACAGGTTAAGTGACAAGAAACACCCCTCCCCAACTTGGTCTCCTGTAAATCATCCTTTGGGTCACACAGACATTTGGAACCACCACTGTAAGGGGAGTTCCAGTTGTAAATGACGTAAGCTGCTCCAGAACACCACAGCTGCTTGGCATTTAAATCATTTAATCAGACTCCAGGCAGCCTTGGAGATCATCACCGAACAGATAGTGATGGCCCTGAATTTACAGGCTGAAGAAAGATGACAGATACGAGCCACAGTTCAACAAAACCGCCTGGCTCTCGATTACTCGTTGGCTGCTGAAGGCAGCGTTTGTGAAAGACTGGTTAATGACAATGCTCACAATGGTCAGGCGGTTAAAGACACTTCTTCAGGAGTTCAAAAATCTTCCCATGTCCAGGTTCAGATTTGGAATCTGATACCCACAGCCCTTATAGCAGCTGGACTCGCTATTCTGGCCATTATGGTGCTCCCCTGCCTAAAGACTTGTGTGCAGTATTTAATTCAACGGACCCCTCGTCAGATCACTAGAACCCAAAGGATGTATGTTTCCCAAATTCTGTCTGATGATGCTGAGACTGCAGTTCGTTTACTGACTCGCTGGGAAAAAGACCAAGTTTACAAGTAATACATTCCAGTTGAGAATTCACGAAGCGTAGCTAAAAGAAAAGTGACGATTGTGAGAGATGAGTAAAACTAATATGAAAATATGTGTAATGAATAAAGCCAGTATGAAAGGATAGGTAGATAATAGAATGTAGGACGTAAAGTTAGTCTGAATAAGATAAGGGTCTTCTAGCCTTTGACAGAATAGCAAGTTCTACATATAAGAGTTAGTAAGACCTGAGGGTTGGGAAGGTGTGAATAAGGACACAGACAGGATACCCCCTGGTCCTCCAAGTTCACAGAAACAGCACGTAGGCAGACAGGATTGCCTAATGCCAAACTCATCCAGGAGGCAGAAGAATGTAAGAGGGAGGGTACTTCTATACTGAAATAAACTGTATAAAAGTTGGGTGAGCCCCAGTGTATGTGTATTCCCAGGGTAAGGGGGAAGCACCCAACTTTGCAAAGGAGGAAAAACCCAACACCCAACCCCAACCAACCAATTTTCCCTTGCAACCGCTGCAATCGTGTCTGCCTGTCCCGCATCGGACTTGTCAGCTACAAACGAGCCTGCAGCTGACGTGGACTTTTTACCCCCTCCATAAATCTTCGTCCGCGAAGCCAAGCCAAAGAAAAATAATAAATGTTCTTTGTTCTCAGTTTTTGTCTGGAGCAATTTCTGTGAAGGTACTGCTGTTTCTCACACTGTGGTTGAAGTAAAATGCTGGAGAAACTCAGCAGCTCAGACTGTGGCAGGCTCCATAACCAATGTTTCGGGCCCCTTCATCAAGATATGAACAAAATGTGGGCAGGCATCTGAGGTCCAAGTACCTGCTGACATTTTGCTCACACCTTAACGAAGGGTTCAAGCCCGAAACGTCAGTTCTGTACCTTTACCTTTGCTCCATAAAGGGCGTTGTTTGACCTGCTGAGTTTCTCCAGCTTTGAGTCTTTTAGGAGAATTGGTTTTACCTGGCAGATCAACAGTGTCCTCCAGTAACTGATTCCATGCCTTGGATACACTGGGCACTTGGTGAACATTACAGTTAGCAGAGAGGTAACTGTGGGCCTGCAGGACCAAGTTCCATGGGCACCAAGAGATGCAGACAAGCTGGAACCAGTGTAGTTTGCATGGCAGGGACATTGGGGTCTCAGGATGTAAATGTACTCTGAAGGATGGTTGCACTAATGCAAAGAAAATCTCCATTTAAAACTTAGATGTCTGTCTCAGATTGTAGTGATCTCATGTTTGTGATTCATATTACGAATTCAGCCCTTTATTTGGCTGAGTAATTAGGTTGATAACATAGTTCTGAATTGGGTTATTTTCTCCAACTAAAAAACTCACATGCACCAGCCTCAGTGGAACATGTTGTCATTTACTGCAGTTCTACTCACATATTCAGCCACAGTACATTGTTAATGGTGCTCCAGCTATGTCCCCTGTGTTGAATGTCACCCCGAGACCCAGTGTCTTTCCACCCAATTGACAGAAAAATTGTGAAGATAACATTTAATCAGATCTTCTTACGTGCAACAAGTCACTGACTCACCGTGGAAGGATGCTTTACATCAAACTCAGGCTTTGGTTGAGTGCAACCTATTAAAGTGGCTTTCTGAACGGCAGTTTAATATATTCATCATTAGTCAGTTGAGTTGATGAAGGGTGAGGGAGAGCACGTGATATGGGGACAAATGCTGAAACACCCTCATTCCGTCTATTTTGAATTTACCATGATTGACGACATGTTAGTGTCGTCTTGTGTAAGAAGAGACAAAATAGCTTTGGAAAAAAAAATGCGTGCTGGATTGGGCAGCGGATTTGATTGCACGAATCGGTGACAAGGTTAATAGAACTGTCACGGGAGAAAACTTATCTCCATTCCCTTCACTGGGGTTGGTCTGGGAACAGGGTCTGAAATGTCACATCAACTTTGCTCTGCTCTAACTCAGCTCTCTCTGCACAGTGTTTGACTTGTTGTGCTATGTATGGGGTGGCTTGTGCTGCTCGCAAAATAACCCTTCCCACTGCACCTCATGGTTCACAAAAACTTCAACTGGAAAACTTCAAAGTTGGTCTACACAGAGTAGCAGGCAATGGTTTTGGCAATAGGAAGGGAGTTCTAATGGAAGTAGGTTTTGAAAATTACAGTAAGCAGAAGACAGAGATGTTGTGTACATTTAATGGGAACTAGAGCACAAGAGATCACATAACAGATGATGTTACATCAAGAGTCCAGCCTCCAACAGGGTCAAAGTTGGCATAAAGATCACAATTAAAAGCTCTTCTAGGATCAGAAGTGAGGGGTTTGTTGGCTGGGACACAGTGAACCTGAGCAATGGAAGGAATTGCTAAAAATATCTGATGGTATCTACTATGAGGGAGACATCTCGCAAGGGGAAGGATGAGAGACGGCCCTGATGGATGGTGGTACCACGGCAGCACTGATAAATGGTGAGACTCACTCAGGGTGGAGACCAGGAATGTGGGAGTTGTGTGCAGCCCCCAAACAATGTACACATGGAGCAGAGAATAGGACAGCAGAGGGTCTCTGTGCCGAAATGATCTCCAAATCAAACTAAAGATCTGCTGGAGACACATGGAGAATGATTCAGATTCTGGAATCTGAAACCAAACACACTCTGCTGGAGAAACTCAGGGAGAGAAAGAAAGGTCAATGTTTTGTACCAGAACCCATTAGGAACCTTCATGAAGAATCTGTTGCTTGGATTTGATAGATATAGAAATCCCTCCATCACTTGTCTATCTAGAAGCTTCTTGTATGTTACTTTTGTATCTGCTGCGATCTCTACCTCTGACAGTCTGTTCCAGACACCTCCCCATCCCCCCACTCAAATTTTGGGCCTGCACGTTTCCCCTAAACATTCTCCTCCTCACCTTAAACATGTCCTCCAGTGTATGACCCTGGGGAAAAGATTCTGACAGATCAATGATTTATAAACCTCTATCAGCCTCCTGTTCTCCACAGAAAATAACCCAAGTTTTACATTTATTTTAAATGTCGACATACAACATGGTAACAGGTCAATTTGGCCCACGAGCCTGTGCTGCCCCAATCACTCTAGATTGTCTGATAACCATCGGAAGTTTCGAAGTATGGGGGAAAACCCACGTAGACACAGGGAGAATGTACAAACTCCTTACAGACAGCGCAGGATTCAAGCCCCGGCCCTGATCACTGGCGCTGTAACAGCGTGGAGCTAACTGTTACGCCAACCCTGCCGCCCTTTTGTCCAATCTCTCCCAAAAATTCATCCCCTCTAAACCAAACAACACCCTGGTAAGCCTCCAAGTCCTTCCAGTAATGGGGCGACCAGAACTGCGTACACTTTTCCAAGTGTGGCCTGACCAAACTTTATATTGCTGTAACGTGACCTCCTTCCTTTTAAACACTGTCCAGTCTAAGAAGCCAAGCACACTATTCGCCTTCTCTACCACCCTGCATGACCACTTTCAGAATCGGAATTTACTGTCATAAACATGTCACAAAATTTGTTTTGTGACAACATCACAGTGAAAATATTTCTATAAATTGCATTAAAAATATTAATTAGTGCAAATGAAGTGAAAGTGAAAGTCTGTGGTTCATTGTCTGTTCAGGAATCTGAAGGTGGAGGGGATGAAGCTGTCCTTGTGCCACTGCGTGCTCATCTTCAGGCTCCTGGACCTCCTTTCTGATGGTAACAGAGTGAAGAGGGCGTGGCCTGGGTGGTGGGGGTCCTTGAGGATAGAGGCTGTTTTCTCGAGGCACCACATCTTGTAAATGTCCTTGATGGAGTGAATATTGATGCCCGTGATTGCGCTGTAGTCTTTTCCTGCCCTGAGAGTTGGCACCTCTTGTAGCATAGATGAAAGCTCACACTCCACTGGAGGGAAAACTAACGCTTTTATTAGCTTACAACTCAGGTAGGGTTCATGAACAAGCTTCAGAGGAGTTCAGGGTTTAGTCAGGAAACCAGGGTTATATTCGGGCCCCCAGGGGTAGGAGCCATGTCCAGTTGTCAGTACAGAACAGTTCTGATGAATCCCAGTTCACTGCACCTCTATACCAGTCAGAATATGGTACACCTGTAGAAGTTTGCAAGAGCCTTTGGTGACGGACTGAATCTCCTCAAACTCCTCATGAAGTACAGCCGCTGGAGAACCTTCTTCATAATTACACTTTCAAGATCCTCTGGACCTGAACTCCATGCCCCCTCCGCTCTGATCTCTCTCCACATCAATGTCCATTACATTAAACTTAAAGAGCCACACTTCAGACTTATCTGGATTCAACTCCATCTGCCTCTTCTCTGCCCATATCTGTAAATGATCCATATCCTCTATGCTGTCCACACCTCCACCAATCTTTGGGTCACTTGGAAGTTCACTGACCTACCCACCTGCCTTTTTATCCAAGTCATTTGTGCATATCACGATCAACAGGGTTCGCAACAATGATCCCTGCTGGTCACAGACCTCCCACCCTTCCACCACCCCCTGTCTTCAATGGGCCAGCCAATTCCATATCTAAACTATCACCTTGCTGTGCTGAATCAGCTGAATAAGGGAGGACCTTGTCAAACGTCCACCTTACCTTACCTTCATCAACCATCTTTGTCATCTCCTCACAAGAATAGCTAAAATGGGTAAGACCTGCCCCTCACAAATCCACCTTGACTGTCTTCTAATCTGACCATGACAGGGATATCCCTACATATCCTTTCTAATGGTTTCCCTACCACTGATGTGAGGCTACGATTTCCTGCATTATGCTCCGGAGAGGTGTAGTGGAAAAGTGGGCAAGTGGAATACTGGAATTCTGAGGACTCTAGATGTGCCTGCACACTGCGTGGCTGGATATGGATCCAGGAACGTCCTCCCACAGAATACCCCTACTGGACTGAAGTAAGCCAACCCTGATTATTACTGCCCTATATATTTTTAAACCTGCTACATTTTACAGAAGCTCTGTGAGTATTGCATGAATTCTGACTTCCAGGCTCAGTTCTGAATATTTTCTCTCTGAACAATGTGCTAACACAGGCTGCTTGGAATTGCGCATTGCTTAAGAATTTCTAAGAAATCAGTAGGATTCTGCTCGACGTCAGCATTTTCCTCCAGCTTGACTCTGCAGTGAATTTTCAAATTCTTATCAGATTTGAGAACATCTGGTAAACTGGAATGGGGACAATTTGAGCTATCATGCGACAGAAATCAGGGACGTTTCTATCTGCTAAATGATTCTGTGATCCCCGATCAACAACAAGATCTAGCTTTGTCTTATTTAAGATCCATGAAATGTTACAAAGTTGGATTGTAGAGTTACAGTTACAAAGTCATATCACATGGAGACAGGTCCTTCAGCCCAACTAGCCCATGCTGGCCAAAATGCTCGCCTGAACGTCGCCTATGTTTGGCCCGTATCCCTCCAAACCAGCATTTCTCAGCCTTTCTCAGTCTAAGGCCCACCTGGGTCCTGGCCTCACATGCCCTGGCCCACTGGTGGCAAAGACCGAGCAATGATTTCAAGTCAAGGCAGTTCTGTAAGAAACACATCTTTATCTAATTTAAAGTATTTTATTTAATATTTTCAAAGACCCACATGGAATCGCATTGTGGCCGGGCACGGTCCACTGATTGAGAACCACTGCTGTAAACGATCCCTACCCATCTGATGATCCAAGTTCATTGTACCCACATCTACCACCTCCGTGGCAGCTCGTTCCACACACCCACCAGCCTCTGTGTGATATCACTATCCCTTTAAATCCTCTCCCCTCTCACTTTAAACCTAGCCCTTTATTTTTAGACTCCTCTACCCCAGGGGACATGACTGTGCCTAACCACCTTTACCATCTCCCTCACGATGTAATGAACCTCTGTCACGTCACCGTCCACCTCCTTCACCAGGGAAACCAGCCTCAGCTTGTCCACTCTCTACTTTTAACTCAAGCCACCAGGGGCAGCACAGTAGCACAAGGCCATTACAGCACCAGCGACCCTGGTTCGAATACACCACTGTCAGTAGGAGTTTGTATGTTTTCCCCATGACCTGCGTGGGCTTTCCCTGGTGTTCCAATTTCCTCCCACCCTCCAAAATGTGCAGAGTTAATTGGATGACATGGCTCATGGGCCAGAAGAACCTTCCACCATGTTGAATCGTTTAAAAAAAAATTAAAAGCCCTCCAGTCCCAACAACACCTTTGAATCTTTGCTGCACCCTCTCCAGTTCATAACCCTGCTGATGCCTCCATTCGGTGTTGGGGTGAAATGGGGCAGTTCACTGACAAGTGAAGAGTTGACTTTACTTCAGGAAGCAAAGCAAATCCTTGCTCCAACTACTTCCCCGTTTTGACCAGAGGCACCGAGGACGCAAACGAATGTGTCGTGGCCCTTCCAGGATGACACAGGTTGGGCAAAGCCAATTCACAGCCTTCGTCAACCAGAATTGCCTCTGGTCCCTGTGAACCTCCTCACCCATAACATGAAATCTATTAGAATGAGTTTATTGTCATGAACGTGTCATGAACCTTATTGTTTAGTGACAGCAGCACAAGGTGCAAAATTACTATAAATTATAATTTAATAAAAATAAATAACTAGTGTAAAAAAAGAGAAAAGGTGAGGTAGTGTCCATGTCCATTATCCATTCAGGAATCTGAAAGCGGAGGGGAAGAAGCTGCCCTTGGGCTCATCTTCAGACTCCTGGACCTCCTCCATGATGGCAGCAGAGTGAAGAGGGCATGGTCTGGGTGGTGGGGTCCATGAGGATAGAGGCTGCTTTCTTGAGACACCGCCTCTTGTAGACGTCCTTGACGGTGTGGAGACCAGTACCCGTGATGGTGCTGGCCAAGTTCACAACTCTCTGAAGCTTGTTCCTGTGGTATGCATTGGCACCTCCGTACCAGACAGTGATGTAATCAGTCAGAATGTTCTCTACAATCCACCTGTAGACATTTGCGAGTCTTATAACTTAAATATAACTAGATGCAGCTGAACACCACGATCTTCACCAAATAATTAAAATAATTGGTTGTGTACCCATTGTCGGGGTCTTATGCACACAAAAGAATTTCATGTGATTCTTCAAAGAATTCTATTTGATTTTAACAGTGTTAACAGCGCATAAAGGAATTGTAATGCAATAACCTGTCTCTGGTATGATTGCATTAGCGATCCGGACAGGCCACAATCTGCAGAGGCACTGTCCTGGAAACATGGTGCTACATAAATGCAAGTTGTTGTTCATGCTGTTGCATCAACCCCTGGGCAAAATATCCAACGTGACTGACATCTGGTGGTGGAACACAATCAATCACCGTCGTTAAAGTTGAAATAAGCAAGTAAACTTGCTGTCAGATTGAGCTCCCCTCCCATTCAATCCAAATGCCCAGCCGAATAGTGTGGAGAGAGTTGACATTCCGATCTGGAAATTGCACACAATGTGGAGCTGAGTTCCTGCTTGTCCATCCCAATCCAGCTTCCACCCTGATTTCAATATAGATCTGAAAAACTCTGTCCCCACCCCCGCCCCCCCCACGCAATACTGAGTTAGGCATCACCTTCAGATGTTCTGCTATCCCTGTCTCCACCTCCACTGGACCCATCTTGTAATTTAACAAGGGAGAAGAATTAAGGGGAATTTCTTCACACAGAGAGGGGTGGGGGTGTGGAACGAGCTTCCGGCTGAAGTGCTGAATGGCAGTCTCAATTTCAACATTTAAGAAAAATTTGGACAGTTACATGGATGGATGGGATATAGAATGGGTCCAGGTCAGTGGGCCTAGCAGAATAATAGCTCAGCACAGATTAGAAGAGCCAAAGGGGCTGTTTTCAGTTCTGTAATGTTCTGTGGTTCTAACATCTCCTGCTTTCCACTCATCCCTTCTCTACTCTCTATTATTGGATCTTCCGCTTTGTCTCCCTTCCTGACCTTGATCTTCTGCCTAGTCTGATGCAAGGTCAGTGGTCTGAAGCATTAACTCTTGCTCCTCTCTCATCAGATGCTACCTGACCATAGCATTCCCAGATTTTGCTGCTTGGTATTTGCTTGGGTGTAACTTGCCACGACTGTGGGCGATAAATCACGAGAGAATTTTTTTTAAAATAAAAGCTTTGAGTCTCTCGACGTCCATGACTGTGCAGCCAGGGACAATTCAAATGCCATCTACAAATTTGCTGATGCCGTTGGAAGAATCACAAACAGCAATGAGGAAGCGTACAGGAGGGAGATAGACAGGCTCGTTGAATGGTGTCACGACAACAATCTTGCACTCAATGTTAGCAAAACCAAGGAGATGATTGTGGACTTCAACAAGGGGAAACTGGGAGCACATGACCCAGTCCTCATCAGGGTACAGCAGTGGAGAGGGTCAAGAACTCCTGGGTGTCAACATGTCTGAAAAATCTATTCTGGGGCCTTCATGCAAATGCAGTCATGAAGAAGGCTCGTCAGCGCTATATTTCATCAGGCTCTTGAGGAGAATTAGTATGTGACCAAAGACTCTTGCAAATGTCTACAGGTACTGTGGAGAGCATTCCAACTGGTTGCATCACTGTCTGGTACGGAGGTGCCAATGCACAGGACAGGAACAGGCTACAGAGAGTTGTGAACTCGGCCTGTGACATCACAGGCATCAATCTTCACTCCATTAAGGACATGTACAAGAGGTGGGGTTTCAATAAGCAGTCTCTATCATCAAGGACCCACCAACCAGGCCATGCCCTGTTCACACTGCTACCATCGGGGAGGAGGTACAGGAGCTTGAAGATGAACACCCAGCGGCACAAGGACAGCTTCTTCCCCTCCGCCATCAGATTCCTGAACGGACAATGAACCATAGACTCAACTTCACTTATGGTGCATTTAGGGGAATGTAATTTATAACAATTTTTGTACCTACATGGCGCTGCCTCAAAACAACAAATTTCATGACACATGTTCACGACGATGATTCTGATTCTGAAGTTTCCAGAAGTAAATATTTCCAAAGAGCTGTCCTGGACCAACCACATTGACACAACAGCCAGGAAGTTACACCAGCACCTCTACTTCCTCAGGACCCTTAAGAAATCTGCCAAGTCCTCTGTGTCCCTTGATGATGTCTATGGGTACACCAGAGAGAGCGACCTCCCAGGGCGCATGACTGATTTGGATGGGAACTGTTCCCACCAAGACCGCAAGAAACTGCAGAGGATTGTGCAGACCATCACACATACACTCCCTCTCCCTTCTATTGTCTCCCACTGCCGTGGAAAAGCAGCCACTATACTAGTGGACCTCTTCCACATCGGCCACACTCACTTCTGCCTATCCCGGTCAGGAAAATTTGAGGGCATGAAATCAGCACCAACCAGATTCAGGAGCTAGTGAAAGTGTCCCACTCAAGTGAAATAATGTTACCCAAGCTTTGTGCAAACGGATCGTTCTCTGTAACCTTACTTTCCTCCCTGTTTTGTCCATAAAGTCTCTGTACTCTGTAACTTCCAACGGTGTTTGTCAGGCAATGGTAGGTTTGGGGGAGACAGGCTTGGTGACACCTTTTCCATGTCCTTGGGATGCTGACTGTGGGTGCCCTGTGGCTCATCAGTGTATGGGACAGAAGAATCACAGCTGTCCAGAGACCACGTGACTAGTGGAGTTCTACAGGGATCTGTTCTGGGAACCCTGCTCTTTGTGATTTTTATAAATGACCTGGATGAAGAGGCAGAAGGATGAGTCAGAATGGATTGGAAAATAAATCTTATGAGGTGAGGTTAGCGGAGCTGGGACTTTTCTCTTTGGAGCAAAGAAGGATGAGAAGAAATTTAATAGGGGTCAACAAGATTCTGAGAGGCATAGATAGGGTGGACGGTCAGAGCCTGTTTCCCAGGACAGGATCAGCAAACACCAGAGGACGTGTGAACAAAGTGAAGGGAGGAAAGTTTAGGGGTAAGTTTTTTTTTAAACACAGCGAGTTGTGGGGGCCTGGAATGCCTTGCCAGGGATGGTGCTGGAGGCTGAAACATTGGGGGCATTTAAGAGACTCTTAGATAGGCACATGGATGAAAGTAAAATAGAGGGTTATGGGGTAGGGAGGGATTAGTACTTTTTTAAAGGAATATATGGGTTGGCACAACACCGAGGGTGTTCTCTTTTCTATTTTCAGTCAACAAAGAAAGTGCTGGTGTTTCTTTTCACTGAAATGGGGGGGATGGGGGATATGAGATGAGACAGATGGTCAATGGTTTCCAGTGTCAAGCTCAGGGCCGGTGCTGTGCAGTAGGGGAAGGTTGGAGAGGACCTCTGGTGTGAGACGTTGCATGAGAGGCCCATCCTCTCGCACGCAGCCACATTGCATGTACAACACCAGGTCCCTGAGAACAGCATTCTTCTCTGAGCTCTGCCAAAAGAAAGCATCACCAGGTGGATAGATTCTCAAAACCTTCTTCAAAAATGGCCACATCCTCACCAACCTCCTGAGATCCATCGCTGCTCAATGTGGGAAAAAGGTGTTCAGGGCAGCACCGTGAGATCTGCGCCAGGGGTACCCATATGCTTAGAGGAAGGAGTCTACCACCCCATACGCCTCTCACAGTACATCAGTCACCTCCTGACCCCTAGTGGCCATGTCTCTGGTCCCACAACCCACAGACCAGAAGCAGGTCTTGGACTCAGTCCTGAGGGATGGTGTAAAGAAATCTGACAACTGCTCCACAAATGTTACCACAAACCCCTGGGCCTCTGCATCTGGATCCTTGACTTCCTCATTGGAAACATTTCCTCCACTGACAATCAACATGGGCACACCTCAAGGATGAGAACTTGGGACATTTGTAGATAGCATTGGAATTGTGCCTGGCCACACAGTCGTGGGTGTAGAGAGAGCAGAGTAGTGGGATAAGCAAAAAAAAGGGCAAATCTGGGAAACTTTGAATTTTCTTTGTTTATATCATTATTTCCAATGTAGCAGGAAGATGGTGTTCGCTTCAAATGGAGAGATTTGCAAATGAGACCAGCTTGGAGGGGAAGGGGCGAGTTGGAGTGAAGACCTGGATCCCCGTTGTGGAATTATATTATTCTAAATAACTTATTCCAGTATTTGAAATTTCAAAGTTCAGATTTATTGTCAGAGTTCATACATCCCTGAGATTCCTTTTCCTCTGGGCCAGGCAGAATTACCCTAATTTACCTTTTTTTTAAAAAAAAACCAAGATGCTGTGATGGGCAAGTTTCTCCATTTGAAACAAACGCCACATCCTGACTACATTTGAAATAATGATAGAAGTAAAACAGAATAGATCGACAAATGATAAAAAGCCGGAGGAAGTCAGCAGGTCAGGGAGCATCCATGGAAAGTCAACGTTTCAGGTCGAGACCCCACTGAACTCCTCATTAGTCCTTCCTGCATCTAACTCAGTGGGTTACAGTGTGCAGGGTAGGCCTCTCACCCATCTCCATGGTTACTAAAGCCAGAGACTGAATTACAGCAGATGCTGCAACTCGGGACATTCAGTGAATTATAACAAAAACAGAAGCTCTTTTCTGCACTGAAATGCCCAACAAAAGACATATTGATCTTTCATTTCCTTTGTGACATGGAAGGAGGCCATTTGGCATGCTGGCTCAAACCATTCCCAACGAACCTGTTCTTCCATTATAGCAATTTCCTCTCATGCAACCGTACAACACTACAGCACAGATAACAGGCCCTTCGACCCTTCTGGTCCGTGCTGAATGATTATTCTGCATGATCGACCAATCCCTGATTCTCCTGGGACTCACCAACACAAGGGTGCAACACATACACATTTTATAGATTTCAATTACATATATGTAATGTACATGGATTGCAGCTAGTAGATGGTTTTTACAAATTGGAATTTATGGTCATAAAACTAAAAGCACTGGGCAGATGAATTTGCCGATCAATGGCCAGGGTGACCCGTCCAGTATGGACACTGCAACTGAAGAAGGCAACAGGAAACCCCTTCAGTATTTTTCACCCCTTGTATAATCAAGAACTCAACATCGACTACGGTCTCAACTCAAAGACAGAGCCTTCTCTGAAGGAGAAGGGGGTGGCAACAACTACAATTCGGAGGGTCATAGATTGTGATGGATGGAGAGACATGATTGTCCGCACTGAACAGCAAGGCTCCTGAATGATGATGACTGTACTAGAAGTTGGGTGTAGGCTGTACTAGAAGTTGGGTGTAGACTGTACTAGAACTTGGGTGTAGACTGTGTACCATTGTACAGCTGGCAGCGCAATCGCTTTGTTTCGGCTTTTGAACCCACATGTTGAATGTGTGACTTAATGTCTACTAACACCCACCAACGTCAGTCCCAGTGTACATTTAAATTTTTCTATTGAGTCCTTACGGTGACCTCGGACGTATCTACGATTGGACATTGCTTGATCGGGTGTAAGTCGAGGTATATAATGGTTCCCTCACTGGTCTTAGTGGAACACCCCTGGACACAGACATCCAGTCACACAAATGCCATCTCTCTCTGTTTTCTAAAACCATTTTGAATCCAGTCCACCAAGTCTCAATGAATTCTATGTGCTTGATCTTCCAGATCAGCTGGCCACTTACCCAAAGACCATTTAGCCAACATCCACTGTCCTACTTTATCTTCAATCATCTTTGTCTCCTCCACAAAAAACTCACACAAATATGTAAGACAGCACTTCCACCCCACCACCCCCACCCCCCCGCAAACCCATGCTGACTGCCTGATAAACCCATGCCTTTCCTGACACGAGTAAACCCTTCTCCATAACTTCTCACTCTGATACAAGGCTCACTGGTCTAGAATTTCCTGGATTGTCCCGGTTTCCCTTCTGAAAGAAAAGAACAACATTGGCCTGCTCTCCAGTCTGCTAATGTGGATGCCAAGATCTCCGTCAAGGCCCCAGTCATCTTTCTTGCTCCTGGGGTGAATTCCATCAGACCCTGAGTTAATATTCCTCAAGATATCAACATCCAGGGCTGGATTAACCGAGTAGCAAAAGTAGCATATGCTGCGGGCCCCACATTTTCGAGGCCCCCCTCACTGTAGTACACAGTGCTGACTTGCTCAGGTATGAATTATGAATGACCCACTGGGTATTTAAGGTTAGCGATTTTAGCCAATTATCACTTTTAATTGGGATTATTATCACAGACTATGGAGTGTAGTAACTGGTAGCCTAAGACTGTGCTTCTATATAGGATGAGAAGCTTTTAACCTTGGCCTCCTGAAACCCTCTCCTCCCTTCCCCCAGTAATACTTTTGTCTTCCAGAGAACCCCATTGAAATGTCATGCTTATGTCAGTGGGGCAATGATGAGGTAATTATGCAGGATTCACGGCGACGTTCTCAGTCACGCAATGGCATTTTGCTCAATTCTCTCAAGCTCAAATCGTCATTGGGAAGTAATCCTGAAGGAGCCACCATGAGGTTTACTGGCTCGAGGGGTGTAAGAGAGGTCGGATCAGTGGTATGTCTTACTGCCCCATGAACTAATCGTTTGACTGACCTATGAAGATGGTGGTGAAGAGACTATTTGCATTGACCAGCCCAGAAATTCCTAGAAATTCATTACTAACTCAAATAGAACCATAGAATGTTATAGCACAGAAAGACAGGCCATTCAACCCTTCTGGTCTGTGCCAACTAATAAAACTTCCTGGTCCCACTGACCTACTCTCATTCCATAACCCTCCAGACCTCTCTTATCTATGTATTGATCCAATTTATTTTTAAAACTCAAGATTGAATCTGCATTCACTACATCAGATCGTAGCTCAATCTACTCTGTCTATACCCCTCATAATCTTATAAACCTCGATCAAGTCTCTCCTCATCCTTCTTCGTTCCAAGGAGTAGAGTCCTAACCTGTTTAATCTTTCCCGGAAACTCAACTCCTGAAGACCCGGCAACATCCTTGTAAATCTTCTCTGAACTTTTTCAATCTTATTGATATTCTTCCTGCTGCTGGGTGACCAGAACTGCACACAATGTGGCCTCACCAATGACTTGAATAACTTCGACGTAACATCCCAACTCCTATACTCAACACTTCGATTTATAAAAGCTAAGATGCCAAAATCTTTCTTTACAACCCTGTCTACCCGTGACGCTACCTTCAGGGAACAATGTACCTGTATTCCCAATTTCTCTGCTACTCCACACTCCTCAATGCCTGACCATTTACTGTGTACATTCTACCTGGATTCACTCTTCCAAAGGGCAACACCTCACACTTATCTGCATTCAATTCCATCAGTTATTTACTGGGCAATTGATCCCTCTACAAGCGTACCCATAGACATCATCAAGGGACCCCCGCCCCTCCTTGACCCCTGCCCCCTCCATGACCCCCACCCCCTCCCCTTCCTTGACCCCTGCCCCTGTTGTTCCTGTAAATGCCTGCTGCCCAATGAAGTGAAAGTGCATCCCGCAGCCCCTCACGTGGCCGGGCGGAAGTGGAGCAGCAGCTGCCAACCCGTGTGGGATGGGACTGGCCCCAAAGTCCTTATCTCCCCTCCCTCCCTCCCTCCCTCCTCCGGCATCTGGTTACCCCGCCCCTCCTCACCTTCCATGTTCTCCTGTTGAGAACCTGTGGCCAGTGGGGAGACCATGAGAACATTGGCTGCCGGCCCCACACTTGCTGAATCCAACCCACTACATGTATGGTCGCGTAAAACTGGGAATAATCCATCAGCCGCTGATTCTTCGGCCTCCTCATGCAGTTGGGGGTGAACTGAAGCGTCTATCCCTACTGGATAGACGAGGCTGGCCCGCCCACTAATGACTCTTCCCTTAAGTCTCCTCCCCTTTTGCCCTGGCCATATAGGTCCTGTACCTGGATCCGGGCCAGCCAAAGTCTTGTGTGCATTAAAGTCTATTGCTCCTGCAACCTATGACTTGAGGTTATCGATCGAGCCGACCAGAGGAGTTGCTGTGAGCCTTCCAGGGGTCCAGGCGTGTGTGATGTGCTGGCTTCAGGCTGGGCCGCTCACTGACTGGTCTCCAAGAGAGAGTTCCCACTGCAATCAGATGATAAAATGTTCCTCTCCCACTGTCCACCACACCCACAGACACCAGCAAAGTAACAAGTGGTTCCACAGAACTGCATATCTCCTACCTATTGCCACTGAAACAACTGAGGGGAGAGTCCCTGTTCCTGTATTATTGAACGGTGACAAATGATTCTTGTTAATTGTCTGGCTCCATCACTAAACAATCCATCAACACCAATTCACTGATCAAACTGATTATTTCGTCTTCATAAGTTTCATTCATGAGTAAAAAGTTGAATTGATTTCCCTGAGAGATTTCGACTCACACCCACTGTCAACCCATGCGCCCCAATTTCTCAGATCAGTCTGAATTAGTGGAAAGGTTGATATCACCGTGTCACTTCTGCTGTCTCCTGTAACTCACTTTGACAACAGGAGCCACGGTGCAGGTGGTCCGACCACTCACTGACCTGGGCTCAGGTGTCTCCCTCAGGATAAGTTGCTTTTGTTGGGACGTGGACTCTTGCGCAGTTGGAGCCAGGGGCGACGGGCAGGATGGTTTGGGAGGTGATCCATTCATTCCGGTCTTTACTGCCTGAGTTGGGGGGGGATGTTGATGTCCCATTCCCCCTTCCTACACAGATAAAACTTCCTTTCCACAGGAACACAGTAACAATGCCCCTGAAACTGCCTTCAATCAGATCCAGACAGACCTCCACTCACTGTCCATATAATTGCCTAAAGCTTAGGTTCTGTGACTATCCACAGACTCTCTGTTAGGAGAAAATGCCAATATTTCACAGGCCAAATGACCTACATTTGCTCCTGGTTCCCCAGTGCTGTCTGTGTGGAGTTTGACGTTCTCCCTTAGACTGCATGAGTTCCCACATCCCAATAAAGTGCATGTTGGTTGGTTAATTGGCCACTGTAAATTAATTGGGCCTTGTGTGTCACTTATAGAATAAGTGCTATTAGCACAGACTCAAGGGGCTAAACAACCTGTCACTATGCAATAATATTCTGAGTCCATAACCATAATTCATGAGACATTCACAGCCAAGGAAAGTGGTTACCCAGTGAGGGAGCTAGTCAAGTCAAGTTTATTGACACCTGATTGTACAAGTACAACCCACACCGATCCCACTGCCCCACTCCCCCTTGACACCCAATCATCAACTCCCACACCGATCCCACCGCCCCACTCCCCCTCGACACCCCACCACCAACCCCCACACCGATCCCACCGCCCCACTCCCCCTCGACACCAGTTGGTCATGCATTATTTATGTTTGCAGTTTTGGTCACAGGTAGGATATCAATAAAATAGAAAGAATGCATAGAAGATTCACTAGGATGTTCCCTGAACTTCAGGAACTGAGCTAGAGGGAAAGGTTAAACAGGTTAGGACTTTATTCCCTGGAGCATAGATGAAAGGAGATTTGAAATAGATATTTTAAATTATGAGGGGAATAGACAGAGTAAATATCGGTTGGCTTTTCCCACTGAGGGCAGGTGAGAAACAAACCAGAGATCATGGGTTAAGGGGTATCATGAGGGGAAACTTCTTCACACAGAGAGTGGTGGGGGTGTGGAATGAGCTGCCAGCTGAAGTGGTGAATGCTGGCTCAATTTTTAATATTTAAGAACAATTTGGACAGATCTATGGATGGGTGTGCGGTATGGAGGGCTATGGACCAGGTACAGGTCAGTGGGACTAGTTCAGGACAGACTAGAAGGGGCCTGTTTCTGAGCTGTAATATTCTATGGATCTATGAATCAATAAACTTCCATTGGCCTGTATCGGCTCCAGGCTTTGGCCATGTGTTATTAGTGACCAACTCTCTGTCCCTCTGGTCGTTGGAGCTACTGGTGTCAGGATCACAGCCCCAGGGTTAGTCTCATCTCAGGGCAGTGATTGAAGATGATGAATTCTGACCCCCCCCCCCCCCCAAGGGTTTGGAGGCATAATTTCATCTTGCCTAGTGCTTTTGCTTCTCTCTCTCCCATACTGGAAGGGGCACCAGGCAATACTCATGGCAACTCTTTAACTGCCTTACGCCAGGCAAAAGTTAAACTATATTTCATATACTTTATACCAGCCAGTCTTTTTTATGGCTATGCCCCCCCCAACTCCCCCCCCCCCCGAGACTCTGCTCAAAGTTTACGGGTCCCCTTCCCTGTAAAGCTGTCGTTTTAGTTTCTTCCGTACTACTCTCCTCCTGACTATGTAAAAACATTTACGTTATGTGAGTTGAAAGTATCGTGGCCCCCAGGGATATCACGGGGCCTCCGTTGAGAATAGCTGGTTCAAAGCAAACATCAACCATTTCTAAACTTTTGGAGTTTATGTAGGGGCCGAGAACTTTAGCTTTCCCTGAGCAAGGAGACTTTAGCCTCAGGATAGAATGGGTGTGGGTCAATGGGATGAAGCGGAATAACAGTTTGGTACAGACTAGAAGGGCTGAAGGGCCTGTTTCTGTGCTGGAGTGCTCTTTGGTTCACTGCCTGAGATCGCAATGGGAGAAGAGGGCACAGTAAGATCGCAGGCACTGGGGCTCCAGCACAGGCAGGAATTCTAACCACTTGCACTGTTGTGGGTGTGTGAACAGTTAACGTGTGGAAGGATTGTTGTGATCAATGAAATGGTTTCTGACCATTTCCCACATGCCTCCTTGCTCAGACAGCACCTTCCAATCCTGTGGTTTAATTTGAGATCTATGAAATGGTGGTTAACGCTTCATGTGAATCTTTCAGACATTCCCTCTCTACAAAAACTTCCTGGGGCCTGCGCCCTGGAATGTCATTCCCCTGGCAGCAGGTTCCAGAGTTGGGCTGCACGGTTAGCGTAGCGGTTAGTGCCACGCTGTTATAGCGCTAGCCACTAGGGTTCGAATCCCGCGCTGCCTGTAAGGAGTTTGTACGTTCTCTCTGTGTCTGTGTAGGTTTCCTCCGGGGGCTCCGTTTTCCTCCCACTCTTCAAAACATACTGGGGTCATAGATCAATTGGGTGTAATGGGTCACAGGGGCCCGTTTCCGTGCTGTATGTCTAAATTAAACTTAAAACTCCACACTTGGCTTCCGAGGTCAGTGACCAGGGACCGACATGAGCGAACAGCTGGTCTGCAGCAAGACCTCAGGCCTAAACCAATGGGAACAACAATGATCCTTCCCCGCAGATACTGCCTGACATCGCAAGCATTTTCAGCAAGTTTTAAATTTAAATTAAGTTTGTTTCTGATCAAATGTGATTAATTTATAATCTGTAAATAAAGACTAATAATTTCACCACATTACCGTATATTTTGGTGTACAAGTTGCCTGGAAACTAGATTAACCTCCCCTTTTTTAGCCTCATTTTAATGTTTTTATGGTCTTTCAGGTGTATAAGTCAAGCCCCCTCCCCCATTTTTTGAATGTCCAGGCCTCCCAGCAACAATCCAAAATTTGTTGCCACACCTCAATCGCAAAGTAACAAAGCTGTAAATGAAGCAAGTGAAAAACCTCAGCTGATCGGGCGGGAGCGGGAACCTCTTTCTCCCGAGTATGGCCAGTGATCTCGATCTCTGGAACAGGAGCATCAACCCATTCTCCTGGTGGGAGTGGCAACCTCCTGCTGGGAGAACGAAGTCACTGCTCCTGCTTGAGAGAACGAGAAAAAAAACAGTCAAAAAAACCTCGGCCTACCGGGCGGGAACGATGACCTCAGGCTCCCGGGTAGAAGTGGGGACCTCAGGCTCTATAATTGTAGAATGTCTGGCTGGGTTAAGGTGGTGGCAGTAGTGGGGAGGTTTTTCCAGGGTCAACTTGTATGGCGAATCGGTCAAGTAGTTTTTGGCCTGAATTTAAGGACTCAAAAGTTTATCTGGCGTATACATTGACCCCCATTTTTTGAATGATTTTTGAGGGTTTCAAGATTTGACTTATACACTGAAATATACGGTAAGTGCACACAAGGATGACTGTGAAGTATGTGGCATGCAGTTACAAGACCTCAGAACAGGTTACCCAGGAAATTAGCCTCTAGCGAGAAGGAGTGGAAACTCCCCTTTCACCCGTGAACCATTATTTTCAGACAAGATCATCTTTGAAAATAAAAATAAACTGCAGATCTCACCAAAAAAAAAAATCAAATTCATAATCAGGTTTATTGTCATAAACATATATCAAAATTTGTTGTTTTGCAGCAACATTATTTTACGTTACAGGAGCAAAAATTGCTGTAAATAACTTTTTTGTAAAAACACTATTTAATTTTTTTTTGCTGTACTTTTTAAACCTAATCCTTTAACTGCCTTGTTTGGTGTTGTTGGAGAGAGCGGCATAACTCTAACGGCATCTGATCTGCATGTATTAGCTTTGACTTGTCTTATGGCTGGGTGGGCGGTGTTGCTGAGATTGAGGGACGTTACCCACCTACTCATGCTCAATGGCCTCGTGACGTCATGTCACGTTTAAACTTAGAGAAGATTTGATGTTCAATTTCCAATTTGAATTTAAAATTTCAAACACTGTGGGGACCCTTTCAAAATCTCTGATTTGGCATTAATGTGGAGGTGTTGGCTAATAAGGTCATTTATAACTGAGAGAAGGAATTATTTTTATCTCACTTCATTAGTGGAATTAGATTACTTTTTATAATAAAATCTTGCTATAATATATTTAGTTTGATTTAAGAATGTGGGATACTGTGGATGAAAAATTACGATCTGACTGGATGCTCTTCATACTTTTCTAGGATAGAGGCCTGCTTCTTTTTTCTGTTGAAAATTTTGTTTTTCATTTGAATCAATATGTACATATAATTCTTCATCCTATAACAATACAATGTAATAAAAACGATACAAAATTATATAAAATTTCTTTCTTTCTATCCCCCTCCCCAAAAGAAATTCAGGCCTATACCTGAATTTATTTATCATTCACTATTCATATATTCCTAACATATTATTCTATCCTGTACATATTAATTGGGAGGAGCAGGTGTTATGGACGACGTGGATGGACTCTTACAGATGAAATCCATATATGGTTTTCAAATCAGATAAAAATTCTCAGGTTGATTCCTTAAATTATAAGTTGTGGCAGATGTAAGTTATGGACATTTGCTATCATTTTGAAATAGGCTGAATTATGAGACCACGCCTCTGGTTTCACCCAGAGAAGAGCAAAAGCATTTATTGACATGCTGTCAGGCTTGATATAGACAAACAACAGATGACCTGGCATCATGACATCTGGAGTATGAACTACCTCATGACATTCATGTTGAGTAGGCTAGGGCTTCTCCACAGACCTATGGATGCTGTAGTGGCCAGTTGCCAGTAGATATGAGTCTGTTATGTTTAGCAATCATGTGTTTGGAGTTGTTAGTGCTGGATCTCCCCACTCCCCCTAACCCCCCCCCCCACCCACTCCCAGTACACAGTAATCTTTTGCAATGGTATACAGTTTTGAATTTCCAAAGGCCATCTATCCAACCTTATAAAATTATATGACTTCCAGATTTCTGTGCCACCAGTATTGCTACACTCCAAAACTTTCATTGATATTTGTCTAACTTCAATTTAGTATCAGTATCATATAAATCACCAAGCAAAAATATTCTGGGATCTTTGGTATCTGTATCTTCATAATTTTTCCCAATAATATTTTCAAATCCTTCCAAAATTTTCCCATTTTTTCACAAAACTTAACTGCATATAATAAGGTTCCTGTTTCTTTGTTAATTCTGAAACATTTGTCAGAACAATTTGAATTAAGTCCATGTATATAGTATAATTGGTGTAAAAAATTATAATGAACCATTTAATATCAAACATTAATTGTATTAGTTACACTCTCCTGGCACAATCTTGACCAGGCCTCATCATGGATTTATATATTTAAATCTTTTTCCCTTTTTTTTACTTATATAGTTCCTTTTTCTGCATTGTGTCTTGTAAATGTATATACATATTAGTAATAAATTTCTCAATAAATGTATAAATTTTTAAATACTCAAATGGGCTTTGTTCCGGAAGTTAAAATTTGTACCTAAGTTCTTTTTTAAATATGATTTAAGTTGATAGTTATGAAAATTAGTTTTATTTGGTATATTGCGTTTCTCTTTCATTTGTTCAAAATTCAAGAAAAAAGGACCTAAGAAACAATCTTTTATCCTCCTTATCCCATTATTGTGCCAAATATTAAAGAAAGGGTTATTTAAAGTAAAAGGGAACAAGTGGATTCTGCTTTAACATTTGGAATATTTAGCTATTTGATAGTTCTTAATTCCTCTTTCTATAGGAATTCCATTCCATATTTTGAATAAATATTTTAAAACTGGTACTCCTTTCAAGAGGCTGTTTTCTTAAGTCACTGCCTCATGTAGACATTCTCGATGGAGTGAAGACTGGTGCCCGTGATGGTGCTGGTCGAGTTCACAACTCTCTGAAGCTTGTTCCTGTGGTGTGCATTGGCACCTCCGTATGGATTAAAGTCCTTCTCTTGAACTGATGAAACCATCTTTATTTGATACCTTGGTGAAAATTGTCCAGATGGATTTTGTTACAAATTTAACATTACTTCCATGGTTATTAATCCAGTCATTAAATTGAACATAAAATTCCATCTGTTTAAGATTCAAGATTCCTTTATTTGTCATGTAATAACACAGAACATAAAATTGCCTTCTGTCTGGCATAAGGCAGACAAAGAGACACCACTAGAGTTACCTGGTGTCCCTTATAGTGAGAGAGAGAGAGAGAGAGAGAGAGAGAGAGAGAGAGAGAGAGAGAGAGAGAGAGAGAGAGAGAGAGAGAGAGAGAGAGAGAGAGAGAGAGTGTCGCTTCGGAGACAGTGGCCCCTTTTATATGGTGTTAATCCAGCTCATGAAAGACCCCAACAATGAAGACGCTGTTTACATCCGGTACCGCACGGATGGCAGTCTCTTCAATCTGAGGCGCCTGCAAGCTCACACCAAGACACAAGAGAAACTTGTCCGTGAACTACTCTTTGCAGATGATGCCGCTTTAGTTGCCCATTCAGAGCCAGCTCTTCAGCGCTTGACGTCCTGCTTTGCGGAAACTGCCAAAATGTTTGGCCTGGAAGTCAGCCTGAAGAAAACTGAGGTCCTCCATCAGCCAGCTCCCCACCATGACTACCAGCCCCCCCACATCTCCATCGGGCACACAAAACTCAAAACGGTCAACCAGTTTACCTATCTCGGCTGCACCATTTCATCAGATGCAAGGATCGACAATGAGATAGACAACAGACTCGCCAAGGCAAATAGCGCCTTTGGAAGACTACACAAAAGAGTCTGGAAAAACAACCAACTGAAAAACCTCACAAAGATAAGCGTATACAGAGCCGTTGTCATACCCACACTCCTGTTTGGCTCCGAATCATGGGTCCTCTACCGGCACCACCTACAGCTCCTAGAACGCTTCCACCAGCGTTGTCTCCGCTCCATCCTCAACATCCATTGGAGCGCTCACACCCCTAACGTCGAGGTACTCGAGATGGCAGAGGTCGACAGCATCGAGTCCACGCTGCTGAAGATCCAACTGCGCTGGATGGGTCACGTCTCCAGAATGGAGGACCATCGCCTTCCCAAGATCGTGTTATATGGCGAGCTCTCCACTGGCCACCGTGACAGAGGTGCACCAAAGAAAAGGTACAAGGACTGCCTAAAGAAATCTCTTGGTGCCTGCCACATTGACCACCGCCAGTGGGCTGATAACGCCTCAAACCGTGCATCTTGGCGCCTCACAGTTTGGCGGGCAGCAGCCTCCTTTGAAGAAGACCGCAGAGCCCACCTCACTGACAAAAGGCAAAGGAGGAAAAACCCAACACCCAACCCCAACCAACCAATTTTCCCTTGCAACCGCTGCAATCGTGTCTGCCTGTCCCGCATCGGACTGGTCAGCCACAAACGAGCCTGCAGCTGACGTGGACTTTTTACCCCCTCCATAAATCTTCGTCCGCGAAGCCAAGCCAAAGAAGAATCCAGCTCAATGAAAAAAGAATAAAGGTGAATTTACCTTTTATAGAGAAAGCCTATAAGGCTGATCCAGTGTTGCCTTCATACTGAGCGGCGTTGAGAGCCGTCCTCCGCAGCTGAGGGAGGCAGGACGAGTGTTGCAGTAGCACCACCCATCGCCGTAATGTCAAACAAACGTGCCAAGAAGGGAAAGCGGCCTATACCTGAAATGGCGACCGAAGAGCGGGGAAGACCGCTCAATCCTCGCCCGCTGATATCAACGTACCTGGACTCGTGGTGGGTTCACTGCAGAGCGTGCAGACAGGATTTTACAAATCATGCTCCTGGGTCGCGGCCTGATGACGTTATCGTGACATCACTGCCCACCCCTTGCAGCCGCTTTCAGCAGGCATTGCCTTTATGGACAAGGTGGAACGGCCTCGCTCACCCTCTGAGTGGACCCTCTAGAGGAGAATATCCACCTTTACATTGACTTTTTTCTCCATAAGAAGGCCCCCCGAGTGCCTGTGGATTCGCCTCCAGCCCTCCCGCCACCTCTGCAGCAGCACAGACTTCTGATCAATCCGTCGGCCATCCCAATCTCCAGATCCAAACCTTCGACATGATCAGCAAACCTTCAGCACCTGAGGCCCTTGGGGAACCTTTCTTGCTCTCAGTGCCCTCTCAAATCCTGGCTCCGATACCTGGTTCCCATGAGCCAGTCTCCATCAGCCCAAAGCCCACATTGGTCCCCCAACCGCGTTGCCCACAGTCCGTGTGGCCCCTCACTGGTTTTCTCCTGTGGTCATCATCTTGTAGGGTCATCTCCTCTGCTTCTTCTTCTCAATGGTTGGGGTGGGGGGGGGGGGTTGGGTTGTTCTCCCCATTTTTTTCTCCACCTGAGTTGCTGCTCTGCCATTTTCCCAACTACTGCTCCTTTCCAATCTACTTTGGCCAGTTCCCCTCTCACACCGCTGTAATTCTCTTGACTTCACTGAAATACCAACATGTCTGACATTTGCTTCTCCTTGTTGAATCTCAAATTGAATTTGTGATCACTGCCCCCAGTGATTCTTTTACTCTAAGCTCTCTAACCACCTGTTGTCACCAGCCCAGTCCAGCCCATCTCCTCATGGGCTCATCAACAAGCTGCTCTAAAAAGCCATCTTGTCGGCTTTCCACAAATTCTCCCTATCCAGATCCAGACCCTCCCTGGTTTTCCCAATCTACTGGCATGTTAAAAACCCACATGGCCACCATAAGATTACAAATCTGATGCTTTTCCTAATTGTTGTTGGAGTTTGTTGTCCACATGGAGATCCGTATATCACAGCCAACCCTTGCCATTTCTTAACTTAGCCCCATAATGATTCTATATCTTCTGATCCTGTTTCCATTTTCCAATGTTTTAATGTTGTTCCTTGCCAACAGCCACACTGCCTCCTCTTTCTCTTGCCTAGCCTGTCCATACACCCTGTATTCTTAAACAATGGCATCCATCCTTTAGCCACTTCTCCATGACAACCACAGCATAATCCCTGTCAATATGCAGCTGTACAAGGTCATCCACTTCATACCTTGTGCTGTGTGCATTTAAATACAAAACCTTTAACCCTTCACATTCCATTTGACTCCGTGTCCCTGCTGCCTCCCCCCCCACCCCCATCTGCCTGTCCTTCCACACAAACTCCCTACCAGCTGTCCCCACTTAAGCACCAATCACCTCTTCCTCTGCTTCTTCACCTTGGTTCCCACCCCCCTGCAAATCTAGTTCAAATCCTGATTCCGGTTGGAGCAGCATTCCCGTGCTAAATGTTTTGTGCCATTAAAGGACATCACTACCGTAGGAACCTCTTGACGACTATGGGTACAGGTCCATCAGCAAGATAAATTCATTGTAAAAATGCATCCAGTACAGAAATCGTCCAGCAGGGGTGGTCCATAATTCAGTTTCTGGATTTCTGGCACATCCCCTGCTGTTTCCAGATCTTGATCAAATTAGCACAGCTGTCTCCCTGAAGTTATACTCATCACCCATATCAGGCAAAACGGTTCTATTTACAAGCAGTTTATTGCTCTCTAAATAAATGGTAAAGGGTCTGTATGTAGCAGCAGTTTTTGCAGTGGCCTCTGCATCAGCATTCCCAAGGGATACAGGGTTCTGGTCTGGGCATAAATTTTAAATGATATTCCCTTCCCTCTAATAAGGGCAAACAATTCCGATTGCTGGGTCAGACTGGGGGGGTGGGGTGGGGTGGAAGGCAGCTGTCTTTATTATTTCATCTGTATTTTGGACAACGGGCTCACCTGAACGGTGTTGACCTGTATCATCAACAAAGCAAGGTTGTAGCTCCAGGAATGGGACTGTTTATTAAATCTTGTCGTGCCAGAAGTCAAAAGATAATTACTCTGCAAACAGTCAAGTTCTTCAAGTTCATCTGGAGGCGGTGTTAAAAAGGCTGTTGGGTTAACAGTAGTCGAGTTGTGAAAGATCAGATATGGGTTTGCTAAGAGAGAGAAGAGAGGGAGAGAGAGAGAGAGAGAGAGAGAGAGAAAAAGAGAGAGAGAGAGAGAGAGAGAGGGAGAGAGAGAGAAAGAAGGAGAGAGAGAGAGAGAGAAAGAGAGAGAGAGTTCAGAGTGGCTCAAACGTGCTTGAATCATGTGGCCTGTTTGATTGGAGAACTGCCACTGAATGCTGTATGTAAACTTGCACTGAGTGATGTGAGGTGGTGTGGAAGGTAGTTGAGTTGGTTTATCTGGGCCTCGTAAAGCGTTACTGACAATACCTGTACTGATACTTCTCCAGTATTTTGCAGACAATGGTGTTACAAGGTGCCATGGACTTTTTGAGGAGTCAGTCAATAGGTCACTGCTCCATGCGAGAATTCTTTTAAAGTTGCTCCTGTATCAATCAAAACTGGAAGAGAGATAGCCTGCACCTTCATTTTAACAATAGGTTCCTCACTCCTTCTTCATGTTACTGGGGGGAGGCAGTGAGAATCTCTGGTCCCTTCTCGGATCAACAACAGGGAAGGGATGAACTGCTTGAGGAATATAAGGAGTGTAAAAAAAATCTTAAGAAAGAAATTAGAATGGCTAAAAGGAGATATGAGGCTGCTTTGGCAGGAAAAGTAAAAAATAAATCCAAAGGGTACATTAAAAGTAAAAGAATAATGAGGGATAAAATTGGACCCAATGAAGATGAGGGGGTGTCGGCTCCATAAGGAGTCAGGGAGATGGATGAAATTTTAAATGATTTTTTTCTTCAGTATTCACTTAGGAAAAGAATATTGAGCCAGATGAAATGAAGAAATATGGTAAGAGCTTATGGATAATACAAGGATTAATGAGGAGGTAGTGTTGGCTATATTGAAAAAGATCAAGGTGGATATATCTCCAGGTCCTGACAAAGTATTCCCTAGGACCCTGAGGGAGGTTAGTGAACAAATAGTGGGGGCGTTGATGGAAAAATTTAAAATGTCACTGGCCACAGGGGAAGTGCCGGAGGACTGGAGGGTGGCTCATGTTTTTCCGCTGTTCAAAAAAGGATCCAAAAGTAAACCTGGTAATTATAGGCCTGTAAGTCTGACGTCAGTGGTGGGTAAATTAATGGAAAGTGTTCTCAGATGGTATATACAATTATTTGGAAATACAGGGATTGATTCGGAGTTCTCAGCAAAGTTTTGTACGTGGTAGATCATGTCTAACAAATCTTTTTCGAGGCGGTTACTAAGAAGTTTTTCGAGGAGTTTACTAAAAAGGTTGATGAGGGGAAGGCGGTGGATGTTGTCTATTTGGACTTCAATAAGACTTTTGTCAAGGTTCCCCATAAGAGGTTAATAAGGAAGGTAGAAACATTAGGTATTAATGTTGAAATGGTGAAATAGATTCAACAATGGTTGGATGGGAGATGCCGGCCGAAGTCATCAAATTATGATCATGAATGGGCCGCAGATCTTATCAAATTCAACCTTGATCTCTAACATTAGATCTAATTTTCTCCAAACTCAAGCAAGACAAAACATCCTGTACCCGTTGCATATGAGCTGGTGATCTGCTGTCTCTCCATCTGATCCAAATTGCTCGTCTGGATGGCAACATCTCTGAGGATCTGTCCTGGAGCATCCATGTTGATGAAATCACGAAGAAGGCTCGCCAGCGGCTGTACTTTGTGAGGTGTTTGAGGAGATTCAGTAGGTCACTGAAGACTCTTGTAAACTTCTACAGAGCATTCTGTCTGGTTGTATCACTGCCTGGTACGGAGGTGCCAACTCTCAGGACAATAAACTCCAGAGGGTAGTTAACTCGGCCTGTGACATCACGGGCACCAGACTTCACTCCATCGACGACATCTACATGAGGCGGTGTCTTAAAAAATCAGCCTCTATCCTCAAAGACCCCCACCACCTAGGCCATGCCCTCTTCACTCTGCTACCATCGGGAAAAGGTACAGGAGCCTAAAGACGAGCACTCAGCGGCACAAGGACAGTTTCTTCCCCTCCGCCATCAGATTCCTGAATGATCAATGAACCCCAGACACGGCCTCACTTGGACTTTTCGTGCCCTGTTTTTATTTATTGTTATAAGATGGTTTGTGATGTGAATGTCTGCCTCGTGACGCTGCCGCAAAACAACGGATTTCGTGACAATAAATCCTGATTCTAAATTAAGACGAGGTCTGGCCATCATTAAACGTCTGATCTCCAGCTTAGGTCTGCAATGCTACAATAAAGTGCCCCCAAATTCCTGTGCCATTTCCTTGGGGAGGGGCTTACATTCCAGGCCACAGATTGCTTTAAATTATCAGCTAGCACTGTGAGAATGATATTCATCTGATCAACTGGCTGGGGCTGGTGCTGTCCACAGTATGGGATCTTGCAGTGTTCACATTGTTTCCCCCCCCCCCCAGCCCTCCATTTCCCACTTTCCTCAGCAAACAAAATTTAATGGCACAGGGAAATAAAGACCTGGGGTTGAGCCCCATAGATGTTTTGAGTTGATCTGATCTAGTTAAAAGAGGCCCATTGGATTTTTATTTCTGTTGGGAGCGCGGTGGGGCTATTAACAACATTTCTTAACTGTCCTGTTAATGTCCAATAGCTGTGAAGCACTGCATGAATTGGCTTTAACGATGAATTGATAATTGATCTGTGATCTGTGTCTGCCAATTTAATTCTACAAAGCACTGGTGAAGCAGATCTCATCTTTGTTTCAGACACATGGCCGCATGTTTGTAAAAGAGGAGATTCATTCCATTATGAGTGAAATGGTCCAGCGGGCAGATTTCAAACTACTGATGATGATACATTCAGTTTTTTTTCACCCCTTCTTCCTCGCGCCTGCACAGTATCACAAAGGCTCGAGGGGGCTGGAAGGTGGAAGGCAAAACTTCTTCAAGTTTCTTTTTCCAAAATGAGCAACAATTCTCCATCAAAACAGAGTCTGAAACCTTGTTTAGTGACTGCTCCTCCTTCTCAATTGTAACTAGTGAGAGACGGGGCTGGTGGTGGTGGCGGGGATTGTGGCTGCTGGGGGACATATGGAGGTGGTCTTGCCCACAAGGAATCTTTTGATTCCTCATTCTCATCGGTCGCTGGGCCTGACATCGGGTCCCAGGGGTCTTCTTCTTTCACCTTCCGTTTGGCTCTGCCCTCATCCTCTCTCTGCCTTTTCTCCTGATTGTCAAGGCACTCCCACTCAGCCTGTAGGACCTCCCAGTGTTTGGGTACTTCACGCTATCCCTCTACGACTTGCATCTTTCTCTCCAGCTTCGTTCTTTCTGTCCCTGTTCCTTCCATTCTTGTATACACCATCTCCATTTCTTTCCCACGTTGTTCTCCAACAGTAATTGTTCTGCTTTTTCTATATCCCGTACAGACCATATTTCTCCCGAATGACCAGTCTATTTGTTAATGCTGCCGACAGGTGTCAGAATCCTTTACCCCGTTTCAGATACAAATAGAACATTTGTTGTACTGGGGCGCCCCCATCAGTCTTATCCGTAACCTCCTGCCTGACTTACAAATTAATCTTTTATCCAGCCTCTCTGGCCAACCAGTCGAGTTAAACTTTAACCTCAGGCAATCCTGTATCCGCTTATCTATATAACTACTGAGGTCACACATAACCTTAAACCTTATATCTTATATTTCACAACAGAAACCACAACAGAATCAATTAAACATACAACAGCTTCTTTATTTAACCCTTTGTAGCACTAGCAGGAGTGAGGGGATCAATAAAGAATACAGTGACCCATTCTCTACACTGAGCCCCACAGCAAAGCATCAAAGCGTTTATTGTACATTTATACACAATTTGGGCAGGGGATATTAATGAGACCCTCACAAGTTTCACACACTCCATTTTTTGTAATATTTTATTTATCATTTTAATATATTTAATAATCAACAATCAAGCATCGAGAACCCCTCCCTCCACCCCCTCCCCTCTATATGACCTATTGAACAGAGAAAGAGTGGAGAAAAAGAAAGATCATCCCATTGTCAGTGCATCAGTAAAACAAATGGAGACACAATAATGCCACAGGGTTAAAATCTGTACAGAGGTCGACTGGCTGGCCAGTAGCGATCATAGCCCTAATTTGGTGCCAGTGAGATATCTCTATGCTCTAAATAAGGCTGCCAGATTTTTAGGGAGGTGTTATATCCATTCCTGAGATTGGATGTGACCTTTGCAAGTGGGATGCAGCTGCTCATCTCCGAAGACCATCCGTCCATGAGGAGATGGGAGTCAGACTTTCATGTTACTGCGGTGCATTTCCTGGCCACACAATTTCTGTTCATTTAATTTGAGAATTAGTTAGTGATCTACCCACTGTGGTAACTTTCCCCAGAAGATAAAGCTCTGGGTCCATTGGGAAGGTGACTCCCATGATCTTGGTCAGGGTGTCACCAAGGGCATACCAGAAGGGCCTTTTCTCACCAGAAGGGCCTCACCTTCATCCAACCTCTATACCACAGGTGTATTTAGTTTATGGCAGGTGGGGCCCAGAACTGGGGCACCACTTGCAGGGGGTGCCACTGTCCTCATCTTACCTGCCCAGTATCTGAATCCCCAGCCCAATAATGAATCTCCATCCCAGGAGTGCAGTGCTGCACTTCCAGGGCTCACCTGAGAACTGTTCCAGGCTGGCATCTCCTCAGGCCGCTTCGGAACCACTCTCTTTCCATGGGACTGGCAGAGCAGTTTCAGCTGTGTGGGGGATTATAGGTAAGGAAGATGAAGATGGCCATTTTGCCCATTCATCCCACATGGAGCAGAGCTGCAGTGAGCGGTAGTGACACTGGCACGTGGGCACCAGATGGCAGAGACAGGCGTGGAGCTTTCTGTGGCGGCTGTTTCCCCGCCACCTCTGGTGGAGGCATCAGTAGACAAGGTGGAGATGCCAGATGCTGCGGTGAAGAAGAAGAAGAAGAAGAAGAAGAAGAAGAAGAAGAAGAAGAAGAAGAAGAAGAAGAAGAAGAAGAAGAAGAAGCAGAGGCTGGGATCGGCTGCACGGTGGCTGAGCCGATGGTGAAGGCGGTGGCCATGACCAAGGTAAGGATCAGCGCAGGCTGTCAGTGGCTGCCATGAAGAAGATCCTCACCGCCAGCGGCTACACCCTGGAGCTCTACAACTTGCGGGAGAACCGCGCTGTGGTCAGCTGCAGTGTCTCAGGCTCGGTCAGGTTTGGCAGCTGCCCAGAGGAGTTGCTGCCCACAGGACGATGTGATGCCGGAGGCAGGGTGGCCAGCGGGGCTGTCACAGCCCACCCCGGCTGGGCACAGACAGCCTCGCTGAACTCCCTGCAGCCTACTTACATTGTCACCCAGCTCGTTCCCCTCTGAACAGCTGGCTTCGATGAAGATTGTTGCATGGAGGGAGCTACCGAGTGATGGAAGCCATCCGGCTTTAGAAACGTTTTTGGGGGTGTGTTGAGGGTGGCTGCTGTCTGAGCAGGTCAGTGGGTGAGGAAGGGGGTGGGGGTTCAAAGTGGCAGGTTGTTGATCTGATTGTTTTGGGGTGAGGAATAAATGAGACCACCAAAGGGAATCGGTTCCGGGCAAGTTGCATGGTTGTGAAGGCCGCCCTCCTGCCCTGTGTCCCGCTCCCATCGTTGGAATGTGGTCTCCCAGTGATCAGGAGGAGGGAAGGAGCAAAGGCAGATCAGCGATTCGCAACCTGTATCCACAACCTGTGTGTGGTGGAGGTGGGGGTATTCAAATGGAACTATGTCGGGTGGCAGCGGCATGGTGGGTGTGTGGCAGTCCTTTTAACGGGGGGGGGCACCGGTGTCAGTAGCAGCCCTAGGGCGCCTCTTTACCTAAATACACCACTGCTCCACCCCACACCGAAAGCTTATCTCTGCTAATTCTGGTTTCTATTAGTGTAATTTCTGTGGGGTGAGGTCCAGCTAATGGAGAAAATTATAATGGACCAGTACCTGGCAACAAATGTCCCTGACACAGATCTGATCAGAATTGTTCATCAATTGTCTGACTCCCATCTCCCCCTAGATTAATACAAACCTGGCTTTGGGCCCTCACTCATCAATATATAATACATTCGAGAAATAAACTAAAACATTTCCTTCATGGAGGAGTTTCTCCTTTTCAGTGAGTCCTGGTGCAGTCATCTCAGGGCCCAAATTGGCTCTAAGGAAGGATCGTACGTAAATGAAGGTAACAAAAACAGGTTTCATTGGACAAGTCATGTTTCTTCTTCAGCTGTTCAAACGACATGAAAAGTCTTTTTTCATAACAATCCTCCAGACATTGTCTCCCCTTATGATACCAGGTTTCCAAAATGTTATTGTTCAAAGTCATGGTATAAGTTCATTCTGTCTTAAGGGTGTACTCAATGACAATCCTCTTTTCAGTCCAGACCCTCCACAGGTCACACCCCATATTCTAACCAAATGTTTTAAAATGGGGTTGTCTGTCCTGCTGGCTATAATTCTGGAATTCCATTTACACATGAAATCATTATACACCTTCTCTTTCGGAGAGTGGTTCATACCTGCATTTTGTGTTGACTATTACGTTACCCTGTAGTGTTTAGAAATGTTCGGGGAAAGTCAGAGTGTCTTAATCCCAAGGTTTATTGACATTCTTGTGAAGAATCTCACCACGGCACAGATATTAAGAAGGCGATTATATTTTCCACCTTTACATAAGCAGCCAGTGTATTTTCTTACCTAATCCATTAACCCTTTGTTAGGGATATTTGTAAAGCTTATTCTTTCACAAGGTGAAAGGAGAGACTGCAGATCTGGAACCTGGAGCAGAGAACAAATTGTGGGAGACAGTGGCTCAAGCAGCATCTGTAGAGGCAGAAGGGTGGTCGACATTTCAGGGCAAGGTTCTGCTTCCACAGGTTACACCGTGACCCTTTTATATCAACAATTCCAGTTCAAAACTATTCACATTGTTGGGGGAAAGGGCTTTCTGCTGAGAGAACTATAGAGTACGACAGCACAGCACAGGCCCCTCGCCCTACGATGTTGTGTCAACCTATGTATATATTCCAACTAAAAGTACTAAACCCTCCCTACCCCATAACCCTCTATTTTTCTTCCATCCATGTATCTGTCCAAGAGTCTCTTAAATGCCCCTAATGTTTCAGCCTCCACTATCACCCCCTGGCAAGGCATTCCAGGCCCCACAACTCTCTGTGTAAAACACTTACCCCTAAACTTCCCTCCCTTTACTTTGTACACACGTCCTCTGGTGTTTGCTGATCCAGTCCTGGGAAACAGGTGCTGGCTGTTCACCCTACCTATGCCTCTCAGAATCTTGTAGACCTTGATCAAGTCTCCTCTCTTCCTTCTACGCTCCAAAGAGAAAAGTCCCAGCTCTGCTAACCTTGCCTCATAAGACTTGTTTCCCAATCCAGGCAACATCCTGGTAAATCCCCTCTGCCCCCTCTCCATAGCTTCCACATTCTTCCTATAATGAGGTGACCAGAACTGAACCCAATACTCTAAGTGTGGTCTCACCAGAGATTTGTAGAGTTCCAACATGACCTTTCAATTCCTGAACTCAATCCCCCTATCAATGAATCCCGGCATCCGGGGGAGTCACGTGATGGAGTAGTGGCTGGTCAGGAGGAATCAGCCCTCTCCAGAGAAAAAAAAAGTGTGAAAAAACAGAGCTCAATAAACATAAAATACAGGAAGAGAAAGATAGAGTTTCAGAGAAGAGACAGAAGATGGCACCCAAAAGAGAAATCGTAAGAATAACAGAGAAAAGGGAAGAAGGAAAATCACTGGAGAAGAAAGAAGAAGGCCTTACCTCCACATTGGAGCAGAGAGCCACCGTGGAGAGGAGCGGCCAATCTCCATTGTTGGTGAGTCCCCAGAGGTGCGGTGTCCCCCCGACTGGCAGACTTCAAAAATGGCTCTCAGAGCCAAGAAGAGGTGTGCAACTGCGCGTGCATGAAGAGTTGCGCATGCACAGTGTGCAAGTAAAAGAAAAGGTTAATGCCAGTGGGAGGGGGACTCAGCTGAGGAGTGGAGAGGTCAGCTGAGAGATGCCCAGTAGCAGGGCATTCAGCTGGGGGAAGTAAGCAAGAAAGAAGAAAAGAAGAGTGGTGAGAAAGAGAATGAAGGGCTGCAACTGGCAGGGGGACAACTTGCGGCAGGACGCCCAGCAGTGGGTCGGCCTGCAGCAGGGGGCCCAGAGGCGGGTTGACCTGCAGTGGGAGGCCCAACAACAGGAGACACAGCAGCTGGAGACCCAGCAAGGATACAGAAGCAGCTTGCCAGAGAAGGGTGAAGATATAGAGAAGAGAAGATGACACAGACATAGATACAGACACAGGAGAAGAGGAGGAAGAAGACCAAGAATTTCAAAGGAAAGAAGGTAAAATAGAAGGACAAGTTTAGATAAAGCCTTTTTCGAAGAACAAATGAGGTCATTAAAAGAATGGCTATCATTTAGAATTTAGTTCAATCAAAAGAAAAATGAAAAGAGCTGCAGACAGAATGCAAAGCTTAGAGTTGGTCATGACTGAAATAGGGAAAAGAGTAAAAAATGTGGAGGAACGAGAAGTTGCTGCAAAATGGAGATAACTGATTTAAGAGGGAAGTTGGAAGAGAGCGAAAAAAAATTAAAGAGACACAAGATTTATTGTCACAAAAAATTGACGTATTGGAAAACTACAGTAGGCGAAACAACATAAAAATAGTGGGCCTGAAAGAAGGCAAAGATGGGTCAGATATGAAGGAATCTATAAAAGGATGGATCCCGAAGGTGCTGGGAACGACAGATTCACATGAAGAAATAGAAATCGAAAGGGCACATCGAACACTAGTACTGGAACCGCCACCACATCAAAAACCGAGATCCATACTGGTAAAATTTCTAAGATAGACGACAAGAGAGAACATACTGGAGCAGGCAAGAAAGAAGGTTAGAGAAGACAATAAGCCATTGGAATATAAGGGACAAAAAATATTTTTTTACCCAGACACAAGCTTCGAACTTTTAAAGAAGAGGAAGGAATTCAACACGGCGAAAACAATCTTGTGGAAGAAAGGGTATAACTTTATATTAAGACATCCAGCAGTACTCAAAGTATTCATTCCTGGGAAACAGAATAGACTGTTCTTGGACCCAAAGAAAGCCCAAGAATTTGCTGAACATTTGCAGGACTGGAGAAGAGAGGAGAAGGAGTGACAAGAAAGAAGACTGGCAAGAAAATATACAAAAATATAAAGTAAAGATAATGTATACATAAAGATTTAAAGATAGATAAGAGAAGAGGAAGAAGGGAAAGAGAGAGAGAGAGCTTTGTTATATGTATAGGAAAATAGTGTTCGCTGGGGGGGGGGGGAGAATAATGGTCACTGCGAACTCGGTTGACGCTTGTGAGTAAGTTCTCAAACCGAAGGGAAAGGGGAGTTGTGGTTGCTGTCAAGGGACAGGAAGCAATCCAAGGAGGGGAGGTTCATTTGGGGTTAAAGGGTTCTTGCTTGTGGGGATTGTTGGGGTATTTCATGTCTTAAGTGCATTGTCATATACTGAGATTAAAAAGGAAAACTTAAAAAACAGTAATGGATAAAAGGGATGGAGGTGGTGAAGAGGCGGAAAAGAGTGAAAATAAGATATAAGATGGCCACGTTGGACTATATGACTATAAACATGAATGGAATATATAACCAAGTTTAAGTGTATCCCATTGGGAAAAAAAAATCACATACAATTTAAAAGACAAAGTTACAATGTTTGAAAAAACCTGGGAACCATATATGGAACATAACAGAAAGAGCAGGCCCTGGACCACCACCACCTAAAATGATAAGAAGATAAACACGATCAGATTTAATGTGAATAAGTTGATGATGCATCTTTTTTGTTTGTATTCCTTTTGAAAAAGATATTGTTTTATTGTATTTTATATGTTGAATATTTACTGTTTTTGGAGGGGGTGGGAAGGGGGAAGGAAGGGATGGGGGAAAAAAGAGAAAATGTCACTGTGAATATTTAAAGAGATGCATCGGTAAATATATTGGTTGATATGGTTTATAGTGTGATAAATAAAGAATCACAAAAAATAATGAAGCCCAGCATCCCATAGACCTTCTCACCCTATCAACCTGTGCTGTGACCTTGAGAGATATAAAGGGTTGAATAAAAAGTACAGCTGGTCTGGGGAAACATCTGGAGTAAATGACCCGGCCGGTCTGGGGGAACATCTGGAGTAAATGGCCCGGCCAGTCTGGGGGAACATATGGAATAAACGGCCCAGCCAGTCTGGGGAAACATCTGGAGTAAATGGCTCGGCAGGTCTGGGGAACATCTGGAATAAATGGCCCGACGGTCTGGGGGAACATCTGGAGTAAACGGCCCGGCAGGTCTGGGGGAACATCTGGAGTAAACGGCCGGCAGGTCTGGGGGAACATCTGGAGTAAACGCCGGGCAGGTCTGGGGGAACATCTGGAGTAAACGCCCGGGGGAACATGTATCCACGAATACACAGCTGGCCAGAAAAGCACCGCTGGTGAATGATCCGCGTTCGGGACAGAAGTAGCGCTGCTTCCAGCTGCATCAGGTGTTGCACAACCGGCCCCGACTTTCCTTCCAGTACATTTGGGTGGGGAAAAGGTTTGGGAAAAGGGGGAAATGCAAACTTGTGAAGTGCAGGAAACGGGCTGAACCTCAGGCGGAGCAGATGAATTGGAAGTGGAAATTATGCAAATAACCGAGGAAGTGAAGGCGGCGCCGGATGGTTCCCGGGGAGGGAGGGGTCCCGGGACCGGGGGGATTTAAGCGGAGGCCGCGGCCACCTCAGCACAGGTGAGCAAGAGGAACAGGAGCAAGAGACCAGGAGCAAAGAGACCAGGGGCAAAGAGACCAGGGGCAAAGAGACCAGGGGCAAAGAGACCAGGGGCAAAGAGACCAGGGGCAAAGAGACCAGGGGCAAAGAGACCAGGGGCAAAGAGACCAGGGGCAAAGAGACCAGGGGCAAAGAGACCAGGAGCAAGAGACCAAGGGCAAAGAGACCAGGGGCAAAGAGACCAGGGGCAAAGAGACCAGGGGCAAAGAGACCAGGAGCAAAGAGACCAGGGGCAAAGAGACCAGGAGCAAAGAGACCAGGAGCAAAGAGACCAGGAGCAAAGAGACCAGGAGCAAAGAGACCAGGAGCAAAGAGACCAGGAGCAAAGAGAGCAGGAGCAAAGAGACCAGGAGCAAGAGACCAAGGTAAGGGGTGGCCCCGGGACCCATCGTCTCTTCCTGCCCGGCCACTGGGTCTCCAGTCTGGGGGAACCTTAATCCAGAGCCTTACCCCACCCCCGCGTCCATTCGGCCCATCTCTAAACTGCGCGGCCAGCCTGAACAGGTGAAGCCCGGGTTCAACAGGGGGATGGTCTTCTGAGGGGGGTTTGAATGCGGAGAACTCGGCTCCCATCAGCTTCAAGCATGTCTGTTAACGGCCGTCTCCGGACTGTGTACGGGGTTGGGGATCCTGTGTGTGGACTGTGTAGGGGAGGGGTCCTATGTGAGGAGTGTACGGGGGTGGGGGGGGGGTTGTGTGTGGACTGTGAGGGGGGGGGTTTGTGTGTGGGTTCCATCACCCTTGACCAGAATGTGTCTTTGCTCCAGGTACCTCACCATCTCACCATGCAAGGTCACGGTCCTGCCTACATCCTGGCTGCTTTGCTCGCCTGCCAGCCCTGGGCTGCCCACGGGGTGAGGCTGAGCTTTGGCCAGTGCACGGTGGCCACCAGTCTGGCTCCGATCCGCCAAGCCTTCCTGGACATCAAGCAGGCAATAGTAAGTGAAGGGTGCCTGGGAGATCACCGTCCGACTCGGATCCAAGGAATGGCCACTGGAGATTGGGAAATCTAATCACTGCCCCAATTCTGTGTCCACAGCAAGCTGAGGACGCGACTGACGACATCAGGCTTCTGACCAGATCCGTCTTTCGCAGCATTGAGGTAGAGTATGACCCGCCTGCATCTGTCTCCGCTCCCCCCACCCCTCCTTCCATCTCACCAGGACCACGCTTCATCGCCCGCACACTGTGCATGGGTCGGGGTCTTCACTGCATGGGACCGGGTCTTCAGTACGTGGGGTACTGAGCACAAAGGTTGCACCCGCTGTGCAAGGTGTGGGTGGGAGGACTGCGGCCAGTGCTGGTCCCCAGCGAGAGGAAGGCATCAACAAGTTGGAAGGGGTGGAGAGGAGATTCTCCAAGACGTTGCTGGGACTGGAGGGGTTGGGTTGTAGGGAGAGGGCGGGTCCGTGTTCCTGGGGTGAAGGCTGATCTTCTTAACGTTTATAAAATCATGAGGAACTTGCTCATCTATTTCCCAGAGAAGGTGCTTCCAGAGTTGGAAGTGAGAGAGGAGGGATCTGAGGGAAAATTCCTTCACTCACAGGGTGGTTCTGTAACTCAGAGGTACCAGAGGAAACTATAGATGTGAGCACAATTTAATAATTCGGGCAACTTCATGGGTAGGAGGGGTTTGGATATGGACCAGATGTTGGCAGATAGGGTTTGCTCTGAATGAGAATCTGAGGGGCATGGATAAGATGGGCCTGTTCTGTGTTGTCCACTCTGACTATACCTGGGTCAGGGGCATGGACTCTGGTTAACCAACAGCTGACCTGGAGCCCAGCAATGGCTACCAGATGTTTGTGTCCCTAAACCCATTTGTCTACTCCCTCCAGGCCCAGGAGAGTTGCTGCTTTCTGCGCCACATGTTGAGGTTCTACGTGGAGAGGGTCTTCAAACACCACATCCCATCCACCTCTCTGATTGAGAGGAGGACCAGCAGCCTGGCCAACTCCTTCCTCTTCATAAAGACAACCCTGCGGCAATGTGTGAGTGTGCTGGGAGCATCTCTTTGGCTTTTACTGTCAACGGTGGCTTCACCGTCCTTGCTGATGCTGTGTCTCCTGTGTGTCCAAGATGTTCCCTATGGGAAGGGTCTTCGTGTCTGGGGTGTTCCCCATGGGCAGGACCCCCCCCCTTTGCTGTGTCCAGGGTGTTCCCTGTGGGCAGAGTCCCCACCTTGTATCTGGGATGTTCCCTGTGGGCAGGCCCCCCCTTCACCATGTCTGGGGTGTTCCCCGTGGGCAGGGGCCCCCCTCCCCACTGTATCTGGGGTGTTCCCTGTGGGCAGGGCCCCCCTCCTCATGTCTGGGGTGTTCCTCATGGACGGGGCTCCCCTCTCCACTGTGTCCAGGATGTTCCCCATGGACAGATTCCTCACTGTCCTATTCTTTCCTGTGCAGCATGAAGAAATGAAGTGTCATTGTGGTGAAGAAACCAGGGAGAAGATCAAGTTGATCCAAAACACCTTTCAGAAGGTTTGCTGTCATTACACGTATCTCCCAAACACATCACAGGCAGGTCTGGTCAATGTGTTTAACCCACAACCCCACCAGCCACTACTTCTTCATGCTCACTGAGAAGGTCCAAGAGAAGGGCAGCAACCATTTACTAGAGGGTTAAATGGTGACCAGCGTGGACTCGATGCTGTCGACCTCTGCCATCTCGAGTACCTCGACGTTTGGGGTGTGAGCGCTCCAATGGATGTTGAGGATGGAGCGGAGACAACGCTGGTGGAAGCGTTCTAGGAGCCGACAGCATCGAGTCCACGCTGCTGAAGATCCAGCTGCGCTGGATGGGTCACGTCTCCAGAATGGAGGACCATCGCCTTCCCAAGATCGTATTATATGGCGAGCTCTCCACTGGCCACCGTGACAGAGGTGCACCAAAGAAAAGGTACAAGGACTGCCTAAAGAAATCTCTTGGTGCCTGCCACATTGACCACCGCCAGTGGGCTGATAACGCCTCAAACCGTGCATCTTGGCGCCTCACAGTTTGGCGGGCAGCAGCCTCCTTTGAAGAAGACCGCAGAGCCTACCTCACTGACAAAAGGCAAAGGAGGAAAAACCCAACACCCAACCCCAACCAACCAATTTTCCCTTGCAACCGCTGCAATCGTGTCTGCCTGTCCCGCATCGGACTGGTCAGCCACAAACGAGCCTGCAGCTGACGTGGACTTTTTACCCCCTCCATAAATCTTCGTCCGCGAAGCCAAGCCAAAGAAATGGTGACCGCATCGGAGAATGTGGGTGTGTTCTCCTTTGAGAAGGAAGAGGTTTGACGGAGGTGGGCAAGATCAGGACTGGTTCTGACGAGGTTTGTGTTTGAGGGAGGTTCTAGGATCCAGGGACAATCTGGGCCAAAGATAAATGGGGATGTGAGGAGTTTCTTTTTGTGGATGACTGGGCAGTTATTTGGAAGTCACTGGCTGTGGGAGAATAATTTCTAGGGATATTGAGAAACAGTGGGGGAGTGGATGGAGGACTGGGTAATTTGGAGATAGGATGGGAGATAACCTCCTCCTGTGCCGTAACAACATCATGATTCAAGTGCTCATCACTGTCTTTGCAACACAAGGTGGGACCCTAGATGACAGCGAGGGTCCACGGTCAATGTTCCATGTTGAAAGGAAAACCCCCTGAGCATTCCCAGCAGGAGCCATACGACCTTACAACCTACTCAGTAGTTGAAAGTCCATTGAAACCGCTCCACAACCAAGCTCCGATAAACACCTTTGCTACAAAGAGCAAACATGTGGCCATGAGGCAGTCTTATCTTGCCTCGACTGGAGTTTGTGCCCACACTAACTAGTTGATGTGCCCTTTTCCAGATGGACTTGAATGCTGCAGCTGTCAAAGCGATTGGTGAAATCGATATCCTGATTGATTGGATGCATCACGCCCATCGGGAATAAGCAGAGTTTGGGCCAACATGACCGGGACTCCAGCGGAGAAAGCATCAGAATCCCCCTGTTCTCGGTCCTTGATTTCCCCCCCCCCCCCGCCCCCACCAATCATACGGGGAGATCAAAGTTTTCTTACATTTCTTGATTCAGTTTCTGCTCAAATATTGCTACAATATCAGCAGTCTTAATGTGACTGAGGGCAGTGTGAGATTCACTGAATGGTCAGACAGACAGACTTGGTAAATCAAAAATGCTGCAGATGTTGGAAATCTGAAATGAAAGTTGGAAGTGCTGGAAACACTCAGCAGGCCCAACAGCATCTGCAGAGGGAAGATCTTTCAGAATTGAGAAAGAGTCTTTTACATTAATTAAAAGTGATTTTATTTGAACATTATGGGAATTAAGGGTTATGGGGAAAAGGCAGGTATGTGGAGCTGATCCATGCCAGAGCAGCTGTGGTCTTATTGAATAACGGTTCAGGCTCGATGGGCCGAATGGCTGACCCCTGCCCCTATTGTGTTCTCAGTAAATGTTAATTGTTTCTCTGCCCACATTTGCCATGGGCGTTGATTTCTGCAGACATCCCTTATTGGGTTTGCTAGAACCTGTTTTAAATACTGTATCTACATCTGAGTAGAGGTCCAGTAAGTGCATATTGTACATTTAGTCAAGCAACTGAAGTCCATAAATATCAGCGTAAACATATTGTTTCAAGCCTCAGTATGTTGCAACCTATGGTGTTCTTGTAATAAAATCCTGGAAATGTTTTAAATGGCTGTGTTTGCTGGTGTACACTGAGGAAGGCAACAACAAAAAGATCACCCCAAAAAGTAAATGGTGTGTAACCTGCCCAAAAATCATCCCATGTCCAGCTCTGGGTGTGTGGCCAGTGGCTGACAGCCCTTCTTTTGATGGAGTTCTTACCTCCACCTTCCTCATCTCTTCCACCACCCCCACGCCCCCCCCCCCCCCCCCCACTGTCTCCTCGATGATTCCTCTTAACCATATAACCACTTACAGCACAGAACAGGCCAGTTCGGCCCTACTAGTCCATGCCGTAGCAAATCCCCACCCTCCTAGTCCCACTGACCAGCACCCGGTCCACACCCCTCTAGTCCCCTCCTATCCATGTAACTATCCAGTCTTTCCTTAAATGTAACCAATGATCCCGCCTCGACCACGTCTGCCGGAAGCTCATTCCATATCCCCACCACCCTTTGCGTAAAGAAATTTCCCCTCATGTTCCCCTTATAATTTTCCCCCTTCAATCTTAAACCATGCCCTCTAGTTTGAATCTCCCCCACTCTTAATTGAAAAAGCCTATCCACATTTACTCTGTCTGTCCCTTTTAAAATCTTAAAATTGGACCCCTTGTAGATAGCGAGGGTAGCTCTTAAAACCTCAATCGTCCCCCCTCAATCTTCTACGCTCCAGAGAAAAAAGCCCTAGTCTGCACAACCTTTCCTTGTAACTCAAACCTTGAAATCCTGTCAACATTCTCATGAACCTTCTCTGCACTCTCTCTATTTTGTTTATATCTTTCCTATAATTTGGTGACCAAAACTGTACACAGTACTCCAAATTTGGCCTCACCAATACCTTGTACAATTTCATCATAACCTCCCTACTCTTGAATTCAATACTCCGATTGATGAAGGCCAACATTCCAAATGCCTTCTTCACCACACCATCGACCTGAGTATCAGCCTTGAGGGTACTATTTACCACAACTCCTAAATCCCTTTGTTGCTCTGCACATCTCAATAGCCTACCATTTAATGCATATGACCTAGTTAGATTTGCCTTTCCAAAATGTAACACCTCACACTTATCTGTATTAAATTCCATCAGCCATTTCTCAGCCCACACCTCCAGCCTTCCTAAATCACCTTTTAATCTACGGTAATCTTCCTCACTGTCCACAACACCACCAATCTTTGTATCATCCGCAAACTTACTTATCCAATTCTCCACCCCTACTTCCAGATCGTTAATATATATAACAAACAATAGTGGACCCAGGACCGATCCCTGAGGAACTCCACTAGTCACTGGCCTCCAATTGGACAAACAATTTTCTACCACTACTCTCTGACTCCTCTCATCCAACCATTGCTGAATCCATTTCACTACCTCCTTATTTATACCTAATGTCTCCACCTTTTTTCCTAACCTCCTGTGGGGAACTTTGTCAAAAGCTTTACTAAAGTCTAAATAGACAACATCCACAGCTTTCCCTTCATCAACCTTTTTTGAAACCCCCTCGAAAAACTCAAATCAGGTTTGTCAAGCATGATCTACCCCTGACAAAACCATGCTGATTACTCCCTAGCAATCCCTGTACCTCCAAATATTTGTAAATACCATCCCTCAGAACACTTTCCATCAACTTGCCCACCACAGACGTCAGACTCACGGGCCTATAATTCCCAGGTTTACATTTGGACCCTTTCTTAAACAGCGGAACCACATGCGCCACCCTCCAATCCCTTGGCACTACCCCCGTGACCAGTGACATCCTAAATATCTCTGTTAATGGCACCACTATCTGTCCACAAGCCTTGCTGAGTGTCCTTGGGAATATTTTGTCTGGTCCTGGAGATTTATCCACCTTTATCTTTTTCAACACAGCCATCACTACCTCCTCGGTTATCCTTATATTCTTCATGACCTCCCCACTATTTTTCTTTACTTCAACTGGTTCAACAATTTTTTCCCTAGTGAATACCGAGGCAAAGAAATCATTCAAAATTTCCCCCATTTCCTCTGACTTCTCACTCAGCCGACCCTCACTATCTACAAGGGGTCCAATTTTATCCCTCACTAATCTTTTAATGTACTTATAGAAATCCTTTGGATTTATTTTTACTCTGTCAGCCAAAGCCTCTTCGTGCCTTTTTTTGGCCTCTCTAATTTCTTTCTTAAGATTCCTTCTACACTCCTTGTAGTCCTCCTTCAACTTCTCATCTCCCTGCTCTTTATACCTCTTGTACACCTCCCTTTTTCTCCTAACCAAATTTCCAATATTCCTCGAAAACCAAGCCTCCCTATGACTTCCGGCCTTTCCTTTCGGTTTAAAGCCTGGGTCCTGGAGCTTTGCCACAATGATAAATATCTATTTGAGTTTACTGTCATCTGATCTTATGTATCCCTCGCGCACAACTGCCATACAAATGACACATAGGCACTGAGATCCAAAATAAACAGATATAAGAAGTAATGTGGTTTTCTTGGATCGTTCAACAGTCTCACTGCCTGTGTGAAGAAGCTGTTTTCTCCTCTACCTGAAAGTCGTGTCGCAAAGATACTGCGGGTTGGATGGTCAGGGCTCTCGATGATTCTCTGAGCCCTCCTGAAGTATCACTAATTCTTTATTGTGTCTGTGCCTCTTCCTCTTCCATTATCTCCTCTCACCTGCCTGTGTTCCAAAGGAAATAGGCCCAGCCATTCTTGTTCTCTTGTGGCCTAGAAGGATGCCATTTGGCTCATGAGTTAATGCTATTTCTCAGCATCTCCATTATATAACAATTACAGTTCAGAAACAGGCTATCTCAGCCCCTCTAGTCTTAAATGGTCTTACTGCTCCCTGCTCCCTGCCCATTGCCCTCCATGCACTCTCTGAGTGAAGAAGCTCCCTCTTACGTTACTTCTAAACTTTTGCCCCCTAACCCTTAACTTACGACCCATCAACTCTCCTGTGCTTTGCCAAGCCCCCATCTGTTCAGATTTATTGCAGAGTACATACATGACATCACATCCAACCCTGAGATTCTTTTTTTTTAATCTGTGGGCCAAGCAGAATGACCACTTACTGGTAGAGCAAAAAAACATCTGTACACATGTAAACAAATAAAGAAATGTAAGCAAATTGACTACAATGCAGAGAGGAGGAAAAAACACAGTAAAATGCAAAAGTGAGAGTCCATAAATGAGTCCCTGATTGAGTTTGTTGTTGCAGTGTCTGATGGGGGAGGGGGAGCAGCTGTTCCTGAACCTCGTGGTGAGTTTTGTGGCATCGATATCTCTTTCCTGATGGCAGCAGCGAGAACAGAGCGTGTGCTGGGTGATGGGGATCTTTGATGATGGCTGCTGCTCTCTGATGGCAGCGTTCCCTGTAGATGTTCTCGATGGGAGGGTTTTGTCTGTTATGTCCTGAGCTGTGTCCACTACCTTTTGGAGGGCTTTCTGCTCAATGGTGTGCTTGGGATTGTTTAAAATGATCCATTCACCCACAAACATTCAAGTCTTTGGGATGTGGGAGGGGTTCGGAGCACCTGGAGGAAACTCATGTCGTCACAAGGAAAACATTCAAACTCCACACTGACAGCACCTGAGGCCAGGATTGTATCCAGGAGTTTGAAGCTTTGAGGCAGCAGCACTAACTGCTGCACCACCTATCCTGATCCCACCCTCAGTCCTGACAACTTCCTTGTAATTGCTTGCACTCTCTCCAATCAAATCCCATCTCTCCTTATAGTGGGAATCAGAACTGTACATGTGCTCATGATGTGGCCCTGGCAGGGTTGCTGTTCACATTCTCAATCTGTGGCCCCAGTCAAATTGTACATAGGTTGCAAGATGTGAAAGGGCAAAGGAGAAACTGAGGGAGACCAAGCTAAAATGTCCTGGATAAATAAGATCTATCTTGGGTAAGAATGGCATGGCATAAACGTAAATAAATGCAGGAACTAAACTTCATACGAGATGATTTTAAGAGTGAATGAATTGATGTCATCACTGGTGGGAGCACATGCTGAAGGTGAGGGGGAATTACTGGAAAGATCTGGAGCAGAGGCTTTGATGCACTCATCTTCAGAAGAGGGAGAAGCTTTGAGTTTCAGAGGGAAGCTGGCATTCCATCCTATCCTGCAACCGATGGCAGGCATCTTACACTGAGCATAAATGTGAGACGTCCTTGGGAATAAAACGCGAGAGTCTGCAGACACCGTAAAAACATGGTGCTGGAGAAACTCAGCAGGTTGAACGGTGTCCTTTATGTAGCAAAGAAAGATACAGAACCAACATTTTGAGCTTGAGCCCTTCATCAAGGTGCGGACAAATATCAGCAGGCGTCCGTACATGCCAACATTTCACTCAGACCCTGATGAAGGGCTCAAACCCGAAACGTCGGTTCTGTGTCTTTACCTCCGCTACATAAAGGACACTGTTTGATCTGCTGAGTTTCTCCAGCATCGCGTTCTATCATGCCCTTGGAAGGCAGTTCTGACCAAAGTGTCCCGGCTTGGAACTGGCTCCACTTCCTGACTCTTGGTGTCAGACACACATTTATCACATATATTTTTTTACAAATCTCGAAAGGGTTGTGAATTTTTGAAATTCTTCAGATTATGGAGCTGGGGGAAACGTAGGGTCAGCCATTTTTTCCCCAAGATGCAGCGATTTGAAGTCACGCTCCGCCAGAGTCAAGGACACCTTCCTCCCTGCTGTTATCAGACTCCTAAAAGAACCTCTCACTCGAAAAATTATGTTCCCTTTGCTCTGTACCAATGTAAGTTCAGGTTTATTGTCATATGTACCAAGATGCAACAAGTTGACTAGTTAGGCATCTCATACATAGTACAAGTAAGACAGGGTGTAGAATTATAAAGTTAGAGAGAGATCAGTTGGAACAGAGCGATGGAAACATGTTACCAGTGTGACCTTCACCCAGGAGTCTGATAACAGCAGAAGAGGAACTCATATAACTGAACCCTCTCCTTAACTCTGAACTTCCATACTACGTCTTCTTTAGATTTTCATGGGATGTTTAACTGGACTGCTGACCAAACAATCTTCTATCACTGCAATTTGGTCCATGTGACAATGTACTTGAAAGAAGTTCTCATATGCTTAAATATTCATTTGTACTCAGAACCTGGACTAAAATTAATGTGAAGTATCAGTCAAACAGAGGTACAGAACTGAGAAAGTTTGTGGAGGATGGCTGGACACCCATTCATTCCCATTGTCTCAGTAGATAGGAGAGCCCCGCCTGGACAGTCAAGGCTAGGATACCCAATATTTTATATGATTGAAATTAGGAACATGGTTCGCATCGTTGTGAACTCGATCTGAGATGTCTCGGACCCTGGCGCTAGGGAGGCAACATACCATCTGGGAGTCTTCAACAAAACCTATTATTTGTCCCCCTAACTATGGAATCCTTGGTTCCAGGGTCTGAGATATCTCAGATCAAGTTCACGGCATTCTCAGGAGGGAGGGTGAGCAGCCAGATATCATGATCCATAAAGGGACCAATGACATGGGTAGGAAAGGTGAGGAGGTCCTGCAAGGAGAGTTCAAGTTAGGTGCTAGATTGAAGGACAGGACCTCCAGGGTTGTGATCTCAGGATTGTTACCTGGGCCACATTAATGATCTGGAGGACAGATGGTAAGGTCTTTGAGAATGCCAATGACAGAGGACATGTTGTGATGCAAATGTTAAGATGTAGATGAGTTAAATGGGCGGGCAAAGACTTGGCAAATCGAGTTTCTTGTAGGTAGGTTCAAGGTCATACCCTTCAGTGGGAGAAAGTTAAAGGCAGACTGTTCTGTAAATGGAATAAAACACAACGCTGGAAAAACTCAGCAAAGATTAGGATGCAAACCAACGTTTCTGAATTGAGTTCTTCATCACAGTGTGAGCAGGGGCCCAATTCGGGGTCATTTTGCTCACACCTCGACCAGCTGAGTTTCTCCAGCGTCGTGTTCTTACTTCAATCATGGTGTCTGCAGGATTTTGTTTTACTTCTGTTATTTTTACATGATAGAGGAATTAGGGGATATGGGGAGAAGGCAGGTAGGTGGAGTTAGGTCATAAATTAGATCAGCCATGATCGTATTGAATGGCGGAGCAGGCTCGATGGGCCATTTTTGGCCTACTCCTGTTCCTACTTCCTATGTTTATCTAAATGGATATAGGTAGAGGTGAGTGAAGTAGAGGGAACTTATGGATTTCACAAGGTTGGCAGCCAGGTGCATGAGTGGTTTGGGAGGTAGATCATCCAACCAGGTCCATCGCTGAACAAGGACCTCGGGATCAAGTAACAACCTGAGAAATGCGGAATATTCTGACAATATTCTCTCTCTGCCTTACAGTAGACAAAATTAAAGAATTTCATGTAGGTTACATTCTAAATGTAGTGTTATCTAAGTGCAGCTGCATCAAAAGCAGGATTTTGTCATGGTGAAGTTTTGTACACTGTATCTGGAAATCCTTGTGATGTTTCCCTCTTTGCTGAGATCATGGCTACTGCAACCACATACCCCTCCCCTCCACCCCTCCATTGACTCACAACTCCCAGAGTCTTGGAAAAGCACCAACACATTGAAGACTCATTCCACCCAAGATATCGTCTGTTCATCCCACCTCCTGTCAGGTAGATTCACGAGGTGAATTCACACACCATTAGATTCAAGGACAGTTTCATTCCCACAGATTCCTGAACATCAAAATAATAAAATTATGTTCGGTACTAACTGATCTCTCTAACTCTGAACCTTGCACTGTTCCATACTTGTACTATGTATTAGATGTCCACTGGTCAGCTCACAAAACAATCTTTCACTGTGTTTTAGTCCATGACAATAAACTTGAACTTAACTGAGAGCATCTTAGCCAGATGGACAACTTCTGGGTTTAAATTGACTTCTTATCCTTACTATTAGATCTACATCATAGAAATAATTTGTTGAAGCAAATGACTTGGGTTTAACTTGTCATTATCATTCCCTGAAGAATCTAAAGATCTGTCTTTAAGTGCAGTACCAAGTGTGACCCCATCAATCAGGATGTCTTTCAACTGATGCCTGATGAGTTTATTGTCACACACATTGTACGACGTGCATTTGCACCAAAATTCTTGCTGCAGCCCGACCAGGTACTTTCTTAATGCAAGAGCATACTTAATTAAACAGTGAAACTGCTGAACAACTAAATGAACTGCTCACACTAACCCTCAGAGACTCTACTATTTATTAAACAATATTTATTTTTACGTATATAGATTTGTTCTGCCTGTGTAACATTTGTCTATGTGGTATGTCTGGTTGTGCGTCTGCATGTTTTGCATCGAGGACCGGAGAAGGCTGTTTCGTCGGGTAACATTTGTCTGTGTGGTATATCTGGTTGTGTCTGCGTGTTTTGCATCGAGGACTGGAGAATGCTGTTTCGTCGGGTAGCATTTGTCTGTGTGGTATGTCTGGTTGTGCGTCTGCGTGTTTTGCATCGAGGACCAGAGAACGCTGTTTCGTCAGGTAGCATTTGTCTGTGTGGTATGTCTGGTTGTGCGTCTGCGTGTTTTGCATCGAGGACCGGAGAACGCTGTTTCGTCAGGTAGCATTTGTCTGTGTGGTATGTCTGGTTGTGCGTCTGCGTGTTTTGCATCGAGGACCGGAGAACGCTGTTTCGTCAGGTAGCATTTGTCTGTGTGGTATGTCTGATTGTGCGTCTGCGTGTTTTGCATCGAGGACCGGAGAACGCTGTTTCGTCGGGTAGCATTTGTCTGTGTGGTATGTCTGGTTGTGCGTCTGCGTGTTTTGCATCGAGGACCGGAGAACGCTGTTTCGTCAGGTAGCATTTGTCTGTGTGGTATGTCTGGTTGTGTGTCTGCGTGTTTTGCATCGAGGACCGGAGAATGCTGTTTCGTCAGGTAGCATTTGTCTGTGTGGTATGTCCGGTTGTGCGACTGCGTGTTTTGCATCGAAGACCGGAGAGCGCTGTTTCGTCGGGTAGCGTTTGTGCAATCGGATGACAATAAACTTGAACTTGAAAAGTATATAACCATATAACAATTACAGTACGGAAACAGGCCAACAGCTCTTGTAGTGGATGTAAAGCTCCCAAAAACAGTAGCAGAGTACATTTTCCACTGTCTACAGATGGATATTTATTCTACAACGAACAGGGATTCAGCTTTGCATTGGTGTGATTCTGGTCGATGAATTACAATTGCAGAGTCTGTGGGAAAACACCTCTTCCAGTAAGGAAGAGACAAGTTTGTTGGAGGGTCATTGATGACGATGAGTTTACTGGTAATGCTGTAAGAAATAGAAAAAGACAAATGATCTGACATAATACCTGCAGAAGAGTTTGGAAGCACATGACTGGAAATTGCCGCGCTGTCAACATTTCACACGATAAGAGGGTGGAGTTCTTCAATTTGCCAGAGGACATGGAACAGATGTGTAACTCGGCTGTCAAACACACCTGACATCATTTCATCATTGCCTTTCCATTGTTTGGTGACGTACATTTTTCTTGGCACTTTCTACTGGGTGTTTCTTGCAGATTTACAGGGAGAGAAAGATCAACCTTCCTCTTTCATTTACAATTGGTGCTATTTACTGTATTTAGTAACTGTATTTTTCAGATCCTGGATATTAATATTTAGAATGTTTCCACCTTTTTATGTTTCTGCAGTCATTCGATAAGTTAAATTCCAATGGTTTTCTATTTTCCAAAAGGAATCCCAGTACTGGCAATGGAGAGGGTTCAGAGATTCACAAGAATGATTCCTGGAATGTGGAAAGGGGGGAAACCGAGGAGAGTGTTAGATAAATTAACAGAGAGGTACAACCAAGGTGGTTTGCAGTTACCAAACTTTAGAAATTATTATAGAGCCGCATAATTAAGGTTTTTATCAGATTTTTACCAGACAAGGGAAAAACCAGACTGGACTAAGATTGAACGAGATAAAATAAGGGAGAAGGTACCGGAACATATACTTTATAAGTGGGATGAAAAGTTGGAGCAATATAAAAACTCACCAGTATTGCATCATTTACTTAATATATGGAAGAAAATCCACTGAGAAAGGAAAAAAACAATTACCAAATACCAAAATTATATATTTTTTAATTTTTTTTTCCCCACACTATGAACCATATTGACCAAAATACACACAAACATTTCCCTCTTGAACATACGCAGTGTCATTTTCTCCCCCTTTCCCCCTTCCCTCCTTCACCCCCCTCCCCACCCACTAAACCTAAATGTTCAATATATACGATACAATAAACCCATTAAACAATGTCATCACACAATGAAAATAAACAAGAAAATTGTGTCATCAACTTTTACCCATTGGGTCAGTTCATTTCGTCTTCTTCTCCTTCTGTCATTTCATGGGATGGAGGTCCGCGGTCAGTCCTCTCTGTTGTGTTCCATGTACGGTTCCCAAATTTGTTCGAATAATTGTGATGTTATTTCTTAAATTATATGTTATTTTTTTCAATGGAATACATTTATTCATTTCTATGTACCATTGCTCAGGTTCTCTTCTGATTTCCAGGTTGACATAACACATTTTTTATACCAAAATTATTATTGACGCAAAATCCACTAATACCTTTTACAATAGACAACCTTTCCTTTAGAGAATGGGAGAGAAAAGGAATTAAAAGAATAGAAAATTGTTTTTGGGAAATAAATTATTATCATTTGAACAGTTGAAGTACAAATATGGATTAACTCATGGTACAATGTTTGCATATCATCAACTGAAAGCTTATTTAAAGGATAAATTGGGAAACAGACTGAGGTTACCAGAAGGAAGCAGCTTTGAATATGTAATTACAGACACAATGATAATTAAAAGATTTATAACGAACATGTACATTAAGCTGCAAGATAAGGAAAATGATTAAATAAACTATACACCTAAACAGAAGTGGGAAAAGGATTTAAACATAAAAATTAAAAAATGAAGTATGGGAAAAGTTATGTTCTGGAACTATGAAGAATACAATAAACACAAGGTTACGCATGATACAGTATAATTGGTTACACAGGTTATATATCACTGCTCAAAAATTTAAAAAATGGGATTCAACATTATCAGATAGATGTTTTCGCTATAAGAAGGAAACAGGAACAACATTACATGCAACTTGGGCATGTACGAAAGTAAATATGTTTTGGGAAGGTCTAAGTCAGATATTAAATAAAATTACAAAAAATAACATACCAAAAAAATCCAGAGATCTTTCTTTTAAGTAACATAAGAAGTAGAGAATTAGGCCTCAAATTGGATAAAGTGCATAAAAGATTCATTATGATCGCCTTAGCGATCGCAAAAAAATGTATAATATCAACTTGGAAAATGGAAGAGAGCCTGAGAATACAGCAATGGTACATGGAAATAAATAAATGTATTCACTGGAAAAAATAACATACAATTTAAAAAATAAAGTCACATTATTTGAACAAATTTGGGAACCGTACATGGAACATAACAGAGAGGGCTTGCCTCGGACCTCCACCCCCTAAAATGAGAATGATACAAAGACAAAACAACTAGATTCAGTGTGTAATAAATAGACAACGTATTTTTCTTGTTTATTTTCCTTTCTGTGAAGATATTGTTTTATGGTTTTATTGTATTGTATATGTTGAATATTTATGGGTTTTGGAAGGGGGTGGGAAGAGGGGAGGGAGGGAAAGGGGGAAAAAAGGGAGAAAATGCCACTGTGTAAATTTAATGAGAAACGTTTGTACATATTTTGGTTGCTATGGTTCACAGTATGAAAAATTAAAAATTATTTAAAAAAAAAAGAATGATTCCTGGAATGAAGGGATCAACATATGAAGAACTTTTGACGGCTCTTGGACTGCACTCAGAAGAATGAGGAGGACCTCACTGAAGCATTTCAAATGTTGAAAGGCCTGGGGAGAATAGATGTTTCCCACAGTCAGTGAAACTAGGTCAAGAGAGCAAAACTTCAGGATTGAAGGGGACCAATTTATAACCGTGGAATTTCTTCAGAGAACAGTGGACCTCTGGAATTTTCTACCACGGGCGGCTGTGGAGGCCAGGTTGTTGGGTGTATTTAAGGCAGAGATTGATGCACATCTGAATAGTCAGGGTATCCAAGGTTATGGGGAGGCCAGGGAGTGGGAGAATAGATCAGGTTGTGATAGAATGGCGAAGTGGACTCGATGGGCCAAATGGCCTACTTCTGCTCTTATATCTTATGGTCTCATGCTGCAGTGGGAACTGATGTGCCACAAATTGGCAGCAATAGCCAATATGTGAGCAATGTGAGCAGTGGATGTTACTGGTTTGTATGCATTTGTATTGGGACTGTTCCAAACCCATTGGTCATCATGTTCATCAATGGTGCTGTTGGACACAGGAGTCGTTTAAAATTCGATTACTGATTTCCCTTTCTTACCTATTCCACTATTAAGATGCAGAACATAGTAATGTACAATATTTAAACTACACACTCAAGTATATAATGCAAGAATTTGATCGACAAATTTGCTGACGTTATCACAGTGGAGGGTTGTATAAAGGATGGGACGAGTCAGCATAGAGGATGGAGATAGAAAACTTGGCCGAATGGTGCACCAACAACAACCTTACAATGTCACCAAAACTAAGGAGCTGATTGTTGACTTCAGGAAAGGAAAGCCAGAGGTTTACAATCCAGTGATCATTGGGGGATTAGAGGTGGAGAGGGGGAGCAAATTTAGGTTCTTGGGAGTCACGATCTTGGAGGATCTTTCCTGGACCCAACACATCAATGGCATCGTGAAGAACTCAGGAGTTTGCGGAGTTTGGTACAGCACCGGGGACCTTGCAAATTTCTACAGAGGGACGCCGGGTAAATAATGGCAACTTTTTCTTCACTTTACGGCAGGTAGAAGTTGAAGTGGATCATCCATGTGACATTTTTAATGTATTATTATGTAACAAGATCACCCCTCACTTTGTCACTTTATTTTACACCCAAATTAATCTGAATATTTATCTCTCTTTTATATTTATTTGTCTCTCTTAATTAAATTCAATTATTTACTAGTCCAGTTTTTCTTTGACGCTCATGTACATTGTACAGTGACAATAGGCTCATCTTCAACCAGTCTGTCCAACCTCTTGCTAGAACTCAACCTTTCTCATCCTGGTGAATCTCCTTGGCTCCTTTTCCAACTTACTGATGTTCTCCCTGTAGCAGGGTGACCAGAATTGTACATAGTACCCCAAGTGCATTGTTACCTATACCTTGTATAGCTGAATCACGAGGTCCCAACATTAGAACTCAATACCATGCCCAATAAAGGTACCTTAATCATGACCTTATCTCCCAGAGTGGCCCTATTCAAGGAACCATGCACCAGTACCTCTTGGTCTCTCCGTTCTACAATGCAGAGCAGTAATAGATGGTGGCAGTTATTGGAGTGGTAAGCACATCGCTATTTCTGCGCCATCGACCCAAATTTGAATCTGGAGCCGTCAGTAAGGAGTTTGTATGTCTCTGTGGATTTCCTCTGGATGCTACGGTTTCCTCCCATGTGGCAGACATTTGTGCTGAGAGGGTTAATTAGTCACATGGGTGTAATTGGGTGGCGCAGGCTTGAGGGCTGGAAGGGTCTGTAACTGTGCTGTATCGATACATTTCAATGCTAGAGCTCCAATCAGCATGTTTTTGCATGGCACCAGGAAATGATCACTCTATCAAGTCATTGGCTTCGTTCAGAACAGGTATATTGGGAGTCTTGGCTTAGAGCTCAGGAGAGGGATTAGCTCACCATCTAGCACTGCAAAGGGCTCAGAACTGCAGCCTTAACAGGTGGAATTGTAGCGGTAAGACAATGACGTTCAGGAACCTTTAGAAACATTTACTGGTTAAAATGGAAAATTTAGACTTCATGCTTTGGCTACAAATAGCATTATTATGAAGACTTTGAAGTAGATCAATTAATGTTTTCTTCTGAATTTCAAATGTATTGGCTGTTAACTGTACCAGACCAGCCCCACCACAACCCACACCCATTTGCAGTTACTATTTTTGTCACATTATCTTCACCTGGCAATATACAGCTCATGTACACGTCCCACTCAAGCCCAACAGACCCAATGTCACAATGGAACGTCGAGGTACAGATGGCATCGCAGATGGGTTGAGAAAGATCAGTCTTCGGATAAGTTCTCACAGAGGGCTTGAAGATCAAAATCTGCAGATGAAGACAATGAATCTTCAACCTGAAACAGTAACTCATTCTTCTCTCTCTAGATACTGCCTAACCCACTGATTATTTCCAGCATTTTCTCTTTTCTCTTTTTATTTCTCGGGGAGCTGCTGGTAAGGCAACACTGCTGATGGTGTGGACTCCGAGAGAATGGGGAGCAGAGACACTTCGCTCCCTCTCAGGGTCCTACTGCCCAGTCCTACTACCGCCAGCTCCATGCACACTTCAAATAGACTTTTAAAGGAGCCAATGATGTTTCATTTTAAAACCCTGTGACCACAAGGTCTGGGCCCAAGATGGCAGTGCCTGTGTTTGGCAGCTGCCTCGAGGGATTGCAGACTCTGGGGAAACAAGAGGACTAGGGCAGGGCACCAGAAATGGGGAGAACATCCCCATTGAGAAGAAGCAGAGGAGATGGTGACCATAGCGGTGGACCAGCAAAGGGTCTCTGCGGCTGAAGAACACAGAGGCGAGGAATCCACGCAGGCTGAAGGCAATTTGCAGTCATAGGACTCACATCAGGTTGTGGACTGCTAGAGACTGGCTGAAGGAGTACCAGGTATTAGAACCAAGAAGCGAGAGGGTGCTGAGGCCGGGGGTGGAGTGGGAGCTTGGGCACTGAAGGCTTCCTGATCGTGTCGGAGGTTTGGATCTGGAGTTTTTGTGGCCGATGGATCAAACAGGCCTTTGTGTGGCTGCAGGAGGCGCTGGAAGCGAATCCACACACTTGGGTGCCTCTGAAGAGACTCTCTTTTGCTTCTCTTTCTCTCAATGCAATTTCTGCTGATGGTGAATCTTTGTGTGCCTTACAGTAGACTAAAGGCAAAATTGTGTAATATTACACCCGCTTTATTACGTCACAATAAAAGAATTTTGAATCTCAATATTTGCATTTATTAATGCAAAAGAAACATTCATGAAAAAGTAAATGGACTGAAGCATCGATTTATCAACACCGTATTTAATGTTTCTTCTTCAGGTTACCAGATTTCTCTCAATGCAGTTCATCAGATTCGTTCAAAGTTACCCATACATAATAAACCTACCACATAGGTTGTAACTCTGGATTAAGATTAGGCGCTTGCTTGAGCAGACTTCGACAGCACCTTGAGGTCAGCGACACACTTGGCAATGCTCTCTTTTTCCTATGAAAAATTTAAAGCAAAATATAAAGATGGGCACATTCTTTTAAGCTACTGTAGGAAGACTAAAAAAAATCATAAAGGAATTGGTGAAGTAAAGACAAAACTGGGTGGCATATTGGTGAAGAAGATCCCTATCCATTTTGAGTAGGCAATCTTAAGGAAGGTTGTAACTGCCACACTGACATGAAGCCGGCCCAGAAGCTAACCTCGGGCAAGACTGCAGGTTACTGTTAGACCACTCTCTTGCCTCCCTCTCTTCCCCATCCCTCTCTCTCCTTTCCTCCTTCCCTCTCCATTCTAAGTTATCCCCTCCCCTATCACCTCAGCCTTTTCTGATCTCCCACCCATATCCACCTCTTGCCTGAGGGCCTGTGCTCCTCGTCTTGCACGTCTCCCATCATTTTTATCGAGCCACCTGCCTGCTTTTTATCTTGATGAAGAGCTCGGGTCTGAAATGTTGGTTATATATCTCTTTTTGCTGCATAAAGAGCGCTGCATGACCAGCTGCAATCACAGCGTCAGCAGATTTTCATGTTTAACCGCAGAAATCTGGAGTTAAAAACAACTGGAGGAACTCAGTATTCATGGAGGGAAATGGAGAGTCAAAGTTTGGGGTCAAACCCCTGCTTCAGGATTGAGAAAGGAGAGGAACAGATGACATTAAAGAGTGAGAGTGGGGGTTAAGTGTGTGATAGGTGAACTGAGGTGGATGATGGACAGATGGAGCCAGATGGGGTGAGCGGAAGGTGAGGGTGGAACAATGGCCTGATGAGAAGAGTAGGGGAGGGAAGCAGTGGAAGGGATAGTAGGAGGAGAAGATGTGGGTTACTTTGAGATTGAGGTTACAAAACGGATAACTGGATGAGACAGTAGGGAGTGAGGAGTGGTTTACAAGGGTTACCAAACCAGTTACAAAAATCATTTTTTTTAAACATTTTCAGATATAAAATTTATAAAATTAAGGACAAGCTGAGATTCTTCAGCAATAATTAGTCTAGCACGTCCTTTAAGAAGCAGTTAAACTCTGTCAACAAGATGTTTCTTAAAGGTTTTCACTGCAATAATTCCAATATGAAACACTTGTTTTTACAGACGCGAACAGCACGTACTGTGGAGAGGCTTTTCTGGTTTTAATGTAAAACCCTGTATGAGTGCACCTTCTCTGCCGGTAACGTCGATGTACTGGTCAGCTCCAGAGCTATAGAGCAGACAACATATTTGGAATTTAACATGTCCATAATTGGCTCACGGTGTTACCATGAGCACAAGATTGGTAAAGGAACATTTGGCCATTCAGTCTGCTCCACAAATCCACCTTGAGCTAAACTGTTGTCACATTTAGTTCCAATTTCCATTCTTTTCCCCGTATCCCTTGATACCTTGACTAATTAGATACCTATCAATCTCCCCCCAATGATCTGGCCTCCACAGTTGGATGTGGCAACAAATTCCACAAATCCACAACCCTCTGACTAAAGAAATTTCTCCTCATCTGTTTTAAATGGATCCCTTCTAATTCTAAGACTGTGCTCTCTTGTCCTGGATTCACCCAGCAAGGGAAACATCTACTCTGTCCAATCCTTTCAGCATTTGAAATGTTTCTATGAGATCCTCTCTCATTCTTCAGTACTCCAATGAATACAGTCCAAGAGCTGATAAATGTTCCTCATATGTTAGCCCTTACAGTCCAGGAATCTTCCTGGTAAATCTTCTCTGTACTCTCTCCAACATTATTACATTTTTTCTAGGAAAAAGGGCCCAAAACTGCACATAGTTATTCCAAATGAGTCTCACTAGTGCCCCATGGAGCCTCATCAACACCATTCCCCTTGAAATTAATGCCAACATAGAATTCGCTTTATTGCCAATCCAACTTGGTGGTTAACCTTTGTTATCCTGCACGAGGACCTCCAAGTCCCTTTGCACTTCCCATCCAAATAATAATCTGCCTGCTTAGTTCCTTTTCCAAAATGTACAACCGTACATTTCTCAACATTATATCTCATCTGCCGTTTCTTTGCCCTCTCTCCTAAACTGTCCAAGTCTCTCTGCAACCTTTCAGTTTCTTCAACTCTTCCTTCTCCACCATCTATCTTGTTGTCATCTATAAACTTTGCCACAAAACCATTCATTCCATAATCTAATCATCGATAAACATTGTAAAAAGTGGCCCCAACACCGACCCTGATGAACACCACTAGTAACCGACAACCAACCAGAACAGGATCCCTTTATTCCCACCCTTTGCTTCCTGCCTATCAGCTAATATCTTTCCTGTAATTCCATGGGCTCTCATGTGGCACCTTATCGAAGGCCTTTTGAAAATCCAAATACACATCCACAGCCTCTTCCTTGTCCACCCTACTTGAGATTTTCTCAAAAAAGGTTGGTCAGGCAGGATCTTCCCTTCATGAACCCATGGTAGCTGGACCTATCATGTCATGCACCCCGAGGTATTTCATAATCTCATTCTCGAGGATTGACTCCAATATTCAAGCACTGACGTCAGACTAATAGGCCTATAATTTCTATTTTTCTGCTTCCCTCCTTTCTTAAACAGCGGAACTACATTTGCGACCTTCCAGCCCTCCAGAACCATGCCAGTCCATTGATTTCTGGAACTTCAATTCCAATGCCTCCACAATGTCCAAAGCCGCTTCCTTCAGAACCCATGGGTGCACCTCATCTGGTCCGGGAGATGTATCTACCTTTAGTCTATTCAGTTTACTAAGTACTATCTCTCTAGTAATCCTGACCGTCCTTCATTCTATTCCCTGAGACCTCTGACTATCAGGTGTTGTCTTCCTCAGTGAAGACTGACACCAAATACTCATTTAGTTCCTCTGCCATTTCTTTATTACCCATTATAATTTCTCCAGCATCATTCTCAATCGGTCCTAGATCTACCCTTATCTCTCTTTTACTTTTGACCTATTTAAAAAACGTCTTCGTATCCTTTTGTATGTTATTGGGCAACTTCCTTTCATAATTCATGTTTTCTTTCCTAATGACTTTCTTTGTCTCTTTCTGCAAGTTTTTAAAAGTTTCCCAGTCCTCTGTTTTCCCACTGTCTGCCCTCCCTTTTGCTTTTATTTTAGCCGTAACCTCTATCGTTAGCCACATTTGTGCCATTTTTCCATCGATAATTTTCTTCTTTCTTGGAATATATCTATCCTGAACTTATTTCTTGTAGAAATATCCTCCAATTCTGTTCTGCCGTCTGTTAGGTCTGCTTTGTTCATGAATGAGTGAGTCAGACACCAGACTGAGTCGAAATCAAGGTTCTTTGTTCTTTATTACCGGATTGTAACACTTGCAACTAACAGTGTTAGTTGGAGAAGGCGCATTCTGCCGTTATCAGCAAGTGGTGTTTTTTTATACCTCACGATTCGTACTTAGTAAATTATCATACCATGAAATTGTCCAATGAATAAACTGTTGCTCCCCTTCTCTGTTAGCCTGCTGCACATCATTCTTGTTAGTGCCAAGCTTATCTTGAGTGTACAAGGTCACATCTGCATTCTGTTACTCCTTAGTACTGGGTGATTCCTTCTCCGGTCCCATCTCATGATGTTTTTACCTTACACGTCCCCCCATCTTGCTTACCTTTGGCAAAGTCCGGTCCAGTAATTAATCAGACCCCTTCTTTGAGTATACATTTAATGTCAAGGATATGAAGGGGAACTTGAGAAGATGTGGCGCAGGGTGCTGAAGGTGCAGACTGCGGCAAAGAGAGGGTGAACAATCTACCTGCTTTTTCTGTTTCTAACATTCACAGTTCAATTTCCCTTGGGAGGTTTGAAATCCAATATTTTCTCTGGGAAAGTTGGGCCATGGAAGGAAAATTAAAGATATAATTAATAAGAGCAAAATTACAGCTGGATTAGCATTGGTCAACACTTTTGAGTGTATGTTAAAGATTTTGGGCTGTTGAGCATGAAAATCAGCCTACAATTTTCCTATCATGTAACATTTTTGAGTTACAACATATTTTTGTGATTTCCTGTCATATTTTTAATATGCTTCAAGCATACAAAAGCATGAAGTGCGACATGTCATTGAAAATTCATTTTCTGCATTCGCACTTGGACTTCTTCCCTGCTGATCTTGGTGCAGCCAGTGACAAATATGGTGAAAGATTTCACCAGGACATTTCGATTGTGGAAAAGCGATATCAGGGCAACTGGGATCATCAGTGCTGGCCGACTATTGTTGGACACTGATATGAGAGGCATCAGATGCGGAGTACAAATGAAAATCAGTGGCAAAATATTTTTAGGTCAGTTAAACATGCTAAATTCAATAAAAGTTAATTTAATGTTTCTCCAACGTCCTATGTGATCCAGCAAATCTGAAATTAGCTTTATGTTCAGCTTGAAGTTGGTTATTGTAATTCCCAAATTTTTTTTTCAGGAAGAAAACCTTTAGGAAAAAAATTGTTGTCCAGGGTAGTTGACTAGTGTGTGTATATTTAAGACCTGCAAGCAAGATTATTCCAGTAAACTGTGAATAAAAAGATTGCAAATGTGCATGCTGAGATTGACATGATGAACATGCAAGGTGCCGACGAGATAAAATGTAAAACCCTGTGGGAAAAGTAGCTATTAAGAAACAGTCACATGATTTTCTGATTCATTTGGAAACTTGTTATATAGGCCCAAAAACTCAACAGCTGTCAAGTACAAAGAAGGTGCCCCAGAACCCAACAATGATTCTGCTAATTTGCTCCAGATTCTGTATAGAAGGAGGGGAGATCTCATTAAAACATTTTGAATGTTGGAAGGCGTAGACAGGATAGAAGAATAGAAGTAGAAAGGTTGTTTCCCATGGTAGGAGAGTCACAACTTCAGAATTGAAGGGTGTCATCTTAGAGCAGAGATGCGGAGGAATTTTTTGAGCCAGAGGGTGGTGAATCTATGGAATTTGTTGCCATAGGTGGTTGTGGAGGCCGAATCATTGGGTGTATTTAAGGCAGAGATTGATAGGTTCCTGATTAGCCAGGGCATCAAAGGTTATGGGGAGAAGACTGGGCAGTGGGGCTGAATGGGAGAATGGATCAACTCATAGGCTCACTTCGGCAGCACATATACTAAAACTCATAGTTGAATGATGGGGCAGACTCAATGGGGAGAATAGCCTATATCTTATGGACTCCCACTTATCTGACCAACAATCACCGTGACTTTGTTTCGTTCCTCCACCCACCTGCTGTGGTGTAATGCTCTGGATCACATTCTTCTCCACCCAGTTAACCATGTGTTCCTGAGCAAGCTGTCGCTGTAGGTTCTGGCGACTGATTTGGTAATCCAGGCGCTTCTTCACTGCATCATATACCATGTGCAGGCGCTCACGGTAGTTGGTCTCCAACATCATAGCTACATTATTCTGTCAACAAACCAGCAGTAGGTCAGTCTGCTGTGTGTTTCTGATTAATTATATTTGTAACTTGACACTTTACTGTTACAAACTAACAATCCTTTTAATTTTTTTGTGGGACTAAAGGGACTTTCATAGCACTAACAAAGGAACAACAATGGAAAATTCACCAGACAATGGTAAATTCAAAAAACAATAGGTTTTATTAAACTATCAATAACATAACATTTTTTACTTATCTCTAAACTTAACTCTAAATTTAACCCCACCATGCACAAATGTAAAATGTATGTATGCGTGTGTGTGTCCATTTTAAATACTTCAGCATCATTTTAGTGTTGCTTGAAGGTCTTAAATTCTCAGTTCAGAAATATTTATAAAGCACTTTTAAACATCATCAGGCCTCTTCAGTCACAATTCTTTTGATCTGATGCCTTGAGAGATATTCTTTAAATAGAAGTGACCATCTTTTGTACCTCCAGTGAAAAGGAGAATACAATTCTCGTCTTCCCAGGATCAAATCTTCTTTTTACTGAAGATTTTGGAATCTGTTTTCCACACGAAGAATCTGCCCTCTTTTCAAAGAGACAGCGAATGTGGTTACTCTCTTCCATGATGAATTCACAAACCCAGACAAGGGTTAAAAAAATGTGGCCATACAAAAATGGACCCAGAGAATTCTATCCTCTTTTCCAAAGAGACAGCAAAGTGGTCTTCCTCATTTCAAAAGAAACTTATTCTATGTTCCCCTTTTCCCAAGAGTTCAACCCTGTCTTTCACAAAGGTTCCAACCCCTGTGTGTGTCACAGGGTTTTGACTTCTGTACTCTCCAAATTGAACTCATCCAAAAATGTCTGAATTCAATAATATATTTCTCCAAATCATGTGACAGTTATATCATCAACCAGGTCAGTCCCAATTCTTGGAAATCACATGACTATTAGGTCTATTTCTACCAAAATTCTGTTCCTTTTTCAAAACCATTCCATATCCATAACAACCTCTGACCTCATCTCTGTTCAAGAGGCTTAAGTGGTTTTTTAAAAAAAGATGGCTTCCTCAGCAGTAATGAGTACTTAGATACTTTTAATAAGGCCAACACTCCATTGTTCTTGAATAATTAAGAACCACTTCAGATCTATGAGCTCTGTCTTTCCAAGATGCTGCGACTCTGAGAATGAACTCTCTTCTCTGAGTACAATGGTCCTCTGTAAATGTGCAGTGTGACTCTGTACCAGCCCACAACTAACTTATTGAGAATATACAATATTTTAACTCTAGAATTTACGAAGACATATTTATAAGAAATATAACAACCTTAACCTAAATATTACTATTAACACAGATTTATAACATTACCATCATTACATTGTGATTAATATGCACACATCAGTCAGGTAGCTACCTACCCCCTGACCTTTTAAATCATTGCCGGATGTTAAACCAGCCCCTAAAAATTCCCTGAATCTTATTTAGTGAAACTTCTGTGGTTATATCACCAGAAATTTGGATCAGAAACAAAAGTAATATTTAAAACTCAACCAATCAGTCAAAACTTGTGAAACTATTCAGTAATCACCAATGGAAGATATTTGACTCCAATATAAAAGGCAAAGGTGATATGCTGAGGCTTTACAAGGTGTTAATCAGACTGTATTTGGAGTCTGTGATCAGTTTTGGGCTCATATATAAGGAAGAATATACTGGCATTAGGGCCAGAGGAGGTTTATGTAAATGATCCTGGTAATGAGAGGGTTAATGTAAAAGGATCATTTGATCTCTCTGGGCCTGCACTACTGGAATTTGGAAGGATGAGGTGGGATCTCATCAAAAGGGTGAAATAGAGAGAATTTGGAGAAGACGTTTTCAGTAGTGAGAGAATCTTGGACTGGGGGAAAAAAAAGGAACAGAGATGAGGAGAACGAACTGAAGCTGTGGAATTCATTGCCACAGACAGCTGTGGAGGCCAAGTCATTGGGTCGATTTAAATCAGAGGTTGATTGGTTCTTATTGTGCAGAGTTCTGGTTGCCCCACTAAAGAAAGGCCAAGAAAGAACAAGAGAGGAGATTCACCAAGATTTACCGGCAATCAACTGCCCCAGTTATTGCAAGAGTGTGAAGACATTACGTTTGTTATCCTTGGAGCAGGTAAGACTGAGATGGTAGGGAACAAAATTATGAGAGGCATAGACAGGGTAAGAAACTTTACCCATAGAATAAGCATCTAAGAGCAAATGGTCTCGGTTTATAACGAGAAGTAAGAGGTTATGGGGAGATATGAAGAATTTTTCACCCAGGATGATTGAAACCTGGAATGCACTGTCTGGGAATGTGGCAGAACCTGGTACTCTCAACAACATCTGGACAAATGAAATCAGAATAGACAGATTCTTGATGGTTGGCATGTGCATGGTGGCCAGTTTCTACTGTATGACTTTATATTTCTGCTCTTATGTCAAGAAGCCAAAGATTTAGGCATTTCCTTGAACTGCATCACCTCCCTGTGACCTAAACGCACATCTCATTCCTCCAAAACAAATGTTCCTTTTTCATGCTATCACAGTCTTGATGGTGAAAAGTCCAAGAAATTATTAAATGAACACGTGATCTTTAAAGCAGAAATGTGTCCACTGGAAGAAAATCGTTACACTCTGACAAAAGATTATCTTAAAATGTCATCTCTCCAAAACTGCTGCCAAGTCTCAGTATGACCTGTATCTTCAATTTTCTCATTAAGTGAAGATGTTACTTTTTCTAATCAATTCAACAGCAAGATACCAAATTTATTATGATCAGAGCAGCCCACATTCTTACCAACATATAGGTATGCGCTGCTTAATGTCTGTTCGGGCAACGTCTGACCGCATGTACCTCAGCAATTTAGAAAAACTGATCGCTAGCTATAGGAAATTGTATACTCACTGATCCTACTGACCCACACTCTCCCCACAGCCCTGTGTCAGTCCCCACTGATCCCACTTCTCCGATCTCTCCCCACAGTCGCATGTCGGTCCCCACACTGATCCCACTGCTCCGATCTCTCCCCTCAGCCGCATGTCGGTCCCCACACTGATCCTACTGCCCTGGCTCTCTCCCCACAGCTCTGTATCGATCCCTACACTGATCTGACTGCCCCCCTCTCTCCCCACAGCTCTGTATCGATCCCTACACTGATCTGACTGCCCCCCTCTCTCCCCACAGCTCTGTGTTAGTCCCTGCACTGATCTAACTGCCCAACCCAAGGAACTGAGGGGCATGAAGAATTGGCATGAAAGAAATAAAGCCAACTGTATGTAGATCTGCCATGATCATAGTAAATGATAGGGTAGGGTAAATTACTATTTCAATATTCCCACCAAGAATTTAGACTGATTTACACCGACCACACTCATGTGCATTTTGGTGGTAGGCAAACACAGCACAGGTTCAACCAAATTATTCTCAGGGCTTTTATTTTGTTTGGGTCAACTCCAAATTCAGGCTTGACCTATGCCAGTGAAGCCACAATGGCGCTTGTCTTTGAGGCAGAATAACTAAACCAGGTTTGTTTCAGCAATGTTTGTGCAAATACTCTTAACAGATGATCCTCTTTCAACGTTTAACCTATTTTTCTCACTCGAGGGTTAGGATTAGGTAACAGTATACCCACCATTCTTTGATGTACTGCAATACTACACTTGATTTTTTAAAAACACCCATGTGACAAATTCACCTACTAATCCCATTCATCTTTGGAACATGGGAGGACACCAGGGCACTCAGAGTAAAGCCAAGTGGACATGGGGAGAACTCACAAACTCCCTGAGATGAACCTGGATCACTGGTGTGCAATGGCAGGGCTCTAACCATGCCACCCAAATTCGACAGCTATACATAATACAGGTCAACTTTTCTGCAAAACGAGGCTTTTCACTGTATTGTTGATCCGAGTGACAATAAACCATTCAATATCACTGGCCAATAGGAGAAGCTTCATACAACGCAACACATTTTCTACCAAGTGATGAGAAGAGTAGAGCAAAAGCTTTTAAATCCATGCTTATTAATTAAAGCAGGAAAGGGATCACAGAAAGAGTTCATACCAAAAGCAACGGAAAAAATGGTGCTTTTACCCGCTTCGCATGAAAGAGGTGATGACGTCCTTCTATTCTCCACTGCTCTTGATTTTCCTCTTTAATGGCTTCTGTCAGGCTGGTCAAGGCAAAGTCTTTCACCTCTTTTGCCGTTTCAACTTTTTCCTGTTATTGTCAAACAAATGTGATGACAGACCTGAAAACTGAATCAGTGATCTTCTGTGACAGGTTACGTTTAGTCAGCACATTTCCTTCAAAGCCATTTCTTGACTAAATAGCTCCATGTACATTGACCAGTGGCCGAATATTTTTAATCACTCCTAAAATTAAAATGATTGCACAACTAATCATCATACAGTCTGGCAAAGACACCCAGATTGGGATCAGACTTCTTTTGTTTAAATTTTTTACACATACAGCGCGGTAACAGGCCATTTCGCCCACGAACCCATGCTGCCTCATTACACCCAACTAGCCTACAACCCCGGGTATGCTGTGAGAGGAAACCAGAGTTCCTGGGGAAAGCCCACGCAAACACGAGGAGAATGTACAAACTGCTTACAGACAGCTCCGGATTTGAACTCAAGCCCCGATCGCTGGCACTGTAACAATGTTGCACTGTAACAATGTTGCACTGTAACAATGTTGCACTGTAACAATGTTGCACTGTAACAATGTTGCACTGTAACAATGTTGCACTGCAACAATGTTGCACTGTAACAACGTTGCACTGTAACAACGTTGCACTGTAACAACGTTGCACTGTAACAACGTTGCACTGTAACAATGTTGCACTGTAACAATGTTGCACTGTAACAATGTTGCACTGTAACAATGTTGCACTGTAACAATGTTGCACTGTAACAATGTTACACTGACTGCTACACTAACCGGGCTGCCCTTGTTAAATCACATCATACCTCATTCAACTTGTCAGCAAATTTTCCCACATCCTTTCCAAACTTCTTGACACCGTAAACAATAAGAATGCCAATAGAGATAGCAGAAAATGTCTCATGATTAATGACATAAATTTCCTTTGATAGAAGATAAGTCAACAGTCCAGTGCCAAATATGTAAGGGCCTACAGAGTAAAGCAAATACAAATGATTAAACTTGTCCCAAGGTAGAACATTTCTTCTTTCTAGTCATTGATAGCCCATAGCCACCAGAGTACCATAACCTGACAGCTTGAACACAGACATCATTCAAACTGCATTTAAATAAAAGCCAGTTGGTATTAAAACATTTTGAATGTAACAGTATTAAATATCTTCACAGCCAGCACTTTTAAATGAAATTCTTTAATTTCGTCTACTGTAAGGAAGACAGAGTTACCACTTTATCCAGCGCCCCTCACAGAATTGAGGATCCAGCAAGGAACAAACCTGGTTTACAAGACCAGCGCTCTAACCACTGACCATATCAAATCCTGCAGACTCTATATCAAATTTGAAAATACACAAATTATGTTAGAAAAGAAAATTTTTCTGAAAATAAAATGTGAACTACAGTACTAACTTTATATTACTTCCTTAACAATAAAAATGCAGAAGATTTCTGTTTCACATGCCAGATAATGTAAACTATTGCGTGTATGCAAAGTTCACAGAATGAATACAGCGATTTGGAAAGCAGAGGAACATATTTGGGAAGCAGAGGAATATTTCAAACATCAACTATTTTGTACTGACCTGTTACTCCAGTTTTGGGATAAAGGAAGTGGAAAAATTCTTCTGGAATCAAACCGAAGCGCACCTTGCCTCCTTCTTCGGGAAGGGGAGGGACTGGTGCCCGAGACTGAATACTGGCATGGAAAGTCCTGGATACAGACACCAAACTGGAAGAATAAAGTGACTTCAGATTTCAGTGAGTTAGCAAATGGTTACATTTAAGAAACTTTAATTCCTCCAAGAAAAAAAATAATGAATTGATCTCTTCAAAGATTAGTGGTGCTGTCATGCAAATTGAAAGCAAAATAAGGGTGAAAATTGTGAAAACAAAAACAAAACCAATGATAGTAATGTCACATGTTTAGATATGATGGTGGCCGAGATAGAAGGAACTAACCTTGCACTGATAGGGGCAGATGACTTCAGAAAGGAGCCTGCAAAAAAGATGATAGTCAAACTTGTTATTTGGATGCTGCAATCAGAATCACACTTTCTTCCTGGGTTTTAGCAGAGGATGTCCTGAGGCAATAAATGACACTGCCCAACACAGGTTCTGCCTCTCTCCTTCCCTTCTTCATTTTTCCATACAACTAAAAACATAATGCTGGAGAAGGAAGTAAAACACTGGTCTGTAGACACACAATGCTGAAGAATCTCAGCAAAGACATGTGTGTTGTCTATGTTGTTTTTGTGTAATCTCGTGATGTGATGCTTTGGAAGAATGTTATTTTGTTTATTACTCTGTACTGTTTTACAGTCTGGTCTTAAATGACAATAAAGGCATCGTATTGAGCAGCTGAGTTTCTCCAGCATTGTGCTTTTCCTTCAACTATGGTGTCTGCAGATTTTCGTGTTGTACTTCATTTTTCCATTTGCCCTGTTAAATCTTTGCAATTCATGAAGCCACCCCTTTCCCCCAATAATCTTCCCTGTGGCCTATTCTCCCCACATTGCCCTCCAAATTCTTATTGCTCACCTTCACACAAAGAGCAGTTTGTGGTCAATTTACCTGCCAATCTGCATGGTTTTGGAGGTGGGATAGAAGTTGAGCCTCTGCAGGAAACCTACATGGTTACAGGAAGGATAGGCAAATTCTGCCCACAGGTCAGGGCCGAACCCTGTGGCTTTACCAGCTTTACCACTGTGCAGTCATTCCCTCCATGGTCCAGCACCTTCTCCACAATCACCTGATGCATCCAACACCACACTCACAACCATCTCAAGTTCCTTCTCACCACGTGATATGAAAGCAGTGGGACATTTGGCTCAAGGTGCTTTAGTTAGTTCTTTATTTATATTGCACTTTTTTTTCCCAATTTGCACTGACCAAAGTGGTGTACAAACCAAGGCAATCAATTGAAACTAGTTCAACTATTAACAGAACAACAGATTAAGATGCTATAAATAGACCATAATTGCAGTGAATAGTGCAATGCTGCTGGAGGTTAGAAATGTACAAAGGGTTTCAGACTTTAAACGCTAATGACAGAAGATACATTTTTAACCTGGATTTAAAGCATTTGAGGGAAGGGGCTAGTTTAATGGTCAGGGAAATGTTGTTCTGCAGTTTTGGGGCCACAACCACAAAGGCCCAGTCTCCCCTTTGTATGCTTGATCAATGATATGATGGCTGATACAGTACGTCCGCAGCAGCTCCTTGCAACGATCCCACATCTAATAATCACAAATATGCTGTGTGACTGAGCCTCCAAACCCATTTGGGATAGTGAATTCTAAAGATTAGTCCTTTATTCCAAAACTGGAGTAACAGGAACATCACCTGACATCCAGAAGGGAGAGGGCAGACTGTGCAGGCATGTGATGTCAGTTGAGTTGGAGTCAGGAGGCTGCAATTGAGTTAATTGATTAGGGCCAGAGTGGCATTGAGATAATAGATAAGGATGTATAAAAAGAGGGATAGGTGTTAAAACAGGCCAGCAACAGAATGGCTCAGAGGAACATTGTGGCTGAGGAGGAGTTTGCTCCCAGTAAAAGTGTTTGCTTTAATTAAGCTAGTTAATTAATTGAGGAATTGGGTAATGGAGGCAAGTTAGGACAGTCCAATTTTCCAATTGCAAGATGTGGGAAGTCAGGGACAACACATTTGTTTCTGATGACTACACCTGCAAGTAGTGCACCCAACTGCAGTTCCTGATAAATTGAGTTAGGGAACTGGAGTTGCAGCTAGATGAACTTCAGATCATTTGGGAGATAGAGATGGAGAGGAGTTTTAGGTAGGCAGCTGGGTGACTGTCAGGGGATGCAGGGGGGAGAAGAGAGAGCAGAGTTCTCCTGTGGCTCTTTCCATCAGCAATAGGTAAACTGTTGGTGGGGATGACCTATCAGGGTCAAGTTGTAGTGGTCATGTCTCTGGCACTGAGACTGGACCCTTGGATCAGAAGGGAAAAGAGGGACAGATAAAGGGTTCTGTGGGAGAAATTGAGTATCTTGAATACTCTGTGGCCTTCCTGTTGACAGGGTCTGAGATATCTCTGATTTAGTTCTCCTGATTCTAAGGAGGGAGGTGAGCAGCCAGATGTCACGGTCCATGTAGGGACTGATGATGTGGGTAGGGAGAGTGAGGAGATCCTGTTAGGAGAGTGGAACCATAGAACCTTCAGTGTGGTGATTTCAGGAATGCTACCTGTGCCATGTGCTGGTGAGGTTAGAAATGGGAAAATAATGCAGTTAAACAGATGGGTAATGAGATGGTGCAGGAGGGAGGGCTTCACATTTCTAGAGAATTGGGCTTCGTCCAGGGAAGGTGGGACCTGTTTGGCAGGGACAGTTTGCACCTGAACTGGAGGGGGATGTATCCTTGCCCAGTAGGTTTGCTAGTGCTGCTCTTTGGGTGGGTGGGTGTTTAAATTAGATTTGCAGAGAGGAGAACCAGAGTGATAGAGCAGATAAGAGAACCAGAGTGATAGAGCAGATAAGAGCTGGAGGATGTTCAGGGTCATGTGAGGACTACATGTAAAGAAAGAAAGCAGAGGTTTGTAAATGATATCCAATGTATCTATTTCAATGCAAGGAGTATTGTCGTTAAAGCAGATGAGCGTAGGGCATAGCTTTGAATGTGGGATTATGGCATTATTGCTATTAGTGACACTTGGTTGCAGGAGGGGCAGGACAGGCAGCTCAATGTTCCAGGGTTCTGATGTTTCAGACATGATGGAGGGGGAGAGATGATAGGGGAGGAGTGGCATTGCTAGTCAGGGAAAATATCACAGCTGTGTTTGAACAGGACAGTGCTGTAGATTCCTCTACAGAGGGCATATGGGTGGAGCTAAGGAATGGGAAAGGTGTGATGACACTAATGGTCTTGTATTATAGACTGCCCAATAGTCTGAGAGAATTGGAGGAGCAAATCTGTTGGGAGAAAGGTAAAATATTAATTTAATTTCTGCAGAGGATAGAAAATATAATAGAATAAAGAGGAAAAAAACAGGAAGGCAAAAAAGACATGAGGGTGCTTTGGCAGATAATGTGAATGTAAATCTGAGGGGCTTCTACAAGTATATTAAGAGGATAACAAGGGACAAAATTGGTCCCATAGAGGATCAGAGTGGCCAACTATGTGTGGAGCTTCATGAAATTGGGGAGACCTTAAAGCAGTTTTTTGCATCACTATTCACTCAGAAAACTGGGCTAGTGCATATGGATGGAAGGGAAACAAATAGAAGTGGCATGAAACAGAGATTAGGAGGATGTGATTGCTGCCTTGCAGTGAATAAAGGTAGAAAGAAAATCCCTTCGGCCGGATATGATGTTTCCTAGGGCCTTGAGGGCGACGAGTGTTGAAATTGCAAAGGCCTTGGCTCAGCTAGTCCCAATAACCATATAACTGGTGAAGTCCTAGTAAATCTTCTCTGCACTCTTTCAATCCAATTGATAGCCTTCCTGTAGCTAGGCAACCAAAATTGCACACAATTCTCCAAATTTGGCCTCACCAATGACTTGTATAACTTCAAGATAACATCCCAACTTCCTGTACTCAATACTTTGATTTAGACAGAGTAAATGTGATTAGGCTCTTTTCACTTGGATTCGGAGAAAATGGGAGCAGGATATTGGGACTAGCTGAGCATTGGTTGGCACAGACTAGAAGGGCTGAATGGCCTGTTTTTAGTGGTGTAGTGTTCTATGATTTGAAACAATTCAACTCTAAGAATGGGACAATGGTAATTTTATAAAGAGACACCATTTATTTTTTTGAAAGGGTATGTGTCCGGTCTGTTTAATCTTATTTAACAGGACACCCAACTACCTAATAATGTCAGAGAACACACATAACATCACCTACAACCCTGAGATTTTTTTCCTGTGGGCTAGACAGAAATGACCACTTACTGGTAGTGGGAAATTAGATGAACCTTTACTGCTTTTCTTTTCTGGGCATATCCAAATTCCAATCCCTCTGCCCCCATTTTGAAGTCCAAATTTGGAGAATTGTGTGCAATTTTGGTTGCCTAGCTACAGGAAGTCCTTTCTACTGATGGTTCCCCAACCCAAGTATTTCAAGTGTTTTCTGTATTTCAGATTTCCAGTATCTGAAGTTTTCAAAGATTTCCGTTCACAGGTAGTGTTGACTTCAAACTCAGATCTAGCCAGTTTGGGAGACTGACTAACAGAGGACCTGCTGGAAGAACTTTGCAGATTGAGCAACATCAGTGGGATAAAATTAATAGTCAATGTTTTGGTGGCTTTTTTTTCTCTCATTAATGCAGGTTCAGCAGTTGAGCTGCTTCAGAAGTTTTATTTTCCACCAAATTGCAGCATCTGCAATCATTCACGTGTCTCCAGTTAACTAGTTTTGTTCCACTTCACCCTCTACTTACCACTGCAAATGGAAGTGAGGTTATTTAAAAATAATTATCCCATCACTCAGCAAAGTCCATTTCCACTCTCACTCTGACCCAGATTCCAGGGTCTTGGCATCCTTCTGCCCTTCCAGCCTCAATCCCAGGCTTGGGCCCCCTCCCCCAACCCCAAGCTCCACCCACTTCCAGTTCACCCCAGCCCCTTCGGTTCCAGCCCCCCCCCCGGCCCCTGCCCCCGTCTACCCTCCCAAGTCCCCCTGCCCGAGGTCCCCCTCTCCTTTCCCCGGGCCTCTGAGCCTCACTAGGGGCGAACTCCGCCGCCCCCCCCCTCCGCCGCCCCCCCCCCCTCCGCCGCCCCCCCCCCCTCCGCCGCCCCCCCCCCTCCGCCGCCCCCCCCCTCCGCCGCCCCCCCCCCTCCGCCGCCCCCCCGCCCCTTACCGGAGGCGAGCGCGGCGCGGGCCAACATGGTGCGGCGGGTCCTCTCCTTCACCGACCTCCGCGGCAAAATGGCGGCCCAGGCCGGTCGCGGGGCACGATGGGAGGCGTGGGGCACGATGGGAAGCTGCGGGCGGTCTCGCGAGAGCGGCGGGGTCAGAGGGCGGCGCGGGGATGGAGAAGCGGAGCAGGGAGGCCGGCCGCATGGAACGGGAGCTGGAGGCCGTGCAGTACCGGCCGGGTGAGAGGAGACGGGGGGATGGTATTGATGGGGGGGGGGTAGAAGGAAAGGAGGGATGGGATTGGGGGGAGAGGAAGGGGGGGAGAGGAGAGGGGGAAGGGGGCAGAGGAGAGGGGGAGGGGGTAGAGGAGAGGGGGAAGGGGGTAGAGGAGAGGGGGAAGGGGGTAGAGGAGAGGGGGAAGGGGGTAGTGGAGAGGGGGAAGGGGGTAGAGGAGAGGGGGAAGGGGGTAGAGGAGAGGGGGAAGGGGGTAGAGGAGAGGGGGAAGGGGGTAGAGGAGAGGGGGGGAAGGGGGATGGTAGGGATGGGGGGCAGAAGGAAAGGAGGGACGGGATTGGGGGCAGAAGGAAAGGAGGGACGGGATTGGGGAGAGAGGGAAGAGGGGGGTAGAGAGGGTAGGGGGAGAGGAGAGGAGAGGGGGTTGGGGGAGGGGAGAGGAGAGGGGGTAGGGGGGTAGAGGAGAGGGGGTAGGGGGGTAGAGGAGGGGGAAGGGGGAGAGGAGAGGGGGTAGGGGGGTAGAGGAGAGGGGGTAGGGGGGTAGAGGAGAGGGGGAAGGTGGAGAGGAGAGGGGGTGGGGGAGAGGGGGTGGGGGAGAGGGGGAGGGGGAGAGGGGGGTAGAGGAGAGGGGGAAGGGGAGAGGGGGGTAGAGGAGAGGGGAGAGGGGGAAGGGGAGAGGGGGTAGGGGGGTAGAGGAGAGGGGAGGGGGTAGAGGAGAGGGGGAAGGGGGTAGAGGAGAGGGGGGGAAGGGGGTAGAGGAGAGGGGGGGAAGGGGGATGGTAGGGATGGGGGGCAGAAGGAAAGGAGGGACGGGATTGGGGAGAGAGGGAAGAGGGGGGTAGAGAGGGTAGGGGGAGAGGAGAGGAGAGGGGGTAGGGGGAGAGGAGAGGGGGTAGGGGGAGAGGAGAGGGGGTAGGGGGAGAGGAGAGGGGGTAGGGGGGGTAGAGGAGAGGGGGTAGGGGGTAGAGGAGAGGGGGTAGGGGGTAGAGGAGAGGGGGTAGGGGGTAGAGGAGAGGGGGAAGGGGGAGAGGAGAGGGGGTAGGGGGGTAGAGGAGAGGGGGAAGGTGGAGAGGAGAGGGGGTGGGGGAGAGGGGGAAGGGGGAGAGGGGGAGAGGGGGCAGAGGAGAGGGGGCAGAGGAGAGGGGGAGGGGGTAGAGGAGAGGGGGAAGGGGGTAGAGGAGAGGGGGGAAGGGGGTAGAGGAGAGGGGGGGAAGGGGGATGGGGGGGCAGAAGGAAAGGAGGGACGGGATTGAGGAGAGAGGGAAGAGGGGGGTAGAGAGGGTAGGGGGAGAGGAGAGGGGGTAGGGGGAGAGGAGAGGGGGTAGGGGGAGAGGAGAGGGGGTAGGGGGAGAGGAGAGGGGGTAGGGGGGGAGAGGAGAGGGGGTAGGGGGGGAGAGGAGAGGGGGTGGGGGGGGAGAGGAGAGGGGGTAGGGGGGGAGAGGAGAGGGGGTAGGGGGGTAGAGGAGAGGGGGTAGGGGGTAGAGGAGAGGGGGTAGGGGGGTAGAGGAGGGAGAAGGGGGAGAGGAGAGGGGGTAGGGGGGTAGAGGAGAGGGGGAAGGTGGAGAGGAGAGGGGGTGGGGGAGAGGGGGAAGGGGAGAGGGGGGTAGAGGAGAGGGGGAAGGGGGAGAGGGAGAAGGGGAGAGGGGGAAGGGGAGAGGGGGTAGGGGGGTAGAGGAGAGGGGGAGGGGGTAGAGGAGAGGGGGAAGGGGGTAGAGGAGAGGGGGGTAAGGGGGATGGTAGGGATGGGGGGCAGAAGGAAAGGAGGGACGGGATTGGGGAGAGAGGGAAGAGGGGGGTAGAGAGGGTAGGGGGAGAGGAGAGGAGAGGGGGTAGGGGGAGAGGAGAGGAGAGGGGGTAGGGGAGAGGAGAGGGGGTAGGGGAGAGGAGAGGGGGTAGGGGGAGAGGAGAGGGGGTAGGGGGGTAGAGGAGAGGGGGTAGGGGGGTAGAGGAGAGGGGGTAGGGGGGTAGAGAGGGGGAAGGTGGAGAGGAGAGGGGGTAGGGGGGTAGAGAGGGGGAAGGTGGAGAGGAGAGGGGGTAGGGGGGTGGGGGAGAGGGGGAAGAGGAGAGGGGGAAGAGGAGAGGGGGAAGGGGAGAGGGGGTTAGGGGGGAGGGGGGGTAGGGGAGAGGGGGGTGGGGAGAGGGGGGAGGGTGGGGAGGGGAGGGGAGAGGGGGAGGGTGGGAAGGGGGGAGGGGAGAGGGGGAGGGTGGGAAGGGGGGAGAGGGGGGGAGATGGGGAATGAGGAAGGGGTAGAGTGGGAGAGAGGAAGGTGAAGAAAAATGAGGGGATGGGGAGGTACTAAGGGAAGGGAGGAAGGGTGTCTTGAAGGGAAGTATGGGAGAAAAGGATGCAGAGGCGATAGATGTTGAGGAGGGTACGTGACTGGTGGGGAGAAGGAGGTGGGATGAAGAGGGGTGTGAAGGTGAGGAGGGATAATGAGGGGATAGGAAAAGATGATGGGCTATACCATTTGGAAATGAGACCTTTGATACTCTGGGTCCCAGCTCACCACTGTGCACAGTGATTCTGCTTAATTCTCCCCATGTCCCATTGACTTCCCTTCGACTCAGCAACTAGCCTGCAGACCAGGGGGAATTTACCCAAGTCAGTTACCCTACCAGACTTGTCGAGCTTCAAGTGTCAGGTGTGACTCAAGGGCAAATACATTGGAAGGAACAGTGAAGCAGGTGTGCTCCGGCTTGGGAAGGTGGTAAAGATGGAATGGTTACAGGATGTAGAGGGGAGAGACATGCACGAAGGAACATGTAGTAGGTGGTGGTGTGGGAAGCTTCCACAAGATGAAGTGCAATTGGACGAAAGGATGGGGAGACTCTCGTTAAACAAGAAAGTCCTCAGATGCTGGGATTGTAGTGAAATTCACAAAGTAACTGATTCTACGTGAACTGCTGAGCTTTGTTTATTGTATGGGGAGACTGCTGTTGGTGGTCGGAGGAAGAGTGGGCTGGCAAATGTCAGGAGGGAAATGTTATCAGAAAATAGGATCTCTTTGTGTGCCTTTATGCCAAACAGTGATTGACAAATGTGTATTATGTACATGACACTAAATGAAAACTACACCCTAAAACCTTCAGTGTTCATTTTTGTCTCTTGTGAGACTTTCACAATGTAAAATTGTGTCTCAAATCATCGAACTGTGAGCATTCTTTTTTTAAATCAGCAAATATGTAGGTTCTGATTGTTTCACCATCACTCTTCCAACTCTTGTTTGCTCTTGTTCTGCTGCATTTCACAGAGAAACTTTTCAACTTGGTAACTGTTGAGAAAATATTTAATTTCACCATTGCACAAGTACTGTGTGTTTAACATGAACTAGTTTTCTGCTTAGTAAACATGCATGTTAATATTTGTCTTTATAATATCTAATATGATTTCAATCCCATTCATTGGTTTGTTGCTGCACAGTCATTAAATTTTTTAGTGCTCAACTTTTATTTGGTAGTTACAAGTAGATTGGCACAACATTATGGGCTGAAGAGTCTATACTGGGCTGTAGTGTTCTATAAATCAGATGCTTTATGTGTTACAGATGGAGCACTGTTGCTAGGAGCCTCAACATTATCTGGGCGCAGTTGGTTGGGATCGATCTGGTTGTTCAAAGACCCACTCAAGGCTCCTGATGAAAAGTCATGTACGGTTGGTGTCCAGACGCAAGCAGGCGTGGTGGATGCATGTTGGGTTTCTGGCAGAGAAATCCTTGTTGCATCTGATTCAGGTAAGGATGGACTTTCATGTTCAGTCAGTGTTAACAATTAAGAGGTTGCTTGGATCTTGGTGTCGTCACTAGTGCAAAATTTTGATTTGTTGCTGTTCAAAGCGCTGATCTTTTAAATTTTAATTGAATAGCAAAAGACAAAAGAAACCAAAGTTAATAAATAGAAGCAGCAGTTGAACCACTTCACCTGGAATTGGATCTGCATTGCATCATGAGTGTCCCCTCCACTCCCATCAACTTCCAAGATGTGCTCCTTCTTCAAAAACGTGGCTTCCCCTCCTCTACTATCAACTCGTCCCTCACCTGCACACTTCCCACCTGATCACGCACCTCAACCACCTTTCAGTTGGTTTCCTCTGATCTTTAAATCTGACAGTGTCCAGACCAGCCATTCTCAGTAGGGGCCAGCGCTTGTTTAATTGTTTTCTTTTCACCTCGCGTATCATTAAAAAAATTTTACATAGTCGGTGGGAGAGAAACCAAAAGTTTACTGCTTCACGAGGACGGGATTCATAACCTTTGAGCAGTATCCCAGGGGGGTCCATAGCCAGAGAATGTTTGAGAATGGCTGGTCTCGGTATCTGATCTCAGCTGTGACTTGGTGTGCAATTTAATTTAAAATGCTATTGACGATTTATGCAAGCTCTAAAAAATAGAATCTAACTTTAATTGGGCTCTGAAGTATGTGTGTTTCAGAGGTTGTGGGTAATTTATTCATTTCTGGATGTCACTAGCATGAGTTCTCCACTTCTAATTGTTTTATACCGGATAGAAACAGTGCAGAGGCAGGTTGTTCCATTGAAGTCCACATAACTGTTTATGCTCCTCTTGACCCTCTAGCCATCTTATCTACAGAGATCACTGTGACCCCCCTGTTTTTTTCTCCTTCACGTCCTTGCCCTACTCATTTGCATTAACTTCTACCTGTAGGAGTGAGTTCCATATTCTCAGCACTCTTTGGATAAAGAATTTTCTTTTGAGAGGTTTCTTGGTAACTTTTTGTAACTAATGATTTCTAGTTGTGCTGTTCTGCAAAACAGGAAATATTTCATTTTCTCTCACTGGCCTCGAGTGTATCTTCCAGCGAGGGTTCAAATCGAGCTGGATCAGTGGTATGATGACTTGCTTTGTGTAAGGATCACCTTGTACTGACTGCACGCATTCATTTTGCCACGTTGAGATAGTCCAGGATCCACATCCAGCTTCCCTTCATTGGCCAGAGGTCTCACTCTGAATTGTTGTACTTGTTCCGCAGGTACTGTGGAATTGTGGGAGGTGGACGAAAGTGAAGGGCTGGTGGTGAACAAGTTCAGTAAATGTGAACACGATGATGTTGTCACGAAAGTGAGTGTTCTCTCTGGTGAAACACAAGCAGTTAGCAGCAGTCTAGATTGCAGGTTTGTAATATCATCCTCCTTCAAACAGTTTTGCTTTGCTTGGTGTTTTTTTTGTTGATGCAATAACCACCTGTATGATGAATAATGAATGCCTGTGGGGCTTGCAATATTCACTGATCTGAAGACTTTCCCTCCTAACACTTGCATTGTAGAGCCTCCCCCTTGATTCAAAGCTTTGGTCATCTACTTTAATTTCTCCTGTGGTCGTGTTTTTCCTCATTTGGATGAGAGGGTCTGAGTAAAAATTGGGCAAATTTGACTTGTTTTTTTCTTGAGCATAGAAAGCTTGAGGGATGACCTTAAGAGCCATTGATAGGGTGATAGTCAGAATTTTGGACATACAGCACAGTAACAGCCTCTTCAGCCCATGAGTCTGTGCTGCCCAATTGACTTACAACCCCCAGTACTTTTTTTTTGAAGGGTGGGAGGAATCCAGAGCCCTGGGAGGAAACCCACGCAGACATGGGGAAAATGTACAAACTTGTTACAGACACCGCGGGATTTGAACTTTCTATTTTTCTGTGAAGATCTTGGTGGTCTTCTGTCTGTATCTGTGTTTGTGTCTTCTTCTCTTCTTTGTACCTGTGTGTCTTCTGTTTTTCCTGATGAGCTGCTTGTATCTCTTTGTTGGGCTTCTTGCTGCTGGTCCTCCCCTCCTGGGCTGCTCATCTGCGTGCTTCCTGACGTTGGTCTTCTTGTTGGTCTTCCCTCTGTCTATTTCCCATGTCTGTCTCATCGTTCCCTCTTCTTCTGTCTTCCTTGTCCTCCAGCTGAGAGCCCTGGTGTCGGGCATGCCTCAGCTGCTCAGTCTGTGACAGGCCGCTCCTCTGCTGAGCCCCCCTCACGCTGGTGTCCTCTTTCTCCTTTGGTTGTGCACTTTTGTTTGGCTCCGAGTGCCATTTTTGTAATGCTCCGGCTGGTGGGTCGCGACTCCGCAGGGCAGGCACTGACCTCGAGGGTCTTTCTTCTCTGGCGACTTTTCTACTTCTTTTATTCCAGTTGTTCTTACTTTCTCCTTCTTGGAAGCCATCTTCTTTCTCTTCTATCTATCTTTATCTTCTATTTCTTGTGTTCTATTTCTGTTATGCTTTGCTCTTTCCTAACTTTTTTCCTATTTTCCTGGAGAGGGCTGGTTTTCCCGACTGGCTACTACTCCATCACGTGACTCCTCCTGTAATTACTTTTAGAGGGCATATTAATCAGACTTGTGTGAGTGTATGTTATAACGTGCTTATCCCAATAATGAAAGCAACATAGTCATTCTGAAATTTGAAAAGGATTTGAAATGGTCCTCTGAAGGATTATAAAAGGTAAATATTTGGTAATAATTCCTGATTAATTACTTATCATTTAACCATGAAACTATTGAAATGCTAAAAATAGGCTGAATTATGTGAGCTTTAGTTTAACCTACAATAACCAAGCTCTTTGATTTATTAGTGTGAAGGTTTGGGACCTAGAACAGAAGACGGTGCTGAAATCCTACCAAGGTGAGTAAGAACAGCTGTGAGATGAACTAATCTTTCACTCTTGAACAGTTCCTGACTTGACCCTCAAAGTGCACCTTTTAATTTGAATAGGATTCTTGTGCACTGAAAATACCAATTATGAATGAAAAGATGAAAATTTATTATACAGTCAAGTTTATTGTCATCTGATTGTACGAGTGCAAAAGAGCGTTCTCTGCTCCTCAGTGCAAACCACGCAGACACACAACCAGACATGACACACAAACATTTCATATGCAGGACAGGCAGACTTTGACAAGCCACAATTTGCAATGGGAATTTGCATAATAATAAAAATGTAAAGGTTGGTTTGTTGCACTTGGCAAGGACATTTCCAAAATCTATAGGTTTTTTTTTAGATCTTTTATAATATTTTATTTATAAATTTTAAACCTCAATAATAATTACATTAAATTCAAAGGTAATTTCAAAAAATTATACATGTGGTATATAAAACCCACCCTGCCCCCCAAAACTGCTAAAAAGAAAAGAAAATAGAAAAAAAGTTCTGGAATAGAGCGTTTATATCATGTTGGAGGTTACCAAGAAATGAGGTCTTCAGAGAGTCAATTAAACATAAAAACCCACGTTTTGTAAATATGGGCACCAGATTTTCCAAAATACGTGATATTTGTTTTGTAAATTGTAAGTAATCTTCTCAAGTGGTATACAGCTACAAAGTTCTGCATGCCATCTTTCCATCTATTTCTGACTTCCAAGTTATTGCTATACATTTCCTAGAAACTGCTAAAGCAGTTTGTACAAATTCAATTTGATACATAGTTAATTTTAATTTAGGTCTTAAAGCTTAATGTTACTCAATAAAAAATAACATTGGATCCTGTGGGAAATTAACCCCCATAATTTGTTTTTTAGTTCTTTTATGTAGTCAGGTGTCTGAAAAGAAACAGAAAAAACAGGAAATATTCGACAGGTCTGGCAGCATCTGTGGGCAACTGTAGTTTCACATCAAAGATCCTTTCTCAGAATCCACCTGAAATATTCACTTTATTTCTTTTACTACAGATGCAGAACCTACCGAGTGTTTTCAACTATTTCTTTTTCTGTACGAGATCCAAAATCTGATTTAGAAAGAATAGAACAGCATTAAGTAGTGGGATACGATTATTCTTTGAAACAAAATCTGTGTGTGTGTGTGAATGTGGTTTCCCGAGAGAGAAATGCTGGAGGCATTGGTGTTACACAATTCGGAGGCTAAAAATCAGCTGGTATAAACCCTGTAAAAAGGTTTAAAAGTTTTTGCAGCATAAACCTCCCACTGTATTGCTTTCTATCACTAATTGATGCTGGGGTGCGAAGATTAGTGGTTGCTTTGGATCCTAACCTTTTTTCTTCATGTTTTAATCAATTTAATTCCATTTAGTTAAAAAGCTCCTGCTTATCCAGAATATTCATTACTTATGTTTTTGTAATCACTTGTTGACTGGTGCACAGTTAACAGCCATTGTTGATGTTATGTACCACACAATCTGCCGTTCTGGTCAGCGCATTGTTGGAAAGATGTGGATACTTTGGAGAGAAGGCAGAAAATGTTCACTTGGCTGTTGTCTAGAATACAAAATATGAAGTAAGGAGAGGTTGGACAAACTTGGCTGTTTTCTCTGAAGTGCCAGAGTCTGAGGGGAGACCTGATAGAGATTTATAAATAGAAGATGTTGATAGGGTGGACAAGATCTTTTTCCAAGGGTAAAACTGGAGGAGATGAGTTGAAGGATGGGTTGGGGGAGTTCTAAGGCGGTGTGGGGGGTGTAATTTACACAGTTGTAGGTGTCTGGAGTGGTTGTGGAAGCAGATACTACAGTGATGTACAAGAGGCTTCTACACCACTGGTTTTCAACACTTTTCTTTCCACTCACATCCCACTTTAAGTAATCCTTATGCCATCGGTGCTCTGTGATAAGTAAGGGATTGCTTAAGGTGGGATGGAAGTGGGAAGGGAAGGTTGAAAATCACTGCTCTAGACCCAATTGATACTGAAATATTTGGCTTGAGAAAAATGGTCATTGGCCCATTTCCTTTGGAGTTCTGAAACCGTGCACATAACGAGTCAATGAGGTACGATTAAAACAGTGGGTTTCAAACTTTTTCTTTCCGCCCACAGAGCACCTTAAGCAATCCCTTACTAATCGCAGAGCACCTATGGCATAGGGACTACTTAAAGTGGGATGTGAGTGGAAAGAAAATGGTTGAGAACCACTGGTGTAGACGGATGAACATGCAAGGAGGGAAGTATCAGGTAGAAACAGCAAATTAGTTTAACTTCAGCAATGCAATCAATGTATCCAAAGGGTCTGTTCCTGTGGTGTGCATGCTGGGTACATGCCACACAGCTGTGGTTAATTCTAGCTACAGCTTGCATCCTTTACTAGTTTATTTCTTTTCATAGGGTGGGGAGAGGGATGATTACAGGCATTTATTTGCAGGTCTGCTCATAAAAGAATACTCGTGTAAAGAGGAAAAGACAAAAGTTTGATGTTTTCGAGATTAAAAGTCTTGATGTGATCAGATTGTGCGCAAGAACAACTGCATTTAGGATTATTAAAAATAGGGAGTCTCCAGGTGGCGCTCATGGAGTGAACACGTTTTGGTTTTTGCTCCATAAAATATACTATTTTTAACCTGTATCCACCTTTGAACTAACTTCACAGAAGTCAGAAAGATCTTTATTATTTCTCTAATTATACTTGAGTCTGAAAATTTTGAAGAAATGACTGAAGGAAAAGCTACACGAGCTAAAACCCGGGCAGAAGAAGGTAACGGCCGAGAGAAGAAACAACCAGACATTAAGTGAGATGACCTTCACTGACTTTTTAAAATTCTTTCGTGATGAATTCAAAGATGTTTGTCGCAAAAAAGACCTAGCTGTACTTCGTACAGCTTTAATTGCCTCAGAAGCTGAAACCAAAAAACAACATACCTTAATTGCAGCTCTTCAAACTGAAGTTCAACAAAAAGAGATTAGACTGACTGAGGTCGAACAGAAACTTTCCAAAGCAATTAAACAACTAGAAGCGCTCCAGCTGAAAAGCATTGATTCAGAGAACCGTTCCAGAAGACAAAATATTCGTTTGGTTGGAATTCCTGAAGGCATTGAGAAAGGAGATCTCCTGACGTTTTTTGCCGAGCTTTTAAAAGAAGCATACCCATCCGAATTCCCTGCTGATCCACCGCTACTTGATAGAGTACATCGTATCTGGAACCGAAATGCTGAAGCTTCCAAACCCAGGATTATTAAAAATATACTTTGGTCAAGAATTAACTTGTTGAGTGTTTCTAATTACAGCTCACTCGGGGTCCGTGATGTGTGTTGCTGCATGCCCTGGCAATGCAAACCTTTTCCTGTCGTGTGCTCAGGTAAGTTGAAATCAATTTCCTTATTAACTGTAAAATTGTCTTGTTTATGTGCAAATGTTCCATTAAGGCACAAATTACAAAATCTTTTCACAAAGTTCAACTTCTCTTGTGTTCTTTACAGCCAACAAATTTAACAGCTGCACTTTAGAAGTGTAAATTTCCAGAAAGCTGATCTTTCTTTCCTTGGTTATACTGGATAAAGTTAACTCCAGCTTGCACGTTTAAAATAAATTATACAAAACAGGAGTCGGCCATTACTAGTCACGCCTGCTCCGCCGTTCGATGAGATCATGGCTGCTCTGATGATAGGACACAGTAGGATATGAGTCCAGGTTTTCCAGTGGTAATGAAGGACAACCTGTTGGCATTCACTGTTCTTGCCATGAAACTGAACAGCTTCTGAGTTATTCACCAGACAACGAGTTACTGGAGGAACTCGGGCAGCATCCATGGGGAATAGGTCCTGACCTGAAACTTTGACTGACCACGGTGCTCCCTAGCCCACTGAGTACCTCCAGCAAACCACTGCTTGCTCAAGGTTCCAGCACCTGTGGTTTTGTGTTTTCTGAGCTTCTGGATCATGTCTGCACATTGAAGCCGAATTCTTGAGGAGCTGCTGTCAGTAATTCCCTTCATCTCCACAAGGAGCGCTGTTTAGCAATCTGCAGGAATAATCGAAGAGAAGGACTAATTTTTACAGATGTTCGATAAAATACTCTGAGAATGTTATGATCCATTGCAGAAGGTGCAAGAGAGGTTTTAGTGCTGTGCTTTCTATAATTACTCTTTATAAACCTTTCAGGCCCTACATTGAAAATGTGGCTTTTAATACTGTTTAAATTTTTTTAAATTTAGACATACAGCACGATAACAGGCCCTTCCAGCCCACGAGTGCAGGCTGCCCAATTACACCTAATTGACCTACAAGCACCCCTTCCCCTTTACGTTTTGAAGGATGGGAGGAAACCAGAAGCCCTGGGGGAATACTCACGCAGACACGGGAAGAATGTACCAGCTCCTTACAGGCAGTGCGGGATTCGAACCCCGGTCACTGGCGCTGTAACAGTGTCGCACGAACCACTATGTGAACCATGTTTTAATTTTTTTTTAATATTAGAAATTTTGAAAAGTAAAATAGATTTTAAGATCTTCCTTATGATTTAAAAAGTATACGATTTTCTCCATCTTTTTGGCTGGCTCTGGTTTTGCTGTACGCTCTACTATCTTGGTAAATATCAGTAGTTTGGCATAGAATTACATTCACCCTAGTTAGGGTGGCAAATCACATGTCAGCAATATTTATAAATCGGGTCAAATTATGATAATTGCTTCAAATTTTCACTCAATTGCTTCATAAGTGCAGGTCCAACAGGGATCTGAACTTCTGTATATTGTAACAATAAGGCAGGCTTTCTCCTGAATTCAGTATTGATAGTCATACAGCATTGAAACAAGCTCTTCGGCCCCACACGTCTATGTTGACTAAGTTGCCATTGTGGGTGTCCTATTTGCCTGTGTTTTGTCCACATCCTATCCAGAAACCTCTCCAAATGTCTTTTGAAGGTCAGAATTGTTCCCACTTCCTCCTACAGCTCGTTTCAAATATGGACTATGCCCTGAGTGAAAAATGTGCCTGCCAGGTTCCTCCTAAATCACTCCTCTCTCACTTTAAACCTATGCCCTCTAGTTCTGGAATCAACTATCTTGGGAAAAACTGGGAGCATTCTTTTTATCCGTGAACCTCATGAGCTTATAAACCTCAGTGATCATCCCTCCCTCTCCTTCACTGGCGGGGATGAAGACCCAGCCTGTCCACTCTCTCCCTCTAACTCATTGGCTCCTGTCCTGTCAAATCTCCACTGCACATAGAGCTCGAAATGTGCCTTTTTCTTTTAAAAAGAGAAAACATTTTGACAAAAATTAGAGCCTTTTACTGAGTGCCTTTGTAGCCCCTTGAAATGGGATTTCTTTGTATAAGATGTCAGTGTGAAATGTTAACATGAAAATGAGCATGTATTGAGAATCTAATTGTTACTGTTGGTGGAAACTGTCATAGAGTTTTGTTGAGTGGTGTCACATATCAAGAACTGACAGAGAAGGTTGTGTATAAATATACGTTACATGTTGCATCCTGATCATTTATAAAGCTGCTATTATTAGATCCATGATGCTGTTACAATAATGCAGCAAAGTCATTGAATAATATTGTTAAAGTTAACATTGAAGCTGTGGTTAGTAAAATAAATGTTAAAAAAAGTTGTGTAAATATTAGTTTGTGCAAAGTATGGCATGAATCTAGTTACCAATCCACCTAACAAATCCTGGGGGAAGGCTAGATTCTGATCCAGAATTGGAATTTATTGTCACAAAATTCGTTGGTTAGCTGCAGCATTAGAGGTGCTAAATTGCTATAAATTAAATCTTTTTTTTAAAAAAAACTGCAAAAGAGAAGAAAGTGAGATAGTGTCTGTGGTTCATTGTCCATTCAGAATCATTCCTGATCCAGCCTCGTTCATTGCTGATGTCAAAAGAGATGATAGCTTAGCAAGTAGTTGGATGTAAACTGATCCCTCTCTCTCGATCCCCTTTCAGGACAGGAGACTTTTACTATGGGACAGAAGAAATTCCAAACCAGCTTTGCGGATCGGTGTGTATCTTGCCTCCATTTGTGATGTCTGTATTTGATCCATTAGTAATTCCAACTTTAAGCTCGCTGTTTGCATTTCCTATCAGTGTGTTGTGTCTAAAGGATTGATGGGATGTTATAATATCGAGGTCCGGGACCTGAATCCAGTGTTTGCCTTAAGAAACTCCTAATGTAAAGTTTCAGGAAAAAATGACATGTATGAAAAAGGAACTACTGTTTTCCACAGTTGGTGGCGATTGACTGAGAGGGTTATAAACTCAGAAAGGAGGCCAGGTATTGGTGTATCTCTGAGAATCCCAGAGAAAGGGTAAAATGTGGTATAGGTTAACGAGAAGTTGGAAAGTATTGATTAGTTCTTGTTGTTTGACCATGAAAAGACAAGGAAGCACTAAGGGTTCTGAAGTCCCGACGGCGCATGGGATTATATATGAACACAGTGAAGATGGGGAATTGGGGAAATTTAGCTGTCATCTTGGCTTCTGATAATTGCCTGTTCTTCGAAATGTTCCATCTCTCTCCAGACACGGGCTTGCTGCACACCTGTGCAACCACGGTGACATGGCACCTGCACAACGAGCAAGTCTTTGCCTTTGGTAAGACCATCATTAGTTTGAGCTGAATTATCTTCAACCTGTTCATATAAACCATTGGCAGGAGGCAGGGTGTTCTTTTATAGACCTGCAGGCCTTTTGGCCCAAAAGCCCCTGCCACCCAATTGACCTATCAACCCCGGTACGTTTTGAACAGTGGGAGGAAACTGGAGCACCCGGAGGAAACCCATGCAGATATGAGGAGAACGTACAAACTCCTCACAGACAGTGGGAGATTCAAACCTGGGTTGTTACGGTGTTGCGCTAAGCGTATTGGTAAGAGTCTGAGAGCGAGCTGGACACAGCTGGTCATGTGGATGGCGTCGCGGTTAGTGCAACACTGTAAGGAGTTGGTACGTTCTCCTCGTCTCTGGGTGGGTTTTTCCTGGGAGATCCGGTTTCCTCCCATCTTTCGAAGTGTACTAGGGATTGTATGTTAATTGGGTGACACAGACTCATGGGCCTGAAAGGCCTGTTACTTTGCTGTGTGTTTAATTGTTTTTTTTTTATAATTTTTTATTTTTCACACTATGAACCATACCAACCAAAATATATACAAACGTTTCTCATTAAATTTACAGAGTGGCCTTTTCTCCCTTTTCTGTGTGTTTAAATTTAAAATTAAATTGAAAAAAAAAGCAAAATAAAGTTCATGTTTATATAACAGGGGTAGAGTGTTCAACTTTACACAATGTGTCATTTTCCTCGAATAATTAGTTAGAAGCTATTTCTATAAAAGTATTTTACATTCAAAATCATTTTGTTTAACAGGGACTGAAAATGGAATTGTTGGTGTAAAACACTTGCAGAGTCGGGCTGATTCTATTCGGAGCTCCAAGCTGCATTCACGGACCGTGACTGCTCTGCAGTATTCCTCGCACAGGTGGGTACCATTAAAATGTGGGATGTCCCAGTAATAATTCATTGTGTTTACAGTGACCGGTGTTGACTTCTTTTGGTGCTGGTGAAGGGAAAACTTAAGTTTGATTGGTAATGGTATATTTTTATTTTGATAGAATAAGCCTTCTTGTAACGGGAAGCTGGGAAGATGACTGGCTCAGGGAAATAAGTGGAGTTGGACAGTTTTGGGATATCACTATTCTGACATGCTTAAACTTAGAAGGACAGAACTCTACAGATGTATCAGGATGCCTCAGTGCATGGGACGGGAACTGCTCTGTCCAACTGCAGAAGGTGTTTGCACAACCCCAACACACCCTCCTCCTCGCCTCTTTCTACAATCCCGCTGACATGCCAACATGCTAAAAGACTCATCCTACCCCACACACTCTCTTCACCACCACCCCCACCCCTTTCAGGAAGAAGAATCACAAGTGTGAGATCACACACCACCAATTTCAAGGGCAGTTTTGTTCCTGCCTTTTTCAGACTCCTGATCGAATCCCAGAATAGTAACATGTTACTTCTGTTCTTTGCCAACTGGTCCCTGTCTAAAATTGCACATCTGTACTTGAGGTAGTATGTACAAGGTACCTACTGGTCTATTTCTATCACTCCCTTGGTAATGTGACAATAACTTGAACATAAGATTTAATTTTACTGCCACCTCTTCTGTGTAACCAGATTTGATTAAAATGTTTGTATTTTGACCTTTTAAGGTGCAAATACATAGAGTATCCCGAAAATGTTGATCTCCCCTCTGAGCATAATCTCCTGCTGAAGTAATCAAGCATTGTTCTTTATACCTTGCAGTACAGATGCTCAGATATTGGTATTAACACCCTGCTCGAGGGACTCAACAGGTCGAGCAGCATCAGTGGGAGAAAAAGAATGATCAATGTTTCAGTCAGAACCCTTCAAGACTGGAGAAGGATCTTGATGAACACCCAACAATGAAGGGCTCTGGCCCAAAACATGGACATTTGTCATTCTCCCATGGATGGTCTGTGTACGTCCTTTCTTGGTTTCTCCTTCCAAAATGCAACACTTCACACTTGTCTGCATTAAATTCCATCTGCCATTTTTCCATTTAATCCAAATCCCTTTGCAACCTTTGAAAACCTTCTTCGCTGTTCACCACGCCTCCAGTCTTAGTGTTATCAGCAAACTTGCTGATCACCACATTAACATCCAGATCATTGATATAGATGCCAAACAACAATGGTCCCAGCACCAATCCCTGAGGCACCACTAGTCACAGGCCTCCAGTCTGAGAAGCATCATCCACCACTACACTCTCGCTTCTCCTGTCCAGCCATTGTCGAATCCAGTTCACCTTCCTGACCAACCACCCACATTGGACATTGTCTACATGGACTTTAGCAAGTCCTTTAACAAAGTCCAGTACTCTTCCTTCATCAACTTTCCTGGTAATGTTCTTGAAACACTCTATAAGATTGGTTAACCACAACCTTCCATGCACAAAGCCATGTTGACTATCCATAATCAGTCCCTATCTATTCAAATACTTTGAGAAAAACAAGCAGTGAATGTTAATTGTCCAATCGATGTTTTTAAGGGAGGTGTGAAGGGGAAACATTGTGAGAGTGAGTGATGTTTCACCTTTTGACTTTGCAGTTCTCTCCACTTGGCTTCAGTCAGTGAAGATTGTACTCTGGCCGTTGTTAACTCTGACCTCTCAGAAGTGTAAGTGTCTTAAAGAACTGCTTGAGTTTTCCCATAAATATTCAACAACATCAAAATTGATCCCTTAATTAAAATTTTTTCCAGGTTTAGGAACCAGTCGCACAAGGACTTCATTCGAGGTGTATCCTGGTCGCCTCTGAATTCCAATGTACTCAGCACAGCTGGTTGGGATCATCAGGTGCTACACCACACCATCAGCTTGGATAAGGCAGCAGACTCGGTGTGAGGAGAGGCACTGAATGATGTAGAACCTTCATTTTGTACTTTTTCTATGGCTGAGCCCCAAGCAGAGAAGCAAAGTCGGTCCAAAGTGGTGAAGCAGTGTTAGAGAAAGGGGGAGAGGCGAGGATGGAAATGATTCACGACCCTCCACGTTGCTGCTTGGAAACATTAACTCACTGTCTTCCCCCTCATCAAGTTCCAAAAACGTGTGTGGACCCACCTAGATCTGCTATGTGTGCAGAGTGTTCTTGACTAGGTTCTCTCTCTGATAGGCAGGCAGCCTATGGAAATGGGGAAAATGGGATGGTTTAGAATTGAGTGGCCACTGGATGTGGTATTCTTGATTCAGTGGCTTGAGAAATACATGGGTGGTCTGGATCTCCTGCAATACTGTAAACCCTGTGTCTGTTTCGCATTGAGTTCAGATCCACCAAGAAAAGGATTAAACAAGCACGTTTATTAAACATGATCTCTACTTGTCAATTTTTCTGATTTCTGTATCTGTGTTAGTTAAGAAACTAGATGATGAGATTTTATTGTCATGTACATCCTGTTATCCAAAATTCAAGCAACTGGCAAAAAAATGGGGAATAATAAATAGGTAAAACGTACAGAAGTTTAAAATTGGTGCACCTCGCTGTTAGTTCACCAAACACGCAGTCTCAAGCAACCAGAAAATTCACTGGTCTGGCATCTACCAATTCCCATGGGGCTGGGTATCAGGGGTTTTACTGTACATAAGATATAGGAGCAGATGGCAGCCAGTTGAGTCCATCCACTATACCGTCATGAGCTGATCTATTCTCCTTGCCTTCTCCCCATAACCTTGATGCATTTGTACATTCTGGAGATGGACCAAAATTCTAACTTGCTGCAGTCACACTGATGGGAATATTTCCAAGTGGGTGATTTGAGGGAACCCTGCGGGCGGAGGTGTCCTGCAGCTGTTGCTCTGTCCACGGTGGCAGAGGGCACAGGTTTGGGAGCTGCGGTTGGCCACTGCACCATCTCTGATAGCAGTCAACGTTAGTCCAGCTCTCAGACACCTGCCTCATGGGCATTAGGAGTTGTTGCATTGCAGTCACCCAGAGCATCCCTCACTCGTGCCTTGTGTGGAATGGCTTCGGGCTCTAGTTATTTGCTTTTGCATCCTTGGGCAGTGGTGATCACCCAGCAGTATTGGTGAGGAGCTCAGTAATGATGATCTGAAATTCCATCATCCTCCACACCACAGAAGCCAGGCTCTGGAGTGGCAGTGGAACCCACAGAACCAGTGGCACCTGCTGACAAAGCAGCAGTGTTGTGTCCCACAAAAGTCATTCTAGTGATTTAAAAATAACTTCCCTGTCACCTTGGACAGATCTGAAACTAATCCAGTTAATTGTATATGGATTTGTATTTTAATGTCATCAGGCTGATCAGTGGTGTGAAACCTGCAACAGTTTCGCCCTTCAGCTCACCATGCCTGTGCCAACCTCAACTATATATTCCCCCCCTGCCCTATCTTTCCACACTGCCTCCATGCTATGGTGAATCTGTCAAATTTGTTGCCCATTGAAGCAGAAGAGGTAACCTCTGTAAATATATTTAAGATGAGGTTGGATAGATTTCTACACTGAGGGAATTAAGGAATATAGGGAAAAGGCAGGTAGGTGGAGATGAGCCGATCATCAGATCAGCCATGATCGTATTGAACAGCGGAGCAGGAGTCGGCCATCCTCACACCTTAAGCCTGACCATCTAAAGAATGTGATCCAGGGATGTCTGACCTCTCTATAGCTAATAGTTTCCAAACAGGGCAGCACTGTTTCCAAACAGTGAACATCTTCTGCACTCTCTCCAAAGCCTCCACATCCTTCCAGAAGTGTACACCCAGAACTGCACACAATACTCCAAACGTGGCCTAACCAAAGTTCCAGACTGGTGCAACTTGACCTCCCAACTTTTATACTTGATGCCCTGACTGATGATGCTGTACGCTGTTCATCAACTTGTGCGGCCACTCAGAGAGCTACCTCTTGTTCCGGAGGGTCCTGTGTACTTTCCTCTTGCATTTGATCTCCGGCTGTACGATTGTTCAAGTTAAACTCCTCTTTTGCCCAAATTCCAAACAAACAGATCTATGTCCTGTGTGCAGCAGGATGTAGATCAGTTACAGGATGTGTTGCAGCTTTACAAAACTTTAGTCAGGTCACACTCTGGATGCCCCATTACAGGAAAGATGTGGCGGCTTTGGAAAAGGTGCAGAAAAGTGGAAAGTTTCACTGTTTTAATCTTACCTCGACTTGTTATGTGCAGTTTCATAACTTCAAAGGAAATGGGCCAATGACAATTTTTCTCAAGCCAAATATTTCAGTAACAATTGGGTCTGGAGAGTGATTTTCATCCTTCTCTTCCCACTCACATGCCATCCCTTACTAATCACAGAGCACCGATGGCATCGGGATTACTTCAAGTGGGATGTGAGTGGAGAGAGAAAGGTTGAGACCCACTGAAGTCCACTGTTTGACCTGCTGAGTTTCTCCAGCATTGTGTTTCTAGATTTATGAGTTCATTGCCTAGATTTGAGGGTATGAGATCTAGGCACTGGCTAGCAAATGAGGAGGCCAGTTTACACAAAAGGGTCCTTCAATCATAGCAAAGAGATTGCAGGGGAGGATAGAATGTGGAAGAGTTCTGACCTGAAACATCAGCCGAGCTTTTTCTTCCACTTGTTGCTTGACGCACTGAGCTCCTCCAGCAGAGTGTGTGTTTGTTCCAGGTTCAAGCCTCTTGTGCCTCCAGGACAATGTGATTAGCAGCCAAGAATTTGATATTCATAATTTTAATGACATTTCAGAATAAATGGTGCGGTAAATATAACTCACCTATGTTCTCTATTTAATTGTAGACTCCATTTTTAATTTTTAGAAAATTTTAATACATTTTAAATTAGTTACACAGCACAGTAACAGGTCCTTCCAGCCCACGAGTCCGTGCTGCCCAATTATACCCAATTAACCTACAACTCCAGTACGTTTTGAAGGGTGGGTGGAAACTGGAGTCCCCATAGGAAACCCCTTGCAGACAGGGGGAGAACGTACAAACCTCTTGCATACGATTTTGAATCTGGTTTGCTGGCGCTGTGACAGTGTTGCCCTAACCACTTCGCTAATTGTTCTTGTCACTGAAGGAGTTAACAAGAAAGAAAAACTGATTGCCTTCATAAAAACATGCAGATTAAAAAGTGACTGAAAAAAGATTGCAGTTTTGAAGGTTAGTGACAGGATGATAAGAATTCACAAGATATAGAAACATCTGGCCTGTCGAGCCTTCCCCGCCGTTCAATCACATTCTCTCTCCCCTCCCCCCCCATCTGCCTTTTCCCCCCCATAACTCGCAATTCCCCTGCTATCTCACTGTGACTTAAATCAACTTAATGAGGCAGCCATCACTGTTGCCGGGGCAGCGAATCCCACAGATTCACCACTTATTGGGAGAAGCAGTTCCTCCTCATCTCTGTTGTAAATCCGTGAATCGTGAGCATGATCGTCTAGTTCAGTCATGCAGCACAGAAACAGGCCCTCCAGCCCATCCATCATCCTGGCCTTTTTGCCTATCCACACTAATCCAGTCTGCCTGTTTTCAGATCCTATCCACAAGACTTTGCTTTTCAAAGTGTCTAAACATAGTGGTTGTCTTCTAAAGTGGCCATGGTGACAAAAAGTCAACAAATGAACTGCAGTCATCATTTTATAAACTAAAACAACGTTGTCATGTCTTCCTTCAGTTTGAGGTAAAAGGTGAAGGTTCCATTTTTGCCATGTTTCATACATGAAATTCTTTAACTTTTCTCTACTGTGAGGCAGACAGGGAGTCGCCACTTTGTTCAGTGCCCCTCCACTTTAATTACTGAACCATTGTGTAATTACTCATGGCCAACCATAAAATGTGTGGTCCTGATAATAGATACAGCCTGTAGCTGAGAGTTGCTGAGCTCTTGGATTTAGTGTCATTTAGGAGGACATCTCCCCACCTGTATGCAGACCCCTCACCTGTTTGCACACCTCTCCAGCTGTACGGAGACCTGTCTCCAGCTGAACGCAGTCTCACTAGGGTGGATGTGACATGGTGATGAAGGAGCAGAATGGGATTTGTCCACAGAAGGGTGAGAGAGCTGTGCTGTCATTAGAACACCTGGTGCACACCACAGGCATGGCTGGAGACATTAATCGGTGTTATCCTGGGTATGTGAAATTCATTCCATGTATGAGAAGTATAAAAATAAACATAGGTGATCCCTTTGCCATGGCAACGTGCGCGTTGTGAGGATTGTGGCAATGCAAATTCCCCCAGCCAGATTTGAACAGCTCAGACATCACCAGAAGCTAGCTCTGTGGCCAAGTCTCCTTCCTTGACCTATTCAGAACCAGGTCCCCAGTATCCAACACTGAACGGCTTCCCTCCCTCCTTCACCTTAGGACTATCGGATGTGTGGCATTTAACACTCAACTGCAAGCTTTTGAACCTGCAGTAAGTAACATGATCTGCGCATACATTTTTAATCTTGTATTGTAACTAATATTCAATCTCAAGATTATGAGCTGGCGTTCAGTAGTTCATTAAACTTTTTTTTTCCACTCCCATTCCACCTTAAGTAATCCCTAAGCCAAAGTATTCAACAGCACAGGACATTTGTGGAGTGTTTCTTACCCTAGATGCAGAACATGGGTTCCAGGGGCAAGGTGGTGTAGTCACTGAGCTGTGTCAGTCAGTTGATTGGCCACTAATCCTGACCCCAATCCTAACCCTAATGCCTGGAGTGCAAAGATGAGGGCTGGAGTCTGGGGGGAGTTGAGGGGGATGTGGAGAGAAAAGGTTATGGGGGAAATAAGTGGAGGAATAGGGTTACTAGTGTGGTAGCATTGACTCGTGGACTGAATGGCCTCCTTTGAAGCCATCTGGAAACCAAGGAGGATTGATTTTGTAGATGCAAATGAGGAGTCCAGTTTACACAAAAGTTTTTTTTTAATGTAGACATACAACATGGTAGCAGGCCCTTCTGGCCCACAAGCCCGTGTTGCCCAATTAACCTACATCCCCGGTACATTTTGAAGGAAGGGCCCCCGGGGAAAACCACGCAGATACGGGATGAACGTACAAACTCCTTACTGACAGCGCAGGATTTGAACCCGGGTCGCTGGCACTGTAATAACATCATGCTATGCTAACCATGTTGTGTGGTGAGGAGTCGAGATCATGCGTTCCAAGATACTGTGGGGAAATGTTTGGTTTGCGTGCTACCCAGACAAGTTAACTCATCCTTAATAAAGCAATGCAAAATTAAAAATTAAACCAAGTGTGACAGAAAAAGAGTTCAGTTTAAACCCTGCTAGGGTTTCATCTGGTGACAGTGGGGAAGAAACTGTGCTTGGATCTGTAAAGGCACTCATGAATCTTCTGCCCTGAGCAATCAGCCATAACCTTCTAAAAGGTGGAACAGAATAAGGGACTGAATAGCCAACTCCTGTGTAGGCAATTCCTGTGTTCCTTTTGTGCTGTTCTATTCTCAGTGGAAGTAAATGAAGCCTACATGCTTCATGTAGGCTGTGCGGATCCTGCCTGTTCCTGCATGGGGATCTGATTGGACTGTAACATCAGCAGGTGTTAGAATAATGTAATAGAGAGCGGTGAATCTGTGGAATTTGTTGCCACAGGCGGTTGTGGAGGCCAGGTCATTGGATGTATTTAAAACAGATTGAATGGTTCAAAGGTTATGGGTTGGAGGCCAAGCCGTGGGGCCAAGTGGGGAAAATGGATCACCCCCTGATTAAATGGTGGGGCAGACTCGATGGGCCGAATACTGGCAGTATTCGGCCCAGAGAAGTGTTAGGTCTCTGGGCTGATAATAAACTCAGTTCCTACTGCAACAGCTGAATTCAATTCCATTCAACTCATTTGGATTTAAAGTGTTCTGGAAGTTGGCTCAGCTGCTCTTTCTGGAGGCCAGTTATTTTTAGTGTTCCAATAACAGGGGCTCAATGAAGAGAAACGACTACAAATGATCAAAGCTGAGGGTGGCGAGACTGAAGATCTCAGTGCCACAGAACTGCCCCATATAAAAGGGTGACCATCACAATGTCATTTTCTGTGTTTTGTTTACATGCAGACCAGCATATTTTGAAGCTATGAGGATCTTTTGAACTCATGCACCCTGGCTCATTGGAAGGGTGTGCTTGCAGAACAGACTGTCCTCATTTGGTTCATGATCCTCCAATTGAAATGTCCCAGGCTCAAGTTTTAATTTATCTGGGACACACCTCACCTGCTGTCTGAATTCCTGCACTTCCACAATCCACTGCCCCGCCTCTGTCCACCTTCACTGCTCCACATGGAGTGCCCTCCCCCTTCTTCACAAGGCTCTTATTGTTACTAACCTCTCCTTTTCTGGGTTTTCCTGAACACTGGCCTTTGGCCAAGTTGGTGAATACTTCTGTGTTAGCAGGGACGCTGGAGGAGGTGATGGCAAATCTGCTTGGTTGGATTCAGGGCTTCAATCATTTATTTTTAATTTAGACATGCAGCACAGTAGCAAACGTTTCGGCCCACAAGCCCCATGCTGCCCAATTTACAAATTTACAAGCAATTAACCTTCGAATGGTGAGAGGTCTCCGGAGCCCCGGGGAAAACCCACGCAGACACGTGGAGAACATACAAACTCCTGAGAGAGACAGCGCGGGATTCAAACACTGGTCCCCGTCGCTGTAAAGGTGCTATGCTAACTGTGTTGTTAAATAACAGGTCTAATCTTAACATCAACACCTCATTCGGAATGTTTTCAACAACCCTGCCTCCACAAATCTCAGTCGACCCTCCAAAGAGTCAAGATCTTTTGAAAGAAGAAATTCTTCCTCATTGCTGGGTGATGTGAGCAACTCCTTGTTCTAAAACTAAGGCCCTTGTTCTAGATTCTGACTGCCAACCTAACAATGAGCCACTAAATACCACCAGTTTTGTTCACTAGCTTGAGACGGTTACTTCAAAGAGGCTTGGGAGGCCCAGGTACAGTTTCAGTGACTAGTGGAGGGCTGCAAGGATCTGTTCTGGGACCCCTGCTCTTTGTGATTTTTATCAATGACCTGGATGAAGAGGTGGAAGGATGGGTCAGTAAGTTTGCTGACAATATGAAGGCTGGAGAAGTTGTGGATGGAGCTGAAGGTTGTCGAAGGTTACATGAGGGTTTAGATAGAATGCAGAGTTGAACAGAAAAATGACAGATGGATTTCAATCTGGATAAATGTGAGGTGATGGGGATCGGTTCACAGGGGGGGGGGTGAAGGGGAAGCAGGTAGATGGGGTGTGGGGCGATACGGGTAGATGGGGTGAAGGAGACACAGGTAGATGGGGCAACACAGGTAGACGGGGTGAAGGGGACACAGGTAGACGGGGTGAAGGGGACACAGGTAGACGGGGTGAAGGGGACACAGGTAGACGGGGTGAAGGGGACACAGGTAGACGGGGTGAAGGGGACACAGGTAGACGGGGTGAAGGGGACACAGGTAGACGGGGTGAAGGGGACACAGGTAGACAGGGTGAAGAAAGTGTTTGGCACACTTGCCTTCATGGGTCAGTGTACCAAGTACAGGAGGTGTGTGGTCATGTTGCAGTTGAACAAGACGTTAGTGGAACGGCACAGAATATTCACACAGTTCTGGTCACACTGTCACATTAGGCTGGAACAGGTGCAGAACAAGATTCACAAGAACGTCACCAGGAATGGTCAGCTGTAATTGTTAGGAGAGGGCTGGAACCTTTCTCCCTGGAGTCTAGGGGGTCGGGGAGGGGGAAGAGAGTGTAAGACTACAGAGCTTTATATAATGACAAGAAGCAAATACAAGGTAAATAATCCAACCTTTTCCCAGGGAGGGGAAAGTAAAGCCGAAGGCACAGATTTAACAAGAGGCACCTTTCCAGAAGTGGTGGAGCTGGGAGCAATTATCACGTTTAGATGGATACAAGGACAGGAAAGGTTATGGAAACACAGGGGAATGGGTGGGATGGGATTGGTCAGCAGGGACAAGTTGCATGCAGGCTTTAGCTATTCAAAGAGCATGGAAACAGGCCATTCAGCCCACACCCCATCAATCCCTGCTGCATACCTCGTGTCCTTCCCGACAGATGTTAGGCAACCTGGCCTGTAGCTTCCCGCTGGCTCATCGCCATTCTTGAACTGCAGCACGATACTTGTAGTTTCTAGGGAATTTTGCTGTTACAATCGCCGTGTTTGCCATTCTCTGTGGTGCTTGAAGCACGAGGTTGGAGATTTGCTGCCCTCTGTGGTTTGCCGACTTCAGCAGCTTTGGGCACCGAGACGAAGAAAGTGAACCTTTTGTTAAATACTGTGCAGGCCGACTCGTGTTCAAGACAACCCCCTGAATTTCCACCTATGGTGTAGGTTTTGATCTAAGCTCGCTGTATAAAGCTACCCCAAGTCTGGCACTTACCCACTCATCAGTGAAGTGATGCTGCTCAGTACATTTAACCCTAACCCATTTATATGCAGACACTCACCTAGGCCCAGGCCACCTGCCCAACTGAACTCCCAACGCCCCAACCACAAATTCTCTCCTAGGCCCAGGCCTCCTGCCCAACTGAGCACCCAACGCCCCAACCACAAATTCTCTCCTAGGCCCAGTTCGCCCGCCATCCGAGCTCCAAACACCCTGACCGCAGACTCTCGCCTAGGCCCTGGCCGCCCACCCACCGGAGCTCCTGACGTCCCGACTCAAATTCTCCCCTAGGGCCCGACACCCCGATAACTGACTTACCACCCGATCCCGCCCACCCCGCCAAGCTCCCGACGCCTCGAACGCGGATTTACCACCCGGTCCTGGCTGCCAGCTCCTTTAACAGGTTCTTTAAAGCCTGTACAAAGCCAGCAGACAGCAGTCAGATGGACTCTGTCGTGGAGCGTCAATGCTTCAGTGTTAAGGCTCAAATGTTATACTTGGTGTACAAGATGAGCCCTGATTTCCAGGTGACATTTTTAACGTTCAAGCACCGTCTTAAATGCCAGCACATATGGTAAAGCTGAATCAATAAGATTTCCATCAAAGCATTAACCTTTCTTCTTCTCGTGGAACTTAGCTACATTTCTCAAACCCCTCGCCTACTGGAAGGGTGAAAGCAGGTGGGTTTGAAGCATTCTCACATTCAGCAAAGCAGAACACGGTTCACATTACCCCAAGCAACGATCAAGGCAAACAGCCAATAGTCAGGACAAAAAAACCCATCACAGTTCTTCAGATCAAGATTCAGGATGTTATATTTTTAATCAACACCAAACATGGCTGCTATATTCTCATCAATCAAGAGTGCATGGGGTCTTGTACACTAAGTGCTTCTCGAGTTTTACTTGCAAAACTATTTCTTACAGCAGCTGTTTTCTTATGAGAGAACATGCCATTATTTAAATCAGTTTTAGCTCAGATCTTGGTGCTTTACAGAAAGGGGAAGATGAGAGATTCATGCGTTCGTGTCTCATGACACAACAAACCTGCCTAAATAATACCTTCATTTATACTTTGATTTTGTTACAAAAGATAATATTTAGTAAAAATATTCCATCTGATCTTGTACTTTACAATTCAAAGGTCAGGAAGGGTTCAAGGCCCTCCATCTCTCTTCTAACTGGTAAAAGATATTTTCATTAAGATTGTTTTAATTTTATACGTTATAAAGTAAATGATTTTGTCATTGTGTTCCTTGAGATTATTGAACAGACCCAGCAGCAAATCAGTACATTCTGCATTAATTAAACTAGAGTTGCTTCATCAAGCCTTTGCTCTGAAGACAGATGCATACTATTTAACATTAATTACTGAGAAATCAATCAGAAAAATAATTTAATATATTACAAGATATTTTAATTGGTTACATGCCTAGATAGTTTGAAACAGGTTTGCACAATTTTACTCAGTGGTTCCAGAAGGTGAACAATACTTGATTATATGCCAAAAAGTTAATTTTTTTCCCCATTGTACTGTGGGTAAGTGCCAACCATGGGAATAAACTTAAATCAACATCTTCAAAGAGCAAAGGTGTAAACTGCAAGTACTGCACAAGATTAAATATTTGTGTATTATACAGTTCAGCAAAATAAAGCACATACCAAAACTACGCAAGAGACATACCTGTCAAACACGTGTTGTATATGATCCTCCTTTCGAGTGTGTGCGTGTGCATGTTAGTGCATGTGCGTGCCAGTGCGTGTGTGTATGTCACATAGTTACATCCAACTTGCGCAGCAACCTCAACATGATTTCCAGGATACTCTCCGGAATATTAAATTAATTGCAATGTCTCTCCAAGTTAACAAGATGCCCAGTGGAAAATCCTGAGGGCCAATCTGTCGAGTTCTCATTTTGTGGTTGAAGGGTTGACCACAGTCATTGGTTGTTTTGTACCAGGTCGGATCGCAAAGGTCCTTCCGTAAGATTGTGAGGCCTGTGCACTGTGCAAGCTGGAAGGGAAGCAGAAGGTAGAAAGTCGGAGATGTACAGCATGGAGAGAGGCCAGCGGGTGTGTGCCGACCAGTCCACTAACCTGGGCTAGCACCATTTGGAGTCATCATCCTACAGCTTGGGCCCAGCAACGTGCCCTCCTGCTCTAGTCCTACTTGTCACATTAGACTAAGACCCCTCCAATCCTGGAATTACCCATGTGTTTCTTAAAGGATGCTGTTCCGTTCATCTTAGAACCCTCTACTTCAGGAAATAGATGGTCACGATTCATCTTATCTATGTCCCTCGAGATTTTATAGACCTCAATAAGATCCGCCTCTCAACTTCCTAAGCTCTGAGAAAAACAGGTCTAGTTTTCCCAGTCTTTTGCGATAACTCATCAATCCTGGCAACAACTTCGTAAATCTCTTCTGCTTTTATAATATTCTTCCTATAGTTCCGTGACCCAAACTACACACAATATCCCAAGTATGGCCTCACCAACATCTTGGACAACTTCAACATGGTGACCCAGCCCCTGTAACCCATGTCCCGACTGCTGAAGGCAAGCATCCCAAACGCTCTCTTCACCGCTCTGTCTACCCACTGCCGTCTGTGAAGAGTGATGTACCGCCACCCCTAGGCCCCTCTGCTCCATAATGGCAGTGACCTAGAGAGAGTTAACAGAGCAAGTCCTGCTCCTTGGGAATATTGTGTGTAGTTTTGGTCACAGAACTATTGGAAGGATATTATAAAGTCAGAAGTGGTATAGAAAAGGATTATGAAGTTGTTGCCAGGATCGGTGAGCTTATCGCAAAGACTGGAAAAATTAGACCTGTTTTCCTCAGAGCTTAGGAGGTTGAGAGGGGATCCCTCATGTCTCCTCCCCATCCCCCCCCCCACCACCATCTTAACTTGTACAGACAGCACAGAATTTGAACCAGCTGGTGTTGTAAGAGCATTGCACTAACCACTACACTAAACATGTCACCCTTAGAAATCTCTACAAGATTCTCCCCCCCCCCCCCCCCCCCCACCTCAGCCTCCTGCACTTTAGGGAAGAGGTCCAAGCCTATCCACCCTGACCTTTAACTCAAGCCCTCCAGTCCTAGGAACATCCTTATGAATTTTTTTGCACCTTCTCCATGTGATCTCACCAACATCGTGCACAGCTGTAACATGACGGCCTTACTCTCGTCCTCAGTCCCCTGATCCATGAAGGCAGGTGTGCCCAACACCTTCACCACCACCCTGTCTACCTGTGTCGTGACTTTCAGGGAACTCTCTCCAGGGCCATGCCATTCACCATGCAAGTTCTGGTCTGTGTTAGCCTAACAAAGTGCAACACTTGCACTCAGACTAAAGGAAATTTTGTGTAATATTACACGGTTTTTATTACATGACATTAAAGGATTCTTGAATCTTATTGGAGCTAAATCCCATCTGCCATTCCATGGTACACTTTCAGATTCAGAATCAGGTTAATTGTCATAAACATGTCATGAAATTCGTGGTTTTGGAGCACCACCTATTGTGGAATACAGGTGAACAATGCTCTAAATTACTCTTTCGTAAATACACTATTTAAAAATAAATAAATGAGGGCAAAACAAGAGAAAGTGAGGCCGTCCGTGTCTGTGCTTCATTGTCCATTCAGAAATCTAAAAATGGGAGAGGGGAAGAAGCTGTTTTTGCATTGTTGGGTGTTTATCTTCAGGCTCCTGGATGTCCTTCCTGATGGTAGCAGAGTGAAGAGGGCCTGCCCTGGGTGGTGGGGGTCCTTGAGGATAGAGGTTGTTTTCTTAAGACACTGTATCTTGTAGATGTCCTGGATGGAGTGAAGATTAATGCCCATTATCGTGCTGGCTGAGTTTATAATTCTCTGCAGGCTTTTCCTGCCCAGTTCAGCTACATCCTGTGGCAATCTCAGACAACTCTTCCTCACCATCTACTACCACCAGCTATCTGCAAACCTACAATCCCATTGGCAGTTGATGACCCATAGCTCAGTGTCACCGGCACCTACTTCCCCACAGAAGTGCAATGAGACTCGAAGTAAACCTTGTTTTGGTTAATATTTCATGATAGATTAGTTACGATAACAGTTTATCCTTTGATTATTAAAGCTAACATTTCTCTAACAAATTTTAGTTACGCTTTTTTCTAACATCGAATATAATTGTAGTTTGATTGTTCCTTTTGATCAATGAACAGCTTATTGAGGGGTGATCCCGATTGGTAATTAACAATGAATACTCAACAACAAAGATAAACTTGCATTTCTGTGGCACCGTTCACAACGGTTTGTTTGAAACGCAGTGACTGTAGTGATGGAGAATAAAGAGATAATATTGGCCATAATGAGAGGAGGTTGAAAGGCTTGTACAGTTCGTGTAAGACCAACAATCTGAGCTCCACGTGGACAAGACAGAGGAGATGATTGTGGGCTTCAGGAGGACGAAGGACCACTCCCCACTATGTATCAATGGCTCCATCATAGAGAGAAGGGGAGCACAAAGTTCCTTGGTGTTCATTTAAAGGACCACCTATCCTGGGCCCACAACATCTCCTCATTAGTCAGGAAGGTGCAACAACACCAACACTTCCTAAGGAGGTTGAGGAGGGAAAGGCTACCGGCCCCCATCCTACCAACGTCCTGCAGAGCACGATAGAGAGCATCCTGTCTGGCTGCATCAAAGAGTGGGATGGTAGCTGCAAAGCATCAGATTGGAGGTCAGTATGGAGGGTGATTAAAACCGCTGAGAAGATCAGGGGGAGTCTATTGATGACATCTACAGGGAGCGGTGCTTAAAGAGGACTCAAAGAATCGAGGGCCCTTACCATCCAACCCGCAGTATCTTTGAGACACGACCTTCAAGGAAGAGATACAGGACCCCCAGGCTGGGAAACAGCTTCTTCCCACAGGCAGTGAGATGATTGAACAATCCTAGAAACCTGCCAATTATTTTATATACATTTAATTTGGATCGCTATGTATATATGTTGCTTGTGTGTAGGATGTACTTTGTGTCTGTGTGTTTGTGTGCACTATGGTCCAAAGAAATCCTGTTTCATCAGTTGGTGTATGTGCAATCAGGTGACAATAAACTCGAACTTTAACGTTGCTGCGCGGTCATCGATGGGCAGAACTTACCTGCTCCAAGAACTCAATTAGACTTGTAAGGCACAACCTTCCCTTCAAAGCCCTGCTGACTACCCCGGAGTACACCGTCCTTCTCCAAATGCTCATAAATCCTGTCCCCAAGAATTCTCTCCAATAGTTTGCAGACATAAAACTCACTGCTCTAAAACTCCCAGGACTCTCACTATTACCTTTTTAAACAAGTGGACCACATTTGCCACTCTCCAATCCTCTGGCACTTCCCCTGTGGCCAAGGAGAATGCAAAAATCATACTCAATCCCCCAATCTATCCCTTCCCACAACATCCTGGGGTACATTGCGTCCAGCCCCAGGAACATCAATTTTAATGTTTTTAAAGAAGATCCAACACTTCCTCTTTCCTAATCTCAACGTGGTCTAGCACACAAGCCCGTTCTTTTCTGACCTCGCCCTGATCCAGATCCTTTTCTCCTATGAATATTGAAGCAAAGTATTAATTTAGGACCTCCCCAACCTTCTACAGCTCCAAATTGCCTATCCTTTAGCAACCCCACCTTCATTCTCAACATTCTTCTGTTCTTCACATACAAATAGCTTGGATATACTCCAAGAGTTCTTGGAACACATTTCTGGAGTACAGGCAGGATTTGTTCCACTCTGAGACAGAACTGGGACTCACCTTTTAGAATGCACATCTGGCTGGATGCTTAAAGTTTCCACCTTAGACTGCAATTCCCCAATATGATTCTTTGCTAACAGATTCTTGGTCAATAGTCCAGTCTCTGCAGGCTTCAGTTCTACCTTTGGTACATTTCTTTTTTGTGGTTTTGTCAGTGATTTGTTGGCATTGTGAAGGTTGGCAGAGCCTTCATTCAGGTTTGTGTTCTGAGGCTTCGGAGGTAACAGTGGCTTCTGCCCATTGGAGTGAGAGAGAGAAGAGGGTGCATTTACTGATGGCTGGCTGATGAAATAGGAGTTCACACCAATTGGGTTGTTCTGGTGACTGGATGTCCAATGGTCACCACTTCGATAGGCAGGTCCCTGTAGAGAGAGCCCTGTCTTATCTGAGTGGGCAGTTCTAGATTCACCGCTCCCTTTGAGATCAGGCTGGGGAGAATTATTCCCACTGCTGCTGTGGTTGGAAAACTCAAGGGGAGGGGGCAGAAATGAGAGTGGGAGTTCCTCATTGCTCTCATCTCTGAAGAGAGGAGGAGGGGGAAGCAGAAGAGAAGACATATCTTGGTCATTTTGGGAGTCTTCTAGTTCAGCAGCTCGATCAGAAGTGGGGTGGAGAGATGGCTCAGGCCAGTCACGATTCCTTTCTGTACCCCTCAGAGGAGTGACATCAACTCCATCCCTGATGTCCTGCTCCTCCGGTGACATCAATGTCTTCCTGTAATTGGATCTTGGCACGATTTGGAACGTATTCCGATCTCTCGACTTAATGTATCGAGTGCCTCCCATCGACAAAGTCAGGGTTTCAGAGGCCGGTTTGGGAGCATTCCTGCTCCTGAGGTCTCGCTGTTTGGCATTCATTAAGAGAGTGAGAGGAGAGAGCGTGCGTCTCTGCTTGTTGGCTTCTCCATTCTCCTCTGCTGAAGGGTCTGGAACACCTTCAGCTTTAATCGCTCTTGCCAGTGGGTTGGCCGACGGGAAATCTGTCAAATCATTTCCCGAGGAACTCAGCCTTTCACTGTCACCTGTCCCATTGGGTTTGGTTTTCGCCTCCGCTCCAGACTTCCCATTCCCTACAGGAGTCTCTAAGGAAGAAACTGGAGCGTTGGTGGCCGGTTGATAGTTTTGTGGATGCTGAGTTCGGTTCGAATGAGTCTGAGGAACATCGTTATCCCTGGTCCGATTGCTTCCTGTCAGATCTGGGATAGGGTAGTCTATGGGCAGGTCGTAGTGCCCGAGGTGCATGTTTTGTGCTGATATGGTCTGCTGCGCCAATGCTTGGTTCTTGCGAGCGGGTTTTTGTGGTCTGCATGCACTCGAATCGGTCTGTATTTTACTGATGTTGGCCTGATCCGTGCTTCTCCCTGTCCCTGCCTTCTGTTGCACAGAATCATTTGGGTTTGTTCCAACCATAGGCTCTGCATCTTGCATAATGATCAAGGATTTGGTTTTCATTTTGCGCTCGGAGTCTGACGATGCTTCAGCCTTGAAAACTGGGTCGGAAAATCCATAGAGTTTTGCAGTTGCTTTAGGATTGAAGGTGGACGCAACTTTTGACACTGCTTCGGGAGGTTCTGCCATGGAGGGTGGCTTATTGGAGGTGGAGGGAGCAAGGAGATTGGGAGCACGTGGCAGATTCCTTTCAGGTTTTGGAGGGGTGGTCACACCCCTCTGCGGGGGAGGTGGGGGAGGCATTTTTGGGTGTTTAATGTGAGCAGACTTGGAGTGGTCATTATGCACGTGTTTGACGGCGTAGTCACTGGGTGGAAGGACTGGGGGAGGTGTTTGTGGAGGGTGGCCAGCCATTGGTAGGGGCTTTGGAGGGGCCAGCAGTGGAGGTGCTGGGTGAATGACCTCTGGGGCTGGCAGGGAGCTGTCTTCAGGAAGTAGCTTGGCCGCCTGAATATTTGGGTTTTGGTGCAAGGTGGAATTTAGAGGAGGGGGTGCTGGAGCTGGTGGGGGAGGAGGGGCCATATTGGGAGGTGGTGGGATGGAGGACACTTCATAAGGCAGGTGGGCAGCATGAGGACTCTGGACTGGAGGTGGTGGGGGAGCCATGACTGGGGGTGGTGGGGGAGCCATGGCTGGGGGTGGTGGGATCCACCCATCATCAACATTGGCGGTTCCATTGCCGTGGCTTCCAGCCTTTGATTGGTTGACGCTGGACTTTCCATCGCTGCCTACAAAACAGAAGCAGGATCAATTAGATCTCATTTATCTTCAATGGTAGGAACATGTTGTGATCAATGCTTCCTGTTGGAGACATGGGAAGGGGGCCGGCCAGTGGTCTCTCTCCATTCTCACTCCCAATTCCATCCAACACTCTCCCATCTTTGTCCCAAAAATAGTTCATTGCTTTTGCCTCCTCCACCTTCCCAGCCTCCATACTCTGTGGTGATTGAACCTTTCCAGCAGAGATGAGCCATTTGTCCCAGTTTGCTCATGAGATACTATCCCCACCTCTCTCCACAGCCTCCATCTACCTTCACCTTAAATATCCCCAGTGACATGGCCTCCGTAGCCATTTGGGTAAAGAAATCCCTTCTCATCTCTGTCCTAAAGGGACGTGTTTGTTTTCTGAGGCTGTGCTCCTCTGGTCCTGAACTCCCCACCACAGGAATCATCCTCTCCACATCCACTCCAGCCAGGCCTTTCAGTGAGACAGTGATAAGGAACTGAGATCTCAAGTGATAAGCTGCTCCCAGCAGTGGTTACAGCACAGAAAACAGGCCCTTTGGCCCTTCTTGTCTATGGCAAACTTATTCTGCCTAGTTCCACTGACCTGACCCCAGTCCCATCCATGTACAGACTCAAAGTAATTTCAACAATCAATACCATTTTTTTCAACATTCACAGAACATAGAGAGACTGTGTTTTGTTCCCCACCCCCAAAAACATAACCAGGCCGATTATACAAAATCAACTAAATAACAGAGGGGTTCAGAGCCCCCACCGACAAACCTAAACATGGAACAACCTCATTAATAAATAACCTAAAAAAAACTACAACAGGGCTAAACAGAAAGCACACCCATTGCCTGGGCCCCGTTCCATTTCCATCATTCCAATCCTTTCCCTTCTGGGACAGGCTTTTATAGTGTCCATGTTTCACAGGGAAGAGGAGCTCCTCAATCTACGTGCCCATGTGTTTCAGATATGGTTGCCCCACTCTAACAAATATGCTGTGTTTCTTCCTTAGATTGTATGTGATTTTCTCCAGGGGAATACAACTCTGCATTTCCACGCTTCATCATGTGATATTTAGTTGGGAGTCAGACTTCCATGTAACCGCTATACATTTCCTAGCAACTGCCAAGGCGGCCTTCATGAATAGAATTTGATCTTTGGTCAATCTAAAATTTATGTCCCAAGTATTTCCCAGAAGGTACAACTTTGAATCCTGTGGAAAATCCACTTTTGTAATCTTTTTTCAGAATGTCCTACCAGAAGGGTCTCACCTTCGTACATTGCCAGGTGGAGTGGACAAAAGTTCTACCCTCCACACCACACCTAAAGCACATTTCTGAAATTTCCGGCTTTGATTTGTGTAATTTTTGTGGTATGAGGTACAACTGGTGCAATAAGTTATATTGCACCGACCTGTACCTGGTGTTGATGACCCCGATCACACTGTCCAGACACAGGTCTTGCCACCACTCTTCATTGATTGTTGTGCCCAAGTCCCACTCCCATCCCTCCTTTGAACTGTGTAGCCCAGCTTCAGGCCCTCACTTTGGAATGTGTAATACATTCTAGAAATAAATTTACACATATTCCCCTTGTCGAATTAGGATCTCCATGTTACTACATCTAGGAAGGGTCAAAGGTGGTCTTAATTTTTCCTTTAAAAGAGATCTTATTTGCAGAAGAATGTTCTATTAGACAAATCGTTTTGTTTCTCAGCTGCTCACAAATGGCATGAGCTGCCTTTCTTTGTAACAGTCCTCGATACACGTGATTCCTTTCTGGCACCAGGCACCCAGGATCTTATTACCCAGAGTCAAAGGCATTTAGGGGATATCCCCACCTTCCATCCAATACATTGATTTATTTTTTGCCATATCTGAAGAATATGCTTCAGTGTGGGGTTATTTGTTTTCTTTAAAATTAATTTAGTGTCCCATTTGTATATACATTCTCCTGCCAGCTTTTCACCTATTGTATCTAGTCCAATTTGTACCTAGGAGGGGGGATCCCACCCACTCAAAGAGTGAGGTGATAAACCTTGCCTGGGCTGCCCAATCATATATTATTTTTAAATCTGGTAATTTTAACCTCCCAAATTGTGGAGATTCTAGCCACATTACATTCCACCGGAACCTTCTGACACATTAATTCTTCTTAAATGTTAAGATTGAGCCCATGTTCACCACTTCAGCTGGCACCTCATTCCACCCCCCCCCCCCACCGCTCTCTGTGTGAAGAAGTTCCTCCTAATGTTCCCCCTAAATTTTTTCCCTTTCACCCTTAACCCATGTCCTCTGGTTTGTTTCTCACCTCCCCTCAGTGGAAAAACCCCATCTACATTTACTCTGTCTACCCAGAGAACCATAGAAAACTACAGCACAGAAAACAGGCCATTCGGGCCTTCCTGTCTATGCTGAAACATCATTCCTCTAGTCCCACTGATCTACACCCATTCCATAACCCTCCAGGCTTCTCCCATCCACATTCCCACCACTCTCTGAGGAAGGAAGTTCGCCCCCTAATGTTCCCCCAAACTTTTCCCCTTTCAACCTAAAGCCATGTCTTTTCGAATTTATCTCCCCTAATCGAAGTGGAAAGAACCTACTCGCATTTATTCTGTCTATACCCTTCATAATCTTGTAAACCTCGTTCAAATCTCCCCTCATTCTTCTACAATTTAAGGAATAAAGTCCTAATTTACATAATAATTATTCTTTTTATGTGAAGATGTTGTCTCCATATTTGAGACATATGGGTTTGGAGGTACACAATAGTTACTATTTTTGCCGTTTTGTGTTTTTTTTAAATTGTAAAGATCTGGCACATTTCCCAGCAATGAATAAGTAACTGATATATGGGTTTTTTTATCCCTCACCAGAGGGTTTTTTTTAAATAGAGGGATAAGGGAAGAGGTTATATTGGGGTTTTTTTCTCTTTTTTAGAGGGCTTGAGTTTGTTTTTTTTGTATGTTTTTAATTATGTACTTTATATATTCATAAATAAAGTTTATTTTAAAAAAAAGAATAAAGTCCCAACTTGTTTAATCTTTCTCTGTAACTCAACTCCTGAAGACCTGGCAACATTTTAGTAAACCTTCTCTGCAATCTTTCAATCTTACTGATATTCTTCCTGTAGTTTGGTGACCAGAACTGAACACAATATTCCAAATTTGGCCACACCAATGTCTTATACAACCTCACCATAACATCTCGACTCCTGTACTCAATACTTTGATTTATGAAAGCCAAGATGCCAAAAGCTCTCTTTATAACCCTGTCCACTTGTGATGCCACTTTCAGGGAACAATGTACCTGTATCCCCAGATCTCTTTGTTCCTCCGCATTCCACAGTGCCCGACCATTTACTGTGTATGTCCTACCTTGGTTTGTCCTTCCAAAATGCATCACCTTCCACTTGTCTATTAAATTCCATCTGCCAGTTTCTGGCCCATTTTTCCAGTTGGTCCAGATCCCTCTGCAAACTATGAAAGCCTTCCTCCCTCTCCACAACGCCTCCGATCTTTGTGTCCTCAGCAAACTTGCTGATCTAATTTCCCACATTATTATCCAGATCACTGATATAGGCACACCACTAGTCGCAACCCTCCAGTCTGAGAAGCATCCATCCACCATCACTCCCTGTCTTCTCCCATTCAGCCAATTTCAAATCCAGTTTACAACCCCCCTGTGTATACCTAGTGCCTTAATCTTCTGAACTAACCTCCCATGTGGGACTTGTCAAAGACCTTACTAAAGTCCATGTAGACAATATCCACAGCCTTTCCTTCAATTACTTTCTTGGTAACCTCCTCAAAAAACTCTACAAGATTTGTTAAACAGGACCTACCACACTGACTGTCCTTAATTAGCCCATGACTCTCCAAATACTTGTATATCCATTCTCTCAGAACTCCTTCCAACAATTTACCTACTACTGACGTTAGGCTCACTGGCCTATAATTTCCTGGTTTACTTTTGGAGCCTTTTTTTTAAACAATGGAACAACATGAGATACCCTCCAATCCTCCAGCACCTTACAACATGGCTAAGGACATTTTAAATACATCTCCCAGGGCCCCTGGTATTTCTACTCTAGTCTCCCTCAAGGTTGAAAGGAATATCATGTCAGGCCTGAGAGACTTATCTACCTTTATTCGCTGTAAGGCAGCAAGCACCTCCTCCTCTTTAATCTATATAAGTTCCATGCCACTACTGCTGGTTACCCTTCCTTCCTTCCTTATACACTATGCCAATTTCCTGAGTAAATACTGAGGTTCTACCCATAGATGACCATTCTGATCCTCTAGAGGACCAATTTTATTCCTAATTATCCTTTTATTCTTAACATACTTGTAGATACTCTTTGGGTTTACCTTCACATTATCTGCCAAAGCAATCTCATGTCTTTTTGCCTTCCTGATTTCCTTAAGTATTTTCTTACATTTTCTATACTTTTCTAGTACCTAATTTGCTCCTTGTTGCCTATACTTGCTATACACTTCTCTCTTCTTCTTAACCACACCACAAATATCCCTTGAAAACCAGGGTTCCCTCTCCCTGTTAACTTTGCCTTTAATCCTGACAGGAACGTGCAAACTCTGCTCTCAAAATTTCCCCTTTGAAGGCCTTCCACTTACTGGACACATCCTTGCCAGAAAACAGTTTATCCCAATCCACTCTCCCTAGATCCTTTCATTTCCACAAAATTAACCCCCTCATCATTTTAAATACCTCTATAAAATCTTCCCTCATTCTTTTACGATTCAGGGAATAAAGTCCTAATCTGTTTAACTCACTTCCTGAAATTCAGGCAACATCCTAGTAAATCTTTTCTGCACCCTTCTATCTTATAGATTCTTTCTTAATTTTGATCTGATTTATTTCTTTTCATGGTTGATGTTTTTGCATTTTACCTACGTCATATTTCAGGCACATTTGAATTCCGAGAATGTTATCATTGAAGACACTTTGTTCTTCAAAGAGCCAATGCCCTCTTACCAGGATGGATTTCTAAGCTGCCACAACACCAAGTGTGTGTTCCACCACATACCTGCAATGATGATTGTTCTTGGAAACTTGGAAAACATTGCCTGGTCCTGTACAGTTGGAGAGGCAACAGCAAGACTTGGGCGTTCAAAAGGCGGCTAGAATGAAAAATTAACTCATTAATCCACTCAAAGATTAACCTACCGACTGGCGGTGCTTTGTACAAGTATCATCATCGATACCAGCCCAGGTTTACAAAACTCATGAAAAGAATGGCGTGCCGCCAAACGAATTTCGTGACGCTTGTTCGTGACAATAAATTCTGATTCTGATTCTTTTATGTAACAGTCATCAGGTTCTTGAACCTCCCTCATTGCCCTTACCCTGAACTACTCTGGGACTACCACAAGGTCAGTCTGCACTACTTATTTGCTTGCACTAAATTAACTGAAATATTTATCAGTCATATTTATTATCTCTCTGCACTGGGGTTATGTCATGTACATTATTGCAGTTGGTCCATCTCAGATTTATTGATTTAAGAGAACATACACAACGCCACATACAACCCTGAGATTCTTTCTCCTGTGGGCCAGGCAGAATGACCATTTATTGGCAGTGCAAAAAAAACTGACTCAACGTACACACGTAAACAAATAAATAAATGTAAACAAACTAACTGCTATATAGAGAGAATTAAAAAATTAATAAAGTGCTCACGTAAAAATCTTTAAATGAGTACCCAATTGAGTTTGTCGTTGAGGGGTCTGATGGTGGAGGGGTAGTAGCTGTTCTTGAACCTGGTGGTGCGAGTCTTGTGGCACCAATACATCTTTCCTCATGGCAGCAGCGAGAACAGAGCGTGTACTGGATCCTTGATGATTGCTGCTGCTCTCTGATGGTGGCGTTCCCTGTAGATGTTCTCGGTGGTGGGGAGGGTTTTGCCTGTGATGTCCTGGGTTGTGTCCACTGCCTTTTACGCTCAGGGTTATTTGTGTCCCCATACCAGATCCAGACCCTGACCCTGATGCAGCTGGTCAACACATTTTCCTCCCCACCACCGTAGAAATCCTGCATATCTGTTTGGCTTTAGCACATGTATATTCTTCTTGTGTGCACGACAGTAAACTCAAACATGGCCTCGAGATCTGGGGGAGCAGATTTAGGACAGAGGTCCTTCTTCCAGAGAGCAGTGAATCTATGGGATTCTCCATCTGAGGAAGCAGTAGAGCTGCTCACTGAATGGGTTTAAGATGCAGATAGATTGAAGAATGGGGACTTAAAGATTAAGGCGAACATGCAGGAAAATGGAGCAGAGTCCACGGCCAGATCAGCCGTGATCTTATAGAATGGCAGTGCAGGCTGGATGGGCCAAATAACCGCCTCCTGCTGGCTTCAATGGAACTGAACGGTGGGAGGCTGGTACAGTCATGCATCACACAAGTAGAAAGAAAGAGAAATCTGCCTCACCAAGGCACACTCAAGTTCTTTAACCTCAGGAGCCGCGGGAGGGTTTACCTTGTTGACTAATGCTGTTCCCGATTCAATTATAATGAATCATCCTCTGGACCCAACAGTTACCTTCTCTCTGGTTGAAGGAAAGGTCAGCAATGCAGAATCAGAATTTAGCGTCATGAACATGTTTTGGGGCAGCATCATAGAGCAAACATTTATATAAACCACCTTATAACTTCTCAAAGCATTTCATCACAGGGCGGTAAGTCATTGAGGCATCTCACACTACTCTTCTTGGGTACTGGGATGATTGATGCCCTTTTGAAGCAGGTGGGAACTTCCAACTCCAGCAGAAAGGTTGAAAATGTCCGTGAGATTTTAAGAGATTTTAAGCTGGTACGACATCAGGGTTGCAAGGGTTCACCCTCATGAATGACGTTCTCTGCAGATACTGCCTGACCTGCCAAGCATTTCCACATTTTCCTGAATCTCACCAGTTTCTTGCTGAGTGGGTCACCCTACATTCAACCCCTATTACAGGAGGAGTTTTCAAAAGGTCAGGAGTCAGACGGTGAGCAGGGCTCCAGAAGAGCCTCAGACACTGATGGTGTTGGTGGGGGGGGGGGGTTGATGTCAGGAACCAGGGATTGAGGTGGGAGATTTGGAAGCCTGGAGCTTGGGGCCACAGCTGGACTGGACAGGAGGCCGAGTGGCTATGGAGAAGACACAGGACTCGGCAGTAGATTGACAAACACTCTATGTCTCCAGAGGGACTCTCTTCTGCTTCCTGGTGCATCTTTATGGGCAAATATTTTGTGTATTCGTGTACACAATACAGGGAGGTTAAACTGCAGAGGAAAACGCCGGGAGTTCCTGCTGCCTGCCTCTTGCACAGGGCACCATGTTTGCCCACGGATGGAGCAGATCTGGGAGGAATGTGGGACACGGATGATCCCTCGAACTCCGCCTGCATTATCAGCAATGCCTGAACTTGGTCACATGAGTGCTGAGGCACTCACGATCCACGTGTCCAATCCACTGGGCATCTATGGCCGCAATAAATCTGCCTCATCTCGGCCATAATCTCAGCACAAAATCTGGTGCATTTGCCCCACTCTGCTCAACCTCAGAAACAGAAAACAAACATGCTGGGGAAACTGTGCAGGTCACACAGTAGCCACAGGGAAGGTAGGAGGATAAGGTGAGGTGGAGGGAAATGAGGGGAGGGTGATAGGGTCCGGGGAAGGGGGGGATTCAGGAAACAGGGGCTGAAGGTGGCAAATTCCAGGGTCTGGAAACTGAAGGTCTAACTGTCAGCCACTGAATATTGCACCTGCGGGAAGTGAGGAGACTGGGGAGGGGGATGACTGCTAAACGGCAGCACTACCGCCAGTGCGGACCTGGGGAGAGCGAGGAGCAGTGACACAGTGCAGCTCCACAGGGCCCAACCCTGTGTAGCCTTCGGCTACAAACAGGCATTAAACAGCCTATTAAAGGAGCCAACAGTGGTTTATGTTAAAATCCTGCGGTCGTGGGTCCAAGATGGCGGCCCCTATGATCGGCAGCAGCCGCAAGGGATTGCAGACTCCGTGGAAGTCGAGGACTGGCGCAGGGTACCAGAAAATAGGGAGATCACCTCACCCCTAACCTCCTCGTTTGAGAAGAAGCGAGGAGATATCCCCAAGGACGGTGATGGACTGACAATGGGCTGAGCAGCTAAAGGACAACAAGTAGTGGGTTGTAGGCATCTCGAGGTGAGGAACCCACACAGGCTATGGGTTGCTAGCGACTGTGGTCAAAGGACTACATCAGGCTGTGGGCTGCTGGAGACTGGCTGAGGGGGTACCAGGTATTGGAACAGGGATGTGAGAGAGTGCTGAAGGCTTCCTGATCACGTCAGGAGGTTTGGACCTGGAGCTCAGATTGTCGATGGTTTGGACTAAAGGGACTGTGGCTGCGGGAGTGTTGGAGTTGAATTGAATCCACGGACACTCAGTGAGTGACTCTTGGTGGGGTGGGGGGGGGGGGGGAAATGCTCTTGCTTTTCTTTCTCTGACTGTAAGGGGCACCGAGCAACTTCTCCTGATGGCAAATCTTTGTCTGTCTGACGGTTGACCTAAGGCTATTTTGCGTAATATTACTTCTGTTTTACCACATGACAATAAAGGAATCTTGGGATTTCAGGTGAGGAGACTGGGGGGGGAGGGTGTTTGAGGAGGTTGGAGGTGAGGAGATTGGGGGAGGGTGTTTGAGGAGGTGAGGAGACTGAGGGTGTTTGAGGAGGTTGGAGGTGAGGAGATGGGGGAGGGTGTTTGAAGGGTTTGGAGGTGAGGAGACTGGGGGGAGGGTGTTTGAGGAGGTTGGAGGTGAGGAGACTGGGGGGGAGGGTGTTTGAGGAGGTTGGAGGTGAGGAGACCAGGGGGAGAGTGTTTGAGGAAGTTGGAGGTGAGGAGACTGGGGGGAGGGTGTTTGAGGAAGTTGGAGGTGAGGAGACTGGGGGGGAGGATGTTTGAGGAGGTTGGAAGTGAGGAGACTGGGGGGAGGGTGTTTGAGGAGGTTGGAGGCGAGGACACTTTGGGGGAGGGTGTTTGAGAAGGTTGGAGGTGAGGAGACTGGGGGAGGGTGTTTGAGGAGGTTGGAGGTGAGTAGAATGGGGGAGGGTGTTTGAGGAGGGTGGAGGTGAGTAGACTGGGGGGAAGGTGTTTGTGGAGGTTGGAGGTGAGTAGAATAGGGGGAGGGTGTTTGAGGAGATTGGAGGTGAGCAGAATGGGGGGAGGGTGTTTGAGGAGGTTGGAGGTGAGGAGACTGGGGGGATGAGGGTGTTTGAGGAGGTTGGAGGTGAGGACACTTGGGGGAGGGTGTTTGAGAAGGTTGGAGGTGAGGAGACTGGGGGGAGGGTGTTTGAGGAGGTTGGAGGTGAGTAGAATGGGGGAGGGTGTTTGAGGAGGGTGGAGGTGAGTAGACTGGGGGAAGGTGTTTGTGGAGGTTGGAGGTGAGTAGAATAGGGGGAGGGTGTTTGAGGAGATTGGAGGTGAGCAGAATGAGGGGAGGGTGTTTGAGGAGGTTGGAGGTGAAGAGACTGGGGGGAGGGTGTTTGAGGAGGTTGGAGGTGAGGAGACTGGGGGGGCGAGGGTGTTTGAGGAGGTTGGAGGTGAGGACACTTGGGGGAGGGTGTTTGAGGAGGTTGGAGGTGAGTAGAATGGGGGGGAGGGTGTTTGAGGAGGTTGGAGGTGAGTAGAATGGGGGGAGGATGTTTGAGGAGTTTGGAGGTGAGGAGACTAGGGGGAGGGTGTTTGAGGAGGTTGGAGGTGAGTAGAATGGGGGAGGGTGTTTGAGGAGTTTGGAGGTGAGGAGACTGGGGGGACGAGGGTGTTTGAGGAGGTTGGAGGTGAGTAGAATGAGGGGAGGGTGTTTGAGGAGGTTGGAGGTGAGGAGACTGGGGGAAGGTGTTTGTGGAGGTTGGAGGTGAAGAGACTGGGGGGAGGGTGTTTGAGGAGATTGGAGGTGAGGAGACTGGGGGGGCGAGGGTGTTTGAGGAGGTTGGAGGTGAGGACACTTGGGGGAGGGTGTTTGAGGAGGTTGGAGGTGAGTAGAATGGGCGGGAGGGTGTTTGAGGAGGTTGGAGGTGAGTAGAATGGGGGGAGGGTGTTTGAGGAGTTTGGAGGTGAGGAGACTAGGGGAGGGTGTTTGAGGAGGTTGGAGGTGAGTCGAATGGGGGAGGGTGTTTGAGGAGTTTGGAGGTGAGGAGACTGGGGGGAGGGTGTTTGAGGAGGTTGGAGGTGAGGAGACTGGGGGGGCGAGGGTGTTTGAGGAGGTTGGAGGTGAGGACACTTGGGGGAGGGTGTTTGAGGAGGTTGGAGGTGAGTAGAATGGGGGGGAGGGTGTTTGAGGAGGTTGGAGGTGAGTAGAATGGGGGGGAGGGTGTTTGAGGAGTTTGGAGGTGAGGAGACTAGGGGAGGGTGTTTGAGGAGGTTGGAGGTGAGTAGAATGGGGGAGGGTGTTTGAGGAGGTTGGAGGTGAGGAGACTGGGGGGGAAGGTGTTTGAGGAGGTTGGAGGGTTGGACCAGGGAACAGAATGGTGAAATCAGGAAGAGAGAAGCACCAACCCTGAGACCATGGGGAGGACACAAGAGACAGCAGACACTGGTGATCTGGAGCAAGACACACTCTGCTGGAAGAACTCAGCAGGTCACTCAGCATCCGTGGGAGACGAAGAACAGTGTGCACTTCAGGCTGAAACCCTCCATCAAGACCCCTTCATGTTTTTCTCCCACGATGCTGCTTGTCTCACTGAGGCCCTGCTCAAGCCTCCTCCGTCTGCAGGTTGTTGACACTGAATCACAAAAGTGTGAGCAGACCAAGGAAGGAAGGTGTAACCTTACAATGCCAAGCTTGACGGTTGGTCTTTGCTTGACTTTCGCCGTTCCAGAGTCCACAGTCGCATTCAGAGCCCCTTCCCCAGACGTCAGCAACAAGAGCTCATCCAACTTTCCTGCAAACAAGCACAGACCACAATCTTCAATCACCGGCAACTTTCTGCTTTTGAACCATCGCCAGACCCTCCACACCCCAGGAAGAACAGTAGCAGGCAAAGTGACCTCTCCTCCACTCCACCTTCCAGTACATGGTGCCTACTCCAACCTTGGTTCCAGGTCACTGCTCTGCACCTGCCCTCGATTCCCTCACAGTTTAAATACTTGTCAATCACTGCCTTGGACGTAATGACTCCACCTCCATGGCTGTCTGGAGATGAGATCCTAAAGATTTGCAACACTTGAGTCTTGAACATAGAACAATACAGCACAGTACAGATCCTTCAGCCCTCGATGTTGTGCCATCCCATATATTCCTTCCTAAAAAAAAGTACTAAACCCTCTCTACCCCATAACCCTCTATTTTTCTTCCATCCATGTGCCTGTCTAAGAGTCTCTTAAATGCCACTAATGTTCCAGCCTCCACCACCATCCCTGGCAAGGCATTCCAGGCACCCACAACTCTCTGTGTAAAACACTTAACCCTGATGTCTCCCTAAACTTCCCTCCCTTCACTTTGTACACGCGTCCTCTGGTGTTTGCTGATCCTGCCCTGGGAACAGGCGCTGGCTATCCACCCTTTCTATGCCTCTCAGAATTTTGTCGACCTCTATCAAGTCTCCTCTCATTGTTCTATACTAAAAAGTGAAAAGTCCCAGCTCTGTTAACCTTGCCTCATCAAACTTGTTTCCCAATCCATGCAACATCCTAGTAAATCTCCTCTGCACCCTCTCCATAGCTTCCATATCCTTCCTATAATGAGGTGTCCAGAAATGAACACAAAACACTTAAATGTGGTCTCACTAAAGATTTGTAGACAAGAATAGCAACATGACCTCACTACTCCTGAATCCAATCTCCCTATTGAATCCCAACATCCCATAGGCCTTCTTGACTTTCTTATCAACCTGTGCAGTGATCTTGAGGGATATATGGATTTGCACCCCACGGCCCCTCTGTTCATCCACACTCTTAAATAACCGCCCATTAACCCTGTACTCAGCCTCCTGATTTGTCCTTCCAAAATGCACCACTTCACACTTATCCAGATTGAAATCCATCTGCCACTTTATCCTGTTGTAACCTATGACAATCTTCAGTTCCACCCACAACTCCTTCAACCTTTGTGTCATCTGCAAACTTACTGACCCATCTGTCCGTCTCTTCATCCAGGTAATTTATAAAAATCACAAAGAGCGGGGGTCCCAGAACAGATCCCTGCGGCCCCTCCACTAGTCACTGACCTGCAGACTTCTCCAAATGCTCATAGACCCTATCCTTAAGAATGGGGGGTAAAACACAGGATTCTGATAACACTGTTGGTTAAGTCAAAAAACACACAAATGCTGGAGAAACTCAACAGGTCAAACAGTGTCTTTATGTAGCAAAGATAAAGATACATCACCAATGTTTCAGGCTGGAGCCCTTCATCAAGATGTGGGGGAACATGAAGATGCCCAAACAAAGGGGGGAAGGGGCGAGGGGGGGGGAGATATGATAAGTTGGGGGGGGGGGGAACACCCCTCCCCCTTTTTGTTCACACATCTCTCATTCCCCCACACCTTGAAGGGCTCAAGCTTGAAACGTTGGTTCTGTATCTTCACCTTGGCTGCATAAAGGACACTGATTGACCTGCTGAGTTTCTCCAGCACTTGTGTGTTCTATCTTTAAGAATCCTCTCCAATAGTTTACACACCACTGATGTAAGACTTGAGATGAAGAAATTCCTTCCCACTTCAGCTTCCATATTGGAATAAAGACTGAGCCTGGACAACCTTTCCCTATAACTCAACCCCTCCAGTCCCAACAACATCATGGTGAATCTCCTCTGCACCTCCACCAGTTATTGATGTACTTCCTGGAGCAGGGCAACCAGAACTGCATATAGTACAGTGAGTGTGGTCTCACCAACACCTTGTACAGCTGAATCATGAGGTTTGTGCTCAGTAACCCCTCCCCAGTGATGACTAGCATGCCAACTGCCTTCTTCACCACCAACTACCTCAGTCTACCCAAGTCATGGTTGTACCCACCTTTGGCAGCTCTTCCACAGACCCACCACCCTCTCGACCAGGGGTCCCCAAACTTTTTAGACCATCAATCCCTTCATGGAATCCTTGATCCCTCATAGAGGTATGTACCAATAAATAAATAAATAGATTGACGTGGTTTCGATGCGCATTAGTGAGGGACCTGTACCATATGGATAGTGTCCAGGCCTGCCAGCAACAACCCAAACTTTGTTACAGCACCCCAATCACCAAGTAACAAATCTCTAAATTAACCAAGCAAGTGATTACAGCAACAGTTAAAAAAAAACCTTTGCTTCTGGCCAAGAAGATGCTAAACAGAGCTGGGTCCAAGTCTTCACCATCAGCGACTCCTTTCTCAACATAGGGTGCAGTGCCGTCCAGATCGAGCCTCAGGCTCCCAGGCAGGACCGGGGACTTGGCCTCCACAATTTTTTTCAACCCCAAAAGTACAATCAACCCCCTGGCATTTTTAGACCCCCTTGGATAATCCTATCGACCCCCAGGGGTTGATATCGACCACTTTGGAGACCTCTCCTGGACAAAACAAAATGCCTCTCACATCCCCTTTTAAACATTCCCCCTCTCTGAAACAATACCCTCTACTTTTGTACTCCTCGACATTGGGAGTCACTGTTGTCTTCAATAGGTTTAATGATCTGAAATCAATGACCTTCTGTGGGAGAAGACTCCTCAGTGATCACCATCCCCAATGAAGAAACTAATTCTCATCTCAGTCCCGAAAGAAATGATGACATCCAAGGGTAAGTTTTCTACACAGAGAATTGTGGGGGCCTGGAATGCCTTGCTGGGGATGGTGGTGGAGGCTGGAACAATAGGGACATTTAAGAGACTTAGGCACATGGATGGAGGAAAAGTAAAGGATTACGGGGTAGAGAGAGAGTGGTGATAAGTTTCCTCCATTGTATATAGTTATTGTTGGTTACTGTATATATGGAGCTGGCCCGCCCACTGATAACTCATACCCTATGACTTCTCAACCATGGTCTTGGGCCATAAAGGTTGAGCCTCCTCTCCCTTCCTGCCATTCTTATTCGTGGATCCAGGCCAGCAAGGTTCTTCTGTATATTAAAGCCTATCGTTCCCTCAGCTTCATCTTGGTGGTTACTGATAGTGTGCTACAGAGGGTTTAGTACTTTTTTTGGTAGGAATATGTAGGTTGGCACAGAGGGCTGAAGGGTCTGTAATGTTCTATGGGCAAGTTCACAACTTCTGTAGTCTTTCCCTATCCTGGGTGTTGACATCTCCATACCAGACAGTGATGCAACCAGTCAGAATGTTCTCCATGATCCACCTCTACACCTCTCAAGGACCCCCACCACCCAGGCCAGGCCTTCTTCACTCTGCTACCATTGGGGTAAAAGGTACACGAGCCTGAAGACGAACACTCAGCAGCACAGGGACAGCTTCTTCCCCACCGCCATCAGATCCCTGAATGATCAGTGAACCAAAGACACTGCCTCACTTTAACTTTTCTTGCACTATTTTTTAATTGATTGTTGTAAGGTGGTTTATATGAACGTTTGCCCAGTGACGCTGCTGCAAAACAACAGATTTTGTGTCTTGTTCATGACAATAAATTCTGATTCTGATGTGAGTGGGAAAATGTTGAAGGCCACTGTCCTAAACCAACATCACTAAACCGTCACCTTGGAGTTTGCAGTGCTCACATTCCCCATTGCATGGCACCAGGGGGACAGTCGAGCTCTTACTTTGCCAGCTTTCAATTGACGGGTGGTGAACAGCGTTCTTCCTCCCTGCATCGTCAGAGCCACGTTTGACACGCCTCACGGGACTTCCCTGGGCTGCGGGAAACCCCTGCTCTCACAAATTCACACTCAGAGACACGACTTGCTGCAGATTCCAGCAGGAGCTCCCACAGGAATCAGGCAGCTGTGAGTTTTCCAGTCCTTTTTAATTAATGGGTGTACCCACTGGAAAACAAGGCTGCAGCTGAACCTTACGATGAGCTGATGACTCCGCAGGCAAAGCACGGCTCCAAAGTCTCAGTAAACACTGGGTTCTGGTGAACAAGCAACCACTCCCTCAACATTCTCACTACTAGGATGAAGCTCTGCTCTTGTGGTGTCTGAATGCAGAATAAATATTTCCTGTAATTCTATGAAAAAATCAGCTTTGCCATAATGACAAACACTGCTTGGTTTCAACAGCCTGGATCAACCACTCTCAACTGTGAGGGGGGGTGGTTGGGGGAGGGCACGCATGGTCTGGGTCACAGCACCGACTGCAATCACAAATTTTTTTCATGTAGTTGGTAGGAGAGAAGCATGGAAGGAACCAACTAAACTTGACAGTTTCACAGAGAAGGGAGCCATAAACTTTGAGCAGAGTCCAAAGGGGGCCACAGCCAACAACACAGGTTGAGACTGGCTGGTCTCGAGGACCACGAGGTCACTTAAAATGTCAGAGCTTCAATAGAGGTGGACATTGCTGCGGTTTGTCGAAGGAGGAGGGTCCCACGGAGGGAATGTTTCCTACAGGCAAGTACAGCAGACAAAGAACACAGGCAGTGTTCAGGGGTATCCGGTGTCTGTTCTCCAATCAGAACAAGGTTTCTCGAGAAGAGCAAAGTTAGAGAATCCCACAGCACAAGGGATGTTGGGGGGGGGGGGTGGTGGGGGGATAGGGTGGGGAGAGAGAGGTGAGGAATATGATAGTTCCAGAGGAGGGAAAAGATTGGGTGAGCAGAGAGATACAAAAGAAAAGTCTGCAGACACCGTGGTTAAAGAACACACAAAGCTGGGAAACTCAGCAGGTCAAATCCTTTATAGAGCAAAGATAAAGATACAGAACCAACGTTACGGGCTTTAGCCCTTCATCAAGGTGTGAGCAAAATGTTGGCAGGCACCCGAACAAAATGATAGGGGGAGGGGGAAGAGCATGGACCCAAGGGCAGGAGATAATAGATGGATAAGGGAGGGAGGACACAGCAGCAAACGGGGAGGGGGGGAATGGCTCTGTGAATGGAGAGGAAAGGGAGTGGAGAGTTGGAGGAAGGAAGACAGAGAGAAAAGGAAGGAAGAGGAGAGCAGGTTAGCACAAACTGGAATAGTCAATGTTAATGCCATCTGGTTGGAGAGAGCCCAGATGGAAAATCAGGTGTTATTCCTCCAGGTGGTCTTGGTGGGATAGTACAGGAGGCCACAGACAAATGTGTGAACATGGGAGTGTGACACAGAATTGAAGCGGTTGACCACTGGGAGATGCCCTTCACTGATCCGGACAGAGCAAAGGTGCTCAGAGATCTCCCAGCCTCTCCGATGAAGAGGCCACAAAGGGAGCATTGGATGCAGTAAATCACTCCCATGGATACACAAATAAAGTGTTGCTTCACTTGAGAGGCCTGTTTGGGGCCCTGGACCATGGTGAGGGAAGAGGTGTGGGCACAAGTGTAGCACCTCCTGCAGCCACAGGGGAATGTGCTGGGCTGGGGCTGCAGACGGAGGTTGTGGTTTACTTCTGTGAAAAAAGGGAGGAGGTCCTGCAAGTGGATTTCAGGGAGTAGGTGGCGAGGTCAGTTTCAGGTGGACGGATCACTCCTCAGCAACTTCCCCTTGGGAGGTTTGCTGAGTGTTGGAACTAGTTGGTCCACAGAATGGAAAGCTCAGCAATGATTTATGAGAGAGAAATGTAGTTCTCCGAATGGGAAAAGGTCATGGGTGACAGAGAAAACAAGTAGTCGGAGACTGCCCAGGCTTGAAACCAAGTGCCAAGAACAGGAGAGGTGAGCAGAGGGCACGGGAGGACTGGAGAAAGTTGATCCTTTGCGAATCCTGGGGCACATTGCGGGGACAATGGTTGAGTGAACTAGGATGCAGAGGCTTTGGAAAGGGTGCAGAATGGACATTAAATTGTAGGCGTTCAGCACGGTAACAAGCCCTTCCTGCCCAAGAGCCCGTGCCTCCAAAATAGCCCAATTGACCTACAACCCCCAGGAGGTTTGAAAGGTGGAAGAAAACTGGAGCCCCCAGGGGAAACCACACAGACATGGGGAGAACATACAAACTCCTTACAGATAGTGCCAGATTCGAACCCAGGGTTGCGGGCACTGTAAAGAACTCTAATCACTATGCTCATTGAGCATTTAGACTCAATAGGGGGCCTCACATTGACTGACCACTTCTTTCGACGGATGCTGCCCGATCTGCTTCTCGTGGTTCACTCAAGTTTCCTGCATCTGCAGTTTTGTGTTCGACGTTCTACCAGGATATTGACTGAATTGAAGGGGATGAGTTTTGGGGAGGGGTTGGACAAAGTTAGGTCGTTTTCTCAGAGGCTGAGGGGGTGACCTGATTGAGGTTTTGAGAGGCATTGACAGGGTGGGCAGTTAGAACCTTTATCCCATTAACATTTAAGATAAATTTGGACAGGTACATGGATGGGAGGGGTATGGACTGGGTGCAGGTCAGTGGGACAGGCAGAATAATGGTTTGGCATGCAGTTGAAGGGCCACAGGGCCTGTTTTCTGTGCTATTCTATGGTTCTGATCTACCTCATTCCTGTTCAACCAATGGCAGGAGGTGCCGTCATTAATACTCAGGAACAACGTGGTCACCAACACCCAGTCTGGATTTCACCAGGACCACTCAATCCTGGACCTGGGCACTGCCTGGGTCTAAACACCAGCAAAGAGCTGGATTTTCCAAGAGGTGAAAGGGGACCAATACAGATTCCAGCAGGAGCTCCCACAGGAATCAGGCAGCTGTGAGCTTTCCAGTCCTTTTTAATGAATGGGTGTACCCACTGGAAAACAAAGCTGCAGCTGAACCTTAGGGTGAGCTGATGACTCCACAGGTAAAACATGGCTCCAAAGCCCTCAATACAGAAACTGCCCAGGATGAGTCAAACTGGTCTATGGGCATCAAGAGAATATTAGGCAGTGCTTGGAGATCAGGTTCCCCTCTCCCATAACACTGTATGAGTTCCTTGGGCCAGTGATCTTTGTCAAACTGGCTTTATCTGTTTCTCAATGATGTTTCTTCCTTCATAGTCGGTGTTGGGGAAATTCAATCCCATTCACAGCTCCTTGTGAGATGAAACATCCCATGCAGTAACACCTAGACATGGCCTGACAAGTGGCATAATGTTTGAGACATAGAGGTGCCTGGCAAAGACCCTTTCCAACAAGGTAGGGTCTATCCGGAATCTCCCAAAATCCTGGGAGGGACAATGACCAGAACTCATCTGGACAAACCACAGAAACGCTGTAGCTGCAAGAACAGCTCAGAAGCTGGGAATCCTGTGGTGAGCAACTCATCTCCCCATTCTCAGTCTTTCTACCATCGACAAGGCACTGGTCAGGAGTGACTTAACATCCTCTACTTGCCAGAGCTAACATGGATCCAACAGCTCACAAGAAGCTCAACAGCGTCCAGGACCAAGCAGCCACTCAATCGGCTCCCACCCACACACCAACACCATCCACCTCTCCACTGCACGGAGCCCCACGCACAACATGCAGTACAGTTACACACCCTGGGTCTAATCCTGGAACTCCCACCCCAATAAGACTGCAGGGACCCCTTCCTGAGAGCACTGCAGTGGTACCAGAAGCACCTGCACCAGGGGGTAAGGGGGACACACAACATACTGACCTGCACTCTAGTGGCTTTAGTATTTTGTAAAGGTGAAGGTCCCATGATGGTCAAGTGACACTACATTTAGAATGTAACATACATGAAATTCTTTAACTTTTGTCGAGCCTCAGGCAGACACTTTGTCCAGCGCCCCTCACAACTGTGCTGTTCTGATTTTAAATAGAGGGCAGAGGTCTTCACAGGATGCTGCCTGAAATGGGGTTGGAGTTGTATGAGACCAGATACATTCACACTGGAATACTAGAGGCTGTGGAGCGGTTTATAAAATCACCAAGGGCATAAATAAGAGAGGCAACCCGAATTCCTCGCCAAGGCAGGGAAGCCCAGAACAAGAGGGCACAGGTATGGGTGAGAGGGAGGAATCAACTGAGGGGGAAGTTTCCCACACCCACACAGTGGTTAACATCTGAAAAGGGCAGCCAGAGGTGGTGGTGGTGGTGGTCATGAAAGATACAATGATAACGTTTAGAAGATGCGTGGATGGGTAAGTAGAGATGTGGCAAATGGGATTGGTGTAGATAGACACTCCGAGATGCTGGAGAAACTCAGCCGGTCCTTCTCAGCATCTGGAGGATCTGTCAGGCCTGAAAAAAGCTGAAGCAGGATCTATCAGAAAGTCTCAGAATTCAAACAACGGGGGGAAAGGAAGCAGGGAATGGAGAGATGATGGGGAATTGGGGGGGGGGGGAGGGAGGGGTTAATGTTTAATGAAAGCCAGAGAAGTGGATGTTAATGCCATCCGGTTGGAGTGGGGCCCAGTTGGAATATGAGGTGTTGTTCCTCCAATTTGCGAGTGGTCTCAGTCTGGCTGTGCCCGAGACCATGGACAGACATGTCAGTGAGGGAATGGGATGGGGAATTGAAATGGGTGGGCACTGTGAGATCCACACTATTGCAGCGGACAGAGCTGAGATGTTCAACAAAGTGATCTTCTGGCCTGCAGTTTCTCTGACTTGGAGGAGACCACAATGGGAGTCACCGGATGCAGTAGGTGACCCCTACAGATTCACAAGGGAAGTTTTGCTTCTCTTGGAAGGATCCCCGAATGGTGGGGTGGGAGGGGGTGTGGGCACGAGGAGCATCTCCTGCGGTCACAGAGGTAGGCACTGAGGGGCTATTTGTGGGGAGGGAGTCACGGCGGAAGGCAGAGAGGGGAATATGTATTCAGTGGTGGAATTGTGTAGTAGGTGGTGGAAATGGTGGAGGAGGATGTGTTGGATGTGGAGGCTGGTGGGGTGGTGGGTGAGGACAAAGGGAATCCTGTACTTGTTGCCCAAAGGGGCAGAGGAGTTCAGGGCAGATAATGGAGGATATGTGGGTGAGGGCCGAGTTGGTGGTGGTAGAGGGAAAGCCACGTTGTTTAAAGGAGGACATCCAAATGATCGGGCATGGAAATCTTCATCCTGGGTGCAGATGTGATGGAGACAGAGGGATTGGGAGAATGAAATGGAATCCCTACAGGGACAGGGTGGGAAGAGGTGTCATCGAGGTAGCAGTGGGAGTTGGCGGGTTTGTAGAAAATGTCAGTCAAGGGTTTATCTCCTGAGGTGGAGACAGAGAGATCGAAGAAAGGGAGTGTTGCTCGAGATGGACCAAGTGAATTTGAGGTCGGGGTAGAAGTTGGCAGAAAAGTAGTGAAGTCAATGAGCTCATCTTGGGTACAAGAGGCAGCACCAAAACAGTCAACAAACAGGCAGGCAGAGCTGGGGCCCATGGGAGTACCCATGGATACTCCTTTAACCTGGAGAAAGTGGGATGAGTGAAAGGAAAAATTACTGAGTTGAGGACAAGTTCTGCCAGACAGAGGAGGGTGTACATAGACATCAAGATTCAGTGTAGTAGATTTAGGACGGAGATGAGGAGGACCTGCTCGCAGAGAGTGGTGAATCTGTGGAATTCACTGCCCATTAAAGCAGTGGAGGCGATCTCAGTAAATATATTTAAAACCAGGTTGGATAGATTTTTTTACATAGTCAGGGAATTAAAAGATATGAGGAAAAGGCAGGTAGGCGGAGATGAGCCTCTCATTGGATCAGCCATGATCACCTTGAATGGAGTAGCATGGCTCGACGGACCGGATGGCCAGCTCCTGCTTCTACTTCTTATGACCTATGCTTATCATGGTCAGCATGTTCTATGCTGGACGATTCTACGATTCCATTCCTCTTCAATCCCAAAAACTAATGAATGGATGGATAAGCAAGCCCCAATCAAACTGGCAAACAACGTGGCTGGTAGACATCCCATTATGCAACTCAGGGTCAGCGAGGTTACCAGCACACACTGACCAACAACTCAAGTCGGGGTTACAAACTAAACACCCTCCAATTAACAAACCGGGAGAGTGTCTGAGCGAGAGATGGTCAGGAACCTGGACATCTGTGGGGTGAGCTGAATTGGGTACAAAAGCCTGTGGTTGAACAGCAGAGTGGGTGCTCAGAGAAGGCTGCTCTCCACATTGCAGCACGGTCAACCCCGAGAGGAGGATGGGAACCACCCAGACTGTTGGCAGAGTGCAGCTTAGCAGAATACAGAAAAATGTGGCCAGACGGAAAAAAAAGTTAGATCATCAGTAAAACATGTCAGAGGAAGATTTCAATCTCGTCCAACTGGAATCTTTCTCATTCAAGAATGGAGTTCGACCGGGTAACTCAGCAAAGGGAAATATGCAGTAAGGAAGATCAGGCACAAGGGAAGAAAAAGCCAAGTTTGTGGAGATTGACTCAGTGTTTCCAATCAATGGGCTTCAGTCAGAACCAGAAATGGTTGGAATTACACTCCATATTTCAGATTGTTCAGGGAGGTGTGAAAGGGGAAGGGGTCGTGTTGGGGGAGGAGAGCGGGGGGTTGTGTCGTGAAGCAAGGTGGTGGCATTGGGGGAGGGGAGGTGAGGGGGTAATGTTGCAAAAGGGATGGGGAGTGAGGGGTAGTGTCAGGGGGAGGAAGGCGGGAAGCATTAGGTGGGAAGCCAGGTTGGTCATAAATCTGCTTTCACATGCAGAAGCAGTGAAAAAGCTGCAGATACTGGAATTCCGAGACAAAAACCAAGATGCGGCCATGCTCAGCAAGTCAGGCAGCACCTGTGGAGGGAGGGAATCTGGTCTAATGTCTAAGGCCAACAACCATCAAACAGAGTGGGTAAAGTCAGAGAATGCATGTGACAGGATACAGAGAGGAGGGGGAAGAGAGCAGAGGGAATGTGTGCAATAGGGTGGGACCAGGACGGCCAAATGGAGAATGAATTTACAGTCAACATCAAGTTCCAATGGGGTGGTCCTTCCTGCTTCTACAGGACACTGAGCATCAGAGGACAGAGTGCAGTGAGGTGAGAGGACACTGCTAACCACTGACAGAATCCTGGCTCCTGCCTGTACTCACTGCACACATTCCAGTCACATGGGAAGGGTGACAGTGAGCAGGGGTATGTCGACGACCTGGTCTGTGTAGAGAAAGGTAATGCAAAGGAATATACAATAAATGAAGGCTGCAGAGAGGTGTGGAGGTGCAGAGTAACCACCTTAGTGAACACAACCCAGGCCATCACAGGCAGAACTTGGGGCAATATCAAAAAACTTTGCAAATGTCTGCAGATGTGCGGTGGAAAGTTTGTTGACCAGGCTGCATCACAGTCTGGTATTGGGACACTAATACCCCTGAGCATAAAGCCCTACAGCCCAGGACATCACAAACAAAACCCTCCCCACCATCGAGAACATCTACAGGGAATGCTGCCGTCGGAGAGCAGCAGCCATCATCAAGGATCCAGCCCACCCAGCACACGCTGTTCTCACTGCTGCCATCAGGCAAGAGGTCTCGGTGCTACAAGACTCGCACCCCCAGGTTCAGGAACAGCTACCACGCCTCCACCGTCAGACCCCTCAAGAACAAACTCAATCAGGGACTCAGTTAAGGATTCTCACTTTGCACTTTATTATTGCACAGTTTGCTTACATTTCTTTCTTTGTTTGCATTTCTCTCTTTTGTACACATCTTTTTTTCTTCTGTACAAATTACAGTTACTGATAAGTGGTAATTCTGCCTGGCCCGCAGGGAAAAGAATCTCAGGATTGTATGTGATGTTACGCATGTACTCTGACAATAAATCTGAACTTTGAACTTTTAAAGGCAGCCAGATAGGTTGGTAAAGAGTTAAACGTATGCACCCAGGGCGTGAAAGAGGAGGCTGTGCCAGAGCTGAGCACTAGTTAGGCAATGCCTTGTGTTCTGGTCACCATAGTACATGATCACGCTGGAGATCTGTGCATTCTGCGCCAGCACCGGAAATCTCTGGCTACAGGGAAAGATCGGAGAGATTGGGTTTGTTTTCTTTAAAACTAAGAAGGCTACAAGGCATAATTAATACTGAGAGATTGAAGTAGAAAGGACCCATTTCCCAAAGCAGAAAGGTCAGACATCAAAGCGCAGAGAATTAAAATAATTACTGAAGGACGAGGGGGAATAAAATGTTTTCAACCTCCCCGCATTTAAACAGTGTCTGGTGTAACGTGCATGGCTCCAGACCCAGTGCTGGAAGGTGGCATCCCATCTTCATGGGGATAACTGAGAGGAGCGAGCCCACAACAACTGTCAAGGGTCTATGATTCACAGTGGTCCCTCAGTAACCTCACCCAGCGGAATATTTTTAGGACTGGAGGGTTTGAATTATAAAGAGAAGCTGGAACATTTCTCCCTGGAGTGCAAGAGGCTGAGGGGAACCTTCAAGAGGTTTAAAAATTCATGAGGGACATAGATAGTGGGGGAAGATGGTGACTAGTCTATCAAGAACATCTACAGCAGTGGTTCTCAACCTGTTTCTTCCCACCCACATCCCACCTTAACCAATCCCTCACTAATCACAGAGCAACGATGGCATAGGGATTCCTTAAAGTGGTATCTTTCGATGAGCTCTACAGTGACCCTCTATTTTTTTTCATCCATGTGCCTGTCTGAAATGCCCCTAGAAATGTAGGCAAAGATCAGACAATAAGGCACCTTGTGGGAAACAGTGACATTTTCCTTTCTGACAGGATAAATGATTCTCCAACCGGTTAGAGATGGGGCTTGAAGCAGTCGTACAGCACGGAAACCTTGACCTAATTTGACCTTGCCGACCACAGTGGCCACCCAATCTAGTTCCACTTCCCTGTGTTCTGCCCACATCCCTCTAAAGCTTTCCCATCCATGGACCTAAATGCCTTTTAAATGTTGTAACTGTCCTCGCAGTTCATCCCACATCCCCACCAGAATCCAGGTACCCACTGGTACAGAGGCCTGGAAACTAGAACCTCCAGGTTCAAGAACAGTTTCTTTCCAATGTCGATCAGACCCTTGAACCTTGAAGTTCATTGATCATAGACTGCTCCAACTCCACACACCAACTGTTTACATTAGTGCAATTCACTTTTCTTTACACTAGGATTATCGCGTATGATACAATGTCTCATTTAACTCAATTAGTTTACTATTACAATTTTTTTCCAAGCTACCCACAGCAGCATGTGGGGCACTGCAGAGTGTGTATGACAACAAACTCAACGTCATCCCTTGCTCTTCCCCTTGAACTCCCTCTCAACCCCCATCCTCACCCCACCTTAACCTGATGCCCTCTAGTTTTAGATCTCCTTTCCCTGAGAAGCAGAGGGTTCTGGGTGTCCTACTGCACGATTCTAACAATCCAGTGTGCGGATACAGCAGGTCATTAGGAAAGCTTTTGTTTACAAGCCACGTCTGGAACACCATTAGAGGATTAGTCTCCCTATTTATAAGGCACTGGGCCCAATTCCAAGAAGCTGATACTGGAATGGGTGGGCGGTTGATAAGGGAAAGCTGCAAAGGCTGCACGTATCGGCTGCAGATACACAAATCGTGCAGATCCTGTAATCTTGAGCAAACAATGAGCTGCTGGAGAAACTCAGGTCAGGCAGCGTCCATTCTTATCATCCTAGTAGCAGGGGTGTCAAAGGTTATGGGGAGAGAGGAAAAATATATCAACCATGATTCAAAGTGATGGAGCAGATTTGATGGGCTGAATGGCCTCTTTCTACTTCTATGTCTTGTGGCAATGGTCAGTCAAGTTCATGGCCAAGACCCTTTATTAAGGCTGCCCGAGTTCCTTCAGTATTGGTTCTAGTCTCTGTTGGGGTGTGTCTGAGGGAAGGAGACAAGGGATACTTGCAGCAACTCTCGACAATGCAGACATGAGAACCACATTGGCTGGTGAGGGAGGAACGAGGTGTGGGGGTGGGGGTGTCACCGTTTACCAAGATGGCATCACGTACTTGCCAATTTCCATTCTCCCCAGAGGGTCACGACATTGGAACGTTGCTCCTCCGAGGAGCAGAGCCTTTGACCATTTGTTTTAAGGCAGAGGTGGAGAGACATTTGCAAAGGTTCAGCGTTGAAGGGTTGCCGTGAGGTGTTTGGAAGTGCCGAGCCAAGGTTACAATGAGAGCAGCCGTTATCTGAGGGCAGGCTCCTGGCACGTCCTCCTTACTGTCCTGTACCACTCCTGCATCAGAAAAAATGCCTTCAGCTGCTGAGAGATTTTTCCTGGTATTCTCCCAATAATTGACAAACCTTTTTTTGGCATTTTGTTTAAAGAAAAAAAATATGCTTGATGTTGATGTGCCAGCCCTGACAAACAGCAAGACAAAATATAAATAGCCAAACATTCAATATCTTAAACTCTCTCTGGGTTCACAGCACACTCAACTCATCACTAAGCAGGTTTCCTAGGCAACCTGACTAACAAAGCAATGGGTAATATACACACTTGACTGTAATAGGAGGAAAACAAACTATTAGGTTTATTGGCCGAGGAAAAAGTACAAAAAAAGGATCGTCATGGTGTTGCATAATACATCAGTCACATCTGGGAGACTGGGTGTAACTGCTTAGCAAACCAAAGGAAGGATAATATTCTCCAAGAATTCACAGCAGCTGAATTAACATTCTACTCAAGTTCACGTCCCATGTACCAAGAGTTTGTTTTGCAAGCAGGCCAGTTAGATATCACTTACATAGTACAAGATACAATGCAAAGCTGCAGAGAGAGAGATCAGAAGGTTCGTAACAAAGGTTCACTTGGGAGCCTGTGAAGGAAAGTAAGCTATGCCCTACGAACCTTCTACCACATCCACACTGCCTTTTGCTCCCACCACAACATTTATTTTTTTGGCCTCAACTGTTCTACAGGCACTGGAATCTCAACTATTTCACTCTTTCTAGACATTTTCCCGGCAAAGTGCTAAAAGCACAAAGGAAAAACACAATGCTGGAGAAACTCAGCAGGTGAGGCAGTGTCCTTTATTCATGGCTTGGCTTCATGAACACAGATTGAGGAAGGGGGCTGTCCGCATCTGCTGCAAACTGACGTGCCCGACCGCAGCGGCTACAGGGAAATTCTGCTCTGGGTTTGTTGCTGCTGTGTCACTGTTCTTCCTCCATCTCCCTTCGTCCTCCAGGCCAGCCCTGCGATCATTCTCAGCCTGGTGAATGGTGAGTTGCCAGGCCACGCGATCGGAGGCTAGAGCAGACCACTGACGATGGTCAATGTGACAGGCACCAAGGGATTTCTTCCGAGAGTCCTTGTACCTCATTTTCAGAGCCCCTCTGTCACGGTGCCCAGTGGAGAGATCACCAAACAGCATAATCTTGGGCAGGCGATGATCCTCCATCCTAGAGACATGTCCTCCCCAACGCAGCTGTGCCTTCAACAGCATGGTCTCAATGCTGGTAACCTCCGCCTGTTCGAGGACTTCAATGTTGGTGATGAAGTCTCTCCAGTGGATGTTGAGGATGGTGCGGAGGCAGCACTGGTGGAAGAGCTCAAGGTCTTGTAATGTGGTGACGGTAGGTGACCTACAACCTGGAACCATACAGGAGGGTGGTCAGTATAACAGCTCTGTACACACTGATCTTAGTGTCTTTCCTCAGATGCTTGTTGTTCCAGACTCTTTTGTACAGCGGCCAAATGTGCTGTTTGCCTTTGTCGGTCTGTTGTCAGCCTCTTTATTGATCTTGGCATCTGACGAAATGGTGCACCCCGGGTAGCTGAACAGGTGGACTGCCATCAGCTCAGTCTCGCTGATGGTAATGTGGGGAAGGTGGGACTCTTTCTGAGGTGTGGGCTGATGGAGAATGTCTGTCTTTTTTGAGCTGACTTCCAGTCAAAGAGCTCCACAGCCTTCGCAAAGCAGGATGTCATATGCAGCTGGGCTGTCTCTGTATAGGCAACAAGAGCGGGATCGCCGGTGAAGAGTAGTTCTCAAAGGAGTTGTTCCATTGACTTGGTTTGGGACTACAGTTGCCTCAGGCTGAACAGGCTGCCATCAGTGCGATATCGGATGTAGACACCGTCCTCGTCATCAAGGCCTTCTGTGGCCCTTCGGGGCACCTTGCTGAAGAAGATGGTGAAGAGAGTCGGCATGAGGACACAGCCTTGGTTTACACTGTTGCCTATTGAGAAGGGCTCTGAGAGGTCCTTGTTGTGTCTGATTTGGCCACTGATCGGAATGTAGCTGGATGACCATGCTGAGGAACTTTGGGGGGACATCCCTGCTGTTCCATGATTTACTTAGGAACAATAAAGATACTTAACCAATGTTTCAGATTTGAGCCTTTTATCAGGGTATGGGGAAAAAGTTAAAGATACGTAGGCCCTTAGAGAAGGGCTCAAGCCCAAGATGTCGGTAACATGTCTTTACCTTCTATGGACACGAGACTGGCTGAGTTCCTCCAGTATTTAGTTTGTTTTTACGACCATTGCAGCATCTTCAGACTTTAGAGCTTCACCTCATTTCTCAGGATAAACACCATAAAATCTCCAAACTTATGTTAATCCAACTACCTCAATTTTAAGTTCAGTACTGCACTAACAACATATTTGAAGCTGATGACCTCCACACCTATCTCCACCAGCTCCGTCCCACAGGAGAATGGGCAGTCCTGATAGTCTATGTCCACTTCGGTCCTGGGCCCTCACAGTGGATAATCAAGGAGCATTTCTGGCTGAGGGACTTCCTGAACCTTGCTAGTCAGTCACAGAACTGCACATTCCCCCCATCTCATTGATTCACCCCCCCCTTCATGATTTTATATCTTCTCTATTACAGGAAGGATAGACCCTCCTCACAGATGAATTACTCCAACCAAGGTCCCATCCCAGTGGGTCCCTCTGCCCCCTCCCCCCATCCTTCCCCTACCTTGGTGGCTAGAACTGCAGCAGCAGCTGGGTCTCCCCTCTCCGCCCCACCTCCCTCTCTCCCCCCCTCTCTCTCCCCCCCACCTCTCTCCCCCCCCACCTCTCTCTCTCCCCCCACCTCTCTCTCCCCCCCCACCTCTCCCCCCCACCTCTCTCTCCCCCCCACCTCTCTCTCCCCCCCCACCTCTCTTCCCCCCCACCTCTACCTCTCTCTCCCCCCCACCTCTCTCTCCCCCCCACCTCTCTCTCTCCCCCCCACCTCTCTCTCCCCCCCCACCTCTCTCCCCCCCCACCTCTCTCTCCCCCCACCTCTCTCCTCCCCCCCCACCTCTCTCTCCCCCCCACCTCTCTCTCCCCCCCCCACCTCTCTCCCCCCACCTCTCTCTCCCCCCCACCTCTCTCTCTCCCCCCCACCTCTCTCTCCCCCCACCTCTCTCCCCCCCACCTCTCTCTCCCCCCCACCTCTCTCTCCCCCCCACCTCTCTTCCCCCCCACCTCTACTCTCTCTCCCCCCCACCTCTCTCTCCCCCCCACCTCTCTCTCCCCCCCCACCTCTCTCTCCCCCCCACCTCTCTCTCCCCCCCACCTCTCTTCCCCCCCACCTCTACCTCTCTCTCCCCCCCACCTCTCTCTCCCCCCCCCCACCTCTCTCTCTCCCCCCACCTCTCTCTCCCCCCCCACCTCTCTCTCCCCCCCACCTCTCTCTCCCCCCCACCTCTCTCTCCCCCCCCACCTCTCTTCCACCCCACCTCTACCTCTCTCTCCCCCCCCACCCTCTCTCTCCCCCCCACCTCTCTCTCTCCCCCCACCTCTCTCTCTCCCCCCCACCTCTCTCTTCCCCCCCCACCCCGTCACCAGTGCCCTGACTAGGGCCAGGGATCCCTACATCTCCACCTTCAACCATCCATGCACGTCCTCCGAGCTCAATCCGTACCCCCCCACCCCCAAGACCCCCCCCACCCCCAAGACCCCCCCCCACCCCCAAGACCCCCCCACCCCAAGACCCCCCCACCCCCAAGACCCCCCACCCCCAAGACCCCCACCCCAAGACCCCCCCCCCCACCCCCAAGACCCCCCCCACCCCCAAGACCCCCCCCCACCCCCAAGACCCCCCCCCACCCCCAAGACCCCCCCCCACCCCCAAGACCCCCCCACCCCCAAGACCCCCCCCACCCCAAGACCCCCCCCACCCCCAAGACCCCCCCCCACCCCCCAGCTGTGGTGGAAGCCCCAGCCTCGCTTCCCAAAGCGCTTCACCTGCCCAGTGACCGGGTGGAAGGTGCAGCTCCTCCGGCGGCCCCTCGCGTCGCCGCCAACTTCCTGATGTCCAAGCCCCGCGACCACCTCCCCTGTTTGAGACCCCCGTCGCCGAGCTCCAGATCCCCCGCACCACTCACCCGGCTCCCGGCCGGGACCGGGGCCACCGTGTACAGCGACGGCGAGCTGCGCCTCCTCAGCAACCGGCTCAGCGTCTCCCCCGGCCCCGATTTCCTCATCGCCGCCCAGCCGCTCCGCAGCGCATCACGTCCGGCGGGATCCGCAGCACCTGCAGCCGCCGCCTCCCCGCCTCCCTCCTCCCTCCTCCCTCCCTTCCCTCCTCCTTCCCTTCCTCCTCCCTCCCCTCCCCTCTCCCCTCCCCTCTCCCCTCCCCTCCTCCTCGCTCCTCTACCCTTCTCCTCCTCCCCCCTCCCCTCCTCCTCCCCCTCCCCTCGCTCCTCCCTCGCTCCTCTATCCTCCTCCTCCTCCCCTCCCCTCCTCCTCCGTCTCCCCTCCTCCTCCCTCTCCCCTCACCCTCTCCCCTCCCCTCTCCCCTCCCCTCTCCCCCTCTCCCCTTCCCTCCTCTCTCCCCTCCTCTCTCCCCTCCCCCCTCCTCCTCTCTCCCCTCCCCCCTCCTCCTCCCCTTCCCCCTCTTCCTCTCCCCTCCCCCCTCCTCCTCCCCTTCCCTCTCTTCCTCCTCCCCCTTCCCCTCTCCCCTCTTCCTCCTCCCCTTCCCCCTTCCCCCTCTCCCCTCTTCCTCCTCCCCCTTCCCCCTCTCCCCTCTCCCCTCTTCCTCCTCCCCTCTTCCCCCTTCCTCCTCTCCCCTCTTCCTCCTCTCCCCTTCCCCCTCTCCCCTTCCCCTCTCCCCTCCTCCTCCCCTTCCCCCTCCTCTCCCGTTCCGAACCTCTCCGCTATGTGAACTCTGTGTATGATGCCCTCTCTGCGAACTCTGTGTCAGCTCCGAATGGTAACAGTGCACGCCCCTTTTCCCGACCTGGGGTCCCGCCCCCTGCACCGCGGGGTGTGTTGGGGAAGGTCCCAGCGCAGCGCACGGTGATCACCTGGTGGAAGGTCCGACGCGGCGGGGAGGTGAGTGTCGTGCGGCCCGAGGAAGTGTGAATACTTCGTTTCAGGAACTGCCCGCTTTCCCCTGGGAAGGGTGGGGACAACCCGTGTCAGCGGGCGAGAAGGAGGGAGGGAATGGGAGAGAGAGGGAGGGAATGGGGTGGAAGGGAAGGATGGGGAGGAGAGAGGAAGATCGGGGAGGGGAGGTTGGGGAGGAGAGGAGGAGGAGGGGTTGGGGAGGGGGAGGGGGGGTTGGGGAGGGGGGTTGGGGAGGGGGAGGAAATGGAGTGGGAGGGAGGGAGGATTCCACACCACAGACTGGCAGTGGGAGAAACAGATGTTCTGCAAATAATTAGGGGGCAGGTTAAGGGTGTGTGTGGAGGGAAACAACGATGTTGGCAGAGCCCAGACAAACAGGGTGGTGATGGTGCCATGGTAATAGTTTCCTTTGTTATTAGGCCTCAGCCAGGAGATTAGAGAACTGGTTTGAAATCATTATCACAGTTCCCGCTGGAACATTGTGTCGTGTTCGGGTTCCACTGCAGGAAGGATGGACAAAGGGTGGAGGAGATTTACCAGGACCTCCAGTGGCCAATTCCACACCCCATTGCCACACTGACATGTCTGTCCACAGCCTCATTCTGATAGTTTGAGACCAGCCATGAACTGAGGAACCACACCTTGGTAGTACCAATATCAACTGCCAATTACTGTACTGATAAACCCCACTCCCCGTTCTCTCTTCTCTCCCCCTTGCTTTCCCTCATCCCTTTGTCTCTTTTCTTTCACTTTCCCTTTCCTCCCTCCACGTCCAAACCCCTTTCCTTCCATCTATCGGACCTCTGCCCCCCCCCCCCCCATCACATCATCTTTAAGCTATAAGACATAAGAGCAGAAGTAGGCCATTCAGCCCATCAAGTCTGCCCTGTCATTTAATTAGGGCTGATCCATTTTCCCACAGTCCCACTGCCCAACCTTCTTAGGTTCTGGATTAGCCAGGAAATCAATCAATCTCTGACTTTCTCTTCTTTCCCTCCGCCCCCCACTCCTGCATCCACTGCTCACCAGCCAGCCTGTGTGCCTCCCACCCCCCCCCCCCCCCCCCCGCCCCCACCCTCTCCTCATCTTATTCAGGTGAATGCTGGAATTCTGACATTTCTGGTGATAGGCTGACGCTTAACACATTGCCTAGCTGTTGCTCTCAGTGGATGCTGCCTGACCTGCTGAGTTCCTCCAGACACAGGTCCAGCGGACACAGATACACACAGGTCCAGCAGACACAGGTCCAGCAGACACGGAGACACACAGGTCCAGCAGACACGGAGACACACAGGTCCAGCAGACACGGAGACACACAGGTCCAGCAGACACGGAGACACACAGTCCAGCAGACACGGAGACACACAGGTCCAGCAGACACGGAGACACACAGGTCCAGCAGACACGGAGACACACAGGTCCAGCAGGCACAGGTCCAACAGGCACAGGTCCAACAGGCACAGGTCCAGCAGGCAGGTCCAGCAGGCACAGAGACACACAGGTCCAGCAGACATACTGACTACGTTAAATGACCACAATATGCCAAGACAGAGAAATGTTAATGGGCAGATAGATACAGATACTGTATGACAATAAGTGCAGTTAGTGCAACACAGTGGTATTCTTTTTGAAATATTTTTGAGTTGAACAAAAACCTTTTACACAAGGTAAACTAAAGATAACATAAATCAAATCATAGCATCTACATGTCACACATCAATTGTAAATTAGAAGTAGAACCATTATTATTACAGAACTTATTTCATTCAGGACATCAAATTCTATAATTATAATAATTAATCCATAATTCATACGATGTCCAAAAATAATATTGAATACAAAAATTACACAAATAATACTCGTAAAATTCCCTTATATATTTTATACTTCCCTGTGATCATGTTCTGTGAGATGATCCGTGATCTGGAGTTAAACCCCTCTTTACTTATTTGTCTTAATAATGGAAAAGAAATTTCCCAGACTAATCTCCCCCTCCCTCTAAACAAGGTTATCTGAATATATTGTAAATATGAATCGAATACCGGCCCCCAGACACCAGACAGGATATCCCCGGAGCATCAACCTCACTTCAGTCCTCAGATTATGAAAATAACCATGAATGGGCCCCACATCTTATCAAATTCACACTTTGCTTCTTTAATATTATCTAATTTTTTTCCAAACTGATATAAGATGAGATATCAAGTGACCATTGAATGTGAGTGAGAAACATCATCTTTCGCTTCATCAAAATTGCTCGTCTAGCTGTCAACAAAGCAAAAGCTAGGTTCTCTTCTGGGTTGAGACAGACATTTCTCCCCTTCCAGAGAAAAAACAAATAATCAAAGGGCAAAGCTCTAATTTAGTCTTAAGAATCGTTGATAAAGTTGGGAAAATCTCTTTCCAAAAATGTTCTAAGTTCAGACATTCCCAAACATAAATCAATGAATCTTCAAAAATGCTACACTTATCACATAATGGATCAATATCAGGATAAAAAGAGATCATTTAGCTTTAGATGCATGTATTCTGTGCACCCCTTAAATTGTGACAAACAATGTCCTCATCCGAAAATGCTCCCTTCAAGTCATGCTTCCAATCGTGATATTTTAAAGGACATTGCAGAGTCTGGGTTTTCATGTTGGAATGAAGGAGGGGAAACTGATAGAGCTTTACAGAATAATAAGGGCTGCCCCATGTAAGAAACTTCTTTCCACCCCACCCCAAACCAGAGATCCATGTAATCTCTGCCGGAGGGAATGAGGGAAGCAGAGGGACTCGCAGCGTTCAAGAAGTGTCTGGCCCATCACTTGAATCGCCAAGGGAGAGAAAGCCAGGGCCATGAGATAGGATTGTTGCAGGTGGGTACCTGATGACTGGCAGGGACTGATGGTGGAACGGCCTGTTTCTGTGCCAGATCACTTCATGACTCACTCGGATTGTGACACTGGGTTGCAGAATCCTCATTCCTTCTGTTATTAGACAACTAAAAATGCCTTGCAGAGGTTTGGAGGAGATCGAACCTCAGGGCACCTGGGTCCAATAGACAATAGGAGCTGGAGTAGGCCATTTGGCCCGTCGGGCCAGCACCGCCATTTTAGATCATGGCTGATCATTACCATCAGTACCCCTTTCCAGCCTTATCCCCATAACCCTTAACTCCGTTACCCACAAGAGTCTTATCCAGGCTCAATCATTGGGAAGGATTTTATAAGATCATAAGACATAGGAAGAGAAATAGGCCATTCAGCCCATTGAGTCTTAATTGTGAGCTGATCCATTTTCCCACATCCCACTGCCCTGCCCTCTCCCTATAACCTTTAATGCCCTGGCTAATCAAGAGCCTATCATTCTCTGCCTTAAATACCCCCATTGACCCGGCCTCCACAACCACCTGTGGCTAAAAATTCCATAGATTCACCACCCTCTTACTGAAGAAATTCTTTTGCGTCTCTGTTCTAACTGAACGACCTTTCATCCTGAAGTTGGCCCTCTTGTCCTAGACTCTCCCACCGTGGGGAAACAACCTTTCTACATCTATGCCATTCACTATTTGAAATGTTTCGATGAGATCTCACCCCCCCCCCCCCCCCCCCACCTCCAATTCTCCTAAATTCCAACGAGTCCAGGCCAAGAGCTGTCAAAAGCTCCTCCTATGATAACCCTTTCATTCCCAGAATCATCCTTGTGACCCTCCTTTGAACCTTCTCGAATGTCAGCACATCCTTTCTTAAATGAGGAGCCCAAAACTGCTACAATCCTCCACGTGAGGTCTCATCAGGGCCTTATAAACCCTCAGCATCACATCCCTGCTCTTAGATTCTATTCCTCACACAGTAAACAAGGAATCAAATCGTGTAGCCGCTGCACGTGCAAAAGAGTTGGAAGCATCAATAGAGGGATGGCTGCTGTGATCAGACTGTGTAAACCATTCACAGCCAGAGTGATGACAGTCACTGGAACATCACCCAGCAAACCAGGGGCAAGAATGGGGGAACGTGCCTTTGACTGCCTTCAGCTGGCTTCAGACTATTTCTAGGAGTGGGTCTGGGACCAGAGGGCTTAGCTCAGAATAAAGGTCATCCCTTTAGAACAGATGAGATGTTTTTTTTAGTCTGGGGGTGGGGGGGGGGGGGTGAATCTGTGGAATTCATTGCCATAGATGCCTGTGGAGGCCAGGTTATTGGGTAAATTAAAAGCAGAGGTTGATAGGTTCTTGATTGGAAAGGGTGTCAAACTTCTGGGGAGAAGGTAGGAGAATAAGAAGCTGATTATTGACTACAGGAAGGGAAAACCAGAGGGGTAGTGACTACAGGAAGGAAAACCAGAGGTGTACAATCCAGTGATCATTGGGGGATCAGAGGGGGAGCAAATTTAAATTCCTTGGAGTCACTATCTCGGAAGATCTTTCCTGGGCCCAACACACTAATGGCATCGTGAAGAAAGCACAACAACTTTCTTCAGGAGATTGAGAAAGTTTGGTATGACACCAGAAACCCTGAATGCAAAAGGTAGTGGACACAGCTCAGGACATCACAGGCAAAACCCCTCCCATCATCGAGAACATCTACGGGGAACGCTGCCATCAGAGAGCAGCAGCGATCATCAGGGACCCACACTACCCAGCACACGCTCTGTTCTCACTGCTGCCATCAAGAAAGAGATATCGGTCAGTGCCACAAGGCTTTCACCACCAGGTTCAGGAACAGCTGCTACCCTTCCACCACCAGACTCCTCAACAACAAACTCAATCCCTCACTTAAGGACTTACTTTGCACGTTATTTATTAGAATATTTATTTTCTGTACTTGCACAGTTTGTTTACATTTTTCTCTTTGAAATAAGTATATATTTCTTGTATATAATTTACTGATAAGTAGAAATTCTGTCTGGCCAGCAGGTAAAAGGATCTCAGGGTTTTAAGTGATTTCTGACAAGAAATCTGAACTTTGAATGGGAGTGAGTGGAAAAAGTATATCAGGCATGATTCGAGTGGCAGAGCAGGTACGATGGGCAGAAGGGCCTCATTCTGGTCCTACACCTTTTGATCTTATTAGGACGGGTTCCTGAATTGCTGGCCACATGACAGCCACAAATCAGAATTCGTCCACCTGCTGGGTTTTACGCCAACTGACCAGCTTTTGATCTTATTAGGACGGGTTCCTGAATTGCTGGCCACATGACAGCCACGAATCAGAATTCGTCCACCTGCTGGGTTTTACGCCAACTGACCAGCTTTTCAGGTGAATTTAAAATTATTCTTCCTCTGCACCTTCTGTCCATCAATTACCTGATCCATTTTCTGACAGAGAGTTCCTTCTTCTCTGCGGAACCACTCACTTTAGTGTAGCGGTTAGCACAAGGCTTTTACTGGACCAATGACTGGGGTTTGAATCTGAGTTTGTACGTCTTCCCCAGGGGTTCTGGTTTCCTCCCACCCTTCAAAGCATTCCAGGTTGCAGGTCAGTTGGGTGTTATTGGGCAGCTCGGGCTCATGGGCTGAAAGGGCCTGCTATCTATCATGCTGTATTCAAAACATAAACAGAAGTTTGCCTTCTGAATGAAAGGCAGAGATGGGATGTGATTGCATGAATATCAGGTAACAAGGCAAACCTGTTTGGGGAGTTGTGCAATGGTTCTATCCTTGGCTATCTAGAGGAACTGAAGCCTCCAAGTATTTTAAAAATAAAACTGCTATTCTTCTTCATGTTTAGCGTTGTGCTCTGATCCATTACACTTCATTCAACAGAACTCGCTTCCTCGTGAACCATTTGTCGTTTGGGCCCAATGAATTCCCACTGCCTTCTCAAACTAATTAATTTCTGTGGATTGTGGGGAACCTTTCAAACCTTCCAACTAGAAACACTGCTTCAATTTGTACAGCTGAGCACGTCCAAAACCCTTTTAGAGGAAGGTGTCCAACCTTCTTCATGATTAACCACAGGGGTGTGGAGAGGGAGGAGGGAAATGGGGAATGAGAGAGAGCAGAGAGATAGATAGGTGGGGAAGGAGAGAAAGGGGGGAAATAATTTTAATGGAGTGTCTTGAAAGAGAACTGGGTAAATATTTGAATTAGAAACACCCTGCTGGGTTTCCTGGCAGGGGCAAGCTGTGGACTATTTGGAAAGTCCAGCACAGTCCTGATAGATTGAACAGCCTTCTTCTCAACGGTATTTTACAACCTCAATTGTGGGTCCTGGCCTGATGATGATTTCTCTCTATGTATGGCTGCCGGGCCTGCTGAGTCCTCCAGCAGAGTGGGTTCAGTTCCTGTATCCACCATCTCCTATGTAGCTTCTTCAAGGAGAGGGAGAGATTGATTCAGGTGATGCTGACTGTGGCAGAAGATGAGGACTACATTGAACGTAATCTCTTAAGGGGTCTGGTCATTTCTGCCCATGTAGGGGGCCTGACCAGCTAAGTTCCTCCAGCTTCTCGGCATTTTTTGAACAGACTTACAGGGAAGGTGTGGAGATTATGTTTCCTCTTGCTGATATGTCCACAGCTGGGAATCTCAGTGGGAAGTAGACTTGCTCATTCAGCACAGAGATGAGAAGAAGGGGAATAAAAACACAGAAATGCTGGAGGAACTCAGCGTCCATGGGATATACTGACGTTTTGGGCCTGAGCTTCTCTTCAAAGGTATTTCTATATCTCTTTATTGCAGCAAGAGGCGAACCAGTTCTCTCAGATCCACAATGAAACTGACAGTAACTAAAGAGGAACAATGATCCCTTTAGTGGCTGCAAGGGGCCAGAGTAAGATGTAAATCACGAAAATCTGTAGACACCATGGTTGAAGTAAAAACACAAAATGCTGGAGAAACTCAGTAGGTCTTTTATGTTTCTTTATTTGGCTTGGCTTCGCGGACGAAGATTTATGGAGGGGGTAAAAGTCCACGTCAGCTGCAGGCTCGATTGTGGCTGACAAGTCCGATGTGGGACAGGCAGACACGGTTGCAGGGGAAAATTGGTTGGTTGGGGTTGGGTGTTGGGTTTTTCCTCCTTTGCCTTTTGTCAGTGAGGTGGGTTCTGCGGTCTTCTTCAAAGGAGGATACAGAATCGATGTTTCGGGCTTCATCAAGAGGCGTTTACTACCTGGGGCTGCACGGGATCTGTCTATCCTACCCATGAGGCAGCCCCTTACACGCTGGATCCTAAATTGCCCTTTAAAGGCGCTCCTGCTCCTTCTGTGACGCAGTGAGTGACCTGTCACGCACTCACCTTGTCACCAGAGGCGCCACAGGCAATTCCCTGTGTGTTGGCCTCCAAAGGAAACTGTATGAATGGAGGAAAGGAACAGAGAAGGGATTATCCCTTTGAAGGGCATGGATGGCAGGTCTCCAAAAAATTGGCCGGAGATAGTGGAGCAGATATGGAGGCAAATACTCTGTGCCTTCTGCGGGGCGGGGGGGGGGTCAGTGAGAAGAGATTATGTCCATGGCAACGTCATAAAGCAGCTATTCTCAACAGGGCCTGGAGTCCTCCCTGGGGACCACAGCACATTTAAGTAAAAGCTGCATTTTCTTTTCACCTCATGTAACATTAATATTTTAAATGTTTTTATGTAGTTGGTAGGACTTCAGAAGAAACTAAAATTGACTGCTTCACAGGAAAGAGGTGGAGGGTGGGGCCATAAACTGAGCAGAATCCCAACAAGCCCATGGCCAAAAGAATGGTTGGGAATGGCTGTCGTAAAGAGCCCCCATCACCCTGGTTACAACCTCTCCTCACTGCTTCCTTTTGGCAGAAGATACAGACGCCTGAAGTCCAGCTCCTCTAGGTTCCAGTACAGTTTTTTTTAATCTGCTATCAGGCTCTTGAACCTCTCTGTACCACCCTGGTCAAAAACTATTCAGGGACAACCACCCCCCCCCCCCCCCCCCCCACCATAAGATCTGTCAGAATTACTGGCATGTTTTTTTTCTTGCATTAACTACAACTTAGAGCGAGAGAACATTACAGCACAGAAGCAGGCCATTCAGCCCTTCTAGACTGTCCTGAACCTTTTTTCTGCCTCGTCCCACTGACCTGCACCCAGTCCATATTCCTCCCATCCACATACCTGTTCAAATTCTTCTTAAATGTTAAAATTGAGCCCGCATTCACCACCTCACCTGGCAGCTCGTTCCCCCTAAACTTTATCCCTTTCACCCCTAACCCATGTCCTCTGGTTTATATCTCACCCACCCTCAGTGGAAACAGCCATCCTACTCTTTCTATCCCCCTCATAATTTTAAATACCTCGATCAAATCTCCCCTCGTCTTATTGACCCTGTGATATTTATCATCTCTTTCTCTGTCTTGGCATATTGAGGTCATTCAAATTCTACTCTTGTCATCAGTGTACGTTTCCTGTGTGGCCACACACATAGGAGTTTCACTGTCCACTGATATTCCCCTTCCTACTTTAGTCTCAATGAAGGGTCTCGATCCAAACCATTGACAGATGGACTGCCTCTCCACGGATGCTGGCTGACCTGCTGAGCTCTACTGCTTCTTTTCCCACCATCACTGCTCCTCCCATCCTCCTGCTGAGCCCTACTTCCCCATTCTCCAAACATTTCAGTTCCTCCGTCTCTACCATGTCCATCCCAATGATGGTATCTCCCCCACTGTTTCCAGATGAAGTGAAAAGGGGGTGGAAGGAAGGAGTGGGACAGAGATGGAGCACAGGAAGGTGAGGGAGGGGAGATTCCCCCCCATTTCCTTGGGTGACCCATTTTCCACATTGACAAGGGACCTCCTCCCACCCCTGCACTCCCACCATACTTTCCACATGTCGAAAGAAGTGCGATTGTTGTCACTTCTCCTGGTCTTGGCTGCAGTCCAGCTGTTCTCTCACATTCCTTCCCATTGATGACTGAGAATAAGGAGTGCGTGCAACCAGAAACTGGTCCAACTCGCTTTTATACCCCATCCACATTCCAGGAACATCTATTGAAGAACATTGTTGGAGTAAACTGACAAAGCAGACCTCAGTGGAACATGCAATAGAGCAGGGAGAGGGTAATCCATGATGAACCACCATGGTGAACGGCTGTAGTGAACCATCACCAACTCCACCAATCTTTCTCACAAATAATGTCACGTCAGGACTGACAAGGAACATTATCCTCTGGCTTGAATGAGTTCAGCCCCAAAACCGCCTTCCAGGGCCAAGCAATGCCTTGATTGGTCCCTACCCACTTTCCGAAACATTCGCTCCCTCAATAGCGGCAGGAGCTATCAGGTATCCCACCTGTTTCCAAATGGTGGTTTTTGACATGAATGACATCATTCATCCATTCAGAAACCTGACCTTCTTCACCACCGACACAATCTGGAGCTTAACCCTTAGGGGATCCTGCCTGAGTACTCCCAAGTCCCTTTGCTCCTCTGAATTTTGAATTTGCTCCCCATCCCAATCTGCCCATTTATTCCTTCCACCAAAACGTACGACCACACACTTTCCAAGATTGTGTTTCATCTACCACGTCTTTGCCCATTCTCTGGATCTCTCCAAGTCTCTCTGGAGCCTCTCTGTTTCTTCCTACCTGCCCCTCCACCTAACTGTAAACTTAGCCACAAAGCCATTTATTCCACAATCCAAATTGTTAGCACACAACATAAAAAAGAAGTGGCCCCAACACTGACCCCTGCGGAACCCCACTGGTCACAGGTAGCCAACCAGAATAGGATCCCTTTATTTCCACACTCTGCTTCCTGCTGACCAGCCAATGCTCTAGTATTTTTCCTGTAATTCCATGGGCTTTCATCTTGTTCAACAGCCTCATGTGCAGCACCTTGTTAAAGGTCTTTTGAAAGTCTAAATGAACCACTTAATCAGATGCTTTATAGATAACAAATTCTTTTGTTTCCCGTCTCTCTTTGCCCAGACAGACATAACAGAAAGATTGTACAGTACCTGGTCCTCCAGAGAATGACTGCAAGGGAATGACCTCTAACAACAGGTGCCCACTGAAGTGCAAGAGAATCTGGACCACCCTCCTGAAGGCAAGTATGGATCGACCTCCTGGAAGTATCGTACGATTCAACCAGCTGCACTCATCAATCCAGGTGTGTAGAACAGCAGCTCAACTGCCCCTGCCTCGTGATACACACCCCAAGCTGGCAGCTGATCCCGTGGAAAGCACCCAGCTCTCCTGGAATGCAGAACTCTGCAAATGGATCAGCAAGTCCAAGTTCATGATTCACAGATGTGTGTGAAAGTACAGCAAGAATCCAGGAAAGTTAACAGAATGATGGTGTTTACTGCAAGGGGAGCTGGGGTCAAAAGTAGAGAGATTGTGCTTCAGTTACATAACGCATTGATGAGACCCCCATCTTGAGCACCGTGATTCAAATTTAATTTCATGTGTATCATTTGGCATGCTATCCATCTCATCAATAGCAGTAAAGCATGGTACAGGTTGCAGAATTACAGAGAGATCAGATGGAACGGAGCAAGGACAACATTATTTTTCAAGTGTGGGGTTCATTCAAGAGTCTGATAACTGCAGGAAGGAAACGGTTCTAGAATCTGGGGGTGCATGATCTCACACTCGTAAATCTTTTTCCCAGTGGGAGGGGGTGACAAGAGTGTGACTGGGATGGGCTGGACCTTTAAACATGCTGGCTGCTTTTCTGAGGTAGATGGAGAGCAGGGTGGGTGTGTGAGGATCTGAGCCATGTTCACAACTCCGTTGCATTTTCTTGCAGCATTGGCCGGAGTTGTGCATGTTCCATGTGGTCACGCACCTTGGCCGGAGTTGTGCCTGTTCCAGGTGGTCACGCACCCTGACAGGATGCGTTCGATGGTACATTTGTAGAGGTTCTTGAGGAAATTTTAAGGAAGATGTTCAAGGAGTGGAAGCAGGGTGAGGAGGTTCACTGGACCTGGGCAGCTTGAGGAGAAAAGGCTGTCAGGCTGCACTAGTGTCCACTGAATAAAATGTTAAGGGGTCTTCACAAGGAAGATGGGTTTTCCTTTTACAGAATAATCTATAACAGTAGTTTTCAAACTTTATCTTTCCACTCGCATCCCTCTTTAAGAAATCCCTAGGCCATCGATGCTCTGTAATTAGTAAGGGATTGTGTAGGATGGGATATGGGTGGGAAGGGAAGGTTGAGAATCGCTGCTCTAGACCTAATTGTTACTGAAATATTTTTTTGAGAAAAATTGTCATTTGGAGTTCTGAAACCGTGCACATAACGAGTCAATGAGGGATGATTAAAACAGTGGGTTTCAAATCTTTTTCTTCCCATCCACATCCCACCTTAAATAATCCCTTACTAATCACAGAGCACCAATGGCATAGGGATGTGAGTGGAAAGAAAAAGTTTGAAAATCACTGATCTAGAACTACGGGGTCACAACAACATACATAGAACATAAAAGAATAACCCACAGGAGCAGGTCCATGTATCTGTGCCAAACATGATGTCCAAATCAAATTAAAACTCTGCTGCTTAGATCTGATAAATATCCCTCCATCTCCAACACATCCATGTAGCCTCTTAAATACTCCTATTAGAACTGTAGAACATTACAGCACAGAAACAGGCCCTTCAGGCCTTCTAGTTTATGATGAACTCTTTTTCTGCCAAGTCCCACTGACCAGCACCCAGTCCATACGCTTCCATATCCCTCCCTGTCCAAATTCTTCTTAAAGGTTAAAATTGAACCCACATTCACCACCTCAGCTGGCAGCTCGTTCCACACCCCCACCACTCTCTGTGTGAAGAAGTTCCCCCTAAGCTATTCCCTTTTCACTCTTAATCCACGTCTTCTGGTTTGTATCTCACCCACCCTCAATGAAAAAAGCTTGTCTACATTTACTCTGTCGATCCCCCTCATAATTTTAACTAACTCGATCAAATCTCCCCTCATTCTTCTATGCTCCAGGGAATAATGTTCCAACTTGATTAACCTTTCCTTGTAACTCATTTCCTGAAATCCAGGCCACATCCTAGTAAATCTTCTCTGCACTCTTTCCATCATATTGATATCTTTTCTGTAGTTCGGTGACCAAAACTGCACACAATTCTCCAAATTTGGCCTCACCAATGTCTTGTACAACTTTACCATCCCAACTCCTGACCTCAATATTTTGATTTATGAAGGCCAAGATGCCAAAAGTTCTCTTTACTACCCTGTCCACCTGTGACTACAGACATCTGTTTCCACCACTATTTCTGGCAGCCCCTTCCAAGCACCCACCACTCTGTATGAAATATTTACCCCGCACATCTCCCTTAAATCTCCATCACCTCACCTTCTAGTGAGTGACATTTTTAACCTGGGGAAAAGATTCTGACAGTCCACTTTATTAATGCCCCTAATAAACCTCCACTGGGTCTCCCCTCAGCTTCCTACCCTCCAGATTATTCATTCCACAAACCAAGTTTAACCAACCTCTCCCCACAGCTGACCCTCCAGACCATCCAGTCTCAGCCTTTTTTGGCTCTGGCTGCCTTAGGACTCGGTCCAAAATTTATGGACCCCCCTTCCCTGCGAAGCCATCAAGTTTTGGTTTCTTCCGTACTTCCCTCCTACCAACCACAGAAAATTCATTAAAAAAATTTATGTTACGTGAAGTGAAGAAAACGAGGCTTTTACTTAAATGTGCCGTGGCCCCGAGGGGGCCGTCGGGAGAGGGATGGTGAGAGAGGAAAAATCATTCACTCTGTGTGTCCTTCCTTGTAACACAGGAGGCCAATTACATCAGTAAATTCATGCTGCCTCACAGAACAATTTGTAGCCGATTCTCTCTGCATTCCCATCACATCAGCAGGCTGCTGGAGCTCAAGGGAACCAGGGACCTGATCCATGAGGGTGCTGATGGTGAGCAAGGCTCCCAAAGGGCCTCACGTGCTGATGGCTCCCTGATGGAGTCGGGGGCTGGGAACCAGGGGTTAAGTAGGGAGATTCAGATGCCTGGAGCTTGTTGGGGCGGCACGGTTAGGGTAGTGGTTGGCATAACTCTGTTACAGCGTTAGCGATCGGGACCAGGGTTTGAATCTAGTGTTATCTGTAAGGAGTTTGTACGTTCCCCCCATGTCTGCGTGGGTTTTCCCTGGGGGCTCCGGTTTCTCCCACTCTTCGAAACATACTGAAGGTCTAGGTCAATTGGGTGTGATTGGGTGACACGGGCTCGTGTGCCGGAAGGACTGGTATCCATGCTGTATTAAATTTAAAATTTAAAGTTCACCACTGGACAGGACAGGAGTCTGTGTGGTTACAGAGGTTCACTGCATCACAGGAGGTGGCAGTATCCACGGACACTCAATGTCCCTGAAGGGACTCTCCTCTGCTGCCTTTATGTGCCTTTACTGGGCAAACCAAGGGAAAACATTTCAGCGTATATTTGTGTATTTGACAATAAATGGACTAATGGACCATCATGGGACTTTGGGATGTGGGGAAAAGATGCCAATTCCACATGAAGCAGGAAAGCAGTGGGATTGGCCAACATGCCAATCATGTCAATGTTTCCCACAGAGAGGGGTGGGTGCCTGGAATGCATTGCTGGGGGTGGTGGTGAAGGCTGGAACAATAGGGAGTTTTAAATGACTCTTAGACACACGGATATTAAAAAAATAGAGGCTTTTGGTGTGAGGTAGAATAGGGTTGTTGAGTGGGTTGGAACAACATGTGGGCCGAAGAAACTGTACTGTTCTGTTCTGTGTACTTGCACGGCCACCTTCAATGTACCCTTTCCAAAGCCTCCACATCCTTCCTGTAATGGGGTGATCAAAAGTGCACACAATACTCTACATGAGAGTGTTTGATTGCAATGTGCTGTGCAGCAGTGGTGAACCTTTTTGCTTGGTGGTGAGTGAATGGCCAAGAGCTCAGAGAATTGCAAAGATGCCAGGTGTCACATCAGACTTGACCCTCTTCCCAGTCAGTGACTCGACAGGTTCCATGAATTCCACTTTACTCTCTGCAAAGGGTTGCAAATAGAGCGACCTTCTTGAACAAAACTTTTGCATCCCCAAACATAACTAAAGGGATTATCTCTATTCACTCTTCCTGAGTTAGAGGTAATGTTTTAGAGTGGTGGGTGCCTGGAATGCGTTGCAAGGGATGGTGGTGGAGGATGGAACAACGGGACATTTAAAAGACTCTAAGACAGAAACATGGGTAAGAAGAACAGAGGGTTCTGGGTGTGAGGGAGGGAAGGTTGAGAATGTTGAGAAGGTTTACACAACATCATGGCCTGAAGGGCCTGTGCTTTGCTGGAAGTTTCTATGCCAGGCACCACCAGCAGTAGGCCTCAATAACCAGGAAGCAGCCAGTCTTGTCACTAAACGCCAGCTCTCAACATACCCCATCCTTGTACTCACACCACTCACTGGCACCTCACAATCATGTGCTGGGGATTGGATCAGGAACGTGGTTGAAGATGGAGCAATGGGACAATCTGGGGCCCAAATGGCCACGGAACTCAACACCATGCTACCACCGAGGTTCAAGTCTTAGACGTCACTCTGAGCACTCCTGGAGGCTGGCAGTGAGATGTGGTTATGCTTGGCCGAGTTTGGCCATCTATGAAATGTCACTTGTTGTCTCCCTCTTTGGAACGATTCACCACCTTCTCTTGCCTCTTTGTCTTGGGTATTGCTGGAAGTACACACATCATCCTTCCATTCTCATCCACAGATGAAAGTTCTGCTCGTGCGTTTTACCAAATGACATTTTTATTACACTTGTTCACAGATCACTTGTAACACCATCCAAGCCAATGAGATGTTTTCTCAGAGATTATTCATTCCACAAGTTCACCAGTCACTGGGTACATTAAAGTGACTTTCACTTCAAATGCAAAGACACTTCTCAAAAGTGAAATAGATCAATGATTAGAAACCTGTGTCAATATATTCATTAATCCGTGTCATGGTTCAATTCTGTTCAAGATTTGTTTGTATTGACAGTGTCAATTACCATTGCAGCTTCACAGCATAGGGCAAGATCATTCAGCCTATCGGGTCTATACTAGCTCCTGCCAGAGCAATCCCTTGTCCAATTCTCTGCTCCTTCTCTCTACATCTGCAGATTCTGAATTCCCTCGGATGCCTGTATGATTCCTTGTCCCTGGCACCTGTGCACAGTGAGTGCCTGTATGGGTGGAAACCCTTTTCCTCACTTTAGCCCTTGGAATAATGTTGGGTTGATACAAGAGGCAGGAGTCACTTGGGCTGGATCGCCGTGACTGCGCAGGCGAATGAGAGAAGCAGAGATCAAATGCTTTTAATTCTACACGAACATTTAAAGTACATGGGAAGGATTCAGTGAGTTTACTTTCCAGGGCTTAACTTCACAAAGAGGAGCATTCTAAGAGCAACATGTTAAAAGGGTTCTAGGTGTGAAGGTGTAACAACAAACCGTTGCTTTTGTTTTATGTTCCTACTTACAAATCTGTCAAATTCTGTGGTGTTTTACTGCAAGTTTAAAACAAAGCACTTTTACGTCTTTGCTCACTGATCCAACTGCCTGGATTTACATCCATCTGAAGCATTTTCATCACCCATGAATCTTTGCGAGCTCCATCGACGAACTCATCCAGGGACAGGTGACCTGCAGGAAGGAAAATGGCAAAGAAACTTAACACCGTGCTACCACCGAGGACCAGGGCTTTGAGGTCACTCTGAGCTCACCTGGAGGCTGGCAGTGAGGTGTGGTTATGCTCGGTCGAGTTTGGCCATCTATGAAATGCCTCTTGTCTCCCTCTTTGGAACGATTCACCATCTTCTCCCACCTCTCTATCTCTTACCTTGATAAAGGGCTCAGGCCCAAAACACTGGTTATATATCTTTACCTCCTATGGAGGTTCCACAGGGGTCAGGGTTGGGGCCGCTTCTTTTTATGTTGTGTATTAATGATTTAGATTATGGAATGAATGGCTTTGTGGGCTAGTTTGCAGATGATTTGGTGGAGGAGCAGGGAGTGTTGAGGAGACATGCAGAAGGACTTAGGCAGGTGAGGAGAATTGGCAGAGAAGTGGCAAATGAAATATAACGTCGGAAAGTGGACGGTCATGCACTTAAGTAGAAAAAATAAGTGGGCAGATTATTTTCTAAATGAGGAGAAAATTGAAAATCCCCAGATGCAAAGGGTCCTGGGAGACCTCGTGCAGGAGCCTGAAGGGAAACTTGCAGGTTGAGTCAGCGGTGAAGAAGGCAAATGTGATTCTGGTGTTCATTTCAAGAGAAGGGATGTGATGTTGAGGGTTTATAAGGCCCTGGTGGGACCTCATGTGGAGGATTATAGCAGTTTTGGGCTCCTCATTTAAGAAAGGATTTTGCTGGCATTGGAGAGGGTTCAGAGGAGGTTCACAAGGATGATTCTGGGAATGAAAAAGTTATCACATGAGGAGCGTTTGACAGCTCAGCCTGGACTCGTTGGAATTTAGGAGAATGAGGAGGAATCTCACTGAAACATTTTCAATGTTGAAAGGCGTGGACAGGGTAGATGTAGAAAGGTTGTTTCCCACGGTGGGAGAGTCTAGGACAAGAGGACACAACTTCAATATTGAGGGTGGTGAATCTGTGGAATTTGTTGCCACAGGCGGTTGTGGAGGTCGGGTCATTGGGTGTATTTAAGGTAGAGATTGGCAGGTTCTTGATTAGCCAGGGTACCAAAGGTTAGGGGGGAGAAGGCCAGACAGTGGGGCTGAGTGGGAAAACGGATCAGCTCATGATTAAATGGTGGGGCAGACTCGATGGGCCGAATGGCCTATTTCTGCTCCTATGTCGTGGACACTGCGAGACCGGGCTAGTCCCTTCTGTGTCAGCATCTCCAGTCTTTCATGATTTTCTCCACGAGGTTATTTTCTGCCTGTCTACCTCCTCACTCCCAGCACCAGGTGGAGCTTTAGTCCACGGGTGGGGGATATTTGGTCATTCCTGATGAGATTTCTATTTTCAAAAGTATTGAACAATGTTTTGGAGATAATCATTCATTGACATCTTAAAAGTTGCCTTAGTTAATATTGATTGTTTTTAAAATAAGATTTTAAGTGTCTAAAAGTACAACAAAGTGAAGATTAAATAGCTACTCCTGGGAAATGCACATTATAGTCGCTGCTAAACAACAAATGTCATGACACACGTTCAGGATTTTACAGTAAGTCAGAATGAAGGATACAGGAACAGTTCTGTTAAAACAGGGCAAGGGCATTGTTTTTGCCAGTGAGGGGCCTGCTGAAGAGTCAGATAACAGCAGGGAGGAACTCTCTCAGCAACCCTGCACACTCTGGATACATTTGCCAAGGTTCATATTGAAGCAAAAACACCAACCCCTCCTTAACCTCACAATCAGTTCCGTAGGTCTTTGATTCTGCTTGATAACTGTGGTTTCATAGGTAAAATTGTAGATGGCATTAGAATTGAGCCTGGGTGTCGAGTGAGTAGAGTAGTGGGCCAAGTATTCATCCTTGAGGTGCACCTGTGTTGACTATTAAATCTTATATTTCAATATAAAATATTACATTGCAAAGTTGTTACCTACCATCTCCGTTTTCATCTACTAAATCAAATATTCGATCTACAACTTCCTCTGGAGACAGGAGAGGAACACCATCATCTAATACTTCATGGCATGCCTTCTTCAGCCTGTATATAGACTATAACAGGAACAAATGACAGAGATCAGGTATCTGTGACAGGAATAAACATCAGAATTCAGCTAAAAACACAATGCGAGAGAAACTCAACAAGTCTAACAGTGAACTTTATATCGCAAAGATAAAGGTGCATAACCAAGTGCAGGGAAGTGCCGTGTTCTTTGTCCATAACTTGATGAAGGGTTCGAGGCCGAAATGTCAGTTCTGTGTCTTTATCTTTGCGATATAAAGTCCACTGTTAGACTTGCTGAGTTTCTCTGGCATCATGTTTTTAATTCAACCACGGTGTCTGCAAACCTTTGTGTTTTACTCCTCTTAACGGAAATCAGGACGCGGAGAGGAGGGGTGGTGTGGAAGAGACAATAACAAGTATCAGAGAACGCAGGAGTACAGACAGGTTTTGAGCATTAAGAAGCAGGTGGTGACACACCTCCACAATCTCCAGGAGCTCCGTCTTATCGATGCATCCATTCCCATCTTTATCATACACTTTGAAAGTCCACTTCAGCTTGTGTTCCAGGTTGCCCCTTAGGACCAGGTTGAGGGCTGCCACGTATTCCAAGAAATCAATGGTGTTGTCCTGAAAAATAAGATTACATGAAGCCTTGATGCTTCACCTTATTGGGCAGCACTCCCCCAACACTTGTCCGATTTGTCCAGATTCTCCCAGATTTTTGTGCAGAAGTCTCTAGAGTGGGATTTCAACTCAAATCTTTCAGGCTCCTGTACCCCACCTCACACACCCCCACCACTGTACACCCCAACCACACCCAACCCCACTCCCCATCCCACCTCCACCACCATACACCCCACACCCCCACCACTGTACACCTCAACCACACCCATCCCACCATTGAACACCCCACCTCACACACCCCCACCACTGTACACCCCAACCACACCCAATCCCCCTCTCCATCCCACCTCCACCACCGTACACCCCACACCCCCACCACTGTACACCTCACCACACCATCCCACCACTGTACACCCCACCTCACACACCCCCACCACTGTACACCCCACCCTCACACCCAAGCCCGCACCCCACCAAAACCCATTCCACACCTCACTCCACACCCCACCTCACACCCAATCCTACTCCTCATCTCACCCCCACCACTGTACTCCCCACTCCATACCCCCACCACCCACCCCCACTGCTGTCTGAGCTGGTGATTAATGAGGTTCTCCATGACGTTTTTGCCCTTGCTCTCTGCAAAACCCTGGGTCCCACAAATGGTTTAAACCCATTTTTCAGACTGCCTTGTGACTTCTCACAGAGTAATGTATCCTGACCAACCCTCTTGCCCCCTCTCTGGTCCATGTCACCTTGTCCTCCTCCTGCCAAACTGAATGCCCTCTCCACCCAAGCCACCCCCTCTGTATCTCCCTGAGACCCCTTTCCCCCGTTGTGGTGTCTTCCCACTCTCCCTGCTGTGTGCCAGGGCCACTCACCCCGTTCTTGTCAAATGCCCGGAACATGTTCTCGATGTATTCACTCGCCTCTGCGTTGTCCAGGACTCCAAAAAATCGTTTAAATTCGTGAAAGAAGAGCGTGCCACTGGGGCACTCAGTGACAAACTTCTTGTACCAGTCCTGGAGCTCAGCCACGCCGATCTCCCCTTGGCCTCCACTGCTCACGCTCTGTCCCATTGTCGAGAATGCCCAGGGATCACTGGGTCAGTGGGATTCAGCCAAAGCTCCGAGCCACAGCTCCTGTCTCTGACCTCTGACTTCTGATTCTGAGCCCTGTCTCTGACCCCTGTCTCCGAGCTCTATATCTCTGAGCTGTGTCCAAGTCCTGTCTCCAAGCCCTGTGTCTGAGCCCTGACTGCTGTCTCCGAGCCTTGTCTCCAAACCCTGTCTCCAAGACTGGCTCTTGCCTTGGACTAGAAGACCTCACCCCCACTCCTGTCCTGGTCCCAGTGAGGAGGAGGTTGGTCTCTTACTGTTGGGAAACTGATCTTCGGCTGGTCTGGTTGACTTTGTCTGAGTGAGGCTCTGCTCCTGCAGAGAAGCCCCCCACCCCCACCAACCCTGAAGCCAGCCTCTGCAGGAACCCAGCCTCTGCAGGAGCCCTGCTTGCAGACCCCTCCCTCTCACCCTGTGTTGTTATCAGGTTTGAGTTAATGTGAGGTATCAGATCTCCTCAAGCAGGCCAATACCTGCTTAACCAGGGCTAAGTTTATTAGCAGCTTTTCTGTGACCCTCCCTTTACACCTGCTGACCTTGAACTGCACGGGGAGAGTGGATCCTCCAGGAGACACTACTGGGGATCTGTGAAAAGGGAGGGAGAGGTTCCCAGTCTGGAGCCCACCCCCACTCTGTGTAACATAAGAAGAGGGAATGGCGGAGGGATCACCAGGTCAGGCAGGGAATAGAAATTGGGAAGCTGCAGACAGGAACAGCATGGAGTCATGCCGCGCAGAAACAGACCATTCAGCCCATCCACCTGCTCCCATCCCTATTAGCCCCACTTCCCAGCACTTGGCCCATAACGTTCTCTGCCAGGTTGAATTGTCCGTCTGGACTCCCCTTGAACACTGCCAGTGTGTTCCAGGTCCAGCCACTCTGGGTGAAGAAGTTCCTTCACGCCCCGTTCCTCTCGTTGACCGTGCGGGAGGCTCGGTGAGCTCAACGCCAGCGATGGGGGCTGGGATTCCAATCCCGCACTGTCTGCACGGAGTTTGTACGAGTCTGCGAGGGGGCTCCGGTGTTCCTCCCACCCCCTCAAAAGTCGGGCTTGTGGGTGAAGGGGTCCGTTACCGCGCGATCAATTAAAAGCATCTATTCTGTCTGCACATATAGGTCTCATTTTTATTGAAAATGTTTATCTACCCGCCACACTCGCTCCCTCAGCGCTGGAGGAGTTCGGCCCGTCTCCCCGCGGCAAGCCCGAGCTTTACCGCCCGTGGACGGTGCGGACCTGCTGGGCTTCTCCACCATTTCTGTTTTCACCACGTCTGCAGACTCTCCATGAACCTCCCTCGGGGAAACCCAACCGTTCTCCCTGCACCGCACTGGCCTCTCCCCAACTCTCAGCTGGTGTGGACCCGCGGGGTCCCGACAGGCTTCAAACGCCCCGAGAGCTTATTTGAACAGTCCTGCCCCCGCGGGTCTGAGCCCGAGAGGGCGGCAGCCTCCAGAAACAGGAAGACCAACCCTGGTCTGGGACGGTGACCTCGGCGAGGGGCTCCGGGACCCGCGGGCTGGGGAACCGGGAATCGCATCTGGAGCTGATGGTGGGCTTGGAGGCTGTGGGAGCGCTGGACACTCAGTGACTCGAAAGGGACTGTAAGGGGCAATTTCTACTACTGATAGCCAGCGAATCTTTGCCTTACGGACTAACGAAAATTCCGTATACTATCACTTTGTTTGAATATTTTCTAATTTTTCATCCAGGCTTGTAGTCCTGACAACAGGTCACAATCTGTACCTACACATCTCCATATATTCCTTTTCTCTTTGAGGATAGATACAAGCCCACCCCCCCCCCCCCCCCCGATAAAACGAAAACAATTCGTTCACACTACAATGTCCATAACTAACATCAAGGAAACGAATAAAAATACAAATTATGAAAAGAAACAGGGACTATCAAGGCTCCACGGCCCATTCTTGACTTGCCTTGATCGGGATGGGTGCGGGAGAGAGGGCAGCACGGAACGGTACAACAATCACTTCCATGCCCCTATGTCGTGCCCGTACGGCTGCCAAATCTTCCCAAAGGTGCTGTACTTGTTTCTCAGATTGTAAGTTATTTTCTCCAGGGGAACGAAGCTTTGCATTGCCTTGATCCATTGCTAGATACTAAGAATAGAGTCCGACTTCCAGGTCGCTGCAATGCGATGAACACAACTTGACTTTAAGTGGCCACAGAAGGGGATTAAATACCCAAGGAGTTAATATTGATAGTGACTTGAATAATTTATACAAGCTAAATTATGCCCCCTTGCTGGGAAGAGTCGATGAGGACGTAAAGAGATGGATGCCCTACCTATCAGTAGGCAGGGTCAACTGCATCAAAATGAATGTGTTGCCAAGATTCCAGCATCTTTTCCAAACATTGCCTGTTCCGTTGCCCCAAGGTTTCTTCAAACAGTTATCACGTATGGTTAGGAGGTTTCTTTGGAATGGTAAGGTACCAAGGGTTTCTGTGGAAAAATTAACATGGGAGGCTCAGTCGAGATATATCGCCTCCCTTTTTCAGGGCATCTTGGGCACAAATTGATCTGCACCTGGTGGGCAAGAAGATAGCAGAAGATTTTATTTATAAATGGGACATTAAATTGTTGAAAGGGAAGAAATGCAGGCCCATATTAAAACAAGTGATTAGCATCTGGGCCAAAATTAACCAGTATTTGGAGATTAAGATGGGGCTGTCACCAAAAAAAAGAAAGCCCTGGACTCTGAATAAATTAATACCACTGACAGTGGGTAACAAGATTCTGGACATCTGGCTCTGTAATAGAGTCAGATGTATAAAGGACTGTTACAAGCAAGAGCAATTAATGTTTGAACAGCATAAAAATAAATATGACTTACCGAATAAAACATTCCACTGTTCTCTTCAAATAAGGTTTTTTCTACAGGATGTATTAGGTCCAGGTATGGTCCTACCTCGATGCAGTAGCATAGAGGCCCTGATTCAAAGGGGGATCGGCAAGAAATTTATTTCAGCAATGAATTTATTATCTGTTCCAGTCAGAGGGACCCAAACGGGCCTTCATAGGTCGAGAGAAAGATGGGAGTCGGACTTGGGAATTGCAATTGATGAGAGGTGCTGGTCTGACCTGTGCCAGGAAAGTATGACCACGGTCATTAATGCAAGGTACAGGCTGGTCCAGTATAACTTTTTGTACATAACGCTACAGAAAATCCATAGATCAAAGCCAGAACTCCCGGACAAATGCTTCAGGTGTGGTTTGCAGCCAGGACATTTGTACTTGCAAAGGTGTGCCAAGGTGAAGCCCTTTTGGGTGGATCTAGACCAAGTCCTGGAAAAAAATTGTAGGTAAACAGTTCTTCAGGACCCAGAGGTGTTCATGCTGGGGAATATAATGGACATAGGGTTTACAATGAAGCTTTCCAGATTGTGTAATATTACTTTTTCTGTTTTATTTCATGACCACAAAATAATCTTGAATCTTGGAGAGTTTAGTTTCTCAAAGCTAGAGCCCTCCTGGCTGCTTCATTATATTCTGAGTTCATTCCAAGACCACTACTCACCACCACTATTTGTAACCCCCCCCCAGAGGAGGTACCCCCATGCCCCCCCCAGTGTTGCCCTCCATACCACCCCCAGTGGAGGTGCCCCAGTTTTCTGCATCCCCTTGAAGTGCCTGTTCCATAATCTTGCCTGCGATCTTTATATTTGTGTGAGAGATGCTTATGTTCATGCAGTGATCTGTTCTGTACTAAGGACCCACCAGATCCTTCTTGCTCAGAGTCTCCTTTGACAACTATTTTGATCCAGGGCAGGGTTCTGACTGGACATTTTCTCAATTTGCAGATTGTACCAGATTTAGGGTGGGAGACGACCAACACCTTGTATTGCATTATGACAGCCTCCAACCAGACAGCACCAATACTGACCTCTCCAATTTCCATTAACCCACTCCCTCAGTCTCTCTCTTTCTCTCATCGCCCCATTTCTCATCTTTCAACCCTCCCCACCCCTTCTATCAGATGGGCCTTTCTTAGCCCTCTCCCCCATCTCTGATCAGCTACTTTCTCTTCTGTCCCCCTGAACGGTGGCTGTGGAGGTGAATCCAGTCACTCTGACTCTGGGTGGGGGTGGGGGGCCCTCTTTTGCTTCTTTCTTTGGCTGTAAGGGACACCAGCTGTATCCACCCATCGCCACCTACCTGTCAACCTGCATTCCTCCCCCTTGCCCTTGTACCCCTCCTCAACATCTTATTCAGGCATCTGCCTGGTTTTCAGTACTCCTGAAAAAGAGCCCAGACCCGAAACATCAACTATTTTTTACTTCTCATGGATGCTGTGTGACCTGCTGAGTTTCTCCAGCACGTTCGTGTACTGCACTGGTCCCAATATCTGCAGATGTTCTTGTTCACTTTACTAACTCAGGGAAGGATTTGCAACAACTTACAGGATCATGGTAATAAACTCACGGAATGGGCAAATAATTGGCAAATGAGATTAAATGTCAGATACGTGAGAGTAGATTTTGGTGTGATATGGACATCTTGGGTCTTGATGCTGTGGTGAGATGCACATGTGTAAGGTCACCACAAGAGCAAACAAAAACACTGGTGTTTATTTCTGGAGGGTCATAGCATCAGATACAGGAGCAGGAGTCACCCATCTGAATTTTTGAGCCTGCTCTGCCATTCAATAAGATCATGTCTGATCTGGCTCCACCTACCAGCCTTTTCCCCATAACCCTTAATTCCCTGATTCTTCATCTATCTATTAACATCAGACCCTGGAGAATAGGGAGGGAAGGCACAGCGCTTCTCCACAGGGACCTATTGGCTTTAAACAGCCTGTTAAATGAGCCGACAGTGTTCGGTCATAAAATCCTGTGACTGTGGGGTCAGCGCCCACGCTTGGCTGCGGCCTCAAGGGGTTGGAGACTCTGGGGGAGTAGCGGGCTGGCGCAGAGTTCCAGAAACAGGAAGGACACCCTCTTCTCGGCAAAAGAGAAGCAGAGGAGATTGCTAGGGCTGCCGGGCATCGCTCATGGTAACTCTTTGCCTTACAGCAGTTAAAAGTTGAAGTATATCATGTTGTGCTATTAAGTGACAATAAAAGGAACCTTGTATCTCAAATTCATTTAATGAGGCATCTGCAACTGCTTCCTTGGCCAGAGAATCCACAGGTTCACTGCCCTCTGGGAGAAGCAGCTCATCCTCATCTCTACCCTAAATCTACCTGCCCAGACCTTGAGGCAACGTCCCCTAGTTCTAGTCTTTCCTGGCAGTGGAAACAATCTCCCTACTTCTAGACAAGCTATCTCTTCATGATTTTATTTTAATAACATTAGAGGCAATACTACATCAGATAGTTAGTAAATATTCACTGTTATTCTTGTGTGTGCAATAAAGGACAGACAGTCCTTTTTGTGGTGTGGGAGCCGTCCTTGATCAGTGGAACAAGGGAAGGTTCAAGAGCCTAATAGCTGTTGGAAAGTGGTCTTGAACCTAGAGGTACTGGACTTCAGGCTTCTGCACCTTCTGCCTGAAGGTAGCTGTGAGAAGAGGTTGTGACCAGGGTGATGGGTGGCCTTGATGATGTTGGTTGCTTTCTTGAGGCAGAGCCTCACATCAATGTCTGCAATGGACGGGAGGTTGCAGCCCTTGATGGACCTGGCAGTGTTTGCTACCTTCTGTGTTCCTGGGCAGTTGAATTCCCAAACCAGGCTGAAGAAGTCTGAGTATCTGATGGAATGCCAAATCTCCAGGAAATAGAGGCGTTAATGTACTTTAACCTGAAGTTTAGAAGAAATCTGAGCTGTTTGGGTCCGGTTAACATCTGGGACCGCTGGCCAGAGATGAAGGAATCGGATACTGTGCTCAAGAGACCATCAGACAGACAGTCACTAGGATAGACGAGGTCGGAAGGATTCTATCTTCATGCGAACAAAAGGGGGTTCTGGACATGGGGGAAAGGCCAGCATAAAGCTGGTGGGCCGAAGGGCCATTTCTGTGCTGTGGACGCTGTGAACCCGAACCCTCACCTGCCCCGCTCTTGGGATCCCCGCGCCTGCAGGGAGGATCCGGGGTCGGGTCTCGGATACAGGTGGAGGCGGAGACGGTGAGTTCCGGGTGACCTGTCAGTCAGACACGCTGTCCCGCCGCTCTCACCGAAACTCCGCAGGTACGGCCGCCGCGCAGGCCCGCCCGGGAAACGCCGGGGTCCGCAGGTACGGGGAGGGAGAAAGAGAGGAGACGGGGGGTGAGAGAGAGGGAGGGGGAGGGGAGAGAGTAGGGGGAATGAGAGAGAGGGAGGGGAGGGGAGAGAGGGAGGGGAAGGGGAGAGAGGGAGGGGAAGGGGAGAGAGGGAGGGGAAGGGGAGAGAGGGAGGGGAAGGGGAGAGAGGGAGGGGGGAAGGGGAGAGAGGGAGGGGAAGGGGAGAGAGGGAGGGGAAGGGGAGAGAGGGAGGGGAAGGGGAGAGAGGGGGGAAGGGGAGAGAGGGGGGAAGGGGAGGGGGGGGAAGGGGATAGAGGGAGGGGGGAAGGGGAGAGTGAGTGAGAGTGAGTGTAGTTAAGGAGGGAGTGAGAGAAGGGAGGGGAGAGGGAGAGATAGAGTGAGAGAGAGGAGGGGAAGAAAGGAAGGGGGAGGGATGGAGTAGATGTGGGAGGAGGGAGAGAGGGGGAAGAGGGAGGGGAAAGCTGTATGTCAATGGTCTGCATTGCCAAAATGAGACCGCCAGGAAATTGGAGGAACAAGCCACATATTCCATCTGGGCCCCCTCCAACCAGATGGCATTAACAACAACTTCCCTGGTTTCACTTAAACCCTCACCCCTTATCTTACCCTCCACTAAATTCTCTCCTTTCCTCTCTCCTGTGTACTATCCTTGTCCAATTAACACCTTTTGTCTGTTGGTCTGTACTCCTCCCCCTGCCCTTTATTTCCTTCTCCCCCACCTTTGAATTCAATCGCCTGCCTGCTTTTAAGGGCTCAGGCCTGAAATATCTAAGATATCTTTACCTCCTAAGGAGTTCGTCTAGCATTCCTGTGTTCTTATTTGTTAAAAGAAAACACCACCTCAGTTGCCATTCTGGTCTGATCTCCTATGGTAGAAAATGGTGTAACATTGAACCACAGCTCGATAGCATCAGTTAAAGATTCCAAGATGCTGTTTCAGAGGAGAGTATCCTGTGTGCTGGCTTCCATTTATCCCAGGGCTTCCCAAAAATTTTAGCTCACGGACCCTTTTGGGGAGCACTTGGAAATCGTGGAGCCCTGTAGTTATGATCCGGAAATGGCATCATTTTGCAGTTCGAGGGTGGCTGAATCTAATTTAAATTTAATTATTTTTCTTTAACAGTAAGCAGTCTGAGGCAGCACTTGCAAAATCCCATTTCTTCATAATTTGATTATTTTGTTTCAATTGAATATTAACCAAATTACAAATACAAATATCACTGACCTCCCAGACCCCAAGTGCCCACCATCACCAACCTTCCAGAAGTGGGTTTCCAATCTGTCCTCAGCCACCCACAGGCCGGATCTACCAATCCCTCTGATGTGGGTATCCACCTCAGCCCCTGCTGCCCACAGGCCTCAACTTCCAACACCTCCATTGCTAACCCCTGTCCCCACCGACCAGGTACTGGAGGCCACTGTCACCTCCGCCGGTGACCCTGACTGAAAACTTACCGTAGGTCAACGCAGGTCCCCGTCCCAACCAACACCGTTCCAGCGCCCATAGCGACTTTATCACCATTTCTCAGACCAACCTCAGTGAGAGGGGCTAGGAAATGAGAGGGTGGGGGGGAGGGGGGAAGAAGGGAGTTTTAATTTTAAAATGTGGCCAACCTCACGCCAAAAGAGCTTCAATGGTTGAAATCGTTTGTTAGCATCGAGGCAACTGTTTAGAAACAGGTTAAAAAATTTAAATTAAATAAAAAGTTATTTCAAGGTTTTGTTATTTCTACCCATTTCTTCTATGGAAACTGGTTGGTTTGGGTAATGCTGCAATTCTCAGAATTCAAATTGGGGAGGAATCCAGACCAATAAAAGGAGATAATTGGATATAACAAGGGGTGAGGTGAGAATTGATCATGTCTGTGCAAAAGGAGACAGGGGGAGGGGGGAGAGACACAGCTGGGGGAAGGTGAGGGGGGAGGGAGAGAGACAGAGCTGGGGAAGGTGAGGGGGGAAGGTGAGGGGGGAAGGGAGAGAGACAGAGCTGGGGGAAGGTGAGGGGGGAAGGGAAGACAGAGCTGGGGAAAGGGAGCTGGGCGGAGGGAGAGAGAGAGAGAGCTGGGGGAAGGTGAGGGGGAGGGAGAGACAGAATTGAGGGAAGGTGAGGGGGAGGGAGAGAGAGCTGGGGAAGGTGAGGGGGAGGGAGAGAGAGAGCTGGGGAAGGTGAGGGGGAGGGAGAGAGGTGGGGGAGGGAGAGAGCTGGGGAAGGTGGGGAAGGTGGGGGAGGGAGTGAGAGCTGGGGAAGGTGGGGGAGGGAGTGAGAGCTGGGGGAAAAGGGAGAGAGAGCTGGGGGAAAAGGGAGAGAGAGCTGGGGGAAAAGGGAGAGAGAGCTGGGGGAAAAGGGAGAGAGAGCTGGGGGAAAAGGGAGAGAGAGCTGGGGGAAAAGGGAGAGAGAGCTGGGGGAAAAGGGAGAGAGAGCTGGGGGAAAAGGGAGAGAGAGCTGGGGGAAAAGGGAGAGAGAGCTGGGGGAAAAGGGAGAGAGAGCTGGGGGAAAAGGGAGAGAGAGCTGGGGGAAAAGGGAGAGAGAGCTGGGGGAAAAGGGAGAGAGAGCTGGGGGAAAAGGGAGAGAGAGCTGGGGGAAAAGGGAGAGAGAGCTGGGGGAAAAGGGAGAGAGAGCTGGGGGAAAAGGGAGAGAGAGCTGGGGGAAGGTGAGGGGGAAGGGAGAGACAGAACTGAGGGAAGGTGAGGGGAGGGAGAGAGAGCTGGGGGAAGGAAGAGACAGAACTGAGGGAAGGTGAGGGGGAGGAAGAGAGAGAGCTGGGGAAGGTGAGGGGGAGGAAGAGAGAGAGCTGGGGAAGGTGAGGGGGAGGAAGAGAGAGAGAGCTGGGGAAGGAGAGGGGGAGGGAGAGAGAGCTGGGGAAGGTGGGGGAGGGAGAGAGAGCTGGGGAAGGTGGGGGAGGGAGTGAGAGCTGGGGAAGGTGGGGGAGGGAGTGAGAGCTGGGGAAGGTGGGGGAGGGAGTGAGAGACAGAACTGAGGGAAGGTGAGGGGAGGGAGAGAGAGCTGGGGGAAGGAAGAGACAGAACTGAGGGAAGGTGAGGGGGAGGAAGAGAGAGAGCTGGGGAAGGAGAGGGGGAGGGAGAGAGAGCTGGGGAAGGTGGGGGGGGGGGGGGCGGAATTAATGCCATCTGGTTGGAGGGGGCCCAGTTGGAAGAGGAGGTGTTGCGCCTCCAGTCTGGCCGTGCGTGAGACCATGGACAGACGGGAATTGGTCACTGGCAGATCCACGTTATCGTGGCGGACAGAGGTCAGGAGCTCAACTCGTGATGTCCCAGTCTGCGACAGGTCTCTCCCATTTCCAGGAGACCTGCATTAACACAGATTGTCTGGTGATTATCTCTTTGCTGCCTTTCCTCCATTACAAAAAGTTTGCTGAAAGTTTTTGGTTGCAGAGGAGAAACGCCTCTGTCGTCTGTGCTCCTGTTTGAAATTCCACGGACAGGGAACTTTGCCTGTAACCATTAAGGCAGGGAGTGGCGAGAACTCGTTCTCGAGTCAGACCATGACGTCCGGTTAAAACAATCTGGGCTCAAAGGCTCCTCGGCCGGGAGCGGTGATGCAGCGTCAGCCTCTTCATGGACACCCTTCTCTTTGCTCCCCCCATTGCAACGTCCTCCTGATCGTTGTTCTCTGCACCGCTCGTCTGTCAGGCGACGCCGCCCGCCCGCCCGCACCCTGGGGGGAGTCCGCCTGCGCAAGGCTCCGTGGTGGAAGCCCTCCCACCTGCTGCAGTCTCTGTTTGCCGGGTGAAGGGGTCCCAGGTGTTGGCTTCCAGGTCCGAGCGGACACCCAGGGGACGAGAGAGTGGAGGCGGCCCATCCTGCTGGGTCGGGAGGGGGAGGCTCGCTCACTTTCCGGGTGCTGCATTTTGTCTGCCCTGATGTGAGTTAGAATGTAGATCAGCACCGGACAGGGACGGAGTCTCGGCTCCAGCGGCCACGACTCCCACCTGAGCTGATCCCACCTGCCCGCTCATCCCCCCCCCGCTCGTGGTCGTGTAAGCCCCCCCTGCTCGTGGTCGTGTAAGCACCCCCCCTGCTCGTGGTCGTGTAAGCCCCCCCCTGCTCGTGGTCGTGTAAGCCCCCCCCTGCTCGTGGTCGTGTAAGCCCCCCCCTGCTCGTGGTCGTGTAAACCCCCCCTGCTCGTGGTCGTGTAAGCCACCCCCCTGCTCGTGGTCGTGTAAGCCCCCCCTGCTCGTGGTCGTGTAAGCCCCCCCCGCTCGTGGTCGTGTAAGCCCCCCCCTGCTCGTGGTCGTGTAAGCCCCCCCTGCTTGTGGTCGTGTAAGCCCCCCCTCTGCTCGTGGTCGTGTAAGCCCCCCCTGCTCGTGGTCGTGTAAGCCCCCCCCTGCTCGTGGTCGTGTAAGCCCCCCCCCTGCTCGTGGTCGTGTAAGCCCCCCCCTGCTCGTGGTCGTGTAACCCTTACCCCCTCTGGGGGCCGGACCTCATTGAAGCAAAAGCCTTGTCTTTTCACCTGGTGTAACAGAAATATTCTTGATATAGTCGGTCAGAGAGAGTGTGGGAAATAAAAGGGGACTGTTCACAGGGCAGGAGGGGGGGGGTAGATGGGGGGGAGTGGGCAGAACTGCTGCTCCATCCCAGCAGGAGTTCACTCCATGAGGGGGAAAACACATCAAAAATCTTCATTCAACTTTCCCCGTCATCCTCCACCCTGGGGTTGTCGTAAAAACACTGCAGGACATGTAGGAGAAGTTGTGGGCCTGACTTCCACCCTGGCCATGAGTCTGATCTGTCCCTGTATATGCCCCTCATAATTTTATATCCAGATTGATTAGTTTAAAATGGTGAAATTCAGCTGAACTGGTTTAACTCAACCCATACAACATAAAATGAAAATTCTGCAGTACCACAGAGTGGAGGAGGAAACCGGGGTTCCAGTTTAAATATTTCCAGCACCGTGGAAGGGTTAGTTAGTCTGGTGTCTCCACACTTGCTGCCTGACCCACTGAGTTCTTCCATCACTCTATTGCTCCAGTTTTCGAGCATCAGCACTTCTTTACCTCCGGCTAAAATCCTGTTCAATACTTGCAATAGTCTGCAGGTGAAATATCTCTTGGATTAAAACTGGTGTGGATGGGTTAATGTTACACAGAATCAGGCCCTCTCTGTAATCCACTGTTCATTTAAAGCTGGGTCTCTGTCCTTCAGCTGTACATTCAGTTTTGTTGATATTGTCCTGTGTTTCTCCTAGTCTTCTGTGAGACCGCTCTCCCCTCCCAGAGGATGGCAGTGCACCCACGCAGAGTGCGGTTGAAGCCGTGGCTGGTGACCCAGGTGGACAGTGGACTCTTCCCAGGGCTTGTTTGGCTCCACCGGGAAAATAAACGTTTCCAAATCCCCTGGAGACATGCAACTCGCCATAGTCCTCCGCAGGAAGAAGAAAACACTATCTTCAAGGTAAGCAGTGTTGTGGTACCCAAATTCTGACTGTTCCCTATCCTGGAGCAGGGTAACAGTATCCCAACCCCAGGCTGTTCTAGAACTACCCAAGGCCTGGCTGCATGATCCAAAACGCTGCGTTTTCCTGCATGGACTGCAGCTGTGGATACTTGTCTTATATATTTTTTGTCTTTTTCTGTGCCATGGTATATTCTGGTAATTTGTTCAGTAAACTCCCCCAGTGTCCGGAATCCAGGCAACCAGTAACCCCAAACACCCACAAAAGAAAAAAGTAGATGTTTAAATTTGTAAAGTTAATGTTCTCCGAAGCAACCCACAATCCATGGTGAAGATGGGAGCCAATATTCAGCCTGTGAAGCGCTGTGCTGCTCGCCGCTGAGGTGAGTCTCCTAAAGTGTCTGCCTACCCTGCCTAGTAAGTCTCTATTCGTGTGGGGGGGGGGGGGGGGGGTTTAATTAAGCCAGTGGCATGGTTAGCGTCGAGGTTGGCACAGTGCTATTACGTTGCCAGTGACCGGGGTTCGAGTTTAAATATTGTATGTTATGGGAATGACCTGATTAAGGTGAACTTTACATAATTAAGGACTACAAAACTGATGTTTTTTCCAAATGAATCTACATTTTGCACAGCTTTTTTGGTCTTTTAAACTGTTTATTCTTAAACAGTTAGACATCGACAGAGGGAACCAGAAAACCTGCATCTCTTCCAATCCCTGTAGCTGCCGGATACTGGGGTTTTTTACTGTACTATTGTAGCTGGTACCTGTGTGGCTACAGGTAATAATTTGGGGGTATCTGTCTGTGGTAATTGAGTATTTAACAAGAAAGTTGTGTTCTTTCTGCAAAGCTAGCTGTAAAGTATTAATTGTTTTGGAGTGCTAATGTAACTCTTTAGTATTATTGCCTGCTCGTTGTATCTAGTGGAAATAAGCAGATGGGGAGTATTTGTCACTGGTGGGGTTCAAGGAGAAGAAAAGGGAACTCCGCTCAACTCCTGTTTTTATAAAGGCTTTTCAACCTGAAACATTAGGACTAAGGGCAGTTGGGGAGGTGCAGATGTCGGCGTGGGCTGTTGGGAAGGTGGTGCCGAGAGGTAGAGAGAAGCAAAGCTGAAAACCAGGCTGGGGATTTAAATGAGGCTGTTGGTCAGTGAACATTCTGAATGTGTAATTGCTGGAGTCGGTTGTTAATTTTGGGAATTGGCATGGGGGAGGGGAGGGGAGGGGGTTAATCATTTCAAAGGTCTTCCCATTAGTTCTTGGTGTTGCCTCACTTGTGCTTGGGGTGTGGGCCTTCTGATGACTGGCAGAAGACCCTTTGAGTTAGGGTAACTGAGTACCAAAGGGCTTCACATCTGCCCTGACCTACTGTCGCTGGTGCTGCTGTGGAAGGAGCAGTGCAGTTTCTCCAGGCCGTCAGGAGTTGGAGAGGAAGGTATGATGTGTGACGGAAGGGGGTTAATTCTGCTCCGTTCGATCTGCAGGCCTGGGCAGTGGAGACGGGGAAGTATCAGGAAGGGATCGACGAACCAGATCCAGCCAAGTGGAAGGCTCAGCTACGGTGTGCTCTGAACAAAAGCCGTGAATTCAACCTCATTTATGATGGCACCAAAGAGGTCCCGATGAATCCATTGAAGATTTACGAAGTGTGTGATATCCCTCAGATGAACAGTGCTCACAGCAATCCAGGTAATAAGTCCCTCCTGGGTACATAACAAGTGCCACAGTCTTGGACATCTCCTCTTAGTCCATGTGCCAGAGCTATGGGGAGCAAGAATGAAGCAAATGAATTAATTTTAAGGGAAGTTCCAACAGAAGCAAATTTCACTGATGTTAATTTTCAGCCAACAACAGCTAGTATTTACGGAGCTACATGTAGTGGAGTTTAATATCCCAGCTCAGAGCAAGGCTTCAGAGGCAGTAGACAAGTAGCAGGAATTGGAACACTGTTGACCAGATGGAGCTAGATTTCTGCAGGAAGGGGTGAACAACCTCCTGACCTTCAGTAGGGAGGAAGTTGTCAAGATGTGCAGTGACCATCTCGCTAATGTGCATGTTTCAGGATCGGTGCCCTGGGAGGATAATGAGGTGGACCTGGAAGATGAGGAGGATGAAGATTTGAGCTCCTCTCAGCCCCAAGTTAAGGTGAGTGGAAAACTTTAAAAAGGGTCCTTTATGCAGGATAACAGCAAATCCAAGAGGTCCTGTCACAGCCCAGACTGTATATGGTCAGGGTCACTACAGCCACAGGGGACCACAGTCGAGAGGTTGATGCAATGGTCATAATATAGGTCTAGGATCTCTGACATGGAATCAAACTCTGGAACAGCTGTGAAATTACATGAGTTGCTGATAAGCTCAAGTTCAATATGATGTATCAGTGAAAGAGGCCACTCTGCCCTTCACATAGCCAATAGTCCAGTTTACCTGCTCTGGGTCCATTGCTCTGGGAACCTTCTCCATAAGGTTTATCCAAAGTTCAGATTTATTGACATTGTACATACTTATCAGTAACTGTAAACAGTACTCAAGGAAGGATACCTATACAAGAGAGAGAAATGTAAACAAACTGAGCAATTCAGAAAATATTCAGTCACAAAAAATGTGAAAAGTGCACTGCCTTAAATGAGTCCCTGATTGAGTTTGTCATTGAGGAGTCTGATGGTGGAGGGGGAGCAACTATTCCTGACCTGGTGGTGTGAGTCTTGTGGCATCGATACCTCTTTCCTGATGGCAGCAGCGAGAACAGAACGTGTGCTGGGTGGTGAGAGTCTTTGATGATTGCTGCTGCTCTCTGACGGCAGCGTTCCCCATAGATGTTCTTGATGATGGGGAGGGTTTTGCCTGTGATGTTCTGGGCTGTGTCCACTACCTTTTGGAGGGCTTTCCGTTCAGGGATATTGGTGTCCCCATACCAGACTGTGACGCAGCCGGTCAACCCACTTTCCACCAAACACATCTGTAGAAGTTTGCCAAGTTCTCTTTTGTTGTTATTTTGAATCTGCTTCTGGCCCTTTGGACAATGTATTGAAGTGAATACCTGATAGGTTTATGCTAATTTCCCCTCTTTTACACACAGATGCAAGAGAGCTTCCCATTTCTGACCTTGAATGGTAAGTCATGGATCTGATATATTGCCAGACCTTTTGTTGGGCTATTTGGATCTTGTATTAAAAAGGAAACCTTGACATGAAATAACTACTTTGAGGACGTCATTCAGAGTAGATGAGGAGGAAATGGATGTGGAATTTGATGAGCTTCCTCTCTGGAATCTCTTGGCCTGTACTTATTGGAATTTAGGAGAATGATGGGGGATTACGTTGAAACATTTTGAATGTTGAAAGGTGTGGACAGACTTCAGGATTAAAGGTGCCCACTTAGAAAAGAGATGCGGAGGATTTTCATTAGCCAGAGGGTGAGGAATCTGTAGAATTTGCTGCCACAGGCGGTTGTGGAGGGTGGGTCACTGGGTGTATTTAAGCAGAGATTGGGGGGGAGTCACATGATGTAGTGGCCAGTCGAGAAAACCAGCCCTCTCCAGGAAAATAGAAAAAAAAGTCAGGAAAAAGCAAAGCATAACAGAAATAGAACACAAGAAATAGAAGATAAAGATACAGAGAAGAGAAAGAAGATGGCTCCCAAGAAGGAGAAGGTAAGAACAGCTGGAAAAGAAAAGTAAAAATGTTGCCGGAGAAGAAGGAAGAAGGACTTACCTGCAGGAAGGAACAGGATGCCGTGGTGATGAGGAGCACCCGACCCTCAAGGTCAGTACCTGCCCTGCAGAGTCGAGACCCACCAGCCGGTAAACTACAAAAATGGCTCTTGGAGCCAAACAAAAGTGCGCAGTCAGAGGAGAAAGAGGACACCGGCGAGAGGGAGGCTCAACAGAGGATAAGGAAGACAGCAGAAGAGGGAGCGACGAAACAGACATGGAAGGTAGACGGAGGGAAGACCGACAAGAAGACCAACGTCTAAAAGCACAACAGAGGAGCAGCCCTAGAGAGGAGGAACAGCAACAAGAGGCTCAGCAAGAAGAGGCCCGACAAAGAGATACAAGTAGCTCATCAGGAAAAACAGAAGAGACAGACACAAAGAAGAGAAGAAGAAGAAGACACAAACACAGATACCGACACAGAAGAAGAGGAAGAAGAAGACCAAGATCTTCACAGAGAAATAGAAGGTAAAACTGATGGACAAAGAGAAATAAAAGGTAAAACTGATGAACAGAATATAGATAAAGTCTTTTTTGAAGAACAAATGAGATCACTAGAAGAATGGTCATAATTAGAGTTTAATGCAATTAAAAGGGAAATGAAAAGAACAGAAGATAAAATGCAAAGGTTAGAAATGGTAATGGCAGAAATAGGGAAAAGAGTAGAGAATGTGGAAGAGCGGGAAACGGCTGTAGAAATGGAAGTGAATGACTGAAGGGAAAAATTGGAAGAAAGTGACAAAAAAAATTAAAGAGACACAAGAGTTGTTATCTCAGAAAATTAATTTGTTTGAAAATTATAGTAGGCGAAACAACATAAATATAGTGGGCCTGAAGGAGGGTGAAGAAGGCACAGACATGAAGGAATTTATAAAAGGATGGATCCCGAAGGTCCTGGGAATGACAGAAATGCAGGAAGAAATGGAAATAGAAAGGGCTCACAGAGCATTAACTCCCAAACCACAGACACATCAAAAATCAAGATCCATTTTAGTAAAATTTTTGAGATACGACAAGAGAAAATATACTGGAACGGGCAAGGAATAAAATTAGAGAAGATAATAAACCATTGGAATACAAGGGTCAAAAAATATTTTTTTTTACCCAGACATAAGTTTTGAACTCTCAAAGAAGAGGAAGGAGTTTAACACAGCAAAATTGATCCTATGGATCAATTTATGTTAAGACATCCAGCTGTGCTTAAAATATTTATACCCACGGAGCAAAACAGACTGTTCTCAGATCCAGAGAAAGCGCAAGAATTTACAGAATGTTTGCAGGACAGGAGAAGAGATGAAGAGATGTAACAAGAATGAAGAATGGCGATAAAGTATATATATGAAGATGTAAAAACAATGTATATGTAAAGAACTAAAGAGAGAAAAGAGAAGGGAAGGAAGGGAGTGGGGGGGGGAGAAGAGAGAGAGCTTTGTTATATGTGTTTTTTAAAAAAAAAAAGTGTTTTCTGGAGAGGGCTGGGAAGAGGGGGATTAACCGTCACTGCAAAATCAGTTGACTATGCGAACAAGATTGCTACCCAAATGAAAAGGGGAGTTGTGGTTGCCCGGCAAGGGGTATGGGGCAACTCAGAGGTGGGGGGGGGGATCTTTGGGGTTAAGGTATTAGTGGATGTGGGAACTGCGGGGGTACTTTATGTCTTAAATGTGTTGTCGTATATTAACTGTAATAAGAGAAAACTAAGATGAAAATGGAGAAAAGGGGATGGAGGTGGCGAAGAAGTGGAAAAGAGATGTATGCAAGAACGTTTTGGGAAGAATTAAATCAGATACTAAATAAAATTACAAAAAATAACATACCAAAAAAACTAGAGATATTTCTTTTAAGTTGCTCTCCATTGCAGGCAAAATCTTCGCTAGGATTCTACTAAATAGAATAATACCTAGTGTCGCCGAGAATATTCTCCCAGAATCACAGTGCGGCTTTCGCGCAAACAGAGGAACCACTGACATGGTCTTTGCCCTCAGACAGCTCCAAGAAAAGTGCAGAGAACAAAACAAAGGACTCTACATCACCTTTGTTGACCTCACCAAAGCCTTCGACACCGTGAGCAGGAAAGGGCTTTGGCAAATACTAGAGCGCATCGGATGTCCCCCAAAGTTCCTCAACATGATTATCCAACTGCACGAAAACCAACAAGGTCGGGTCAGATACAGCAATGAGCTCTCTGAACCCTTCTCCATTAACAATGGCGTGAAGCAAGGCTGTGTTCTCGCACCAACCCTCTTTTCAATCTTCTTCAGCATGATGCTGAACCAAGCCATGAAAGACCCCAACAATGAAGACGCTGTTTACATCCGGTACCGCACGGATGGCAGTCTCTTCAATCTGAGGCGCCTGCAAGCTCACACCAAGACACAAGAGAAACTTGTCCGTGAACTACTCTTTGCAGATGATGCCGCTTTAGTTGCCCATTCAGAGCCAGCTCTTCAGCGCTTGATGTCCTGCTTTGCGGAAACTGCCAAAATGTTTGGCCTGGAAGTCAGCCTGAAGAAAACTGAGGTCCTCCATCAGCCAGCTCCCCACCATGACTACCAGCCCCCCCACATCTCCATCGGGCACACAAAACTCAAAACGGTCAACCAGTTTACCTATCTCGGCTGCACCATTTCATCAGATGCAAGGATCGACAATGAGATAGACAACAGACTCGCCAAGGCAAATAGCGCCTTTGGAAGACTACACAAAAGTGTCTGGAAAAACAACCAACTGAAAGACCTCACAAAGATAAGCGTATACAGAGCCGTTGTCATACCCACACTCCTGTTCGGCTCCGAATCATGGGTCCTCTACCGGCACCACCTACGGCTCCTAGAGCGCTTCCACCAGCGTTGTCTCCGCTCCATCCTCAACATCCATTGGAGCGCTTACACCCATAACGTCGAAGTATCGAGATGGCAGAGGTCGACAGCATCGAGTCCACGCTGCTGAGGATCCAGCTGCGCTGGATGGGTCACGTCTCCAGAATGGAGGACCATCGCCTTCCCAAGATCGTATTATATGGCGAGCTCTCCACTGGCCACCGTGACAGAGGTGCACCAAAGAAAAGGTACAAGGACTGCCTAAAGAAATCTCTTGGTGCCTGCCACATTGACCACCGCCAGTGGGCTGATAACGCCTCAAACCGTGCATCTTGGCGCCTCACAGTTTGGCGGGCAGCAACCTCCTTTGAAGAAGACCGCAGAGCCCACCTCACTGACAAAAGGCAAAGGAGGAAAAACCCAACACCCAACCCCAACCAACCAATTTTCCCTTGCAACCGCTGCAATCGTGTCTGCCTGTCCCGCATCGGACTTGTCAGCCACAAACGAGCCTGCAGCTGACGTGGACTTTTTACCCCCTCCATAAATCTTCGTCCGCGAAGCCAAGCCAAAGAACATAAGAAGTAGAGAATTAGGCCTCAAATTGGATAAAGTGCATAAAAGATTCATTATGATCGCCTTAGTGATAGCAAAAAAATGTATAATGTCAACTTGGGAAATGGAAGAGAGCCTGAGATGGTACATGGAAATGAATAAATGTATTCCATTGGAAAAAAATAACATATAATTTAAAAAATAAAGTCACAATGTTTGAACAAATTTGGGAAACATACATGGAACATATCAGAGAGAGTTTGCCTCGGACCTCCATCCCCTAAAATGAGAATGGAAATGATAAGAAGACAAAACGACTAGATTCAATGTGTAATAAATAGATGACGCATTTTTCTTGTTTGTTTTCCTTTGAGTGAAAAGATTGTTTTATGGCTCTATTGTATTGTATAAGTTGAATATTTATGGGTATTTGAGGTGGGTGGGTAGAGGGGAGGGAGGGAATGGGGGGGGAAGGGGAGAAAAGACCACTGTGTAAATTTAATGAGATACATTTGTACATATTTTGGTTGATATAGTTCACAGTGTGGAAAAAAAAGAGGATTAAAGTTAGACTACGCATCAAAAAAAAGCAGAGATTGATGGGTTCTTGATTAACCAGGGTGTCAAAGGTAATGGGGAGAGGGCCAGGCAAAGATCCTCAGTGTCCTGGAAGGGATGAGACCGGTGCAATGTAAATGCATTTTTGATTATTTGGATTGTTGAACTGTGACTGTGCCCTTGAACCATTGCAGACTCACCCATGCCCCCAGCAAGTGATGCCAGCTGTTCTCCCAATGATTGGATAAAGACCGACCCAGACCAGATCCTGCAGGAGGAACCCCATCTCCCGGCGGAGATGTTGAGCACACCGGAAATGTGGATCAACTCGCTGCCCAGTAAGCACAACCCTGGTTGTCCTTGTGTCTAGCCTGTCCCCTGCCCCAGGAATGGTCCAACATCTTTCACCACACCACCCATTGGAATGACTCGTGTTGCTCAAACACCTATCAGAGACAGCAGATGCCAGAATGTGGAGCACACACACACTCTGCTGGAGGGACTCGGCCGGTCAAGAACATCCAAGGGAGAAAATGAATGGTGAACTTTCTGGGTCCAACCCAAAAGGTTCTTCTGTCTTTTCATCCGACAGAAGCTCTCGATCTGAGTTCCTCCAGCAGAGGTTTTTGCTTATATCACAAATGGCATCTGTACAAAGGGAAGAGGAAGTTGTACAAGACATTGGTGAGGCCCCATTTGGAGGATTGTGTGCAATTTTGGACATCTAACTACAGGAAAAATATCAATAAGATAGAAAGGATGCGAAGATTTACGAGGATGTTGCCCAGAATTCAGGAACTGAGTTGCAGGGAAAGGTTAAACAAGTTAGAACTTTATTCCCTGCAGGATAGAAGAATGAGGGGAGATTTAATAGAGTTATTTAAAATTATGAGTGGTCTGAATGGAATAAATGGAGATGAGCTTTTTCCACTGAGGGGAGGTGAGATACAAACCAGAGGACACTGAGGATTAAGGGTGAAAGAGGGGAAAAGTCTATGGAGAACTTGAGGGGGAAGTTCTTCACACAGAGAGGGGTGGGAGTATGGAACAAGCTTCCAGCTGAAGTGGTGAATATGGGTTCAATTTTAACATTTAAGAAGAATTTGGACAGGTTCATGGATGGGAGGGGTAAGGAGGGATATGGACTGGATGCAGGTCAGTGGGACAAGACAGAAAAATGACTCAGCACAAACTAGAAGGGCCGAAGGGGCCTGTTTCTCTGCTGTACTGTTCTCTGGTTCTATGAAAGTTTAATGAAAACGTCAGGGTTCATTGTTTTTACACAGAGCGTAGATGCCTGGAATGCATCACCAAGGGTGGTAGTGGAGGCTGGAACAATAGGGGCTTTTAATTTTTAAAAAAATTTAGGTCTTCAGCACGGTAACAGGTCATTTTGCCTGTGAGCTCGTGCCGCCCAATTTACACCCAATTAACCTACAACCCCTGGTACATTTTGAACAGAGGGAAGGGGTGTGAAGACATGTAGACTGTTTTAGAGGAGAGGGGCGTGATGAGGTATAGATGGAGTCGACAGAGGGGAGGGGGCTTAATGATGGTGTGATGATGTGCAGACAGTCGATGGAGGGGAGGGGTGTGTGAAGACGTAGACGGTATCAGAGCAGTGGGATATGATGAGGTGTAGATGGTGTTGATGGAGGGGAGGGGGGGGTGATGAGGTGTAGACAGGTGATGGAGGGGAAGGGCTGTGTGTGTGATATGTTGACAACCCTCTGCAGATCCAGATTATATTGCTGGGGAGTTCTGAGTTCCCTGTGTTGTGATTAACTGCATGCTTACCTTTCCATCCAGTGACTGACCTGGAGATCCAGTTCCAGTACCGAGGCAAGGAGTGGGGTCCGCCCGTCACGGTCAGCAACCCTCAGGGCTGCCGGCTGTTTTACGGAGATCTGGGTCCGATAGCTGACCAGGAGGAGCTGTTTGGTCCCATTACCCTCGAGCAGATCAAGTTTCCTGGGACTGATCACATTATGAATGAGAAACAGCGCCTGTTCACCAATCGGCTTCTGGACGTGATGGATCGGGGGCTGATCCTGGAAGTCAGCGGCCATGCGATCTATGCCATCCGCCTGTGTCAGTGCAAGGTGTACTGGTCAGGGCCCTGTGCAGGTGGGACCAATACCCCACATGTCATCGAAAGACAGAAAAAAGTTAAACTCTTTTGTCTGGAGACCTTCTTGAGCGGTGAGTAAAACATGAAATTCTGCAGACACTGCGGCTGGAGAAACTGGAATTAATGTAGCAATGATAAAGATACCTAACCAATATTTCGGGATCGAGCCCTTCATCAAGGTATGAGCAAAATGTAGTCAGACACTGGATTCAGGCTCCTGCCAACACTTTGCTCATAGCTTGATGAAGGGCTCAAGCCCGAAACGTTGGTTAGGTATCTTTGCCAGATAAAAGACGGTGTTTCACCTGCTGTTTGTGTTTTTACTTTCTTGAGTGGTGAGTTGTTTGGTGACATTCTGCACCAGTCAGTTTGGTTTGGGTTCCTTGTTCTCCAGAGCAGAAGCTCTGTTACTGCAGACTACTTGGTCTTGCTGCATTTCACCCACTGCCGTCTGCTCTTGTTGCCTATCTACTTGATTCACTCTGGAGACAGAAATGAAAACAGAAGTTTAAGAGGTCAAATGTTAGTGGCAGGTCTCTGAACAGCATTGCGGGGGGGGGGGGGGCAGTTTCAGATCCATTGCTCTATAGAAGTGGAAATGCAAGTAGATCTGGTGGTGAAGGCAGCATTTGGTAGGGCTGGCTTCATTGGGCCAGGCATTGAGTTACAAGAGCAAGTAGGTCACGTTGCAGCAGTATAAAAGGCCACACTTCGAATACTGTGTACAATTGGGGTCATCCAATGACAGGAAGGATGTGGAGGCTTTGGAAAGGGGACAGGTTTCCCAGAATGTTGCGTGGATTAGAGGGTCTGAGTGATGGGGAGAAATCGGACAGATGATAGAAATGTGTCATATCATGAGAGGCGAGGACAAGGATGTTTTTCACGTAATAGAGGATTTGGATTTAAGGTGAGAGGGCAACTTTAAAAGGAATGTTTGGAGCAAATTTTTTTAACCCAGTGGTGGGTGCCTGGAATGGGCTGGTAGGTGGAAGCAGATAAGACAGTTGCTTTTAAGTAGACTGAGGGATATGGATGGGAAGGAGAGGCACAGGTTGTAAGCAGGCAGAAGACATTTAGTTGTTTCTGTGCTTCACTGTTTGTTTTGTTCGATGTTTCAAACACTGCCAGTGTTCAGCAGCGTCTTCCACCTGAAATGTCATGACCCTCACTTTCTCGTTCTCTCTTTCCACACTGCCTGACCCTTATCTATACTGATTTTTGTGTCAGTTTTCCAGCAACTGCTGATGTAGTCCTCCCTCTCCGAGGCAAATTATAAAGGCCCATTTCAGGTTAATTTTGAAATTTGCTTCATGTTAAATGTCTCCAATGTGGTTTCACTACAAACCATCAAGAACTATTTCCTCGCTGTACGACTCTGAACAATCACTATTGGTGTTGGATGATTGTGTTTTAATTGCAGATCTGATTGATCTCCAGAAGGGCCATAGTAACAAAGTGCCTTCATTTGAGATTTACCTGTGCTTTGGTGAGGAGTGGCCGGATGGGAAACCGAAGGAGAGAAAACTGATAATGGTGCAGGTGAAGGATTTCTGCTTCTGGTCCCATATTATGTTTCATGCTGCTTCCGGATCTGGGCAGCACGGTTAGTGTGGCATGGTTACAGCGCCAGCAAACCAGGTTTGAATCGGTGCTGACGTAAGGAATTTGTATGTTCTCCCCATGACTGCATGGGTTTTCCCAGGGTGCTCTGGTTCTCCACCATGTTTAAAATATGTAGGTTAATTTGGGTGTAAATGGGTGGCACTGGTTTAAATAACTAGAATCACTGTCACATGGGCACCGATCCACTCTGGTTCACACTTGTGTGTCTAAACCACAGTCGTGGTTCTGTGCTGGTTCACACTTGTGTGTCTGTGTAAACCACTGTTGTGGTTCTGTGCTGGTTCACACTTGTGTGTCTGTGTAAACCACTGTCGTGGTTCTGCGCTGGTTCACACTTCTGTGTGTCTGTGTAAACCACTGTCGTGGTTCTGCCCTGGTTCACACTTCTGTGTGTCTGTGTAAACCACTGTCGTGGTTCTGCGCTGGTTCACACTTGTGTGTCTGTGTAAACCACAGTCATGGTTCTGCGCTGGTTCACACTTCTGTGTGTCTGTGTAAACCACTGTCGTGGTTCTGCGCTGGTTCACACCTGTGTGTCTGTGTAAACCACTGTCGTGGTTCTCCCCTGGTTCACACTTGTGTGTCTGTGTAAACCACTGTCGTGGTTCTGCGCTGGTTCACACCTGTGTGTCTGTGTAAACCACTGTCGTGGTTCTCCCCTGGTTCACACTTGTGTGTCTGTGTAAACCACTGTCGTGGTTCTGCACTGGTTCACACTTGTGTGTCTGTGTAAACCACTGTCGTGGTTCTGCCCTGGTTCACACTTGTGTGTCTGTGTAAACCACTGTCGTGGTTCTGCGCTGGTTCACACTTCTGTGTGTCTGTGTAAACCACTGTCGTGGTTCTGCGCTGGTTCACACTTCTGTGTGTCTGTGTAAACCACTGTCGTGGTTCTGCGCTGGTTCACACTTCTGTGTGTCTGTGTAAACCACAGTCGTGGTTCTGCCCTGGTTCACACTTGTGTGTGTCTGTGTAAACCACAGTCGTGGTCCTGCGCTGGTTCACACTTGTGTGTCTGTGTAAACCACAGTCGTGGTTCTGCCCTGGTTCACACTTGTGTGTGTCTGTGTAAACCACAGTCGTGGTTCTGCGCTGGTTCACACTTGTGTGTCTGTGTAAACCACAGTCGTGGTTCTGCCCTGGTTCACACTTGTGTGTGTCTGTGTAAACCACAGTCGTGGTTCTGCCCTGGTTCACACTTGTGTGTGTCTGTGTAAACCACAGTCGTGGTTCTGCGCTGGTTCACACTTGTGTGTCTGTGTAAACCACAGTCGTGGTTCTGCCCTGGTTCACACTTGTGTGTGTCTGTGTAAACCACTGTCGTGGTTCTGCGCTGGTTCACACTTCTGTGTGTCTGTGTAAACCACAGTCGTGGTTCTGCCCTGGTTCACACTTCTGTGTGTCTGTGTAAACCACAGTCGTGGTTCTGCGCTGGTTCACACTTCTGTGTGTCTGTGTAAACCACTGTCGTGGTTCTGCGCTGGTTCACACTTCTGTGTGTCTGTGTAAACCACAGTCGTGGTTCTGCCCTGGTTCACACTTCTGTGTGTCTGTGTAAACCACTGTCGTGGTTCTGCGCTGGTTCACACTTGTGTGTCTGTGTAAACCACTGTCGTGGTTCTGCGCTGGTTCACACTTCTGTGTGTCTGTGTAAACCACTGTCGTGGTTCTGCGCTGGTTCACACTTCTGTGTGTCTGTGTAAACCACAGTCGTGGTTCTGCCCTGGTTCACACTTCTGTGTGTCTGTGTAAACCACTGTCGTGGTTCTGCGCTGGTTCACACTTGTGTGTCTGTGTAAACCACTGTTGTGGTTCTGCGCTGGTTCACACTTCTGTGTGTCTGTGTAAACCACAGTTGTGGTTCTGCCCTGGTTCACATTTGTGTGTCTGTGTAAACCACTGTCGTGGTTCTGCGCTGGTTCACACTTGTGTGTGTCTGTGTAAACCACTGTCGTGGTTCTGCCCTGGTTCACACTTGTGTGTCTGTGTAAACCACTGTTGTGGTTCTGCGCTGGTTCACACTTCTGTGTGTCTGTGTAAACCACAGTCGTGGTTCTGCCCTGGTTCACACTTGTGTGTGTCTGTGTAAACCACAGTCGTGGTTCTGCGCTGGTTCACACTTGTGTGTCTGTGTAAACCACAGTCGTGGTTCTGCCCTGGTTCACACTTGTGTGTGTCTGTGTAAACCACTGTCGTGGTTCTGCGCTGGTTCACACTTCTGTGTGTCTGTGTAAACCACAGTTGTGGTTCTGCCCTGGTTCACACTTCTGTGTGTCTGTGTAAACCACTGTTGTGGTTCTGCGCTGGTTCACACTTCTGTGTGTCTGTGTAAACCACTGTCGTGGTTCTGCGCTGGTTCACACTTCTGTGTGTCTGTGTAAACCACAGTCGTGGTTCTGCCCTGGTTCACACTTCTGTGTGTCTGTGTAAACCACTGTCGTGGTTCTGTGCTGGTTCACACTTGTGTGTCTGTGTAAACCACTGTCGTGGTTCTGCGCTGGTTCACACTTCTGTGTGTCTGTGTAAACCACTGTCGTGGTTCTGCGCTGGTTCACACTTCTGTGTGTCTGTGTAAACCACAGTCGTGGTTCTGCCCTGGTTCACACTTCTGTGTGTCTGTGTAAACCACTGTCGTGGTTCTGCGCTGGTTCACACTTGTGTGTCTGTGTAAACCACTGTTGTGGTTCTGCGCTGGTTCACACTTCTGTGTGTCTGTGTAAACCACAGTCATGGTTCTGCCCTGGTTCACACTTGTGTGTCTGTGTAAACCACTGTCGTGGTTCTGCGCTGGTTCACACTTGTGTGTGTCTGTGTAAACCACTGTCGTGGTTCTGCCCTGGTTCACACTTGTGTGTCTGTGTAAACCACTGTTGTGGTTCTGCGCTGGTTCACACTTCTGTGTGTCTGTGTAAACCACAGTCGTGGTTCTGCCCTGGTTCACACTTCTGTGTGTCTGTGTAAACTAATCCTAGTTTCACGCTGATTCACTCTGCTTCCCATCTCTTTGACTGTGTTGACCACTTATTGTAGTTCCACACTGTTTCACATTGGGTTACAAATGACCAGCCGTCTCAGTTTGTGAAACGTACCATTCCACTTGCTTAATCATTATTGTGGCCACCAGTGCCAGAACCTACAAATGATTAAAGTAACAGTATATTTGCTCAAACCTGGTGGAACCTTTGGAATTAAAGAACTAAGGTATCACTCCTAGAATTGTGTACTCACATTGTACTCGTAATAAAACACATGAGTTAAATTGTAGTCACTCTCTTCTTGCTCATTAGGGTCAGTTCTACAGCACAGAGTCAGGCCCTTTGGCCCATCTTGTCCTGTCTCTACCCAAGCCAGTCCTATTTATCTGTGTTTGACCCATATCTCTCAACCTTCCTCCCCATTGTACCTGACTTTTAAATGTTACATGTGAACCCACCTTGGCCATTTCCTCTCAGTAACTGTGTAGCGGTTAGTGCAATGCTGTTACAGCTCCAGTAACACGGGTTCGAATCCCGTGCTGTCTTTAAGGAGTTTGTACATTCTCCCCGTGTCTCAGAGGGTTTTCCCCAAGGGCTCCAGTTTCTCCCACCCTCTAAAATGTACCAGGGGTGTAGGATAATTGGGCTGCATGGACTTGTGGGCTGGAAGGGCTTGTTACCGTGCTGTGTGTCGACATTTTTTAAAAATAATGATAATTTAGTGAATTTGTTCAAAATCAAGTTGCAAAGGTTTCCACCTGTTAACCCATGTGATCAGCAATGTTCTGGGTGAAAACCTGTGATATGTGAACAGAGTATACTGTGTACTGCAATCTCTCAGCTGCACCCCATCTGCCCACCTGACCCTGGGCTCTTCTCTCCTCTTCCACCCCCAACTCCCCACACTGCGCCCCCCCCCCCCCGAACCCTCTCATCTCCCCAGGCCCAACTGGCCCTCTTCCAGTCAGTTCCCAATCACCACTACCTTTTGTGACTATTTGAAATGTTTTGCCCTGCTGTTGTGTTAGCTCGTTACCTTTGACCTGAGGTTGATATCGGCAGTGTAATTTCTGAAGTTCCTCCTATCTGAGCATTTCCATAGAACCATAGAACATTACAGCACAGAAACAGCCCCCTTCAGCCCTTCTAGTCTGTTCTGGACCATTTTTCTGCCTAGTCCCACTGCCCTGCACACAGACCATAACCCTCCACACCCCTCCCATCCATGTACCTGTCCAAATTCTTCTTAAATGTTAAAATTGAGCCCACATTCACCACCACAGCTGGTAGCTTGTTCCACACTCCCACCTATAATCAGATCATCAGTTCCCTGGATCCCTGTGCAGTTTCCCTCTCTTCCCCCCCCCCCCCGCCAAAACTGGATCCCCACACAGTTCCATGATCCCCGTGCGATTTCCCCTCAATTCCCCCCCCCCCAGATCCCCACACAGTTCCCTGGATCCCCGCGCAGTTCCCCTCATTTCCCCCCCCCATCAGATCCCCACATGGTTCGCTGGATCCCCATGCAGTTCCCCTCTTCCCCCTCCCACCGGATCCCTGCATGGTTCCCTGGATCCCCACATAGTTCCCTGGATCCCCGTGCAGTTCCCCTCATTTCCCCCCCCCCCATCAGATCCCCACATGGTTCCCTGGATCCCCATGCAGTTCCCCTCTTCCCCCTCCCACCAGATCCCTGCATGGTTCCCTGGATCCCCACATGGTTCCCTGGATCCCTGTGTAGTTCCCCTCCCCCCCCCCACCGGATCCCCGCACAGTTCCCTGGATTCCCATGCAGTTTCCCTCTTCCCCGCCCCCCCCCCACCCCCCCAACCAGATCCCTGCGTGGTTTTCCCAGGTGCAAGGAGACGATGAACACAATACTTGGACGTTAACCAGAAACCGAGAAACACTGAACCCCACCCCATGTGACCTCTGATGTCCCCGGCACTAGTGAAGGGGCTACTACTCCTGGAGGCTCAGTTTGACTGTGAGGGGCTGTAGTTTGGAAACTCTGTGTGGTACCGTGTTCTCTCCCAGGCCTGACTTGTGCCTCCTGTGCCCTGGTCTTCAGGTTATACCAATTGTCGCACGGATGATCTATGAGATGTTTCACGGCGAATTTACCCGTTCGTTTGACAGCGGCAGCATCAGGCTGCAGATCTCCACGCCCGACATCAAGGATAACATCGTGACTCACCTGAAGCAGCTTTACCACCTCCTGCAGACCAGTCAAGGACACGATCCATGGCCTATTCAACAACCAAGCCTGCAGTTGCCCACTCCTCTCCCAGCCCAGTAACGTGCCAACAGTTAGCAGCTACCGGAGGAAGTTTCAAACGCTGCACAAGCTTCCCTGAACTGCATATGAAGGCTCACCTTTTACTGGCCTTCATTGATGCGTATAACTTGCACATGGTGGTGCCCTTGAAGAAAACAAGGGTCGTCGTGTCACAGAGCACACAGTGTGGGGGGAGCTTGGCAGATCAGGCAGCATCGTGGAAGGCAGTAGGATGGTCAACATTTCCAGCGAAACACGCTTCGTCAGGAGTGTTGATGAAGGGGTTCAACCCAAATCATCGACTGTCCATGGATCCTGCCCGCCTTCTTAGTTCCTCCAGCACTCTGTGTTTCTAGAACACGTTTCCCAGCATCTGTAGATCTTGTGTATCGTCATCATGTCATGTCAAGCCCATGCTAATTGATTCAATCAAACTCCTTCAGGATATATTGTTTGGCTAGTCTCCACATAACCAATCTTGGTTAATGCAATATTCAGAACTCTCTAAGATGAGCAATGACTTGGAGCAGTTTATTCTCAATTCTTACAGTCCAGTGTAATCTTAGCATAATTTCCGATTGTTACAAAGGTAGTATTTCTGGAGTATTTTTCATGTCCTGGGTGTTCTGGAGTACTTCCAATGTGTATTTGCTATTCTAAAAGAAGCCCCGGGAAGCCCGTTGATGCCAAAAACACCAGATAATGTCTTGTCTCCAGTGTTTGGGTTTTCAAAATTGACGGTAGAATTTGCAATACAAAATGAATCCCCAGAGACCCAAAAACGACATGAGGTGGATCTTGTCAGATACAGGCAGCCAGAGCAGGCAAGGGAACTTTGGAAACATGTTGATGCACTGGGAAAACATGGTTTAAACGGCCTGTGATCAGGGAGTTCCCTTTACAACTCATTCCAACCTGTCTTAGTTTTTTTTTAAACTTAAAGAATGGAAAGGTAAAAAACAAACTCAAAACTGTACACTTTGGATGCAAGATACAGTTAGTGAATTTCTCTTGTAATTAAATGATGGAACTGGAAGTTGATACGACTTTAGTGGCCAAGCTGTTTGAGAGATGATGAAAGTTATTGGGTGAATTTCTCGACCCCCCCCACCCTCATTCTCTGCAAAATGATTGAATGGTCAGTGTCATCAGAACACAAATTCTCAGTGAGTGGCAATGAGATTAAAATGAGTTCTCCCCACTTGTATAAAAGGGAATAACTCTGGGTTTTGTCTAATATTGCAGCTGCTTTTTTTTTAAATTATATGTAGCCCCACTTTTAACATCAAACAGGTACTGTATTCTACTCCAGGCTGTAGGTTTGACTTGAGTTGAATGGTCCAGGATTAAAGTGGAATTTGGAAAGATTTGGTCAAAGCAAGAACACTAATAAATCATCAGTTTAGTTGCAAATCACTTTTGATCAAATCTTTAAAGATGTGTAAATCTGAGGAATGTAACTTCTACTAAGCATCTAATATGATTTTATACATTCCAGTACCCTGTTTATTTGACATTACTAACATATTAAATTGCAATTTTTAAATCTTTTTGCAGTGTGACTATTTAATGTAGCCATATAAGAATTACAGCACAGAAACAGTCATTTCGGCCCTTCTAGTCCATGCCGAACACCTTCTTCCACCTAGCCCCATTGACCCACATCCAGCCCATAACCTTCCACGCCTCTCTTGTCAATAATATTTCAATGGTTCTTTGGAACAAAACTGCAAGAGAGAAAGCCCTCCCAAGAGAAGATATTTGGAAGTGTGGCTGTGAGTTGGTCCTTTTCATTCTGATTGAAATCTATTTGTCACATTGTACCCCATCCGGTGAGAAGGATTCTTCTGCCTGCAGATCGGCAGGCTGTCTCGAGCATTGCATACAGCCATGTGAAGAGCACAAATTAGAGTTTGGAATTACAATGAAAGGAAGATCGATTAGCACCAAGCAAGGGCAGTGTGAGAGCACGATTGTGGGGAAGATACTGTCTTTAAGCCGATTTGTGTGTGGTTTCAAATTCAAATGATAGGAGAGTGGAGGGAGTGTGTCCGGGGTGTGTCCAGGCCACAGGAGATGTAGATGAACTCTGTGGAGGGGAGGGAGGTGTGCATGATGTTCTGAACTGCACAGCTTCCAATCCTGAGCAGGGCAGCTTCCATCCCACGCTGTTATGCATCCAGCAAATCTACTCTCGATGGGCCCCTGTAGACGTTGTAGAGGGACGGGTGACAATATTCGGAGAAATTAGAGGTGTTGGGGGTTTCTGACCGTTGGATCGACGTGCTTGTCTTGGGTCAGGTCATTGGAATCTCTCTGCTCTTGTGGAATTTGGCCCCGCCACAGGTTTGTAAGTTCGGGGCCCCATCATACACACCAAATCCTAAACAATCAGCTGCTAGAACCCCAGCAGTGAGGTTAACCCAGAGCGTTCACTTTCACCAGTGATTGGCAAACTTGGGAAGTGTTTCGCTGAATGTTCATGGTCAATGGTTAAAATGTCTTTTTCCCATTCTTTTGAGTGTCAGTTTAATTGGACTGGAGGAGATCATTCCAGACCCATTGAAGAAGGGCGATGATCTGTGCACCTGGTGGGCTTACACCCTGCATTAACAAATGTTAGTTACCCAGTGAGGTGGCATCAATTGCTTTTTCTGAAGAGGTCCAATTTTTCCCATCCACAGACTTGGAACCATCCCAAACACCATGGACTCTCACACCAGCAGGAAACATCTCTTCCCCCACCCCACAGGCAGATCCCATTAAAATATTTAACTTCGATCTTTCACCTACCAGCAAGCAGAATTCCTTCATGTCGTCATCAGCCTTTGGTGGTTCAAACATGTTGGTGCACACGGACTGGGTGTCAGAGAAGATGAAACCTATCAATAAGATAGAAAGAGTGCAGAGAAGATTTACCAGGATTTTGCCCAGACTTTGGGGACTGAGTTACAGGGAAAGGTTAAACAGGTTAGGACTTTATTCCTGGAGTGTAGAAGAATGAGGGGAGATTTGATAGGGGTATTTAAAATTATGAGTGGTCTGGACAGCATCGATGAAGATAGGCTTTTTCCCCTGAGGAAATGGGTTACGAGTGAAAGAGGAAATGTTTAGGGGGAACTTCTTCACACAGACAGTGGTGGGAATGTGGAACAAGCTGCCAGCTGAAGTGTTGAATGTGGGCTCAATTTTGACATTTAAGAAGAATATGGATGGGAGAGGTATGGAGGGCTACAGACTGGGTGCAGGTCAATGGGACTAGGCAGAATAATGGACTAGAAGGGCTGAAGGGGCCTGTTTCTGTGCTATTCTGTTATTTGGTTCTTCTTTGATTTGGCTGAGAGTCGACGTGCTCCCACTCTGGTGATGAATCACAGCCCTGTAGGGCAGCCTGTCATCTCCACTGGTATGTTTTAAATGGCATTTCTGCTTCTGTTCTGCCCTCTGAATATTTCAAATGACTGAGGTTTGGATGCTGTACCTTGGAGTAGGGAAGGCCTTGTGGGGTAAATGGGAGCAGGTTCTAAGGTTGGCTAACTGATCAGCCTGAAACGAAGCACGATTGTTGATGCAATTCTTTTTTAAAATGCATTTTGATGAAATTTTCAAATACCTCAGTGGAAGCATCACTGTTTTCTTGCTGTTCCCTGAATTAAATCTTGGAAATGCTCAGCAGGTCAGGCAGCATCTATGGAGAGAGAAACAGGGTTCTGAGTTCTCTATTTTTATAGTGGGATCGTCACAGTGAAACGTTAACTCAATTGTTGGCTCATGAGATGCTGTCTGGCCCACTGAGTAATCTAGGTTTTATCTGGTTAGGTGCTGATGGCATCTACCTGCTGTGGAGGCCAGGTCGTTGGGTGTATTTAAGGCAGAGATTGATAGCTATCTGAATAGTCAGGGTATCAAGGCTTATGGGGAGTGGGGCTGAGTGGGAGAATGGATCAGCGCATGGTGGAACAGCAGGGAGGACTCAATGGGCCAAATGGGCTACTTCAGCTCCAATATCTTGTGGTCTTCTCCAAGATTTTGTTTCACCACCCTTTGAAATTGTTATTTCAATGTTATTTTCATCAACTCCCAAATACCCCACAATGATCTATCCAGCTAGTTGAGAAACATTCATTTCAATCGCTTTGAGGAGGTTAAATTTGTTTCATGTTCAGAGGTTGTAGGTTCCAGTCCCGAGGAAAATGTTACACTGACGAAAATGTTAACATTTGAAACACTCAACAAGTGCAGCCATAGCTGAGAAGAGGAAACAAGAGTTAGTGTTGCGGTTTGCTAAACTTCTGTCAGATCTGCGAGAAGGAAACAATCTAATGAACAGAGGAGGGGGAGAGAACAAAGGAATGTCTGTAAAAGTTCATTACTTGGGCTGATCCATCGGATCTAAATGGAAACGCCTCTGGGACATGCAAGGTGAGATGAGAGTTCACTGTCATATACAGATGTGTTGGAATTCTTGCTTTCTGCAGCCAACACAAGTACGTAAGATGCACCAATTGTGACAGTATATGTTCAATTGCCACAACATCGCCAAGACAAAAAGCAAATAAATATAATAAGGTAAGAAAATATTCACAGTTACATAAGTGCAGGAATAAGAAGTGACATTTCAGTCCTGCAAACAGAACATCCGGTAATCCCGGGGTAGTTCGTAGTTAGTGTAGTACAGGGCTGGGGGGTTGGGCAGAGTCTGATAGTTGGGGGGGAAAATTGTATCAGTATCTGGAAAGGAGAAATAAGGAGGTATATGTCAGGTGAGGGCAGCTGAGATCAAGTGATCTCCTTGGGCAATACAAGGATGTGAGATTGTATTTACAGTATGTTCCAAAATATTCAGTGCAAGAAAAAAGAGGCATTTCAACAGTGGAGACAAATCTTTTGGTGGTCCCAGGTAATTTATCTGAGAGGTTCAAGAGCCTGATCACTGTTGGAAGTTCTTGAACCTAGAGGTGCTGGTCTTCAGGCTTCTGTACCTTCTGCCCAAATGGAGGAGTGAGAAGAGCTTGTGACCAGGGTGATGGGGGCCCCTTCAGGAGGCTTCTCCCCCAGCATTGCCTGAACTGTGAGATTTTCTGCTCTTGGCTCATTCCTTGAAGAATGGCTAAGGCCTGAAATGTTGGCAATATTATCTTTGTCTCCTATGGATGCTGAAAAGACCGACAAAGTTCCTCCAGCATTCCGGTGTGTTTTTACTACAATCATAGCATCTGCAGACATTTGTGTTTCACTCAGTCCTGATGTAGGATTTTGGCCCAAAATGTTGACTGCCCACTACCTTCCACAGATGCTGCCTGACCTGCTGAGTTACTCCAGCACTCTGTGTATTGCCCAGGGAGTAGTGTCACACTGAGCCCAATGTAATCCACAGGCTGTGAATCCCAGGACCCTGCCCGTAGTTACAGAAAAAAAAATGCTCTGCCCAAAAGTCCACAATGTTGAAATAGCCTTTCCTGGAATCAGAGTATTGTCATTTTTACCCTCCACTGACCTTTGTCCAGTTATTGATTAACTAAATATTTGCAGAAAGTACAACTGTGTGCTCATTTACAATGCATGTACAGTTGCAATTGTGCAAAATCATTTTCAATAACTGCTCTGAATCTTTCTCAGAGTGAAGAAGCTGTTTGAAATGATAATGAATGAAATATTGATGATCAGAGAAATCTTCTTCCTTCTCTTTCTATCCACCCAGGTGAAAGGCTGTAAGTAATTACTCCAATGGTTTATTAATACTTGCTGAAACAATTTCTTAAGGGCAATCCTTTCCAGAATTGAACATTGAAAACAGTTTAGTTAACTTCAGAGCCTCCGTGTCCCTTGCTGATCCGTCACATGGTCACCGTCCTGTGGGTCACCTCCTCTGCTTCTTTTCAAACGGGGATCTGGTTCGGGAGAAGAGAGAGGTGTATAACAGGTGTAGGCAACGTGGAGCAAATGAGATACTTGAGGAGTATTTTTTTAAAAATGCAAGAAAAAAAAACAGGAAGGGTAAAGGAAGACTTGAGGTGGCTTTGACTGACAATGTGAAGGAAAATCCTAAGGGTTTCTACAGGTAGATTAAGAGCAAAAGGATAGTCAGGGACAAAATGGGTCCCCTTGAAGATCAGAGTGGTCGGCTTTGTGTGGAGCTAAAAGATGGGGGAGATCTTACATTTTTCTTTCCCCATCAGAAAATGGATACAGAGTTGTGGGAAGGAAAACAAGCAGTGAGATGATAGAACCAATACAGATTAAAGAAGAGGAAGTGCTTGCTGTCTTAAAGCAAATAAAGGTGGATAAATCCCCAGGGCCTGACAAGATATTCCCTCGGACCTTGAGGGAGGCTGGTGTACGTTATATAGAGATTTTAGGTTAAAATGACTTAAGTTAAAATGTGATGATTAATCATAAAAAGGGAAGCCAGAACGGACAGGGAGCTTACTAGCAGCCAAGGACAAAAGGTTCAGCTGGATATGTTTTTTTTAAAACCTATCTTTTCATGGTCATAGTGAGAGACATGCAGGAGACAAAAGATTGATAAGAAGGGTGAGAAACAGAATTTAGTGTATGTAGAGTTCGCAGCGTACGTAACGAACGTGATAATTAAAAATGCAGTTATACTTAGAATGCTTTTGCAATACTAACCAATTAAAACAGTATTAATAAGAAGGGGAAGGGCAAACAACAAGGGTATAAAAATCAATGCACTGTATGTATCGGGGCTTAACTGGTGAGAAGCCAGTTGAGTCCAACTCTGCAGACTTGTAAATAAAGCTTGTCGTGTCATCAGTTTTAAAGAGACTCATGTGTGAGAAGTTTTATTTCTGACAAATGGGGACTCGTCCGGGATCTACACTCCGGCCGTGAGGGGAGGCGAGAGGAGGGACATCGGAGGCGGTGCACCCCGCTGAGTTCAGCGGCTCCTAGTCCCTTGCTCGTCGCTTCGGGCGGCTTGAGCGAGTGGTATCCGGACAAGGTGACACGACAAGACGGAGAGGAGAAGGGTGTCGGTTCAATCCCCGGGAAGACACCGGTAAGTGACGACTTACGATTGTGGTGTGGGGATTGGGTAACAGGTGTAACGGGATACACCTGTTTGGATAAAAAACCTAACGTAATAGATCAGGAATAGAGCTTTTGTCGTGGCGTGAGGACCCTGTCGTGGGACTCTAGGATAGACCCCAGGGAAACCTCGGCGGTAACCGAAGGAGGGACAGCACCTCTGACGAAGTGCCGAGAAGAGAGGGGTCAACCCCAGGGAAACCTCAGCGGTAACCGAAGGAGGGACAGTACCTCCGACGAGGCGTCTGAGAAGAAGGGAGTAGGGTCCAGAACGAGAGGGTCCTCAGCAACGATAAACAGATCTAGGTGGGAAAATGGGAGGATCAAAATCTAAGGGCTCGTCTGAAAATTTGATATTTGCAGGGGCTTTGGCAGAAATATTTAATGTCCTTAGCCACGGGTGAGGTGCCAGAGGATTGGTGGGTCGCTCACATTGTTCCATTATTTAAAAAAGGCTCCAAAAATAACCTTGGAAATTTTAGGCTGGTGAGCCTGATGTCAGTTGTTGGGAAATTATTGGAAGGTGTTCTAAGTGATCGAATATACAATTATTTGGATAGCCAGAAATTGATTAAGGATGGTCAACATGGCTTTGTGTGTGGAAGGTCGTGTTTAACCAATCTTTTTTTTTTTTTTTTTTTTTTTTTTTTTTTTTTTTTAATTTTTTATTTTTCACACCATAAATCACAATAGCCATGATATACACTTTTTCTTTTCCACACATTTACAGTGACTTTTTCTCCCTCCCCCCTCCCTCCTCCCAAGCCACCCCCCCATCCCCCCCCCCTCTCATCCATTTTAGTTATACAATCTAGGTTGCATTAATTCAGTTAGACAATGTTGTCATTCAACAAAAATACACCAGAAATTCTACTGAGTCCATTCTTTTCTTCTCTTCTCCTTCCATCAACTTAGGTAATGTTTGTTCCCGGTAGGTTTTCGCTATTGTATTTAATGTAAGGCTCCCATACTTGTTCGAATATTTCAATATTATTTCTTAAACTATATGTTATTTTTTCTAATGGAATACATTTATTCATTTCTATATACCATTGTTGTATTTTCAAATTATCTTCCAATTTCCAGGTTGACATAATGCATTTTTTTGCTACAGCTAGGGCTATCTTAACAAATCTTTTTTGTGCATCCTCCAAGTCAATTCCAAATTCTTTATTTTTTATGTTACTTAGGAGAAAGATCTCTGGATTCTTTGGTATATTGTTTTCTGTTATTTTATTTAATATCTGATTGAGATCATCCCAAAATTTTTCTACTCTCTCACATGTCCAGATTGCATGAATTGTTGTTCCCCTTTCTTTTTTACATCGAAAACATCTATCAGATACTGTTGGGTCCCATTTATTTAACTTTTGCGGTGTAATGTATAGTCTGTGTAACCAATTATATTGTATCATACGCAGCCTCGTATTTATTGTATTTCTCATCGTTCCAGTGCATAACTTCTCCCATGTTTCCTTTTTTATCTTTATATTTAAATCTTGTTCCCATTTTTGTTTAGTTTTACCATTTGTTTCCTCATTTTCCTTTTCTTGCAGTTTAATATACATATTTTTTATAAATCTTTTGATTAACATTGTATCTGTAATCACATATTCAAGGTTACTTCCCTCTGGTAAACTCAAGTTGCTTCCTAATTTATCTTTCAAGTAGGATCTCAGTTGGTAATATGCCAGCGCTGTATCTCCAGTTATATTGTACTTATCTCTCATTTGTTCAAAGGATAAGAATCTACTTCCTGAAAAACAATTTTCTATTCTTTTAATCCCTTTTTTTTCCCATTTTCTAAAGGCAAGGTTGTCTATTGTAAAAGGGAGTAGCTTATTTTGCGTCAATATTAGTTTTGGTATTTGGTAATTTATTTTATTTCTTTCTACATGAATCTTCTTCCATATATTGAGGAGATGGTGTAATACTGGAGAAGTTCTATGTTGTACCAATTTTTCGTCCCATTTATATAATATGTGTTCAGGTATCTTTTCCCCTATTTTATCTAATTCTAGTCTCGTCCAGTCTGGTTTTTCCCTTGTTTGATAAAAATCTGATAGGTACCTTAATTGTGCGGCTCTATAATAATTTTTGAAGTTTGGCAATTGTAAGCCTCCTTGTTTATACCATTCTGTTAATTTGTCTAGTGCTATCCTCGGTTTCCCCCCTCTCCATAAAAATCTCCTTATTATTTTCTTTAACTCTTTGAAGAATTTTTCTGTCAGTTGTATTGGCAATGCCTGAAATAAGTATAGTATCCTTGGAAAAATGTTCATTTTAATACAGTTTATCCTTCCTATCAGTGTTAGTGGTAGCTCTTTCCAATGCTCTAAATCGTCCTGTAATTTTTTCATTAGTGGATTGTAATTGAGTTTATATAATTGGCCTAGATTTTTGTTTATTTGCACACCTAGGTATCTTATTGCCTGCGTTTGCCATCTGAATGGGGATTCCTCCTTAAATTTTGCGAAATCCGCGTTATTCATAGGCATTGCTTCACTTTTATTTACGTTTATCTTGTATCCCGACACTTCTCCATATTCCTTCAATTTCTTATATAGTTCTTTTATTGATAGTTCTGGTTCTGTTAAGTACACTATCACATCATCCGCAAACAGACTGATTTTATATTCCCTGTCTTTTATTTTTATTCCTTTTATATTATTATCTCTTCTTATCGATTCTGCTAGTGGTTCTATAGCTAGCGCAAACAATAATGGTGATAGTGGGCATCCCTGCCGCGTTGACCTGCTTAAGTTAAATTGCTTTGATACATGTCCATTTACTGTCACTTTCGCTAACGGTCCCTTATATAATGCTTTAATCCAATTAATATACTTCTCCGGTAAACTGAATTTTTGCAATACTTTGAACAAGTAATTCCATTCTACTCTGTCGAAGGCCTTCTCTGCGTCTAAAGCAACTGCTACTGCCGGTGCTTTATTTCCTTCTACTGCATGAATTAAGTTAATAAATTTACAAATATTGTCTGTTGTGCGTCTTTTTTTGATAAATCCAGTTTGGTCTAAATTTACCATTTTCGGTACCTGTTCTGCTAATCTGTTCGCTAATAGTTTAGCTATTATCTTATAATCTGTGTTTAGCAAAGATATTGGTCTATATGACGCTGGTGAGAGTGGATCTTTCCCTTGTTTTAGTATCACTGTAATTATTGCTGTTTTACATGAATCTGGTAAGTTTTGTGTCTCATCAATCTGGTTGATTACATCCAGGAGGGGCGGTATTATTAGGTCTTTAAATGTTTTGTAGAATTCTATTGGGAGTCCATCCTCTCCTGGTGTCTTATTATTTGGTAAATTTTTTATTATCTCTTGTATTTCTACTGTTCCAAATGGTTCTGTTAATTTATTTTGTTCCTCTATTTGTAGTTTTGGTAGTTCAATTTTAGTCAAAAATTCATCTATTTTCCCTTCTTTCCCTTCGTTTTCGGTTCGGTATAATTGTTCATAGAATTCTCTGAAGTTTTCCTTAATTTCTTTTGGATTATATGTAATTTGTTTGTCTTTTTTCCTTGTTGCCAATACCATTTTCTTAGTTTGCTCTGTCTTAAGCTGCCATGCTAGGATTTTGTGTGTTTTTTCCCCTAGTTCATAATATTTCTGTTTTGTCTTCATTATATTCTTCTCCACCTTATATGTTTGTAATGTTTCATATTTTATTTTTTTATCCGCCAATTCTCTTCTTTTGGTTGTATCTTCCTTTATTGCTAATTTTTTTTCTATGTTTATTATTTCCCTTTCCAACTGCTCTGTTTCCTGATTATAGTCCTTCTTCATCTTGGTTGCATAACTTATTATTTGCCCTCTAATGAATGCTTTCATTGCGTCCCATAGTATAAACTTATCTTCCACTGATTCCGTATTTACTTCAAAGTACATTTTTAATTGTTTTTCAATAAAATCTCTAAAATCCTGTCTTTTAAGTAGCATGGGGTTTAATCTCCATCTATACATTCTTGGAGGGATGTCTTCTAGCTCTATTGCCAATAACAGGGGTGAGTGGTCCGATAATAGTCTAGCTTTATATTCCGTTTTCCTAACTCTCCCCTGTATGTGGGCTGATAACAGGAATAGGTCTATCCTTGAGTATGTTTTATGTCTAGTCGAGTAGTATGAGTATTCCTTTTCTTTTGGGTTTTGTTTCCTCCATATGTCCACAAGTTTCATTTCTTGCATTGATTTAATTATAAATTTGGTTACTTTGTTCTTCCTGTTAATTTTTTTCCCCGTTTTATCCATATTTGGATCCAAATTCAGATTGAAATCCCCTCCTATTAGTATGTTCCCTTGCGTATTAGCTACCTTCAAAAAGATATCTTGCATAAACTTTTGATCTTCTTCGTTAGGTGAATATATATTAAGTAGATTCCAAAGCTCTGAATATATCTGACATTTTATCATAACATATCTCCCTGCTGGATCTATTATTTCCTCTTCTATTTTAAATGGCACATTTTTGCTAATTAATATAGCCACTCCTCTTGCTTTTGAATTATACGATGCTGCTGTTACATGTCCTACCCAATCTCTCTTTAATTTCTTGTGCTCCAATTCAGTTAAATGTGTTTCTTGGACAAATGCTATATCTATTTTTTCCTTTTTCAGTAAATTTAGTAGTTTCTTCCTTTTAATTTGGTTATGTATTCCATTAATATTTAGAGTCATATAGTTCAGCGTAGCCATTTTATATTTTGTTTATCTTCTCTTTCCGTTTTTCCATCATTACCTTTCCTCCTTTTCCATTTCTGTTTTCTTATTTTCAACTCTTTACCAGACAACATTCCTACAACATCCAACATTTTCCTTATTCTCCTATTTCTATCTTCTTTATCCCCAATCTCCCCTTCCCCTCCTGAGTTGCCCTTTATCCCTTGTCGGACAACCACATCTCCCCTCTCCATTTGGATTTGCGAATCCACTCGCAAGCGTCAACTGATTTTGCAGTGACCGCTCTTTTCCCCCCACCCAGCCCCCCCCAGAAAAGATTTCGTTTTTTATATGTCACAAAGGTCACTCTTTTAGTTCCCTCCTTATTCTCTCTATTCCATTACCTTCCCTTATTAATTCTTGTCTATACTTTCTATGTTTTCCTCTAATTACAGATACTTTCACATATGCCCATTGTCTCTATTCACTCTTATACCTCTTTACCCGCATACATATCAATCGTGGTCATTTTTACCCTCCTTACCCGTCTTCATCCCTCAGTCTATTTTTGTCTTTACCCACATACATATCAATCGTGATAATTTTTGCTCTCATTACCCGTCTTCATCCCTCAGTCTATTTTTGTAATTGTTCTGCAAATTTTCGTGCTTCTTCTGGATCCGAGAATAGTCTGTTTTGTTGTCCTGGAATAAATATTTTCAATACCGCAGGATGCTTCAGTGTAAATTTATATCCTTTCTTCCATAAAATCGCTTTTGCTGCATTGAACTCTTTTCTCTTCTTTAGGAGTTCAAAGCTTATATCTGGATAAATGAAGATTTTTTGCCCTTTATACTCCAGTGGTTTGTTGCCCTCTCTTACTTTTTCCATTGTCTTCTCCAGTACCTTTTCTCTTGTAGTATATCTTAGGAATTTTACTACAATAGATCTTGGTTTTTGTTGTGGTTGTGGTTTAGGGGCCAATGCTCTATGTGCCCTTTCTATTTCCATTTCTTGCTGTAGTTCTGGACATCCTAGGGCCTTAGGGATCCATTCTTTTATAAACTCCCTCATATTCTTGCCTTCTACATCTTCCTTAAGGCCCACTATCTTTATGTTATTTCTTCTGTTATAATTTTCCATTATATCTATTTTTTGGGCTAGTAATTCTTGTGTCTCTTTAGTTTTTTTATTAGATTCCTCCAATTTCTTTTTTAAGTCTTCTACCTCCATTTCTGCTGCTATTGCCCGTTCTTCCATCTTGTCCATTTTTTTCCCCATTTCTGTTAAGGTCATATCCATTTTATTTATTTTCTTTTCTGTGTTGTTTATTCTTCTTCTTAAATCATTGAATTCCTGTGTTTGCCATTCTTTAAATGACTCCATGTATCCTCTAACAAGAGCAAGTACCTCCTTTACCTTGCCTATCTTTTCTTCTTCTATTTCCCTGTACTCTTCCTCTTCCTCTTCTTCTTCCTCTAGGTTGACCATCTGTTGTTTCTTTGCTGCCCTTTCCTCCTCTTCTTTCTTGTTTCTATTGTCTTCTGTGGTCTCTTCTTGCTGCAGGTGTTCTGCAGCTGTCGTTGCCGGCTGTGGAGATCGACTCCCCAGCTGGTCCCCCCTCCCGTCGGTGTGTTTTTTTGTATGCGCATCGCGCATGCGCGACTCCTCGCGCATGCGCGGTTGCGCACTTTTACTCGGCTCTGTGAGCCATTGTTGTAGTTCTTTTTCTACCGACCTGAGGTAGTGGGGTCTTCTCTCCACAGCGGGCCTCTTCGGACAGGTAAGGCCTTCACCTTTTTCCTCCGTTGTCTTCTCTTCCTCTCTTCTTTCCGTTGATTTTGATTTTTCTCCTTTTGTCTCCATCTTCTTTCCACCTTTATACTCACTTTTCTTTAACTTGTATTTCTGTGCCTTTGTATTTTCTCTTGTTTTTCCCGACTTTTCTGGAGAGGGCTGGAGTTCACCGTCCGGCCACTACTCCATCACGTGACTCCTCCTTGTTTAACCAATCTTATAGAGATTTTTGAGGAGGTTAGCAAGAAAGTTGATGAAAGAAAGGCTGTGAATGTTGACTACATGGACTTTAGTAAAGCCTTTGAAGGGAGGTTAGAAAGTTTCAGATGTTTGGTTTTCATGGTGAAGTAATGAACTGGATTTGACAATGGCTGGATGGGAGAAGCCAAAGAGTAGTCGTGGATTGTTGCTTCTCAAACTGGAGACCTAGGGATTGATGGTGGGACCATTGTTGTTTGTCATCTATATCAATGATCTGGATGATAATGTGGTAAATTGGATCAGCGAGTTTGCAGATGACAAAGATTGGAGACATTGTGGACAGTGAAGAAGGTTTTCAAAGCTGCAGAGGGATCTGGACCAGCTGGAAAAATAGGCTGAAAATGGCCGATGGAATTTAATGCAGATATGTGAGGTGTGTATTTTGGAAGGACAAACCAACGGAAAATGGTCGGGTACTGAGGAATGCGGTAAAACAGAGGGATCTGGGAATACAGATACATAATTCCCTTAAAGTGTTGTCACAGGTGGATAGGGTTGTAAAAAGAGCTTTTGTCACATTCATAAATCAAAGTATTGAGCATAGGAGTTGGGATGCTATGCTAAAATTTTATAAGACATTGGTGACGCCAAATTTGGAGAATTGTGTGTAGTTTTGGTCACTGAACTACAGGAAAGATATCAATAAGATAGAAAGAATGCAGAGAAGATTTACTTGGATGTTGCTCAGACTTCAGGAAATTAGTGACAGGGAAAGGTTAAACAGGTTAGGACTTTATTCCCTTGAGTGTAGAAGAATGAAGGGAGATTCGATAGAATTATTTAAAATTATGAGGGGACAGACAGATTAAATGTCGATAGGCTTTTTCCACTGAGGATAGGTGAGATACAAACCAGACGACATGGGTTAAGAGTGAAAGGGGAATATGAGGGGCAAGTTCTTCACACAGAGAGTGGTGGGAGTATAGAATGATTTGCCATCTGAATTGATGAATGCTGTGATGCAATAGGTTAATTAAATATAAAAGGGATTAGGATTGGGTTAGCTGTTAGGTTGCATGCATTTTACAGACAGAACAATGCCTTGCAGAGTTCCGAGGGCAGGTGCAAACAAAAGGTTCTGGGCTTGAGCAACATGTGCAAGCACACTCCAGAACCTGAAACATTTGCAGAGAGATGGAGACATGTGGTTTTTTTTGTAAAGCCTGGAAATTGCAACATTTGCAAACTGAACCAAAAAAAATCCAGCCTGGAACATCAGGAACGGAGGGGCAGAGAACCAGAGAGGGGGAGTCAGCAGGAGGCAGTCTGAGAAAATGCTGGACAGAAGAGGAGCTTGTTGAAAAGGCTCCTTTTTCAAGACTGGGCAGAGTTCTAATATGGTAGCCTGAGTGTACTCTCTATGGAAATCAGGAGCGGCGGCTAGTCTTCCCGGTGTGGCGAAGAGGAGAAGAACTCTGTGAGAAGAACCTGGAAAGAAGACGAGTTTCTTCTGGAAGCCGCTCCTGTTTGGGGTGTCCAACAAGCGACACCTATCTCTCCATAGTCCTCCACAACCTTCCTGTCTGCTAATTCTAACTAAAGCACAGAAGTTTGCTTGAATGTCATGACTGTTTGATTTTGTGCACAAGATTGAAGATTACTGGAAACTGTAGCCTTTGAAACGTGGACAGTGGAAGATTGGCCAGTAAAAAGGACTTCCGTGAAAACACACATTAGACACACTTGAGCTTAGATTAGGTCAGGGGAAGGGATTGTGTAAATAACAGTGTTGATCTTGTTGTTCTATACTCAGAGAATTAAACTAATTTTATTTAAGGAATCATTGCTTTGGTGTATTTCTATTTCTGCTGGTGTATGGGGCTAACGGAACTCGTAACAATGTGGGCTCAATTTTTAAAGAATTTGGACAGGTACATGGATGGGAGAGGTATGGAGGGTGATGGACTGGGTGCAGCTCAGTGGAACTGGGCAAAAAAATGGTTCGGCACAGACTAGAAGGGCCAAAGGGGCCTGTTTTTGAGCTGTAAAGTTCCATGGAAGGTAGTCTTTCCATTTTCTAGTGCCCCGCGCCAGCCCGCTGTTCCCCCGGAGTCTGCAATCTCTCAGAGCCACTGCCATTTTGGGGCCAGAGGCTGCAGTTGCAGGATTTTTAAAAATTATGATCGGCTCCTTCAATGGGCCGTTTAAAGCCTGTATGGAGCCACCTGTCGTTGGAATCGGTGGCAGAACCTTGCGGAGGAGCGCAGAGGCTCCGCTCCCTGCCAGTCCTCAACTGAGACAGTGCCAGTGTCACAGCTCCACCGAGGGTTTAAATATTTGGATCTTTTTAACACTGCTTTTGAATGCCCTGTGTTTTCACCCTACATCCTGTTAATCCCTCTGCCACCCAGTCTTCCTGCAGAAACCCTTGGCCAACAGCTTTCTGGTCAGGATTCGAAGGTCCAACACTGGACTGGAGGAACTACTAGCCAATGACCTGCAGAGGGAATGCTATGAGGAATTGTGCTCCAAAGAAGAGGCTCGTGAGTGTTTAACAGATGAGCGGCAAACTGTAAGCACCTTTTTTCTCCCCTTCCCTTACCATGCTCTGATAGCTCCCCGCCCCCCCCCCCCCCCCACCACCACCACCCGTGGATCCAACCACACACTGAGGGAAATTTACACCTGCCAATTACCCACCAAGCCCAAGTCTTTGCGATATGGGAGGAAAGCAGACTACCCAGGGAAGCCTGTGCGGTTACTGGGAGAATTGGGAGGAACAAACCCTCGTCACTTGAGCTGTGAGGCATCAGAACTAACTGCTGTATTTTGTGCTTCACAAAGCAACTTACCATGTCTGTAAAGTTCAAGGCACAAGGTACCTGCAACATAGCCACTGCTTGTAAGCACAGTCTCGTCCATGTGCAGGCTTGTAACCACAAGCCTGTCATTTGAGAGGTGTCATGAGGAATATGGGAAGCGGCAACCTGGAGAATGCTGGGATTTACAACTGAAACTGAGTTTCCATCAGTCCCAGCCATGAGATTCGGGGAGACATAGAGTTCTAATAGCACAGAAACAGACCCCTCAGCCCAACCTGTCCATGCTGACCATGAAAGTCACACTTGTCTGCAACCAACCCCATATCCCTCCAGACCAGGGGTGGCCAAACAGGAGAGCCAAATAGAATTAACTTCAGATTTTTGTGAGCCGCGAGGCATGAAAAAATATTACCTACATGTTTTTACTCTTACACGCACATTTTGTGACCAAATTTTTATATAAATAGTAAATACATTTATTCATATAATTTTAAAAATGTTAATTTGTACTAGTTTCAATAATCAAAAAGAATACATTTGTATTTTAGAATTAACTATTTTTTAATTGACATCCAACTGATTGACTAAGAAATGTGAATATCCAGGAACAGTTGTATCAAATCACACTCCTATTACACTCCATCATTAGATTTTCTGGGTTCATCTTTTATAAAAAAGACCATGGAGATTTAACGTTTTGTTTCTTGTAGATAAATAATTTTTAAGTTTTACGGAGAGGCAAATACATTTTTTTACTATTAATTCTTCTCCCATGATATCTATCAGATGCTTTGGGATAAAATGAAGGCATATTTAAGAGGCCAAATTATGTCTTACATTGCTAATATTAAGAAAAAGATGAATAAGGAAAAGCTGGAGATAACTGACCAGATCAAACAAATTGATGTATTACTGGCTCAAGGCAGTAAAAGAAGAGTAGAAATGAAAACTAAATTTGACCTTCTTACAAAAGCACAACAATTGCTGAAGAACAGGAGCCATTTTATGTACATGGAGAAAAAACAGGTAAATTAAAGGCTGAACAGTTACAAGGGCTATCAGCTAAAAGGCAAATGAACAAGATTAGGAGAAATTATTGGTACAATGACTACAGATCATGCTGAAATAAATAAGATTTTTAAGAAATTTTACTCTAAACTTTATATTTCAGAATTTAATAATGACATTATTGCTCTGTCTGATTTATTTCTCCATTTGAATCTACCTACTATTTCACAATATAAATGTGTTAGTCTTGAAGCTCCTATTTTCTCAAGAGGAAATAGTCGTAGCTATTTCTTCCTTGCAATCTGGGAGAGCACCAGGACCAGATGGATATCCTGTTGAATTTTATAAAGCTTTTTCTAAATTGCTGGGTCCATATCCAAGTTCAGTGTTGGACAACTCGTTTAGGGAGGGGAAACTTCCTTCTTTTAATGAAGTGAGTATATCTTATTTTGAAGAAGGGGAAGGAAGCAATTAAATGGGCCTCTTAGAACCATTTCTTTAATTAATGTAGATATGAGGATCTTATCTAAAATTTAGCCCATAGAATAGAGAATATTTTACCATTGATTATCAATACTGATCAGACATGTTTTATCAAAAACCATTACTCATTGTTATATACATCAATTATTGAAAAGAGTACATCGTCCTTCTAACCCAACGAATGAATGTGCATTATTGCTAGATGCCGAAAAAGGGGTTGAATGGGAATATATGTTTGCAGTTTTAAAGAAATTTAATTTTGGTCCAATTTTTATTGGATTAAACTAATGTATTTATACCTTACAGCTTCAATACACTCAAATACACAACAGTCAACTCTTAGACTTTTTAGGGGAACTTGACAAGGTTGTCTGTTAAACTCTTTGCTTTTTGATCTTAGCTTGGAACCTCTAGTGACTGCTTTGCGGAATATTTTCAGAAATAGATTTGAACATAAAATTCCTTTATATGCAGATGATCTATTGTCATTTATTTCTAATCCTGAGACTTCATTACCAACCATATTATTCTCTGTTTGCTCAATTTAGTAAATTTTCCAGGTGCATAATAAATTTTATAAGAGTCAATTAATGGATCTTTGGCAGTTTATGCCAATTTCCCTTTCAAACTAGTTAAGACCAGTTTAAATATTTGGGAATTACAAAGAGTTGCAAGAATTTATTAAAAGAAAACTTCCTAGACCTACTTAAACAGATGAAAGAATCATTGTCGGGATGAACACCTTTCTTTATGTCAATGTATCAATGGAATTAGAATGAGCATTTTACCTGCATTTTTGTTCATGTTCCAATCCTTACTAATTTTTGTTCCTAAAACCTATTTTGACTCATTAGGATTTGATTATTTTGTCTTATGTAGGGCAGAACAAATAGCCTCATATAAACAAATCTATCTTCAAAAAGTACACATGTATGTACCAAATATTTTGTTTTTATTGGTAAGTCCACATTTGGGGCATTAGGAGTTCCAGTGGGCAGGCAGCTGGGGCCAAGAACAGAGTCTGCATTTGGGGCATCGGGATCTCTGGTTGACAGGCAGCCAGGGCCTAGGCGACTATCCATGGTCGGAACATTGGGAGCTACAGAGGACTGGTGGGCTGGATCACACTAACACTCCACTAGTTTCACTGCCTGCAACATAGCCACATGCGCCACAATCACGTGATCGCAAACCACGTCCACTAACACTACCGTTGTGAGCACTGGCTCATGTGATTCCTGTCACGGACAACAACACATTTCCACAGGTTACATATTACTTTAAAGAGTGGCATTTGGCTCATGAGCCACTATTTGGCCACCCCTGGTCTAGACCTTTCCTAAATACACCAGCCTAAATGTCTTTTAAACATTGCAATTGTCCCCGTATCCACCAGTTCCTCCAGCAACCCCTTCTGTACACCCACCATCCTCTGTATGGATAGTGCCCCAAGGTCCCTTTAGAAATTTCACCCCTCTCACCTTAAATCTCTGCCCTTCCCAATGTTATTTACCTATTAGACTATTTATCTTCTCTATTGTCCTTGCCTCATGCCTTTATAAACCTCCATAAGGTCCCCTCCTCACGATCCTATGCATCAAGTAAGATCTTCCAATAACCTGCCGTTTCATTGCAGCCATCCTCAAACACCACAGCTTTCTTTTTAATACAATAAATGACGGGTTTTTTTTGCAGGAGCTGTTCTGGACCACGTATCAAGGTATGTGTTTATTTCTTGTTCTAATTCAGTGCACAGATTAATAAAAATGAGTTTATTGTCATACACAGTGTACAATCTATGAATTTCAGTGTATGCACTGAAATTTATTACTTGGTGCAGCTGAACAGGAACTTGTAAAGAAAAATGATAATTGACCAGAAGCTGAACTGGAATAGCCGATGTGGCTCCAAGAACAGGTGAGAAGCCAGGAATCCTGTGGCAAGTAGCTCACCCCCAATGTTGTCCACCACCTACAGGACTCGAGTCAGGAGTGTGATGGGTCAATCTCCAATTGCCAGGACGAGGGCACCTTCTATCACACTGAAGAATTCCAACACCATCCACTGCAGTCCATTTGATTGGGATCCCATCTACCACCGTCCACACACAGACAGTAGTTTGTACCATCTTCAGGATGCATAGCAGCCGCTTACCAGGAATTGTCAATCAACTCCTTGCAAACTACTTTCACCTCTGCCAACTGGAGGGATATGGGGAGAAAAAGCTCAGGGGGACCCCCCCCCCCCCCCGAAGTTAAACAGGAATGTCTGCAGAGTGAGTACAACACACAAAAGTGCTGGAGAACCTCACCAGGGGAAGATAAGTTTGGTGGTGGGATCAAATACTGACCAGGTCTGTGCCTGTTTAGCTTCCGAGATCAGACGTATTCAGGCTATTATGCTTCTTATAAGGGAAAGGAAAACTAGAGGTGATCATTGGGGGATGAGAGGTGGAGAGGGTGAGCAAATTTAAGTTCTTGGGAGTCACTATGTCAGAGGAGCTTTCCTGGACCAAACAGATTAATCTCATCGTGAAGAAAGCATGTCAGTGCCTCTACTTCCTCAGGTGGTTCCAGAGTTTTGGTATGTCATCAGACACCCTGGGAAATTTCTACGGAGGTGTGATGGAAAGTGTGCTAACCGGTTGAATCACGGTCTGGTATGACAACACCAGTAACCCTGAGTGTAAAGCCCAGCAAAAAGTAATGGACACAGCCCAGGACATCACAGGTGAAACTCTTCCCCACCATCGAGAACATCTACAGGAAATGCTGCCGTCTTGTCCATCCTGCTTGTTCATGTGTCTGATTGGAGGGTGGTAGAGCACATGCACACAGAGGTGCAGATTACATTGACATCACGTTCAGCACAGACATCATGGGCTGAAGGGCCTACTCCTGTACTACACTCTTGTGTGTATAGGCATTATCAACTGAGTACTGGTGATACAGATCAGTGCATCATAGGCAAAACCCTCCCCACCACTGAGAACATCTACAGGGAACGCTATAGTCAGAGAGCAGCAGCAATCATCAAGGATCCACCCCACCCAGCACACACTCTTTTCTCGCTGCTGCCATCAGGAGAGAGGTATTGGTGCCTCAAGGCTCGCACCACCAGGTTCAGGAACAGCTGCTCCCCCTCCACCATCAGACTCCTCAATGACAAACTCAATCAGGGACTCATTTAAGGTCTCTTATTTTGCATGTTATTTATAACTGAATATTTATTTTCTGTATTTGCAGTTTATCTGCATTTCTTTCTTTGTTTCCATTTCTCTCTTTTGTCTACACATCTTTTCTTGACTACTTTTTTTTTGCACTACTGATAAGTGGTAATTCTGCCCGGCCCACAGTAAAAGGAATCTCAGCGTTGTAATGTGATGTCATGTATGTGCTCCGACAATAAATCTGAAATCTAAATTTTGAGACCACACCTGTAATATTGGACAGGTCTGTTTTTTATAAATGTATGTTAACAGGTCCTTCCAGCCATTTGAGCCTGTGCCCACCCAAACATCCCAAATAACCTCCAACAAGGGTACATTTTGAAAGGTAGGATATCGATTGGGGGAGTGGAGTGACTGATTCCTGGGATGGTGGGTTTGTTCTACAGGGAGAGGTAAACAGACGAGCTTTATTCTCTTGTTGAGAAGAGAGAGATGATCCCACTGAAATGGACGCAAGTTTGAAGGGACTTGACACACAAGGCGTGAGTTTTTAAATTTTTTAATTTAATTTTTATTTAAATTTAGGCCAACAACGTGATAATAGGCCATACCAGTCCACAAGTGCATGCCACCCAATTAACCTACAACCCCCGATATGTTTCAAATGGTGGGAGGAAACTGGGGGTCCTGGGAAAAACAGGGAGAACATACAAATTTCTTAGCGCAGGACTCAAACCCCGGTCCTGTTTGCTGACGCTGTAAAGGTGCTATGCTAACCACTACACCAACCGTGCCATCCTGCTTCCCCTGCCTGATGTTCTAGAAGCAAAGGTTGACCAATTCTGGACAGAGATGAAGTTTCTCTCTGAGACTCTCATATTCATGGAACAATATTTATTTATTTATTTGTACAGATGAAATACTTGTCCTGCATATATATTGTTTGTCTGTATGTGTGCAAATGTATAGTTGTGTGTCTGCAAGTTTTTGCAATGAAGACCGGAGAACATTGTTTCATCAGGTTGTACTTCTACAATCAGATGACAATAAACTGGACTTGATTTGACTTCTTCACCCAGAGTTTAGTCAATCTTTGGAATTTTCTGACTCTAATAGATTCCAGTCAGAGATTGTTGAATTTTTGTACATGTCGGGAACTAAAGTTGATTTAGAGAAGGCAAATCAGCAGATCTGATCACTGGAGGAGCTGGTGGGGTGCAAACAGCCTTTCCAGCTTCATTTTCTCTTGCCCTTATTTTCTTTCCTCTGTCCTGCAGGTTTATTACCCAAAGCCAATGTGTCGGAGAAGCACGTTGCTCCTGTGAAGCCAGAGCTGCATGAATTCATTCAGGATATGCTCAAATTCGGCACTGGTGAGGGTATATGGCGACGGTGGTGAGGGTTGTTCATTCCTTCCACAGGCACCTATCTGGGCTTTTGAAACAGACTCCTTCCCCCCAGCAGGTCACACCCCCTCTCCCCCCCCCCACTGTGTCACTGCCATTCAAACCACCGCCTGGCCACCAGATCTTTAACATTTTCTTTTCCAATCTATGAGCAGCGGAAAGGACACATCTCAGGCCTGTGTCTCCAAAAGGTCTCTCAGCTTGTGGACCAAATGATTCATTGATACTCAGAAGCTCAGAGTAGCAATTCCTGAGCTGAAAATGTCATACACCTCCATCAATGTAAGATGAGAGTTTCTGGTCATTCACATAAAGGTATATATGCACCAAAATTCTTGCATTCGCCCGCTGGGAAATCCAGAACTAGATTTCAGAATATAGTGGCACTCACTAGTGATGGAGATGAGGAAGAATTTCTTCTCTCCGAGAATTTGAACTGCTTGGAGTTGCTGGGATGGAGTCATTTGGAAGAAACAGGAGAATGCAGCTGCTGGAATTCAGAGCAAAATGTAAACTGCTGGATGAACTCACTTCATCAAGCAGCCTCTGTGGAAGAGGTGACATTTTGGGTCAAGAACCTGCATGAGGATTGGGGGTGGGGTGGGGAGAGGATTCCACCAACATTCGCATTGTCCCTCTCCCTTCTCTCCCTGGGGATTGTTCTCTCTGAAATTTCCAGGTCTGCTCATCCCTCCCCACCCACCTTTCCCCATCCCTTGGCTCTTTCCCCTACAACCAAAAGAGGTATAAAACCCATCCCTTCTGATGCTCCTCCACCATCCAGCAACCAACACATAGGAGCAGAAATAGGCCATTCAGCCCATTGTCTGCTCCACCATTTAATAATGAGCTGATCCATTTCCACACTCAGCCCCACTTCCCGGCCTTCTCCCCACAACCTTTGATGCCCTGGATAATCAAGAACCTATCAATCTCTGCCATAAATACACCTGATAACCTGACCTCCACAACCACCTGTGGTAAAAAAAATTCCACAGGTTTACCGTCCTCTGGTTGAAGAAATTCCTCCACATCTCTGTTCTAAGTGGACACCCTTCAATCCTGAAGTTGTGCCCTCTTGTCCTAGATTCTCCCACCGTGGGAAACGACCTTTCTACATCTACTCTGTCCACGCCTTTCACCATTTGACATATTTTAGTGAGATTCCCCCCCCCCCCCATTCTCCTAAATTCCAATGAGTACAGGCCAAGAGCTGTCAGGTGTTCCTCATATGATAATCCTTTCATTCCTGGAATGAACCTGGTGAACCTCCTCTGAACCCTCTCCAATGTCAGCACATCCTTTCTTAAATGAGGAGCCCAAAACTGTTCACAATACTCCAAGTGAGGTCCAACCAGTACCTTATAAAGCTTCAACATTACATTTCTGCTCTTATATTCCTCTTGAAATGAATGCCATCCCTTAGCACTTGCGTTGCAACCAAAGGAGGTGGGAAACCCATCCATTCAGCTGCTCTTCCACCATCCAGTAACCTTAATAGCCCTGACAGGTGAGGCCTCCTCCGACTTCCTCTGCTGCATTCAGTGCTCAGGATGGGACACAAGTGAGACTAAGCATAGACTGGACAACCATTTGACAATAAAAACACACAGAAATGCTGAAGGAACTCAGCAGTCTCACAGCCTCCAGAGGAGGTAAACATATATTGCTGATGTTTCAGGCCTGAGTCCTTCATCAAGGTAAAACCATTTGACAGAGCATCTGACTTCCTCACCAGCCTCTTTAGCTCCCCCTTCCCATTCTTGGGCTTCTCCAGTAATTCGAGGCCAAACACAAGGTACAGGAACAACACCTTGTATTCCGCTGGTGCAATCCACAGCCCGTTGGTATAAACATTGAATTGTCCAATTTCAGGTACTCATAGGGTCATGGGAAGGCAAGGAGTTGGATATAGGTTCTGGATGGTCCTTTATCGATCCCCTTTGACAAGGTTCAGGGTTGCACTCTCTTCTTCAGTCAACATACCATAAGGAATGGAGGACATGGACACTTTCATTTCCTGGTACTCCTCTATTACACACAAACTTGGTGGGAAGTCCCTCCCCCCTATAGGGGATCAAGGAAATTACATTGGTTGGTCTATCCCACTGCCATCTGACTTGGCCAATCCAAAAAGGTCTTCTTCCATGTGACAAGCATTATCCTATCAGCATTAAACTACACACTATCCACCTGCAAATTGCATCATTATGTGAATCAATCACCAACCAGTCCCCTTTCCTCAGGCATTGTTTTTTCACGTCCCCTGTGAGGAAACTCCAGGCTGGTGGCAACTTACTAGCTGATCAGGGGATGCCCAGCAACAAACAGCAAACCATTATTGCATTGCTATTTCCTGTTCCCTGTGACCACGTGCAAGCAGAGTAAATTGTCACGGATCAGAGGTTACTCATTAGTAATACAGGTGCAGTCTGAATAATCAGGATGGATGCTTATAGAGAAAGTTGCTTCCTAGTTTGGAAAAGTGCAGCAAGGATGTAAAGATTGATTTAATATTGTGAACTTGAGCGATCATCGTTTGGAGACTCTTCTGTTAAAACTCTTTTTCCTGGTCCTCAGTATTCTCTGGGAATGAGACTAAACTGGCATCCATTTTTACCTTGGAAAGGCAAATCCTTGAAAAGCAAAGGGAAATTATTAAATCTCTCTGGAAGCTGACTGGACACAAAAAGGATCTCTTGGCCTTGGAAGAGGAACTCCTTAAGTTGGTAACTGGCTGTTTTGACCAGAGTGATGGACAGGTTTAAATGTTTCCAAAAGTAAATGCAAGTTGGGTTTAGTTTGGAATATACAGTATGATTTTGTGAAAACATTAAAATTTCACCTTTGCTATAAAAGCTCAGCCTTGTGTAAGATTTCAGTCATAATTGCAATAAAATACTTGTCATACGCAAAATGTACAACATAGTTTGTGCCAAAGAACTTACTGGTTGAGTGCTTATTGTATGGTTCTCTTTGCATATTTTATTGTGGATTTTTCTGATATTGACTGTGCCTCACAGTCATTCAGAAGATGGTGAGTCTCCTTGAAAACAAGTCCATGAGTGGTTGTATTAAAGCACATATTTTACCTAAATTTGTTGTTTCTTTTCCAATCTATACCAATTTTCATTCCCAAAAACGTTTTTGACTCATTGGATTTGATTATATCTTCCTATGTATGACGAGGAAAAACACCCCCTCTTAAATAAAACTCATCTTCAAAAAACTAAAAGGAATCATAGGTGTACAAGCAGGGGCAGGGTGGGGCGGGGGGGGGAAACAGCCCTCTAAAATTCGGTCAAAACAGTGGGGAAAATTTGGGCAAAGCAAGAAGAAAAAAACAATCGGACAGAGAAAGCATCTGATGTCCTCAGGGGTGGTGGCAGGGCTGTTACTGAAATCCACCGTTGTCCTTGACTCACTCCAGACTATCACCGGATATATCTGACGTCCCCTGGAGTGATTGACTCTCCTCGTTGTGCCCAGAGCCAGCGCTACCATTAGGCGAACTAGGCTACCGCCTAGGGCGCAGACCACAGTGGGGCAGAGTCCGGATCGGACAATTTCAGCTCAAGTGCAGCTATATGTTTGCGGAGTGACCCAACCACATGCGGCGATCAGGTAAGTCTTTATTTTTTGGCGGGGGCGCTGTCCGGTGAGTGAGTGGCTTGGGGAGGACAATGGTATAGTGGTTCCCTGAGGTGAAGGGACGCAAATGCCCTCACTCGGCCTTGGCCACATTGGCCATTGGGTTGCTGGAGCTCAATGTGTCCCTCCCTCTCTCCCCACCTCCCTGTTCTCTGTTTCTTCCCCCCCCCCCCCACCAGTGGTCTCTGCTCCCCCTCCTCAGTTCCTGTTTTACCCCCTTTTCCAGTCCCCGTTCCACACCCCCATCCCCACTTTCACCCCCCTCGGTCCCTGGGCATAGTGTGGGCCCCATATAAAATTTTGGGCAAATCAACCCCTCTGCCCCACTTAACTAAAGAGCCCACATATGTTTATGAACGGGATGATGGATTGGAATTTCCTAATTTTAGATTTTATTACTGGGCAATCAATATACATAATTTGCTTCTTTTATTACACCGATAATCAACTTGACCACCCTCCATAGGTAGAAATGAAACTGAATTTTACTAAAAGCTCTTCTATGTTGGAAATTTTAGGGTTTTTTTTAAATCCTCTTCTTTATATAAACTAACTGATAATCTCATAATTAGACATAATTTGAGAATATGGGGACAATTTAGAAGGTTTTTTGGATTTCAGAGTTCTCTTGCCAGCCCTATTATGCCCGCTAATTACACCCAATTCACCTACAACCCCCAGTACATTTTGAATGGAGGAGGAAATGAGAAAATCCACACAGATATGGGGAGAACATACTGACAGACAGCGTAGGATCCAAACCCCAGTCCCGAAGGATATAAATTGGGCTGCATGGACTCACCTGTTACCGTGCTTTATGTCTACATTTTAAAAATCAATTTAAAAAAATGCCAGGAACAGAGAGCTTGAGTTAGAGAAGTACAGCAAAGAACAGGCACTTTGGCCCATCTCATCCATTCTGACCTAGTTGTGTTGGCCTGCATTTGAGTGGTGGTGAGTGGTTGGATCGGCTGGATCTTTATTCCCTGGAGCACAGGAGTGTGAGGAGTGTGGTGGTTTGTATCTGGAACAAGCTGTCAGAGGAAAAGACAAGTGGGTACAATAATATTGGGACAGATTTATGGATAGTCCAAAAAACACCATTGTAGAAGATGCAGAGAACATACCGTCCAGCTGCAGGAGGCAGAAAGCAGGGGTGAACCCCTATTTCAGCATGGATACAGGGTCGTTCAGGGAAGCTCTTCCATGCTGTCTACCCCAGCTGGTCCCATTTGCCAGCATTCGACCCATATCCCCAGTTCCTATCCATTTCCCAAACTGGACTAGACCAGAAAGCAAAATTGTTAAGCATAGATCAGTTGGGCCAAAGGGCCTGTTCCATGATAAACGACTGCATGACCTGTGATTCTGTCGTTTAACGTTGAGCTGTGTTATCAAATGTTATCTATGTTTTTATCCACCAGGGCAGCTATTTTCAACAGGGACCAACAGCACTGAAACTACAAACTATTTTTGATATTTTTTAATGTTGTTGTAGAAGTACAGAAGAAACCAAAATGTGAGTGCTTCATGAGGAAGGGGCTCATAAACTTGGAGAGGAGACCTAAGGCGGGCATAGCCAAACCAAGGTTGGGAAGGTTTAGTTTAGAGAGTGGTGAGAACAATCTGATCACTTGTGCCCACATCAACTCCTTCATCATGGTCCAGGGCCCCAAAAAGGCCTTTCACATGAAACAACACTTCAGCTGGACATCCGCAGGACTGATTTACTGCATCTGCTGCTTCCTTTGTAGAGAGACAGGTCGCAAACTGGGAGGTTGTTTTGCTCAGCACCTCCGCTCCGTTTGCAACCATTGCGACCATTTCAATTCCAATTCACACACCCAGACTCACGTCTGTTCATGGCCTGATATACTATCCTGCAGATTTGAGGAACAATGCCTTACTTTCTGTCTGGGCACCCTCAATACAGATGGCATGAACATCGACTTTTCTGCTTTCTACTAAACTTGTTCACATTGACTTTCCCATCCGCCTTACTAGTCTTTCTAGTTCTCCCCTCTCTTCCCCTTCCCCACCCAGCCATCCCTCCTCCCTCTCATTGGTCCTGTTCCCCCCTCCTTTCTCCATCAACCATCTCCTGAATATTTATTCAGACACCTGCCAGCATTGAATGTTACATTCTCAATGTAGTATTATGTTGCAGTAATGGAACCTTTACCTTTAATTTCTCACACGTTGATGAAGGGTTCAAGCCTGAAACATCGGTAATGTACCTTTGCTACATAAAGGACGCTGTTTGCCCTGCTGAGCTTCTCCAGAATTTTGTGCCTTTACTTCAACAACGGGGTCTGCAGATTTTCCATCAGATCACAGTGACCAGGACAAGCTGTCCCTCCATCCACTGGTCTTCCACCGCTGCCAATGGTAGTGGGAGTGCCAGGAATAGCCTTCAGTGACGGGAAGTGGATGGCAACGGGGATACGGGCCAAACGCCAGCAAATGAGACCAGCAGCAATGGTCAATTTGGAAGAGCTGGGCTGAACGGCCTAGTTCCATGCTGAGTTGGTGGCTCATCACTGCTCGCCGCCTCCTGCATCTGGAATGGTCAGTCTCAGTGTCTCCAGTTAAGGTTCCCCAGTGGGTGCAGAGGCGGTGAAAGGGTCACTGGGGGCCTGAGATGGTGAAGGGGTCACTGGGGGCCTGAGATGGTGAAGGGGTCACTGGGGGCCTGAGATGGTGAAGGGGTCACTGGGGGCCTGAGATGGTGAAGGGGTCACTGGGGGCCTGAGATGGTGAAGGGGTCACTGGGGGCCTGAGATGGTGAAGGGGTCACTGGGGGCCTGAGATGGTGAAGGGGTCACTGGGGGCCTGAGATGGTGAAGGGGTCACTGGGGGCCTGAGATGGTGAAGGGGTCACTGGGGGCCTGAGATGGTGAAGGGGTCACTGGGGGCCTGAGATGGTGAAGGGGTCACTGGGGGCCTGAGATGGTGAAGGGGTCACTGGGGGGCGTCGGCGGTCATGACGAAGCGAACGCCCGGACCTGCCCTCTGGGACTAGCCCCGCCCCCTCCAGACAGGCCCCGCCCCCTCCAGACAGGCCCCGCCTCCAGCTTGTCCCACAATGCCCCGCGCCCGCCTCGGCCCAGTATGGCGGCTCCCTCTCCCTGACCCTCGGGCCGCCGGGACCTTTGCTCATCTTTCCGCCGGTACCGGGGACAGGAGGTGAGTTCCGGGTCACATATCGCGCCTCACCCGGCCCGCGGACAATGAACCGGTCGGCGGATTGGAGAGGGTCTCCATGGAGACCCCCAACCCGATCACGGACCCCCCCCATCCCGATCATGGACCCCCGACCCCCATCCCGATCATGGACCCCCGACCCCCATCCCGATCACGGACACCCCCATCCCGATCATGGACCCCCGACCCCCATCCCGATCACGGACCCCCCGACCCCCATCCCGATCATGGACCCACCGACCCCCATCCTGATCACGGACCCCCCCGACCCCCATCCCGATCACGGACCCCCCGACCCCCATCCCGATCATGGACCCCCCGACCCCCATCCCGATCACGGACCCCCCCGACCCCCATCCCGATCATGGACCCCCCGACCCCCATCCCGATCACGGACCCCCCTGACCCCCATCCCGATAATGGACCACCGACCCCCATCCCGATCACGAACCCCCGGCCCCCATTCCGATCATGGACCCCCCAACCCCTCTCCCGTTAACGGACCCCCCCTGACTCCCATCCAGATCACGGACCCCCCAACCCCATCCCGATCACGGACCACCCCCCCCATCCCGATCACCGACCCCCCGACCCCCATCCCGATCATGGACCCCCGACCCCCATCCCGATCACGGACCCCCCCATCCCGATCATGGACCCCCGACCCCCATCCCGATCATGGACCCCCAACCCCCATCCCGATCACGGACCCCCCCATCCCGATCATGGACCCCCGACCCCCATCCCGATCACGGACCCCCCCCATCCCGATCATGGACCCCCGACCCCCATCCCGATCATGGACCCCCGACCCCCATCCCGATCATGGACCCCCCCATCCCGATCACGGACCCCCCCATCCTGATCATGGACCCCCGACCCCCATCCCGATCATGGACCCCCGACCCCCATCCCGATCACGGACCCCCCGACCCCCATCCCGATCACGGACCCCCCGACCCCCATCCCGATCATGGACCCCCGACCCCCATCCCGATCATGGACCCCCGACCCCCATCCCGATCACGGACCCCCCGACCCCCATCCCGATCATGGACCCCCGACCCCCATCCCGATCACGGACCCCCCCGACCCCCATCCCGATCACGGACCCCCCGACCCCCATCCCGATCATGGACCCCCCGACCCCCATCCTGATCACGGACCCCCCCGACCCCCATCCCGATCACGGACCCCCCGACCCCCATCCCGATCATGGACCCCCCGACCCCCATCCCGATCACGGACCCCCCCGACCCCCATCCCGATCATGGACCCCCCGACCCCCATCCCGATAATGGACCACCGACCCCCATCCCGATCACGAACCCCCGGCCCCCATTCCGATCATGGACCCCCCAACCCCTCTCCCGTTCACGGACCCCCCCTTTCTCCCATCCAGATCACGGACCCCCCAACCCCCATCCCGATCACGGACCACCCCCCCCATCCCGATCACCGACCCCCCGACACCCATCCCGATCACGGACCCCCCGACCCCTAAACTGATCATGGAGCCCCCTCCCCCCTATCCCGATCACTGAGCCCCCTGGCCCTATTGCTCTGTAAGCCACGGTCACTGGTGGTTCCTCTTCTGGCAGGCTGTCCCCGCAACCACAACTTACCTGGGTCTGTTTACCATCCATTGGAATGAAGCTAAACACCACCTGCTGGAGGAGTTACAGAGGCCTAATGTTGTTAACACCATCTACCCCGGTTTCTGTTGGTCCTCTCCCCCATCTCTTTCCCTATCGCAATGTCTCCTTTGCCTTCACAGTTACCCCCGACCCCAATCAATTCTCAGCTTTTCTCTCCTGCCCTCCTGTCCATTCCACCTATGGCCTTGGACTAAGCACTTGCCCCTTTTTCCCACCCCCCCCCCCACCTCCCCAAAAAGCCTACCTGGTTTTTTGCTCATACCTTGATGAACAGCCCAGGCCTGGAATGTCACTTATCTACCTTTGCATACTATGGACACTTTGTGAGACCAGCTAAGTTTCTCCAGCACTTTTGTGTATTATGTACAATCACAATACCTGTACATTTTTGTGTTTCACTCCAAGATATTGGTGAGATTGTACGTGGAGTATTGTGCACAGTTCTGATTTCCTGTTTAATGACTTCCATCCTTCAGCGGGGCAAAGGTGCAAGACTATTCTATGTTGTCCCAACACCAGTGGTGTTGGCAAACCATTTTAGAGCCCATCAAGCCTGCCCAATCATGAGCTAATCCATTTTCCCTCTCAGTCCCACTGCGCGGCCTTCTCCCCATAACCTTTGATGACCTGGCTAATCAAGATCATATCAATCTCTGTTTTAAATACACCCAATGACCTGGCCTCCACAATCGCCTGTGGAGACAAATTCCACAGATTTACCACCCTCTGGATGAAGAAATTCCTCTGCATCTTTTGTACTAAGCAGAAACCCTTCAATGTTGAAGTTGTGCCCTCTTGTCCTAGGCTCTCCCACTATGAGAAAAAAACCTTTCTACTTCGATTTTGTCCATGCCTTTCAACATTTGGCAACAGTTTGAGAAATTGGGAGGTCCCTGCTCAGTGTCAGAAACTTGGAAGTGAGCAGGACCATGGGGAGGCTCCCACACACTATTGGAGAGTCCAGGAGGTGGGAGAACTCCAATTTACAGAATCTGCAATCCCTGGTATCTCTTGTATTTCACAGTAATTATCACCATGGTGGATGCTGCACAGAAGGAACAACTGATCTTTGTCACTCAGAAGTCTTTAAGGATGAATCGAAAGAAACATTTTTCAGAATCGCGCTGCTTGCAGCTCTTTGCTGAAATCCTAACTGTAGATTCAGGATTAAAGCCTGCTTTCTTATTTGATTATTGTTTATCAAATGCAGAACAGATCCAAGAATATGTCCAGGAGCTGCAACAAACTGGGCTTCTCTCTGAAAATTTGCACATCCTCAGCATGCAAGAGAATGTCTTAATAATAAATTTAAACCGAATCATCCAACACTTGGAAAGAGCACTGCAAGAAAATGGTGTTCAAGTCATTGACGTCTCTGTGCACAGAGAGAATCCACAGCTCGCTGAGACGTGGGTGACAAAACAAGTCAGGGCCCAGGTGGATATTATTTGGAAGCACTTGAAATCGCAGGTCATTCAAACAGGGGAGAGCAAACCAGGTTTGGTTACTGCAAGTGAGATTTTCTCTTCAGAGTGGAACCTCTGTACAATGTTTGGGTTTCTCCTCGGGTTCCCTGCTTCATACTGGTTTGATTTTAACACGAGTTTTGAAAATTGTTTAAGTATGACTCCACTTCGGGCTTTCTCGGTCTCTGCTTTTTGTCCCAGAATCACCAAAAACCTCAAGCATCGAATGTACTCATTCAGTGTCCCAGATATTCTGTACTTGGATTTGCAGAGCGCTATAAAGACTTGGCAGAGGGAACTGCAGTCAGACTTTCAAACTCAGACCATGTTCTCCCATCTCTGCGTTTCAACAGAATCTGTATGTCTGTCTGCAGTTATGTTGTGAATATTAACCCCAACATTCATCCTTGATGCAAAAAACTTTGCATTAAGAAAATGACATGTAAAAAGTTAGTATTGTTGATGGGAACAACATGGACAAAGAGAGGAGAGATGGACAGGCTTGAGAAATGAATTCCTGAGTTTAGGATCTTGGCACCGGAGAGAGCAGGTTGCCCATGGTGGGATAACTCAGGAAGCTGGAATTGGAAGAATGTCAGTTTATTTATTGTCCATCTCGAATTACCTGGTGAGAGGCAGTAGCCATATTAGACGCCAGTATTTTCTTACTAATTTTGTCCTTGAAAAGCCTGTTGGCTTAGTCCATTGACACTTCCCAAAATTTCATCGAAACGTGGAGAATCTATCCGTGCTTACATTTATAATGTAATTTCTGTTTCTAAGTTAGACGTACAATAAAAGGAATCTGTTCCATGTTGTCACAACACTTATTGTGCTGGCAATCCAATTTTGAAGTTCCTTGCGTGAAAGCTGCTATAGTACGTGCTGCTGCCAGAGCTACAAAGTATTAATGTAAAACAAGTTGAAGCAGTGCTGATAATCCTCTCTCTTGAACACCACTCTTCTTGGGTACCTGGGTAGCACAGGGGCACAGCAAGGCGAGAACTGTCACAACTCCAGTCATCCAGGTTCAATCCTGACCTCCAATGCTGTCTGAGTGGAGTTTGCATGTACAGTCTGGGACTACACAAGCTTCCCCCACATACTCTGGTTTCCCTCATTTCCCAAAGATGTGAATTTGCCACTGTAAATTGGTCCTATTAAAGAGGTTAAGGAGGAATGTGGGGCAAAAATGGGATGAATGTCAATTTAGTGTAGGTGTCTGCATAGTCCGGGAGACTTCATTGCTGTAGTATGACTGACTTTGTAATTAGAGCAGGAGACCACAGTCAGCTGCGACTTCAATGTAATCAGGATGTTGATGAAGGTCATGTCTACAAGAGAGGCCACTTGGACTTTTACAGAATGTAATTTGAAGGAATTGAACTATTTATTTTCACATGTACTGAGCTATCGTGAGTCAGGGTTTTACAGAAGAGAAGCAAACCCTTTGGCCCATCTTGTCCATGCCAACCAACTTTTCTGCCCGCTTCCCTGGAATTGGACCATATTCCTCTAAACCCCTATCCATATAAGTGTCTAAATGACTTTTAACTGTTATAACTTGTACCTGCCTTTACCACATCTTCTGGCAGTGTGCAGTTTTGGTCACCAAGCTGCAGGAAAGATATCAATAAGGTTGAAAGAGTGCAGAGAAGATTTACTAGAATGTTGCCTGGACTTCAGGAACTGAGTTACAGGGAAAAGTTGAACAGGTTAGGACTTCGTTCCCTGAAGTGTAGAGAATGAGGGAAGATTTAATCGAAGTATTTAAAATTATGAGGGGAGCAGACAGGGTAAATGTAGGTCGGCCTTTTCCACTGAGGGGAGGTGAGATACAAACCAGAAGACATGGGTTATGGGTGAATGGGGAAAAGTTTAGGGGGAACAAGAGAGGAAGTCTCTTCACATAGAGAGTGGTGGGAGTGTGGAACAAGTTGCCAGATGAAGTGTGAATGCAGCCTCAATTTTAATGTTTGAGAAGAATTTGGACAGGTACATGGATGGGAGAGGTATGGAGGACTTTGACCTGGGTGCAGGTCAGTGGAAATTAGCAGTAAAATGGTTTGGCACAGTCTAGAAGGGCCAAAGGAGTCTGTTTCTGTGTTGTAGTGTTCTATGGTTCTATGTACTCATCATGCTATGTGTGAAAAAGATGCCCAATTGGTCCTTTTTAAATCTTTTCCCTCTAAGCTCTAAGATTTAATTAGTCTTGGATAAAGACTTTGCTTAAGGCCTTTTTGATTTTATAAACCTCTGTAAGGTACACCCCCCCCCCCCCCCCCCATTCCTCAGTCGCCTAATCTGCAGGAAGAAGTTTCCCAGCCTATGCAATCTCTCCCAGCCTGCCAGTCGCAGAACATTTGTAGATCTTTTCTGTCTCCTTTCCAATGTAATGATAGCTTTCCAGTGTGGTCTCACCCATGCCCTGTACGTTAAAAACTTTAATTTGCATAAATAGGGAGGGTAAGAAGAAATAGGATGTTGCATGGTATAGCACACATTCAGGCACTTTGCCCACATGCCTGTGATGAACGTGATGTCCAAATCAGCCTAAACCTCTGTTGTTCCACGTACCATCTTGACTTCATTCCAGTACCTATTCTCAGAATCCGCTGCCATCCATTCTCTCTGCACCAATCCCAACTTTACTATCAAACCATAGACAAGGGCCGTGCTGTAGTTTGGCGCACAGACCTCTGCCCTGCTGAGGCCAGACCATAACTCTCAGACACCTCCTAATACTTCTTCAACAGGACCCCACCAAGGAGCATCAGGTGACCGTCTCCCACATAATCACTGACCTTATCTCTTCTGGTAATCTCCCTTCGGCAACCTACAACATTGTTTCCCAGCCCCACACTACCAGGTTTTACCTCGTACCCGAGATCCACAAACTGAACTGCCCTGGTAGACTCATCGTTTCTCTGTGCTCTTGCCCATTGATATCATCATAGCCCATCTCCATTTTGTTCTCCTTGGCACAGTCTCTTCCCACCTACATCCAGGACACCTCACCTGGTCTGTCTCCATCACTTTTAAGTGTTCCGTTCCATGGGTGGACCATCTGATGTTTACCATGGATGGCCACTTCCTATACACTTCCATCCCTCATGAGGAAAGCCTCAAGTCTTCCTGCTTCTTCTGGATAACAGCCTAGCCAGTCCCCCTCCACCCTTGATAGCTTCTCCTTTGGCTCATCCCACTTTTTCCAAATCAAAGATGTAGCGATGGATATTGTATGGGCCCCAGCTAAGTCTGTCTTTTTGTTGGCTATGTGGAGCAATCCATGCTGGTGAATGTGGGCTCAAATTTAACACAATGCCTCTCATGAGTTTATGTACCTTTATCACTTCACTTCTCAACCTCCTGTACTCCAGAGAAAACAACCCCAGTTTGTCCAAGCTCGTCCCATTATTCATACCTTGAAACCAGGCAACTTTCTGGGAAACCTCCTGTCCCCTTTCCAAAGCCTCCACTCCCTTCCTGTAATGGGATGACCAGAATTGTACAAAGTATTTCAAGTGCAGCTGAACCCACAGCTCCCTGATATTCCACATCCTGCTGGAGACATAAACCTCTGTCCGGACTGACATCCTCTCTGCAAGCTGAAAGATCTTAACCTGAAGCACAGCTCAGCCCTGTTGCCAAACCCTCTGCACTTGCCCTCAATCCCTGCCGCTCCAAAATAGCTGCTCCGCTACACCCATCTGTTCTTATTGGCTGCTGTGACTCCAAAAAGCCAATCACAATTGAGCTTTTCCTCTTCAAAGCACAGGTTCAGCCAGTCACTAAACTATTTTTCAAGTCCCTACTACTTTTTGGGGGAAGCCTGCAGTCTAAATTTTACCGCAAAACTCACCTCATGAATTTGATGTCCAGCTGATGATGCAGGCCACATTGCTCCACGTAAAAGCACCTGGACTAACGTGCACAGGAACCTAAACGGTGCAGTGTAAACGACCACAAAATGAGTGAGTATGTTAATTTATGTAGACATTTTCACGGATTTTTCCAACATTGGTGTCTAAAAAAAACACTAATGTATCTTATTGTTACAAAAGATTGACAGTGGTGTTTTTGTGTAGTTTATTGGTAATGGAGTAATTATGGTCAGTAGGAAATCTAATGGTTTTTGGCTGTGGCTCAGTTATTGAACCCTTGCTTGTGACTGAAGTTTATGACTTCAGTTCCAAGATGCAAAGTTATCCATGAAGATTACTGGAAATAAAATATTTGTTCAAATTGTAGTCATTGGTAGTATCTTTTCATACTGAATTGTGTTGAGTAAGTCAGAGCCTCCTTAATTTGACAGTATTTTTCTTTTATGAATTTCTAATTTTTGTGATTTTATAATTTTTTGATTGGGAAGGGAATCAAGATTTATAGGGCGAAGGCAGGAAAAGGGTTGGAAAGGATAGTAAATCAAGCTTGATGGAATGTTGGTTTGGGCTCAATGGGCTGAATGGCCTAATTCTACTCCTATGTCTTAGTCCAATACTTAAGGTAATAGTAGCAATTTGTTTAAATCGATGAATAGTTGCAAAGATGCAACTTTTCCAGTTTTCTTTCCTCATCTCTTCTCTTTTACATTCGAGTGGATGTCTTTACCCAGATCACTCCTGGTGCCTTCGGGCAGTGTGAGAGAAATGTACTGAGCAACAGCATCCATGAAACTGAAATGAGACTCATCAACCCAAGGCATTGCCCAGCAACTCTACTGTTCTGCACCCTGCACCAGCAAAGATGTGTTTATGAAAGAAATAACCAGAGGTGATGATCTCAAAATGTTAATGTTACATATGCATCTTACAACGAAAAGTACAAGAACTTTAGTTGGCACTTTTTTCAAGTTAGTAAATGCTCAGGACTTTCTGTCCTTTTTCTATGTTTTGTTGAATACAGTGCCCATGGCACTGTTCTGAATTTAACAATGTTTCCAAATAAATGAAATTGCATCACTGATTAATTAGATACTGAAGTAAGGAGAATCCTAAACTTCAGAATCACATAAAGGCAGCAGGACCAGACAATGTACCTGGTTAGACTGTGCAGACTAACTGACGAGGATCCTTGTGGAGATCTTTAGCACATCATTGCAGCAGTCCATCGTCCCCATGGGTTTCAAGGCAGCCACCATCATCGTGGTACCAAAGAAGGCGATAGTAACAGGCCTCAACCATTACCGCCCAGTAGCACTGACCTCCACCATAGTGAGATGCTTCGAGTTGCATGGCTGGTGTAGTGATTAGTGCAAGGCCATTACAACTCCAGTGATTGGGACTGGGGTTTGAATCCCGCACTGTCTATAAGTATCTGGTATGTTCTCCCCGTGTCTGCGTAGGCTTTCCTCCAAAATGTACCGGGGTTACAGGTTAGTTGGGCGGCAGAGGCATGTGGGCCAAAATGGTCTATTACCATGCTGTCAGTCTCAATCAAATCAAGTGTCTGGTGATGGAACACATCAAAATGGACCTCCCAGAGCATTGGACATTTCAATTCGCATTGCAGTAATGATGCTTGTCTCTCTACTCCGTACTGATCCACCTGGAAAATGATGCTGTTCATTGTCTTCAACACAAGTGTTTATACCATCATACCCCAGAGGCTGGTGGGGAAGCTGACTTTGATGGGACTCAACATCCCTCTCTGCCCTTCTCTGTAACTGGATTATGGACTTCCTCAGGGAAAGTCCACAGTTCGTCCAGGTCGACAGCAGAACATCGAGCACCATCACGCTGAGAACTGGCGCACCTCGGGGCTGTGTGCTCAGTCCACTCCTATTCGCGCTACTTAGCTGCATTGTCAGATCCAGCTCCAACAGTTTCATCAAAGTTTGTAGATGACACCACAGTCGGTGGTCTCATCAGCCACAACAATGACTCAGACTAGAGAGAGGAGAGATGGAAAATGGTGCGTGAATAACAACTTGAATCTCAATATGGACAAGATGAAGGAGATGATTGTGGACTTCAGGAGGACCATGGGTGACTACTTCCCACTACACATTATTAGCTTGGAAGTGGAAAGAGCAGAGAGCACCATGTTCCTTGGAGTTCACTTAAGAAGTGACTTATCATGGACACACATCTCCTTACTTGTCAGGAAGGCACAACAGTAACTGCTCTTCCTTAGAAGGCTGAGTCAAGCAAGGTTACTGGCCACCATTCTGGCAACTTTCTGTGGGAGCTCTTTCAAGAGCGTCCTGGCCGGCTGCATCACAGTGTGGTACGGTTGCTGTAGAGCATTGGATCGGAGGTCAATCCACATGACCACAAAATCGACAAAGAGGATCACTGTGATTGCCCTCCCACACACACACCCCTCACCATCAATGTGATTTACCAGGATCATTGTTTAAAGAGGGCCCCTACCACCCCACACTCAGCATCTTCCAGCTGCTTCCATTGGGAAAACCATACAGAAATATCAGAGCCTGAACCACCAGTCTGAGGAACAGCTTCTACCCACGGGCAGAGAGATGCTGAACAACTGCTAAAACCCCTCTCCACGATTGTATTATTTATTAAGAACATTTATTTTAATATATGTACATACATACTGTGCATATGTACCATTTGTCTGTTGTTATGTTGCAGACCAGCAGCAATAGAAATTCACCAAGAGATTGTTATGGTTTTTCTTTTAAAATAATATATTTATTAATAATATAACAACTTATCTAAAACTTAACCCTTAACTATGTGCGAATGTGTGTGTGGGATATCCAAACCATTACCGTTTAGGCACAATTCTGGAAGTGATTCCAAAGTTCAGTCTTAGAAATCCTGTGTTGAAACTTAGACTTTCGAACTGATGCCCAGAAGTAATTATGAAGGAGGTGAGAGACTGAGTGATCAGATTGCTGAAAACTCACGAATCCTTGTCTAGTTGCTTCCAGAGAATTGTCCTTTCATTCGAATGGTTGTCACAGCTCCCCTTTTACTTGTGTAGGGGAAATGAAAATTCCATGATGCTTCCAAAACCCAGGCACGGGTCCATCAAAATGACCAACACAATGGTCACCGTAGTTCAATAATTCCCCTGATAAAGAGAATTAACAGAATTGTCCATTTCACAGAGTTATTCCACCTTTGTGTTTATCAGATGACTGGCTGATCAATACAGAAAATACTGTTTCTTTAAGTGTCCCAATCATGTGACTCATAATCACATGACTTCTCTCACCATCTGGTTTTCCTGAATGAAAAACTAATGTTCTTAATGGAGAACATCAGTTTGTTAATAGTTGGGACTTGATGGTGCCATGCACAACATTTCTGTGAAATGTCATGTTTACAATGTTTACCGCCTGCTTCACTCCACCAAGTCACACTCACTAAATAAAATGGGAGATTGTAAAATCTGTATGTCTGCACTGTGATCCAGAGAACGCTGTTTCATCGGGTTGTACTGGTACAATCAGATGACAAATAAAGCTGAGCTAAACATAGAAACAGTCCCTTTGGCCACAATATTTACGCCCACCTTTTCGTTCATCTACACAATCCCATTTTTCCACATTAGATCAGTTTCCTCTGTCTTGCCTATTTAAGTGTATGTGTAAATGGCTCTTAAATATAGAGATCGTATCTGACTCCACCAGATCCTTTGGCAACACAGTACAGATATCAATCACTCTTTCTGTAAAAAAAATCAGACCCCCTTTAAAGCTACCCTCTGATATTGAAATTATGCCATCATGTTTACAGTATATACCCTTACCCTAGGGAAGATTTTGACTATCTATCCTGGCAGTGCCTCCATAGCCCTTGGTCTCCTTCACAAGACCAGCCTTTCCAATCTCTCTCCATAACTAAAGTCTTTCAATCAGACCACATGCTCTGCACTATTTATAGTGCAGTCTCATCCTTCCTATTGAGTGGTAGTCAGAACTGCACACAATACTCCCAAGTGCAAACTAACCACTGGTTTGTAAAGTTGTAACTTAATGTCCCAACTCTAATATCGTATGCGGAAGATTGTCAAGCTAAGTTTATTATCATCTCATTGTACAAGTACTACCCGACAAAACAGCATTTTTAGGTCCTCAGTGCAAATCGGAATAACTTACCATACAGACAAACAGTCAACATCTCATATGCAGGACAAATATTCATCTATTACAAATAAATAAATATTGTTTCATGAATATGAGAGTCTCAGATAGTCAGTGTGAGAGGTTCCTTTGGTCATTCAGCATTCTCACTGCCTGTGGGAAGAAGCTGTTCCTCAGCCTGGTGGTGCTGGCTCTGATCCTCCTGTATCTCTTCCCCGACGGGAGCAGCTGAAAGATGCTGTGTGTAGGGTGGAAGGGGTCCTCGATGATTTTGCGTCCCTTCTTCAGACAACGATCCCAGTAGATTACATCATGGGGGGGGGGGGGGGGGGGAGGGAGGTGGGTTGTGCATTGGTATTTGTTCAATTATGTTTGATACTGTTGTTTATGAAAAGATAATGTTTTTTTATGTACAATGAAGTACGATGGCCTCAGTAGATTACCCATTTGAAGGTGTTTGCCATCTCCACCAAGTCTCGGCACTAGAGGGGTGGGAGGGGGAGCTGGGGAGGCGATGTCGTGCACTTTATAGTCAGACAACAAAATGTACACCATTTTGTTTATGTGTTCACTATCAGGACGTGAGGCTCACTGATGAGGCTAGTATTGATGTCCTTGCTTTTTGGCCCTGACAACATGACAGCAATTCACCGTCTTAACAATTAAATGGTTTGTTTAACCAAACCAGAGTGTGATTAATGATCACACCAGTCCACGTTAAGTAAGGACTGCAGATTTTATTTTCCGAAGGCAATGGTAAACTAGATTGGGATTTCTAACATTTGGGTCAGTTCAGGTTTACCTTTAGCTAGAGTAAGTATTATTAATAAATTTGAGTTTGCTTAGTTTAGAGTTTCAGATTCTTTGGTTACTACGACTCAAATGTATGAGTTCATGGGCAGAATGAAGAAAATATCACGGCCTAGTTGAATTCTTGCTGCATCTAAGGAATTGGTCCTTTGAGCTGCCGTTTAATAATACTCAGCACAGAGAGGTATAAATGAGCAAGCAGCGTCTCCTTGGCATTTGCCTAACTCTAGTTTGCAATATTCCACATAACCAGTACATTGATATTTTAAAAAAAGAATCATTATTTCAAATTTGATGGGAGTTTGGTGATGAAAGGCATTTGCAAGTTTGATAAGATGTCTTCGAAAGGGATTTTGTCCCGATTTGCCCACAGCACAGCAAACCCTACTACCAGTGCTGCCATCAGGAGGAAGGCCACACATCGGCAGCAGCGCCCCTAGAGAAGAGAATGAAAAATTACTATTTTTATTAAAATTATTATTAAAAATCAAAAATGAAATTGGTACATTACTACATCATCCAACTGTAAAATCTACACACCTACCTGTGGCTGCAGAACAGGCCCTGATCTGGAAACATTCATTCAACATCTCACAACTTCACTTCTCTTCGTTGGTCGGGAGATATTCATTATTCCTCTAATTTACCATTTTCTATTTCTGCTCATCGTGTTCATAAATAATTCCAAATGAATTTTTAGTTGCTGAACAAAGCTTTGGAAATGTATTTCAATGGCAAATTAACTAACCATAGTTACCAGATTAACTAACCATAGTTACCAGATCATTGTGGTTGTGTTGCTGGATTGATAATCCAGAGATCTGCACCAACCTCCCCTGAGAGAGGATCTTGAATCCCACCACAGTGACTGAGGGATTTAAAAACAATGGATTCAATCCTCAGGAATAAAAAAACTACTCTGCGTAATAGTGATTTTGAAAATGGCAGATTATTGCAGAAAAAGTTCAAGAGCCAGATAGCTGTCGGATAAAAACTGTTTTTAAACCTGGGCCTTCATCCTGAAGGTAGCACTGAGAAGAGGTTGTGACCAGGAGATGGGCGTCCTTCATGATGTTGTCTGCCTTCTTGATGGCAGTGCCTCTCATAGATGGCTGCAGTGGAAGGGAAGTCAGAGCCTGTGATGGTCTTGGCTGCATTTGCTACTTTCTGCGTTCCTGGACATTTGTATTGCCAAGCCAGGCTGTGATGCCACCAGTCAGTATACTTTCCACAGTGCACCTGTAGGTGTTTGATAATATGATGATGCGCCGAGAAAGATCTGAAACATGGACTGGCAGAAACTCTCCACTGCCTTCTCATCAATGCAACCAGGCACATGGTTCCACAGCCTCCCATCCTAAAATCAACATTAAACTCCTTGGTCTTGGAGACATTGAGAGCAAGATTGTTGTGGCATCAACCAACTCCATTTTCTTTGATTCAATGAATATTGAAAAGTGTCTTAAGAGTTCTGGTATAAAACACAGACGATCCCCCCCCCCCCCCCAACTGTTTGACCAGCTGAGCTCCTCCAGCAGATTGTTTATCATTGTTCTAATTTCTACCTATAATACAAGAATTTTTGCTCTCACTGATCCTGTCATATTATGCGAAGACATTGAGCAACTGTCATCACCAAAATACCAGAGATGACAAAAGTAGCACCTGTAAAGATTATTGATTCATTTGGGAAGTACTCATTCAGTTAAGCTTCGAAAATAAAAAAGTTTTGTCTGATAGTTCCCAAATCATGAAAATGCAATCATTTATTTAGAGGTTCACTGAATTTGCTTCTGTTTTGAGAATTTCAAACCTTAACCATCAAATTTTAATGTTCTTAGATTGGATGGAATATGAAATACTTGATGGTGGTTTGTTAAAATAACTTTGCAGAGAAAGGCTTTTTCACTGTGACTGGTTATTGTCAGTGTTTGAGATGTATAAAATCGTAATCTCATAGGAATCCTAAAAACATATAAAATTATGAAAGGCATAGATAAGACAGAGGTACATAAGTTGTTTCCATTGGTGGGGGAGACCAGAACCAGGGGACATAGCCTCAAGATTCAGAGGAGTATGTTTAGAACAGAGATGAGGAAGAACTGCTTGTCCCAGAGGGTGCTGAATCTGGAATTTGATGCCCATTGAAGCAGTGGAGGCAACCTCAGTTAATATGTTTAAGACAAGATTGGATAGAGTTTTATATAGTAGAGGAATTAAGGGATATGGGGAAAAGGCAGGTAGGTGGAGATGAGCCCATCATCAGATCAGCCACAATCTCAGTGAATGGCGGAGCAGGCTCGACGGGCCGGATGGCCGACTCCTGCTCCTATTTCTTATAATTTTATGTAAATTAGGAATTTGCTTGACTGTTGACTACAGAATTGTACAGCAAAGAAGATGCTGCAGATACTGGTTTACAAAGAGCCTCTATCATTTATCTGAAACACTAAGACCTTTAAAGTATTTAATCATGGGTATAAGATTAACTCGGATTGAAGCCAGTGTTAGAATGTTTGCTCCCAGATGGTCTCGTGAGTAAAGGTCACCTGATCACTTCCAGGTTTCATACAATATAAATATGGAATATTACCCCAGATTCTCATGCAGTGTAAAGAACCTGGCCATGAACTAACTGGATTAAACATAATCTGCTGGAGGAACTCAGCAAGTCAAGCAACATTATTGGAAGAAAAAGAATGGTCAATGTTTCGAGCCAAAACCCTTTATTGAAGTTGGTTAAATGTAGTCGAGAAGTCCACTTAACAATGACAAGGTGGGAGGGCAGGACTCGGGGCCCTGTATGGGATTGGTGAACCAGGGACTGATAAAGCATGACTGACAGAGGCATCTGATTAGCAGATGCCAGACAAAAGGAGAGGAAGATGAGTCACACAGTGGGGGGGGGGGGGGGTAGAGATTAGAGACAAAGATGGCCAGTGCTGGGGCCTGAGAATTATATTTGTCTGGCACAGCATGTTCTTACCCTGAATAACTTCTCATTTGATGTCTCATTTCCTTCAAATCAAAGATGTAGCCTTGGGCACTTCTTGGGTCCCAGTATTCCTGCCTCTTTTTTTGGTTTCATGTAACAGTCTTTCCTCTGAACCTTCCACCTCCCCTGTTAAACTGGTGACTGCATTGTGGCTGCTTCTTGCACCGTGCAGAACTCATCAATTTCACCAACCTTGCACCTACCTCCACCCTGTTCTGAAATTCATTTGGACCATGTCTGGCACTTCTCTCCCCTTTGTAGATCTCTTTATCTCAGGAGACAAGCTATACATTTACTACAAACCCAATGAATCCCACAACAGTTACCCTGACTAAGGGAGAAAGGATGAAAAAGAGAGACAGAAATGTTGATTGAATGGGTGGAGATTCAGATGGAGTATATCTTGCACTTTGGTATCTGTGCAGGTATCCAATGCAATTCCAACAAAACATCTTTGGGGCTCTGTCTTTTTAAATTAGTGTTGGCAAATTATTTAAAAAGGGCATCATCAAATGATGTTGTGTAACAGTTTTGTTGGATTCATTTATGGCTCAAATTGTTAATGATGATAAAAATTCCAGGCTAGTTTATATACACTGCTTTATTAGTCACTACAGCACAACATCGAGGACTGGACCCTGTACAGTGCTGTAGTGTTCTATGTTCAACTTCCTCGAGGAAATGGGGTGAATGTATCTGTTGCTCATTAGTTGTTAACCTCTGGTATTAGTTTGGCCATGTCTCACCTTGCTTTGAGACGAGGTGGTTTCAGAACCTCACCTGAACACGTCTCTTTTGAAATCTTCCTGGCTCATGCTGAGGCTCCGGCAGGTGTTTAAAGGTGTGATGCTCATTCATCAAAGCTGCAAGCTTGGAGTGAAGCTCAATGCACTTGAGGGTTGACAGGGAAGAGATTATAAAAATTAGGAAAATAAAACAGTTCACAGACGCAAATAACATTTCTTTCCAACAACTGCCAGTGATAAAGTTCAACATCCTCCTCAATGTACCTACTGAAAATACATCAGTCCTTCAATGAGAAGTGATTGCTCCACAGCTCTTACAAAATCTCTATCTTGCTACTGACAGCATTACACCAACACTACTAAGGATCTGTCGCCATATCAGACAACTGCAGATAGTTATTATTTATTTTTTCCTCTTCTTTGTACATTTGTTATTTTATTTAAATTTTAACTTAGACACACAGCACAGTAACAGGCCCTTTCACCCCACGAGCCCATGCACCCAATTACACCCAATTAACCTACATCCCGGAACATTTTTGAAGGGTGGGAGAAAACTGGAGCCCCAGAGGAAACCCACATAGACACAGAGACAACATACAAGTTCCTCACAGACAGGGTTGGATTCAAACTCAGGTCGCTGGTGCTGCAACAGCGTTGCACTAAATGCTACGTTAACTGTGCCACCCAATTATAAGGCAGGAAATATAGTCGATCTCAAATCACAGTACAGTGGAACCCCGTTATAACGTGATGGTTTGGGTCCAAAATGTCGCATCGCGTAAAAAGGGTTGTGCTAAATCAAGGTTTCAATAAGTTGTTGTAGCTAGAGTTGAAATTAAAATGAATTAATTTTTAGTAAACTGACCGTCCCCATTTGACATCCCCGCTGCTCGTGGCAGCTCCCTGCTGCAGCCCCAAGTACCATGAGCTCCAAGGACCCGCACTTGCACTTGGCAGCTGCTCGAAGCCCGAGTCCAATGACTCATCGTGCTATATCCAAATTTGTGTTCAATCGGGGTTCCATTGTACCTTGTCAAATGTTGCTGTTTTCAACATCACACAAGCAGAATTTATCGATTCCCAGCAAGTAATGTCAAATATCACTGTCCTTTAAAGGAAATTATTTCAAAGAATGGTTTAATTCAGCATGTGTGTTTTCCTAGAGTGAGACTTGAGTTTGATTTCTCTGAGATTCTGGGTGAAAGGTGTGCATTGAGCATGTGGGCTGGCACCTTGCAGTCCTGGGGGAGGGGTCATTCTCACCTCCTCCTGTTTTACATGGAGCTGGCATGATTGCCTTTCCAGTTGGTCAGTCAGGTGTCTGATCTCCAGCTGAAGAGCAACCTCGCGCTGCTCAGTCCTGGCACGAAACTCATCTACAACAAATTAGAGTCCACGTTGGGAATAAAATGCAAGCAATGAAAGTCGTAATTACTTGGGTGTTAGTGTGAAGTCTCAACTCACCGTTCTGCTGCACAGCTTTTTCCTGCTCACTGACTTTCTTCTGTAACACGTCTGCAGTTTGAAGAAAAGGGTTACCATCACGCAGAGTAATGGTCTTATCCATAGAACTTCACGCTCACACCGGACAATTAAGTACAGAGATAGAGCATGGTAACAGGCCCTTCTGGCCCATGAGCCTGTGCAGCCCAAATAGACTCAATCATCCTACTAATTGTACATCTTTGGAACATGAGAGGAAAACCGCACAGTCACAGGGAGAACATCCAGGCAGTTTGCAGTCAGTGGTAGATTCAAACCTGGGT